>NC_083710.1:3601153-4201346 GCF_033118175.1 Dama dama
GTCTCACATACATGTAGCTGAGAGAAGCCTCCTCTTGAGGTGCTTGTGGAAAGTTGGTATTACTCTTGCGTCGAAGCCAGGGACTAAGCTCTCATCTCGAGTTGATTTGGGGTCCACGGAGCCCTTTCGTGTTGCTACACTTATTTTAGGATCCCTCTAGACTTGAGACAGTGATCTTGGGTTTTCTCTGGAGTGCCATCAAGGAAATCAAGGCTCCTTTCACGTTTGATGTGGAACACGGAATTGCTCTGCACGCAGTGCAGGGGGAACGGGCCTCATCTCAGGGCGAGGGGGAAGTCTCATTGTTTTCTCGAGTTACGGCCGGAACCTGGGGTATATTCTCGAGTTACGACGGGGAGGGCCCTTCCAGACACGTGTTGTTCAGCGACGTCAGGACTCCTGCCTAGCTGTGAGGGACACCTCGGGATTCTCCTCGAGTCTTGGCATGGCAATTGGGACGCGTCTCCACGTGAGGCGGGAGACCCAGGGTCCCTTTCCACGTGCCGCAGGGATCCTGGGACTCCTATCCATTTTCAAGAAGAGTCAGGCATCGTCTCCTTTGGAAGCATTGATCTCCGCAGACCTATCGAGTTTTCAAAGGATGTGAGGCCTCCGGTCGCGATGAGGCGGAGTACTAGGTCTTTCTCTGTGTTCTCCACAGGGGATTCAGACATCCCTTCGTATTGGGAGATGCAAAACGAGCCTGCATTCATTTCACTGCAGGGATATCCGGCAATAAACCGAGTCAGAGCATCTCGGTGTCTATTCCACTTGAGTGCACAAATTCAGGGTGCCTCTCACATACCTGTAGCTGAGAGAAGCCTCCTCTTGAGGTGCTTGTCTAAAGTTGGTATTCCTCTTGAGTCGAAGCCAGGGACTAAGCTCTCATTTCGAGTTGATTTGGGGTCCACGGAGCCCTTTCTTGTTGCTACCGTGACTTCAGGATCCCTCTAGGCTTGAGACAGTGATCTTGGGTTTTCTCTGGTGTGCCATCAAGGAAATCAAGGCTCCTTTCACGTTTGATGTGGAACACGGAATTGCTCTGCATGACTTACAGGGGAATCGGGCCTCATCTCGTGGCGAGGGGGAAGTCTCATGGTTTTTATCGAGTTGCGGCAGGAACCTGGGGTATATTCTCGAGTTACGACGGGGAGGGGCCTTCCATACACGTGTTTGTTCAGCGACGTCAGGACTCCTGCCTAGGTGCGAGGGACACCTCGGGATTCTCCTCGAGTCTTGGCTTGGTAATTGGGACGCGTCTCCACGTGAGGCGGGAGACCAAGGGTCCCTTTCCACGTGCCACAGGGATCCTGGGACTCCTATCCATTTTCAAGAGGAGGCAGGCATCGTCTCCTTTGAAAGCATTGATCTCCGCGGACGTCTCGAGTTTTCAAAGAATGTGAGGCCTCCAGTCACGAAAAGGTGGAGAACTAGGGCTTCTCTGTCGTCTCCACAGGGGATTCAGACATCCCTTCGTCTTGGGAGATGCAAGACGAGCCTGCATTCAATTCACTGCAGGGATATCCGGTCTTACTTCGAGTCAGAGCATCTCGGAGTCCATTCCACTTGAGGCCACAAACTCAGGGGCCCTCTCACATACCTGTAGCTGAGAGAAGCCTCCTCTTGAGGTGCTTGTGGAAAGTTGGTATTCCTCTTGAGGCGAAGCCAGGGACTAAGCTCTCATTTCGAGTTGATTTGGGGTCCACGGAGCCCTTTCGTGTTGCTCCAGTGACCTCAGGATCCCTCTAGACTTGAGACAGTGATCTTGGGATTTCTCTGGAGTCTCATAAAGGAAAACAAGGCTCCTTTCAGGTTTGATGTGGAACACGGAATTGCTCTGCACGCAGTGAAGGGGAATCGGGCCTCATCTCGCGGCGAGGGGGAAGTCTCATGGTTTTTCTCGAGCTGCGGCCGGAACCTGTGGTATATTCTCGAGTTACGAAGGGGAGGGCCCTTCCACACATGTGTTTGTTCAGCGACGTCAGGACTCCTGCCTAGGTGCGAGGGACACCTCGGGATTCTCCTCGAGTCTTGGCATGGCAGTTGGGACGCGTCTCCACGTGAGGCGGGAGACCCAGGGTCCCTTTCCACGTGCCACAGGGATCCGGGGACTCCTATCCATTTTCAAGAGGAGTCAGGCATCGACTCCTTTGGAAGCATTGAGCTCCGCGGACCTCTCGAGTTTTCAAGGGATGTGAGGCCTCCGGTCGTGGTGAGGCGGAGGACTAGGTCTTTCTCTGTTGTCTCCACATTGGATTCAGACATCCCTTCGCTTGGGAGATGCAAGACGAGCCTGCATTCAATTCACTTCAGGGATATCCGGTCTTACTTCGAGTCAGAGTATCTCGGTGTCCATTCCACTTGAGGCCACAAACTCAGGGTCCCTCTCACATACCTGTAGCTGAGAGAAGCCTCCTCTTGAGGTGCTTGTGGAAAGTTGGTATTCCTCTTGAGTCGAAGCCAGGGACTAATCTCTCATCTCGAGTTGATTTGGGGTCCAGGGAGCCCTTTCTTGTTGCTCCAGTGAGCTCAGGATCCCTCTAGACTTGAGAGAGTGATCTTGGGTTTTCTCTGTTGTGCCATCAAGGAAATCAAGGCTCCTTTCACGTTTGATGTGGAACACGGAATTGCTCTGCACGCAGTGCAGGGGAATCGGGCCTCATCTCGCGGCGAGGGGGAAGTCTCATGGTTTTTCTCGAGTTGCGGCCAGAACCTGGGGTATATTCTCGAGTTCCGACGGGGAGGGCCCTTCCAGACACGTGTTTGTTCAGCGACGTCAGGACTCCTGCCTAGGTGCGAGGGACGCCTCGGGATTCTCCCCGAGTCTTGGCATGGCAATTGGGAAGCGTTTCCACGTGAGGCGGGAGACCCAAGGTCCCTTTCCACGTGCCACAGGGATCCTGGGACTTCTATCCATTTTCAAGAGGAGTCAGGCATCGTCTCCTTTGGAAGCATTGATCTCCGCGGACCTCTCGACTTTTCAAAGGATGTGAGGCCTCCGGTCGCGATGAGGCGGAGAACTAGGTCTTTCTCTGTGGTTTCCACAGGGGATTCAGACATCCCTTCGTCTTGGGAGATGCAAGACGAACCTGCATAAAATTCACTGCAGGGATATCTGGCATTACTTCGAGTCACGGCATATCGGTGTCCATTCCACTGGAGGCCATAAACTCAGGGTCCCTATCACATACCTGTAGCTGAGAAAAGCCTCCTCTTGAGGTGCTTGTGGAAAGTTGGTATTCCTCTTGAGTCTAAGCCAGGGACTAAACTCTCATCTCGAGTTGATTTGGGGTCCACGGAGCCCTTTCGTGTTGCCACAGTGACCTCATGATCCCTATAGACTTGAGACAGTGATCTTGGGTTTTCTCTGGAGTGCCATCAAGGAAATCAAGGCTCCTTTCACGTTTGATGTGGAACACGGAATTGCTCTGCACGCAGTGCAGGGGAATCGGGCCTCATCTCGCGGCGAGGGGGAAGTCTCATGGTTTTTCTCGAGTTGCGGCCGGAACCTGGGGTATATTCTCGATTTACGACGGGGAGGGCCCTTCCAGATACGTGTTTGTTCAGCGACGTCAACACTCCTGCCTAGGTGCGAGGGACAACTCGGGCTTCTCCACGAGTCTTGGCATGGCATTTGGGACGCGTCTCCACGTGAGGCGGGAGACCCAGGGTCCCTTTCCACGTGACACAGGGATCCTGGGACTCCTATCCATTTTGAAGAGGAGTCAGGCATCGTCTCCTTTGGAAGCATTGATCTCCGGGGACCTCTCGAGTTTTCAAAGGATGTGAGGCCTCCGGTCGCGATGAGGGGGAGAACTAGTTCTTTCTCTGTGGTCTCCACAGGGGATTCAGACATCCCTTCCTCTTGGGAGATGCAAGACGAGCCTGCATTCAATTCACTGCAGGGATATCTGGCATTACTTCGAGTCAGGGCATATCGGTGTCCATTCCACTGGAGGCCATAAACTCAGGGTCCCTATCACATACCTGTAGCTGAGAGAAGCCTCCTCTTGAGGTGCTTGTGGAAAGATGGTATTCCTCTTGAATCGAAGCCAGGGACTAAGCTCTCATCTCGAGTTGATTTGGGGTCCACGGAGCCCTTTCGTGTTTCTCCAGTGACCTCAGGATCCCTCTAGACTTGAGACAGTGATCTTGGGTTTTCTCTGGAGTGCCATCAAGGAAATCAAGGCTCCTTTCACATTTGATATGGAACACGGAATTGCTCTGCATGCAGAGCAGGGGAATCGGGCATCATCTCGCGGCGAGGGGGAAGTCTCATGGTTTTTCTCGATTTGCAGCCGGAACCTGGGGTATATTCTCGAGTTACGACGGGGAGGGCCCTTCCAGACACGTGTTTGTTCAGCGACGTCAGGACTACTGCCTAGGTGCGAGGGACACCTCAGGATTCTCCTCGAGTCTTGGCATGGCAATTGGGACGCGTCTCCACGTGAGGCGGGAGACCCAGGGTCCCTTCCAACGTGCCAGAGGGATCCTGGGACTCCTATCCATTTTCAAGAGGAGTCAGGCATCGTCTCCTTTGGAAGCATTGATCTCCGCGGACCTCTCGAGTTTTCAAAGGATGTGAGGCCTCCGGTCGCGATGAGGCGGAGGACTAGGTATTTCTCTGTGGTCTCCACAGGGGATTCAGACATCCCCTCCTCTTGGGAGATGCAAGACGAGCCTGCATTCAATTCACTGCAGGGATATCCTATCTTACTTCGAGTTAGAGCATCTCGGTGTCCATTCCACTTAAGGCCACAAACTCAGGGTCCCTCTCACAAACCTGTAGCTGAGAGAAGCCTCCTCTTGAGGTGCTTGTGGAAAGTTGGTATTCCTCTTGAGTCGAAGCCAGCGTCTAAGCTCTCATCTCGAGTTGATTTGGGGTCCAAGGATCCCTTTCGTGTTGCTCCAGTGACCTCAGGATCCCTCTAGACTTGAGCCAGTGATCTTGGGTTTTCTCTGGAGTGCCATCAAGGAAAGCAAGGCTCCTTTCACGTTTTTGTGGAACACGGAATTGCTCTGCATGCAGAGCAGGGGAATCGGGCATCATCTCGCGGCGAGGGGGAAGTCTCATGGTTTTTCTCGAGTTGCGGCCGGAACCTGGGGTATATTCTCGAGTTACAACAGTGAGGGCCCTTCCAGACACGTGTTTGTTCAGCGACGTCAGGACTCCTGCCTAGGTGCGAGGGACACCTCGGGATTCTCCTCGAGTCTTGGCTTGGCAATTGGGACGCGTCTCCACGTGAGGCGGGAGACCCAGGGTCCCTTCCCACGTGCCACAGGGATCCTGGGACTCCTATCCATTTTCAAGAGGAGTCAGGCATCGTCTACTTTGGAAGCATTGATCTCTGCGGACCTGTCGAGTTTTCAAAGGATGTGAGGCCTCCAGTCGGGAAAAGGTGGAGAACTAGGGCTTCTCTGTGGTCTCCACAGGGGATTCAGACAACCCTTCGTCTTGGGAGATGCAAGACGAGCCTGCATTCAATTCACTGCAGGGATATCCGGCCTAACTTCGAGTCAGAGCATCTCGGTGTCCATTCCACTTGAGGCCACAAACTCAGGGTCCCTCTCACATACCTGCAGCTGAGAGAAGCCTCCTCTTGAGGTGCTTGTGGAAAGTTGGTATTCCTCTTGAGTCGAAGCCAGGGACTAAGCTCTCATCTCGAGTTGATTTGGGGTCCACGGAGCCCTTTCGTGTTGCTCCAGTGATCTCAGGATCCCTCTAGACTTGAGACAGTGATCTTGGGTTTTCTCTGGAGTGCCATCAAGGAAATCAAGGCTCCTTTCACGTTTGATGTGGAACACGGAATTGCTCTGCACGCAGTGCAGGGGAATCGGGCCTCATCTCGCGGCGAGGGGGAAGTCTCATGGTTTTTCTCGAGTTGCGTCCGGAACCTGGGTTATATTCTCGAGTTACGACGGGGAGGGCCCTTCCAGAAACGTGTTTGTTCAGCGACGTCAGGACTCCTGTCTAGGTGCGAGGGACACCTCGGGATTCTCCTCGAGTCTTGGCATGGCAATTGGGACGCGTCTCCACGTGAGGCGGGAGACCCAGGGTCCCTTTCCACGTGCCACAGGGATCCTGGGACTCCTATCCATTTTCAAGAAGAGTCAGGCATCGTCTCCTTTGGAAGCATTGATCTCCGCAGACCTATCGAGTTTTCAAAGGATGTGAGGCCTCCGGTCGCGATGAGGCGGAGAACTAGGTCTTTCTCTGTGTTCTCCACAGGGGATTCAGACATCCCTTCGTATTGGGAGATGCAAAACGAGCCTGCATTCATTTCACTGCAGGGATATCCGGCAATAATCCGAGTCAGAGCATCTCGGTGTCTATTCCACTTGAGGGCACAAATTCAGGGTGCCTCTCACATACCTGTAGCTGAGAGAAGCCTCCTCTTGAGGTGCTTGTCTAAAGTTGGTATTCCTCTTGAGTCGAAGCCAGGGACTAAGCTCTCATTTCGAGTTGATTTGGGGTCCACGGAGCCCTTTCTTGTTGCTACAGTGACTTCAGGATCCCTCTAGACTTGAGACAGTGATCTTGGGTTTTCTCTGGTGTGCCATCAAGGAAATCAAGGCTCCTTTCATGTTTGATGTGGAACACGGAATTGCTCTGCATGACTTACAGGGGAATCGGGCCTCATCTCGTGGCGAGGGGGAAGTCTCATGGTTTTTCTCGAGTTGCGGCAGGAACCTGGGGTATATTCTCGAGTTACGACGGGTAGGGGCCTTCCATACACGTGTTTGTTCAGCGACGTCAGGACTCCTGCCTAGGTGCGAGGGACACCTCGGGATTCTCCTCGAGTCTTGGCTTGGCAATTGGGACGCGTCTCCACGTGAGGCGGGAGACCAAGGGTCCCTTTCCACGTGCCACAGGGATCCTGGGACTCCTATCCATTTTCAAGAGGAGTCAGGCATCGTCTCCTATGGAAGCATTGATCTCCGTGGACCTCTCGAGTTTTCAAAGGATGTGAGGCCTCCGTTCGCGTTGAGGCGTAGGACTTGGTCTTTCTCTGTGGTCTCCACAGGGGATTCAGACATCCCTTCGTCTTGGGAGATGCAAGACGAGCCTGCATTCAATTCACTGCAGGGATATCCGGCCTTACTTCGAGTCAGAGCATCTCGGTGTCCATTCCATTTGAGGCCATAAACTCAGGGGAACTCTCACATACCTGTAGCTGAGAGAAGCCTCCTCTTGAGGTGCTTGTGGAAAGTTGGTATTCCTCTTGAGTCGAAGCCAGGGACTAAGCTCTCATCTCGAGTTGATTTAGAGTCCACGGAGCCCTTTCTTGTTGCTCCAGTGACCTCAGGATCCCTCTAGACTTGAGCCAGTGATCTTGGGTTTTCTCTGGAGTGCCATCAAGGAAATCAAGGCTCCTTTCACGTTTGATGTGGAACACGCAATTGCTCTGCATGCAGTGCAGGTGAATGGGTCTCATCTCGGGGCGAGGGGGAAGTCTCATGATTTTTCTCGAGTTGCGGCCGGAACCTGGGGTATATTCTCGAGTTACGATGGGGAGGGCCCTTCCAGACACGTGTTTGTTCAGCAATGTCATGACTCCTGCCTAGGTGCGAGGGACACCTCGCGATTCTCCTCGAGTCTTGGCATGGCAATTCGGACGCGTCTCCACGTGAGGCGGGATACCCAGGGTCCCTTTCCACGTGCCACAGGGATCCTGGGACTCCTATCCATTTTCAAGAGGAGTCAGGCATCGTCTCCTTTGGAAGCATTGAGCTCTGCGGACCTCTTGAGTTTTCAAGGGATGTGAGGCCTCCGGTCGTGATGAGGTGGAGAACTAGGTCTTTCTCTGTGGTCTCCACATTGGATTCAGACATCCCTTCGTCTTGGGAGATGCAAGACGAGCCTGCATTCAATTCACTGCAGGGATATCTGGCCTTACTTCGAGTCAGAGTATCTCGGTGTCCATTCCACTTGAGGCCACAAACTCAGGGTCCCTCTCACATACCTGTAGCTGAGAGAAGCCTCCTCTTGAGGTGCTTGTGGAAAGTTGGTATTCCTCTTGAGTCGAAGCCAGGGACTAAGCTCTCATCTCGAGTTGATTTGGGGTCCACGGAGGCCTTTCGTGTTGCTCCAGTGAGCTCAGGATCCCTCTAGACTTGAGACAGTGATCTTGCGTTTTCTCTGGAGTGCCATCAAGGAAATCAAGGCTCCTTTCACGTTTGATGTGGAACACGTAATAGCTCTGCACGCAGTGCAGGGGAATCGGGCCTCATCTCGCGGCGAGGGGGAAGTCTCATTGTTTTTCTCGAGTTGCGGCCAGAACCTGGGGTATATTCTCGAGTTCCGACGGGGAGGGCCCTTCCAGACACGTGTTTGTTCAGCGACGTTAGGACTCCTGCCTAGGTGCGAGGGACACCTCGGGATTCTCCCCGAGTCTTGGCATGGCAATTGGGACGCGTCTCCTCGTGAGGCGGGAGACCCAGGGTCCCTTTCCACGTGCCACAGGGATCCTGGGACTCCTATCCATTTTCAAGAGTAGTCAGGAATCGTCTCCTTCATAAGTATTGATCTCCGCGGACCTCTCGAGTTTTCAAAGGATGTGAGGCCTCCGGTCGCGATGAGCCGGAGAACTAGGTCTTTCTCTGTGGTCTCCACAGTGGATTCAGACATCCCTTCGCTTGGGAGATGCAAGACGAGCCTGCATTCAATTCACTGCAGTGATATCCTGCCTTACTTCGAGTCAGAGCATCTCGGTGTCCATTCTACTTGATGCCACAAACTCAGGGTCCCTCTCACATACCTGTAGCTGAGAGAAGCCTCCTCTTGAATAGCTTGTGGAAAGTTGGTATTCCTCTTGGTCGAAGCCAGGGACTAATCTTTCATCTCGAGTTGATTTGGGGTCCACGGAGCCCTTTCGTGTTGCTACACTTATTTTAGGATCCCTCTAGACTTGAGACAGTGATCTTGGGTTTTCTCTGGAGTGCCATCAAGGAAATCAAGGCTCCTTTCACGTTTGATGTGGAACACGGAATTGCTCTGCACGCAGTGCAGGGGAATCGGGCCTCATCTCGCGTCGAGGGGGAAGTCTCATGGTTTTACTCGAGTTTCGGCCGGAACCTGTGGTATATTCTCGAGTTACGACGGGGAGGGCCCTTCCAGACACGTGTTTGTTCAGCGACGTCAGGACTCCTGCCTAGCTGTGAGGGACACCTCGGGATTCTCCTCGAGTCTTGGCATGGCAATTGGGACGCGTCTCCACGTGAGGCGGGAGACCCAGGGTCCCTTTCCACGTGCCGCAGGGATCCTGGGACTCCTATCCATTTTCAAGAAGAGTCAGGCATCGTCTCCTTTGGAAGCATTGATCTCCGCAGACCTATCGAGTTTTCAAAGGATGTGAGGCCTCCGGTCGCGATGAGGCGGAGTACTAGGTCTTTCTCTGTGTTCTCCACAGGGGATTCAGACATCCCTTCGTATTGGGAGATGCAAAACGAGCCTGCATTCATTTCACTGCAGGGATATCCGGCAATAAACCGAGTCAGAGCATCTCGGTGTCTATTCCACTTGAGTGCACAAATTCAGGGTGCCTCTCACATACCTGTAGCTGAGAGAAGCCTCCTCTTGAGGTGCTTGTCTAAAGTTGGTATTCCTCTTGAGTCGAAGCCAGGGACTAAGCTCTCATTTCGAGTTGATTTGGGGTCCACGGAGCCCTTTCTTGTTGCTACCGTGACTTCAGGATCCCTCTAGGCTTGAGACAGTGATCTTGGGTTTTCTCTGGTGTGCCATCAAGGAAATCAAGGCTCCTTTCACGTTTGATGTGGAACACGGAATTGCTCTGCATGACTTACAGGGGAATCGGGCCTCATCTCGTGGCGAGGGGGAAGTCTCATGGTTTTTATCGAGTTGCGGCAGGAACCTGGGGTATATTCTCGAGTTACGACGGGGAGGGGCCTTCCATACACGTGTTTGTTCAGGGACGTCAGGACTCCTGCCTAGGTGCGAGGGACACCTCGGGATTCTCCTCGAGTCTTGGCTTGGCAATTGGGACGCGTCTCCACGTGAGGCGGGAGACCAAGGGTCCCTTTCCACGTGCCACAGGGATCCTGGGACTCCTATCCATTTTCAAGAGGAGGCAGGCATCGTCTCCTTTGAAAGCATTGATCTCCGCGGACGTCTCGAGTTTTCAAAGAATGTGAGGCCTCCAGTCACGAAAAGGTGGAGAACTAGGGCTTCTCTGTCGTCTCCACAGGGGATTCAGACATCCCTTCGTCTTGGGAGATGCAAGACGAGCCTGCATTCAATTCACTGCAGGGATATCCGGTCTTACTTCGAGTCAGAGCATCTCGGTGTCCATTCCACTTGAGGCCACAAACTCAGGGGCCCTCTCACATACCTGTAGCTGAGAGAAGCCTCCTCTTGAGGTGCTTGTGGAAAGTTGGTATTCCTCTTGAGGCGAAGCCAGGGACTAAGCTCTCATTTCGAGTTGATTTGGGGTCCACGGAGCCCTTTCGTGTTGCTCCAGTGACCTCAGGATCCCTCTAGACTTGAGACAGTGATCTTGGGATTTCTCTGGAGTGCCATCAAGGAAAACAAGGCTCCTTTCAGGTTTGATGTGGAACACGGAATTGCTCTGCACGCAGTGAAGGGGAATCGGGCCTCATCTCGCGGCGAGGGGGAAGTCTCATGGTTTTTCTCGAGCTGCGGCCGGAACCTGTGGTATATTCTCGAGTTACGACGGGGAGGGCCCTTCCACACATGTGTTTGTTCAGCGACGTCAGGACTCCTGCCTAGGTGCGAGGGACACCTCGGGATTCTCCTCGAGTCTTGGCATGGCAGTTGGGACGCGTCTCCACGTGAGGCGGGAGACCCAGGGTCCCTTTCCACGTGCCACAGGGATCCTGGGACTCCTATCCATTTTCAAGAGGAGTCAGGCATCGACTCCTTTGGAAGCATTGAGCTCCGCGGACCTCTCGAGTTTTCAAGGGATGTGAGGCCTCCGGTCGTGGTGAGGCGGAGGACTAGGTCTTTCTCTGTTGTCTCCACATTGGATTCAGACATCCCTTCGCTTGGGAGATGCAAGACGAGCCTGCATTCAATTCACTTCAGGGATATCCGGTCTTACTTCGAGTCAGAGTATCTCGGTGTCCATTCCACTTGAGGCCACAAACTCAGGGTCCCTCTCACATACCTGTAGCTGAGAGAAGCCTCCTCTTGAGGTGCTTGTGGAAAGTTGGTATTCCTCTTGAGTCGAAGCCAGGGACTAATCTCTCATCTCGAGTTGATTTGGGGTCCAGGGAGCCCTTTCTTGTTGCTCCAGTGAGCTCAGGATCCCTCTAGACTTGAGAGAGTGATCTTGGGTTTTCTCTGTTGTGCCATCAAGGAAATCAAGGCTCCTTTCACGTTTGATGTGGAACACGGAATTGCTCTGCACGCAGTGCAGGGGAATCGGGCCTCATCTCGCGGCGGGGGGAAGTCTCATGGTTTTTCTCGAGTTGCGGTCAGAACCTGGGGTATATTCTCGAGTTCCGACGGGGAGGGCCCTTCCAGACACGTGTTTGTTCAGCGACGTCAGGACTCCTGCCTAGGTGCGAGGGACACCTCGGGATTCTCCCCGAGTCTTGGCATGGCAATTGGGAAGCGTTTCCACGTGAGGCGGGAGACCCAGGGTCCCTTTCCACGTGCCACAGGGATCCTGGGACTCCTATCCATTTTCAAGAGGAGCCAGGCATCGTCTCCTTTGGAAGCATTGATCTCCGCGGACCTCTCGACTTTTCAAAGGATGTGAGGCCTCCGGTCGCGATGAGGCGGAGAACTAGGTCTTTCTCTGTGGTTTCCACAGGGGATTCAGACATCCCTTCGTCTTGGGAGATGCAAGACGAACCTGCATAAAATTCACTGCAGGGATATCTGGCATTACTTCGAGTCACGGCATATCGGTGTCCATTCCACTGGAGGCCATAAACTCAGGGTCCCTATCACATACCTGTAGCTGAGAAAAGCCTCCTCTTGAGGTGCTTGTGGAAAGTTGGTATTCCTCTTGAGTCTAAGCCAGGGACTAAACTCTCATCTCGAGTTGATTTGGGGTCCACGGAGCCCTTTCGTGTTGCCACAGTGACCTCATGATCCCTATAGACTTGAGACAGTGATCTTGGGTTTTCTCTGGAGTGCCATCAAGGAAATCAAGGCTCCTTTCACGTTTGATGTGGAACACGGAATTGCTCTGCACGCAGTGCAGGGGAATCGGGCCTCATCTCGCGGCGAGGGGGAAGTCTCATGGTTTTTATCGAGTTGCGGCAGGAACCTGGGGTATATTCTCGAGTTACGACGGGGAGGGGCCTTCCATACACGTGTTTGTTCAGGGACGTCAGGACTCCTGCCTAGGTGCGAGGGACACCTCGGGATTCTCCTCGAGTCTTGGCTTGGCAATTGGGACGCGTCTCCACGTGAGGCGGGAGACCAAGGGTCCCTTTCCACGTGCCACAGGGATCCTGGGACTCCTATCCATTTTCAAGAGGAGGCAGGCATCGTCTCCTTTGAAAGCATTGATCTCCACGGACGTCTCGAGTTTTCAAAGAATGTGAGGCCTCCAGTCACGAAAAGGTGGAGAACTAGGGCTTCTCTGTCGTCTCCACAGGGGATTCAGACATCCCTTCGTCTTGGGAGATGCAAGACGAGCCTGCATTCAATTCACTGCAGGGATATCCGGTCTTACTTCGAGTCAGAGCATCTCGGTGTCCATTCCACTTGAGGCCACAAACTCAGGGGCCCTCTCACATACCTGTAGCTGAGAGAAGCCTCCTCTTGAGGTGCTTGTGGAAAGTTGGTATTCCTCTTGAGGCGAAGCCAGGGACTAAGCTCTCATTTCGAGTTGATTTGGGGTCCACGGAGCCCTTTCGTGTTGCTCCAGTGACCTCAGGATCCCTCTAGACTTGAGACAGTGATCTTGGGATTTCTCTGGAGTGCCATCAAGGAAAACAAGGCTCCTTTCAGGTTTGATGTGGAACACGGAATTGCTCTGCACGCAGTGAAGGGGAATCGGGCCTCATCTCGCGGCGAGGGGGAAGTCTCATGGTTTTTCTCGAGCTGCGGCCGGAACCTGTGGTATATTCTCGAGTTACGACGGGGAGGGCCCTTCCACACATGTGTTTGTTCAGCGACGTCAGGACTCCTGCCTAGGTGCGAGGGACACCTCGGGATTCTCCTCGAGTCTTGGCATGGCAGTTGGGACGCGTCTCCACGTGAGGCGGGAGACCCAGGGTCCCTTTCCACGTGCCACAGGGATCCTGGGACTCCTATCCATTTTCAAGAGGAGTCAGGCATCGACTCCTTTGGAAGCATTGAGCTCCGCGGACCTCTCGAGTTTTCAAGGGATGTGAGGCCTCCGGTCGTGGTGAGGCGGAGGACTAGGTCTTTCTCTGTTGTCTCCACATTGGATTCAGACATCCCTTCGCTTGGGAGATGCAAGACGAGCCTGCATTCAATTCACTTCAGGGATATCCGGTCTTACTTCGAGTCAGAGTATCTCGGTGTCCATTCCACTTGAGGCCACAAACTCAGGGTCCCTCTCACATACCTGTAGCTGAGAGAAGCCTCCTCTTGAGGTGCTTGTGGAAAGTTGGTATTCCTCTTGAGTCGAAGCCAGGGACTAATCTCTCATCTCGAGTTGATTTGGGGTCCAGGGAGCCCTTTCTTGTTGCTCCAGTGAGCTCAGGATCCCTCTAGACTTGAGAGAGTGATCTTGGGTTTTCTCTGTTGTGCCATCAAGGAAATCAAGGCTCCTTTCACGTTTGATGTGGAACACGGAATTGCTCTGCACGCAGTGCAGGGGAATCGGGCCTCATCTCGCGGCGGGGGGAAGTCTCATGGTTTTTCTCGAGTTGCGGCCAGAACCTGGGGTATATTCTCGAGTTCCGACGGGGAGGGCCCTTCCAGACACGTGTTTGTTCAGCGACGTCAGGACTCCTGCCTAGGTGCGAGGGACACCTCGGGATTCTCCCCGAGTCTTGGCATGGCAATTGGGAAGCGTTTCCACGTGAGGCGGGAGACCCAGGGTCCCTTTCCACGTGCCACAGGGATCCTGGGACTCCTATCCATTTTCAAGAGGAGCCAGGCATCGTCTCCTTTGGAAGCATTGATCTCCGCGGACCTCTCGACTTTTCAAAGGATGTGAGGCCTCCGGTCGCGATGAGGCGGAGAACTAGGTCTTTCTCTGTGGTTTCCACAGGGGATTCAGACATCCCTTCGTCTTGGGAGATGCAAGACGAACCTGCATAAAATTCACTGCAGGGATATCTGGCATTACTTCGAGTCACGGCATATCGGTGTCCATTCCACTGGAGGCCATAAACTCAGGGTCCCTATCACATACCTGTAGCTGAGAAAAGCCTCCTCTTGAGGTGCTTGTGGAAAGTTGGTATTCCTCTTGAGTCTAAGCCAGGGACTAAACCCTCATCTCGAGTTGATTTGGGGTCCACGGAGCCCTTTCGTGTTGCCACAGTGACCTCATGATCCCTATAGACTTGAGACAGTGATCTTGGGTTTTCTCTGGAGTGCCATCAAGGAAATCAAGGCTCCTTTCACGTTTGATGTGGAACACGGAATTGCTCTGCACGCAGTGCAGGGGAATCGGGCCTCATCTCGCGGCGAGGGGGAAGTCTCATGGTTTTTCTCGAGTTGCGGCCGGAACCTGGGGTATATTCTCGATTTACGACGGGGAGGGCCCTTCCAGATACGTGTTTGTTCAGCGACGTCAACACTCCTGCCTAGGTGCGAGGGACAACTCGGGCTTCTCCACGAGTCTTGGCATGGCATTTGGGACGCGTCTCCACGTGAGGCGGGAGACCCAGGGTCCCTTTCCACGTGACACAGGGATCCTGGGACTCCTATCCATTTTGAAGAGGAGTCAGGCATCGTCTCCTTAGGAAGCATTGATCTCCGGGGACCTCTCGAGTTTTCAAAGGATGTGAGGCCTCCGGTCGCGATGAGGGGGAGAACTAGTTCTTTCTCTGTGGTCTCCACAGGGGATTCAGACATCCCTTCCTCTTGGGAGATGCAAGACGAGCCTGCATTCAATTCACTGCAGGGATATCTGGCATTACTTCGAGTCAGGGCATATCGGTGTCCATTCCACTGGAGGCCATAAACTCAGGGTCCCTATCACATACCTGTAGCTGAGAGAAGCCTCCTCTTGAGGTGCTTGTGGAAAGATGGTATTCCTCTTGAATCGAAGCCAGGGACTAAGCTCTCATCTCGAGTTGATTTGGGGTCCACGGAGCCCTTTCGTGTTTCTCCAGTGACCTCAGGATCCCTCTAGACTTGAGACAGTGATCTTGGGTTTTCTCTGGAGTGCCATCAAGGAAATCAAGGCTCCTTTCACATTTGATATGGAACACGGAATTGCTCTGCATGCAGAGCAGGGGAATCGGGCATCATCTCGCGGCGAGGGGGAAGTCTCATGGTTTTTCTCGATTTGCAGCCGGAACCTGGGGTATATTCTCGAGTTACGACGGGGAGGGCCCTTCCAGACACGTGTTTGTTCAGCGACGTCAGGACTACTGCCTAGGTGCGAGGGACACCTCAGGATTCTCCTCGAGTCTTGGCATGGCAATTGGGACGCGTCTCCACGTGAGACGGGAGACCCAGTGTTCCTTTTCACGTGCCACAGGGATCCTGGGACTCCTATCCATTTTCAAGAGGAGTCAGGCATCGTCTCCTTTGGAAGCGTTGATCTCCGCGGACCTCTCGAGTTTTCAAAGGATGTCAGGCCTCCGGTCCCGTAGAGGAGGAGAACTAGGTCTTTCTCTGTGGTCTCCACAGGGGATTCAGACATCCCTTTTTCTTGGGATGTGCAAGACGAGACTGCATTCAATTCACTGCAGGGATATCCAGCCTTACTTCGAATCAGAGCATCACGGTGTCCATTCCACTTGAGGCCACAAACTCAGGGTCCCTCTCACATACCTGTAGCTGAGAGAAGCCTCCTCTTGAGGTGCTTGTGGAAAGTTGGTATTCCTCTTGAGTCAAATCCAGGGACGAAGCTCTCATCTCGAGTTGATTTGGGGTCCACGGAGCCCTTTCCTGTTGTTCCAGTCACCTCAGGATCCCTCTAGACGTGAGAAAGTGATCTTGGTTTTTCTCTGGAGTGCCATCAAGGAAATAAAGGCTCCTTTCACGTTTGATGTGGAACACGGAATTGCTCTGCACGCTGTGCAGGGGAATCGGGCCTCATCTCTTGGCGAGGTGGAAGTCTCATGGTTTTTCTCGAGTTGCGGCCGGAACCTGAGGTATATTCTTGAGTTACGACGGGGAGGGCCCTTCCGGACACGAGTTTGTTCAGCGAAGTCAGGACTCCTGCCTTGGTGCGAGGGACACCTCGGGATTCTCCTCGAGTCTTGGCATGGCAATTGGGACGCGTCTCCCCGTGAGGCTGTATACCCAGTGTCCCTTTCCATGTACCACAGGGATCCTGCGACTCGTATCCATTTTCAAGAGGAGTCAAGCATCTTCTCCTTTGGAAGCATTGATCTAGGCGGACCTCTCCAGTTTTCAAAGGATGTGAGGCCTCCGGTCACAATAAGGCGGAGAACTAGGTCTTTCTCTGTGGTCTCCACAGGGGATTCAGACATCCCTTTGTCTTGGGAGATGCAAGACGAGCCTGCATTCAATTCACTGCAGGGATATACGGCCTTACTTCGAGTCAGAGCATGTCGGTGTCCATTCCACTTGAGGCCACAAACTCAGGGTCCCTCTCACATACCTGTAGCTGAGAGAAGCCTCCTCTTGAGGTGCTTGTGGAAAGTTGGTATTCCTCTTGAGTCGAAGCCAGGGACTAAGCTCTCATCTCGATTTGATTTGGGGTTTACGGAGCACTTTCGTGTTCCTACAGTCACCTGAGGATCCCTGTATACTTGAAAAAGTGATCCTGGCTTTTCTCTGGAGTGCCATCAAGGAAATCAAGGTTCCTTTCACGTTTGATGTGGACCACGGAATTTCTCTGCATGCAGTGCAGGGGAATCGGGACTCATCTCGCGGCGAGGGGGAAGTCTCATGGTTTTCCTCAAGTTGCGGCCGGAACCTGGGGTATATTCTCGAGTTACGACGGGGAGGGCCCTTCCAGACACGTGTTTGTTCAGCGACGTCAGGACTCCTGCCTAGGTGCGAGGGATACCTCGGGATTCTCCTCGAGTCTTGGCATGGCAATTGGGACGCGTCTCCACGTGAGGAGGGAGACCCAGGGTCCCTTTCCACGTGCCACAGGGATCCTGGGACTCCTATCCATTTTAAAGAGGAGTCAGGCATAGTCTCCTTTGGAAGCATTGATCTCCGCAGACCTCTCGAGTTTTCAAAGAATGTGAGGCATCCGGTCGCGATTAGGCGGAGAACTAGGTCTTTCTCTGTGGTCTCCACAGGGGATTCAGACATCCCTTCGTCATGGGAGATTCAAGACGAGCCTGCATTTAATTCACTGCAGGGATATCCGGCCTAATTCGAGTCAGAGCATCTCGGTGTCCATTCCACTTGAGGCCAGAAACTCAGGGTCCCTCTCACATAGCTTTAGCTGAGAGAAGCCTCCTCTTGAGGTGCTTGTGGAAAGTTGGTAGTCCTCTTGATTCGAAGCCAGGATCTAAGCTCTCATCTCGAGTTGATTTGGGGTCCACGGAGCCCTTTCGTGTTGGTCCAGTGACCTCAGTATCCCTCTAGACTTGACACAGTGATAATGGGTTTTCTCTGGAGTGCCATCAAGGAAATCAAGTCTCCTTTCATGTTTGATGTGGAACACGGAATTGCTCTGCACGCAGTGCAGGGGAATCGGGCCTCTTCTCGCAGCGAGGGGGAAGTCTCATGGTTTTTTTCGAGTTGCGACCAGAACCTGGGGTATATTCTCGAGTTACGACGGGGAGGGCCCTTCCAGACACGTGTCTGTTCAGCGACATCAGGACTCCTGCCTAGGTGCGAGGGACACCTCGGGATTCTGCTCTAGTCTTGGCATGGCAATTGGGACGCGTCTCCACGTGAGGCGGGAGTCCCAGGGTCCCTTTCCACGTGCCACAGGGATCCTGGGACTCCTATCCATTTTCAAGAGGAGTCAGGCATCGTCTCCTTTGGAAGAATTGATCTCCACGGACCTCTCGAATTTTCAAAGGATGTGAGGACTCCGATCGCGATGAGGTGGAGAACTAGGTCTTTCTCTGTGGTCTCCACAGGGGATTCAGAAATCCCTTTGTCTTGGGAGATGCAAGACGAGCCTGCATTCAATTCACTGTTGGGATATCCGGCCTTACTTCGACTCAGAGCATCCCGGAGTCCATTCCACTTGAGGCCACAAATTCAGGGTCCCTCTCAGATACCTGTAGCTGAGAGAAACCTCCACTTGAGGTGCTTGTGGAAAGTTGGTGTTCCTCTTTAGTTGAAGTCAGGGACTAAGCTCTCATCTCGAGTTGATTTGGGGTCCACGGAGACCTTTCGTGTTGCTACAGTGACCTCAGGATCCCCCTAGACTTGAGACAGTGATCTTGGGTTTCCTCTGGAGTGCCATCAAGGAAATCAAGGCTCCATTCACATTTAATGTGGAACACGGAATTCCTCTGCACGCAGTGTAGGGGAATCGGGCCTCATCTCGCAGCGAGGGGGCAGACTCATGGTTTTTCTCGAGTTGCGGCCGGAACCTGGGGTATATTCTCGAGTTACGACGCGGAGGGCAATTCCAGACACGTGTTTGTTCAGCGACGTCAGGACTCCTGCCTAGGTGCGAGGGACACCTCGGGATTCTCCTCGAGTCTTGGCATGGCAATTGGGACGCATCTCCACGTGAGGCGGGAGACCCAGGGTCCCTTTCCAAGTTCCACAGGTATCCTGGAACTCCTATCCATTTTCAAGAGGAGTCTGGCATCGTCTCCTTTGGAAGCATTGATCTCCGCGGACCTGTCGAGTTTTCAAAGGATGTGAGGTCTCTGGCCGCGATGAGGCGGAGAACTAGGTCTTTCTCTGTGGTCTCCACAGGGGATTCAGACATCCCTTCGTCTAGGGAGATGCAAGACGAGCCTGCATTCAATTCACTGCAGGGATATCCGGCCGTATTTCGAGTCAGAGCATCTCGGTGTCCATTCCACTTGAGGCCACAAACTCAGGGTCCCTCTCACATACCTGTAGCTGAGAGAAGCCTCCTCTTGAGGTGCTTGTGGAAAGTTGGTATTCCTCTTGAGTCGAAGCCAGGGTCTAAGCTCTCATCTCGAGTTGATTTGGGGTCCACGGAGCGCTTTCGTGTTGCTCCAGTGACCTCAGGGTCCCTCTAGACTTGAGACAGTGGTTTTGGGTTTTCTCTGGAGTGCCATCAAGGAAATTAAGGCTCCTTTCACGTTGGATGTGGAACACGGAATTGCTCTGCACGCAGTGCAGGGGAATCGGGCCTCATCTCGCGGCGAGGGGGAAGTCTCATGGTTTTACTTGAGTTGCGGCCGGAACCTGGGGTATATTCTCGAGTTACGACGGGGAGGCCCCTTCCAGACACGTGTTTGTTCAGCGACGTCAGGACTCCTGCCTAGGTGCGAGGGACACCTCGGGATTCTCCTCGAGTCTTGGCATGGCAATTGGGATGCGTCTCCACGTGATGCACGAGACCCAGGGTCCCTTTCAAAGTGCGACAGGGATCCAGGGACTTGTATCCGTTTTCAAGAGGAGTCAGGCATCGTCTCCTTTGGAAGCATTGATCTCCGTGGACCTCTCGAGTTTTCAAAGGATGTGAGGCCTCCGGTCGCGATGAGGCGGAGAACTTGGTCTTTCTCTGTGGTATCCACATTGGATTCAGACACCCCTTCGCTTGGGAGATGCAAGACGAGCCTGCATTCAATTCACTGCAGGGATATCCAGCCTTACTTCGAGTCAGAGTATCTCGGTGTCCATTCCACTTGAGGCCACAAACTCAGGGTCCCCATCACATACCTGTAGCTGAGAGAAGCCTCCTCTTGAGGTGCTTGTGGAAAGTTGGTATTTCTCTTGATTCGAAGCCAGGGACTAAGCTCTCATCTCGAGTTGATTTGGGATACACGGAGCCCTTTCGTGTTGCTACAGTGACCTCAAGATCCCTCCAGATTTGAGACAGTGATCTTGGCTTTTCTCTGCAGTAAAATCAAGGAAATCAAGACTCCTTTCACGTTTCATGAGGAACACGGAATTGCTCTGCACGCAGTGCCGGGGAATCGGACCTCATCTCGCGGCGAGGGGGAAGTCTCATTGTTTTTCTCGAGTTGCGCCCGGAACCTGTGGTATATTCTCGAGTTAGGAAGGGGAGGGCCCTTCCAGACACGTGTTTCTTCATCGACGTCAGGACTTCTGCCTAGGTGCGAGGGACACCTCGGGATCCTCCACAAGTCTTGGCATGGCAATTGGGACGCGTCTGCACGTGAGGCGCGAGTCCCAGGGTCCCTTTCCACGTGTCACAGGGATCCTGGGACTCCTATCCATTTTCAAGAGGAGTCAGGCATCTTGTCCTTTGGAAGCATTGATCTCCGCGGACCTCTCGAGTTTTCAAAGGATGTGAGGCCTCCGGTCGCTTTGAGGCGGAGGACTAGGTCTTTCTCTGTGCTCTCCACAGGGGAATCAGTCATCCCTTTGTCGGGAGATGCAAGACGAGCCAGCATTCAATTCACTGCAGGGAAATCCGGCCTTACTTCGAGTCAGAGCATTTCGGTGTCCATTCCACTTGAGGCCACAAACTCAGGGTCCCTCTCACAACCTGTAGCTGAGAGAAGCCTCCTCTTGAGGTGCTTGTGGAAAGTTGGTATTCCTCTTGAGTCGAAGCCAGGGACTAAGCTCTCATCTCGAGTTGATTTGGGGTCCATGGAGCGCTTTCGTGTTGCTCGAGTGTCTTCAGGATCCCTCTAGACTTGAGACAGTGATCTTGGGTTTTCTCTGGAGTGCCATCAAGGAAATCAAGGCTCCTTTCACGTTTGATGTGGAACACGGAATGGCTCTGCACGCAGTGCAGGGGAATCGGGCCTCATCTCGTGGCCAGCGGGAAGTCTCATGGTTTTTCTCGAGTTTCGGACGGAACCTGGGGTATATTCTCGACTTATGACGGGGAGGGCCCTTCCAGACACGTGTTTGTTCAGCGGCGTCAGGACTCCTTCCTAGGTGCGAGGGACACCTCGGGATTCTCCTCGAGTCTTGGCATGGCAACTGGGACGCGTCTCCACGTGAGGGGGGAGACCCAGGGTCCCTTTCCACGTGCCACAGGGATCCTGGGACTCCTATCCATTATCAAGAGGAGTCAGGCATCGTTTCCTTTGGAAGCATTGATCTCCGCGGACCTCTCGAGTTTTCAAAGGATGTGAGGCCTCCGGTCGCGTTGAGGCGGAGGACTAGGTCTTTCTCTGTGGTCTCCACAGGGGAATCAGACATCCCTTTGTCTTGGGAGATGCAAGACGAGCCTGCATTCAATTCACTGCAGGGATATCCGGCCTTACTTCGAGTCAGAGCATCTCGGTGTCCATTCCACTGAGGCCACAAACTCAGGGACCCTCTCACATACCTGTAGCTGAGAGAAGCCTCCTCTTGAGGTGCTTGTGAAAAGTTGGTATTCCTCTTGAGTCGAAGCCAGGGACTAAGCTCTCATCTCGAGTTGATTTGGGTTCCACGGAGCCCTTTCGTGTTGCTCCAGTGACCACAGGATCCCTCTAGACTTGAGACAGTGAACCTGGGTTTTCTCTGCAGTGCCATCTAGGAAATCAAGGCTTCTTTCACGTTTGATGTGGAACACGGAATTGCTCTGCACGCAGTGCAGGGGAATCGGGTCTCATCTCGCGGCGAGGGTGAAGTCTCATGGTTTTTCTCGAGTTGCGGACGGAACCTGGGGTATATTCTCGAGTTACGACGGGGAGGGCCCTTCCAGACACGTGTTTGTTCAGCGACATCAGGACTCCTGCCTAGGTGCGAGGGCCACCTCGCGATTCTCCTCGAGTCTTGGCATGGCAACTGGGACGCGTCTCCACGTGAGGCGGGAGACCCAGGTTCCCTTTCCACGTGCCACAGGGATCCTGGGACTCCTATCCATTTTCAAGAGGAGTCAGGCATCGTCTCCTTTGGAAGCATGGATCTCCGCGTACCTCTTGAGTTTTCAAAGGATGTGAGGACTCCGGTCGCGATGAGGTGGAGAACTAGGTCTTTCTCTGTGGTCTCCACAGGGGATTCAGAAATCCCTTTGTCTTGGGAGATGCAAGACGAGCCTGCATTCAATTCACTGTTGGGATATCCGGCCTTACTTCGACTCAGAGCATCCCGGAGTCCATTCCACTTGAGGCCACAAATTCAGGGTCCCTCTCAGATACATGTAGCTGAGAGAAACCTCCACTTGAGGTGCTTGTGGAAAGTTGGTGTTCCTCTTTAGTTGAAGCTAGGGACTAAGCTCTCATCTCGAGTTGATTTGGGGTCCACGGAGCCCTTTCGTATTGCTACAGTGACCTCAGGATCCCTCTAGACTTGAGACAGTGATCTTGGGTTTTCTCTGGAGTGCCATCAAGGAAATCAAGGCTCCGTTCACATTTAATGTGGAACACGGAATTCCTCTGCACGCAGTGTAGGGGAATCGGGCCTCATCTCGCAGCGAGGGGGCAGTTTCATGGTTTTTCTCGAGTTGCGGCCGGAACCTGGGGTATATTCTCGAGTTACGACGGGGAGGGCAATTCCAGACACATGTTTGTTCAGCGACGTCAGGACTCCTGCCTAGGTGCGAGGGACACCTCGGGATTCTCCTCGAGTCTTGGCATGGCAATTGGGACGCATCTCCACGTGAGGCGGGAGACCCAGGGTCCCTTTCCAAGTTCCACAGGTATCCTGGAACTCCTATCAATTTTCAAGAGGAGTCAGGCATCGTCTCCTTTGGAAGCATTGATCTCCGCAGACCTGTCGAGTTTTCAAAGGATGTGAGGTCTCCGGCCGCGATGAGGCGGAGAACTAGGTCTTTCTCTGTGGTCTCCACAGGGGATTCAGACATCCCTTCGTCTTGGGAGATGCAAGACGAGCCTGCATTCAATTCACTGCAGGGATATCCGGCCGTATTTCGAGTCAGAGCATCTCGGTGTCCATTCCACTTGAGGCCACAAACTCAGGGTCCCTCTCACATACCTGTAGCTGAGAGAAGCCTCCTCTTGAGGTGCTTGTGGAAAGTTGGTATTCCTCTTGAGTCGAAGCCAGGGACTAAGCTCTCATCTCGAGTTAATTTGGGTTCCACGGAGCGCTTTCGTGTTGCTCCAGTGACCTCAGGGTCCCTCTAGACTTGAGACAGTGATTTTGGGTTTTCTCTGGAGTGCCATCAAGGAAATTAAGGCTCCTTTCACGTTGGATGTGGAACACGGAATTGCTCTGCACGCAGTGCAGGGGAATCGGGCCTCATCTCGCGGCGAGGGGGAAGTCTCATGGTTTTACTTGAGTTGCGGCCGGAACCTGGGGTATATTCTCGAGTTACGACGGGGAGGCCCCTTCCAGACACGTGTTTGTTCAGCGACGTCAGGACTCCTGCCTAGGTGCGAGGGACACCTCGGGATTCTCCTCGAGTCTTGGCATGGCAATTGGGATGCGTCTCCACGTGATGCACGAGATCCAGGGTCCCTTTCAAAGTGCGACAGGGATCCAGGGACTCCTATCCATTTTCAAGAGGAGTCAGGCATCGTCTCCTTTGGAAGCATTGATCTCCGTGGACCTCTCGAGTTTTCAAAGGATGTGAGGTCTCCGGTCGCGATGAGGCGGAGAACTTGGTCTTTCTCTGTGGTATCCACATTGGATTCAGACATCCCTTCGCTTGGGAGATGCAAGACGAGCCTGCATTCAATTCACTGCAGGGATATCCGGCCTTACTTCGAGTCAGAGTATCTCGGTGTCCATTCCACTTGAGGCCACAAACTCAGGGTCCCCATCACATACCTGTAGCTGAGAGAAGCCTCCTCTTGAGGTGCTTGTGGAAAGTTGGTATTCCTCTTGAGTCGAAGCCAGGGACTAAGCTCTCATCTCGAGTTGATTTGGGATACACGGAGCCCTTTCGTGTTGATACAGTGACCTCAAGATCCCTCCAGATTTGAGACAGTGATCTTGGCTTTTCTCTGCAGTAAAATCAAGGAAATCAAGACTCCTTTCACGTTTCATGAGGAACACGGAATTGCTCTGCACGCAGTGCAGGGGAATCGGACCTCATCTCGCGGCGAGGGGGAAGTCTCATTGTTTTTCTCGAGTTGCGCCCGGAACCTGTGGTGTATTCTCGAGTTAGGAAGGGGAGGGCCCTTCCAGACACGTGTTTCTTCATCGACGTCAGGACTTCTGCCTAGGTGCGAGGGACACCTCGGGATCCTCCACAAGTCTTGGCATGGCAATTGGGACGCGTCTGCACGTGAGGCGCGAGTCCCAGGGTCCCTTTCCACGTGTCACAGGGATCCTGGGACTCCTATCCATTTTCAAGAGGAGTCAGGCATCTTGTCCTTTGGAAGCATTGATCTCCGCGGACCTCTCGAGTTTTCAAAGGATGTGAGGCCTCCGGTCGCTTTGAGGCGGAGGACTAGGTCTTTCTCTGTGCTCTCCACAGGGGAATCAGTCATCCCTTTGTCGGGAGATGCAAGACGAGCCAGCATTCAATTCACTGCAGGGATATCCGGCCTTACTTCGAGTCAGAGCATTTCGGTGTCCATTCCACTTGAGGCCACAAACTCAGGGTCCCTCTCACAACCTGTAGCTGAGAGAAGCCTCCTCTTGAGGTGCTTGTGGAAAGTTGGTATTCCTCTTGAGTCGAAGCCAGGGACTAAGCTCTCATCTCGAGTTGATTTGGGGTCCATGGAGCGCTTTCGTGTTGCTCGAGTGTCTTCAGGATCCCTCTAGACTTGAGACAGTGATCTTGGGTTTTCTCTGGAGTGCCATCAAGGAAATCAAGGCTCCTTTCACGTTTGATGTGGAACACGGAATGGCTCTGCACGCAGTGCAGGGGAATCGGGCCTCATCTCGTGGCCAGCGGGAAGTCTCATGGTTTTTCTCGAGTTTCGGACGGAACCTGGGGTATATTCTCGACTTATGACGGGGAGGGCCCTTCCAGACACGTGTTTGTTCAGCGGCGTCAGGACTCCTTCCTAGGTGCGAGGGACACCTCGGGATTCTCCTCGAGTCTTGGCATGGCAACTGGGACGCGTCTCCACGTGAGGGGGGAGACCCAGGGTCCCTTTCCACGTGCCACAGGGATCCTGGGACTCCTATCCATTATCAAGAGGAGTCAGGCATGTTTCCTTTGGAAGCATTGATCTCCGCGGACCTCTCGAGTTTTCAAAGGATGTGAGGCCTCCGGTCGCGTTGAGGCGGAGGACTAGGTCTTTCTCTGTGGTCTCCACAGGGGAATCAGACATCCCTTTGTCTTGGGAGATGCAAGACGAGCCTGCATTCAATTCACTGCAGGGATATCCGGCCTTACTTCGAGTCAGAGCATCTCGGTGTCCATTCCACTGAGGCCACAAACTCAGGGACCCTCTCACATACCTGTAGCTGAGAGAAGCCTCCTCTTGAGGTGCTTGTGAAAAGTTGGTATTCCTCTTGAGTCGAAGCCAGGGACTAAGCTCTCATCTCGAGTTGATTTGGGTTCCACGGAGCCCTTTCGTGTTGCTCCAGTGACCACAGGATCCCTCTAGACTTGAGACAGTGAACCTGGGTTTTCTCTGCAGTGCCATCTAGGAAATCAAGGCTTCTTTCACGTTTGATGTGGAACACGGAATTGCTCTGCACGCAGTGCAGGGGAATCGGGTCTCATCTCGTGGCGAGGGTGAAGTCTCATGGTTTTTCTCGAGTTGCGGACGGAACCTGGGGTATATTCTCGAGTTACGACGGGGAGGGCCCTTCCAGACACGTGTTTGTTCAGCGACATCAGGACTCCTGCCTAGGTGCGAGGGCCACCTCGGGATTCTCCTCGAGTCTTGGCATGGCAACTGGGACGTGTCTCCACGTGAGGCGGGAGACCCAGGTTCCCTTTCCACGTGCCACAGGGATCCTGGGACTCCTATCCATTTTCAAGAGGAGTCAGGCATCGTCTCCTTTGGAAGCATTGATCTCCGCGTACCTCTTGAGTTTTCAAAGGATGTGAGGACTCCGGTCGCGATGAGGTGGAGAACTAGGTCTTTCTCTGTGGTCTCCACAGGGGATTCAGAAATCCCTTTTTCTTGGGAGATGCAAGACGAGCCTGCATTCAATTCACTGTTGGGATATCCGGCCTTACTTCGACTCAGAGCATCCCGGAGTCCATTCCACTTGAGGCCACAAATTCAGGGTCCCTCTCAGATACATGTAGCTGAGAGAAACCTCCACTTGAGGTGCTTGTGGAAAGTTGGTGTTCCTCTTTAGTTGAAGCTAGGGACTAAGCTCTCATCTCGAGTTGATTTGGGGTCCACGGAGCCCTTTCGTATTGCTACAGTGACCTCAGGATCCCTCTAGACTTGAGACAGTGATCTTGGGTTTTCTCTGGAGTGCCATCAAGGAAATCAAGGCTCCGTTCACATTTAATGTGGAACACGGAATTCCTCTGCACGCAGTGTAGGGGAATCGGGCCTCATCTCGCAGCGAGGGGGCAGTTTCATGGTTTTTCTCGAGTTGCGGCCAGAACCTGGGGTATATTCTCGAGTTACGACGGGGAGGGCAATTCCAGACACATGTTTGTTCAGCGACGTCAGGACTCCTGCCTAGGTGCGAGGGACACCTCGGGATTCTCCTCGAGTCTTGGCATGGCAATTGGGACGCATCTCCACGTGAGGCGGGAGACCCAGGGTCCCTTTCCAAGTTCCACAGTTATCCTGGAACTCCTATCAATTTTCAAGAGGAGTCAGGCATCGTCTCCTTTGGAAGCATTGATCTCCGCAGACCTGTCGAGTTTTCAAAGGATGTGAGGTCTCCGGCCGCGATGAGGCGGAGAACTAGGTCTTTCTCTGTGGTCTCCACAGGGGATTCAGACATCCCTTCGTCTTGGGAGATGCAAGACGAGCCTGCATTCAATTCACTGCAGGGATATCCGGCCGTATTTCGAGTCAGAGCATCTCGGTGTCCATTCCACTTGAGGCCACAAACTCAGGGTCCCTCTCACATACCTGTAGCTGAGAGAAGCCTCCTCTTGAGGTGCTTGTGGAAAGTTGGTATTCCTCTTGAGTCGAAGCCAGGGACTAAGCTCTCATCTCGAGTTAATTTGGGTTCCACGGAGCGCTTTCGTGTTGCTACAGTGACCTCAAGATCCCTCCAGATTTGAGACAGTGATCTTGGCTTTTCTCTGCAGTAAAATCAAGGAAATCAAGACTCCTTTCACGTTTCATGAGGAACACGGAATTGCTCTGCACGCAGTGCAGGGGAATCGGACCTCATCTCGCGGCGAGGGGGAAGTCTCATTGTTTTTCTCGAGTTGCGCCCGGAAGCTGTGGTATATTCTCGAGTTAGGAAGAGGAGGGCCCTTCCAGACACGTGTTTCTTCATCGACGTCAGGACTTCTGCCTAGGTGCGAGGGACACCTCGGGATCCTCCTCAAGTCTTGGCATGGCAATTGGGACGCGTCTGCACGTGAGGCGCGAGTCCCAGGGTCCCTTTCCACGTGTCACAGGGATCCTGGGACTCCTATCCATTTTCAAGAGGAGTCAGGCATCTTGTCCTTTGGAAGCATTGATCTCCGCGGACCTCTCGAGTTTTCAAAGGATGTGAGGCCTCCGGTCGCTTTGAGGCGGAGGACTAGGTCTTTCTCTGTGGTCTCCACAGGGGAATCAGATATCCCTTTGTCGGGAGATGCAAGACGAGCCTGCATTCAATTCACTGCAGGGATATCCGGCCTTATTTCGAGTCAGAGCATTTCGGTGTCCATTCCACTTGAGGCCACAAACTCAGGGTCCCTCTCACAACCTGTAGCTGAGAGAAGCCTCCTCTTGAGGTGCTTGTGGAAAGTTGGTATTCCACTTGAGTCGAAGCCAGGGACTAAGCTCTCATCTCGAGTTGATTTGGGGTCCATGGAGCGCTTTCGTGTTGCTCGAGTGTCTTCAGGATCCCTCTAGACTTGAGACAGTGATCTTGGGTTTTCTCTGGAGTGCCATCAAGGAAATCAAGGCTCCTTTCACGTTTGATGTGGAACACGGAATGGCTCTGCACGCAGTGCAGGGGAATCGGGCCTCATCTCGTGGCCAGCGGGAAGTCTCATGGTTTTTCTCGAGTTTCGGACGGAACCTGGGGTATATTCTCGACTTATGACGGGGAGGGCCCTTCCAGACACGTGTTTGTTCAGCGGCGTCAGTACTCCTGCCTAGGTGCGAGGGACACCTCGGGATTCTCCTCGAGTTTTGGCATGGCAACTGGGACGCGTCTCCACGTGAGGCGGGAGACCCAGGGTCCCTTTCCACGTGCCACAGGGATCCTGGGACTCCTATCCATTATCAAGAGGAGTCAGGCATCGTTTCCTTTGGAAGCATTGATCTCCGCGGACCTCTCGAGTTTTCAAAGGATGTGAGGCCTCCGGTCGCGTTGAGGCGGAGGACTAGGTCTTTCTCTGTGGTCTCCACAGGGGAATCAGACATCCCTTTGTCTTGGGAGATGCAAGACGAGCCTGCATTCAATTCACTGCAGGGATATCCGGCCTTACTTCGAGTCAGAGCATCTCGGTGTCCATTCCACTGAGTCCACAAACTCAGGGACCCTCTCACATACCTGTAGCTGAGAGAAGCCTCCTCTTGAGGTGCTTGTGAAAAGTTGGTATTCCTCTTGAGTCGAAGCCAGGGACTAAGCTCTCATCTCGAGTTGATTTGGGGTACACGGAGCCCTTTCGTGTTGCTCCAGTGACCTCAGGATCCCTCTAGACTTGAGACAGTGAACCTGGGTTTTCTCTGCAGTGCCATCAAGGAAATCAAGGCTTCTTTCACGTTTGATGTGGAACACGGAATTGCTCTGCACGCAGTGCAGGGGAATCGGGTCTCATCTCGCGGCGAGGGTGAAGTCTCATGGTTTTTCTCGAGTTGCGGACGGAACCTGAGGTATATTCTCGAGTTACGACGGGGAGGGCCCTTCCAGACACGTGTTTGTTCAGCGACATCAGGACTCCTGCCTAGGTGCGAGGGCCACCTCGGGATTCTCCTCGAGTCTTGGCATGGGAACTGGGACGCGTCTCCACGTGAGGCGGGAGACCCAGGTTCCCTTTCCACGTGCCACAGGGATCCTGGGACTCCTATCCATTTTCAAGAGGAGTCAGGCATCGTCTCCTTTGGAAGCATTGATCTCCGCGTACCTCTTGAGTTTTCAAAGGATGTGAGGACTCCGGTCGCGATGAGGTGGAGAACTAGGTCTTTCTCTGTGGTCTCCACAGGGGATTCAGAAATCCCTTTGTCTTGGGAGATGCAAGACGAGCCTGCATTCAATTCACTGTTGGGATATCCGGCCTTACTTCGACTCAGAGCATCCCGGAGTCCATTCCACTTGAGGCCACAAATTCAGGGTCCCTCTCAGATACCTGTAGCTGAGAGAAACCTCCACTTGAGGTGCTTGTGGAAAGTTGGTGTTCCTCTTTAGTTGAAGCCAGGGACTAAGCTCTCATCTCGAGTTGATTTGGGGTCCACGGAGCCCTTTCGTGTTGCTACAGTGACCTCAGGATCCCTCTAGACTTGAGACAGTGATCTTGGGTTTTCTCTGGAGTGCCATCAAGGAAATCAAGGCTCCGTTCACATTTAATGTGGAACACGGAATTCCTCTGCACGCAGTGTAGGGGAATCGGGCCTCATCTCGCAGCGAGGGGGCAGTTTCATGGTTTTTCTCGAGTTGCGGCCGGAACCTGGGGTATATTCTCGAGTTACGACGGGGAGGGCAATTCCAGACACATGTTTGTTCAGCGACGTCAGGACTCCTGCCTAGGTGCGAGGGACACCTCGGGATTCTCCTCGAGTTTTGGCATGGCAACTGGGACGCGTCTCCACGTGAGGCGGGAGACCCAGGGTCCCTTTCCACGTGTCACAGGGATCCTGGGACTCCTATCCATTTTCAAGAGGAGTCAGGCATCTTCTCCTTTGGAAGCATTGATCTCCGCGGACCTCTCGAGTTTTCAAAGGATGTGAGGCCTCCGGTCGCTTTGAGGCGGAGGACTAGGTCTTTCTCTGTGGTATCCACAGGGGAATCAGACATCCCTTTGACTTGGGAGATGCAAGACGAGCCTGCATTCAATTCACTGCAGGGTTATCTGGCCTTACTTCGAGTCAGAGCATTTCGGTGTCCATTCCACTTGAGGCCACAAACTCAGGGTCCCTCTCACAACCTGTAGCTGAGAGAAGCCTCCTCTTGAGGTGCTTGTGGAAAGTTGGTATTCCTCTTGAGTCGAAGCCAGGGACTAAGCTCTCATCTCTAGTTGATTTGGGGTCCATGGAGCGCTTTCGTGTTGCTCGAGTGTCTTCAGGATCCCTCTAGACTTGAGACAGTGATCTTGGGTTTTGTCTGGAGTGCCATCAAGGAAATCAAGGCTCCTTTCACGTTTGATGTGGAACACGGAATGGCTCTGCACGCAGTGCAGGGGAATCGGGCCTCATCTCGCTGCCAGCGGGAAGTCTCATGGTTTTTCTCGGGTTTCGGACGGAACCTGGGGTATATTCTCGACTTATGACGGTGAGGGCCCTTCCAGACACGTGTTTGTTCAGCGGCGTCAGGACTCCTTCCTAGGTGCGAGGGACACCTCGGGATTCTCCTCGAGTCTTGGCATGGCAATTGGGACGGATCTCCACGTGAGGCGGGAGACCCAGGGTCCCTATCCAAGTTCCACAGGTATCCTGGAACTCCTATCCATTTTCAAGAGGAGTCAGGCATCGTCTCCTTTGGAAGCATTGATCTCCGCGGACCTGTCGAGTTTTCAAAGGATGTGAGGTCTCCGGCCGCGATGAGGCGGAGAACTAGGTCTTTCTCTGTGGTCTCCACAGGGGATTCAGACATCCCTTAGTCTTGGGAGATGCAAGACGAGCCTGCATTCAATTCACTGCAGGGATATCCGGCCGTATTTCGAGTCAGAGCATCTCGGTGTCCATTCCACTTGAGGCCACAAACTCAGGGTCCCTCTCACATACCTGTAGCTGAGAGAAGCCTCCTCTTGAGGTGCTTGTGGAAAGTTGGTATTCCTCTTGAGTCGAAGCCAGGGACTAAGCTCTCATCTCGAGTTGATTTGGGTTCCACGGAGCGCTTTCGTGTTGCTCCAGTGACCTCAGGGTCCCTCTAGACTTGAGACAGTGATTTTGGGTTTTCTCTGGAGTGCCATCAAGGAAATTAAGGCTCCTTTCACGTTGGATGTGGAACACGGAATTGCTCTGCACGCAGTGCAGGGGAATCGGGCCTCATCTCGCGGCGAGGGGGAAGTCTCATGGTTTTACTTGAGTTGCGGCCGGAACCTGGGGTATATTCTCGAGTTACGACGGGGAGGCCCCTTCCAGACACGTGTTTGTTCAGCGACGTCAGGACTCCTGCCTAGGTGCGAGGGACACCTCGGGATTCTCCTCGAGTCTTGGCATGGCAATTGGGATGCGTCTCCACGTGATGCACGAGACCCAGGGTCCCTTTCAAAGTGCGACAGGGATCCAGGGACTTGTATCCGTTTTCAAGAGGAGTCAGGCATCGTCTCCTTTGGAAGCATTGATCTCCGTGGACCTCTAGAGTTTTGAAAGGATGTGAGGCCTCCGGTCGCGATGAGGTGGAGAACTTGGTCTTTCTCTGTGGTATCCACATTGGATTCAGACATCCCTTCGCTTGGGAGATGCAAGACGAGCCTGCATTCAATTCACTGCAGGGATATCCAGCCTTACTTCGAGTCAGAGTATCTCGGTGTCCATTCCACTTGAGGCCACAAACTCAGGGTCCCCATCACATACCTGTAGCTGAGAGAAGCCTCCTCTTGAGGTGCTTGTGGAAAGTTGGTATCCCTCTTGATTCGAAGCCAGGGACTAAGCTCTCATCTCGAGTTGATTTGGGGTACACGGAGCCCTTTCGTGTTGCTACAGTGACCTCAAGATCCCTCCAGATTTGAGACAGTGATCTTGGCTTTTCTCTGCAGTAAAATCAAGGAAATCAAGACTCCTTTCACGTTTCATGAGGAACACGGAATTGCTCTACACACAGTGCAGGGGAATCGGACCTCATCTCGCGGCGAGGGGGCAGTCTCATTGTTTTTCACGAGTTGCGCCCGGAACCTGTGGTATATTCTCGAGTTAGGAAGGGGAGGGCCCTTCCAGACACGTGTTTCTTCATCGACGTCAGGACTTCTGCCTAGGTGCGAGGCACACCTCGGGATCCTCCTCAAGTCTTGGCATGGCAATTGGGACGCGTCTGCACGTGAGGCGCGAGTCCCAGGGTCCCTTTCCACGTGCCACAGGGATCCTGGGACTCCTATCCATTTTCCAGAGGAGTCAGGCATCTTCTCCTTTGGAAGCATTGATCTCCGCGGACCTCTCGAGTTTTCAAAGGATGTGAGGCCTCCGGTCGCTTTGAGGCGGAGGACTAGGTCTATCTCTGTGGTCTCCACAGGGGAATCAGACATCCCTTTGTCGGGAGATGCAAGACGAGCCTGCATTCAATTCACTGCAGGGATATCCGGCCTTACTTCGAGTCAGAGCATCTCGGTGTCCATTCCTCTTGAGGCCACAAACTCAGGGTCCCTCTCACATACCTGTAGCTGAGAGAAGCCTCCTCTTGAGGTGCTTGTGGAAAGTTGGTATTCCTCTTGAGTCGAAGCCAGGGACTAAGCTCTCAACTCGAGTTGCTTTGGGGTCCACGGAGAGTTTTCGTGTGGCTCCAGTGACCTCAGGATCCCTCTGAACTTGAGACAGTGATCTTGGGTTTTCTCTGGAGTGCCATCAAGGAAATCAAGGCTCCTATCATGTTTGATGTGGAACACGGAATTGCTCTGCCCGCAGTGCAGGGGAATCGGGCCTCATCTCACGGCGAGGGGAAAGTCTCATGGTTTTTCTCGAGTTGCGGCCGGAACCTGGGGTATATTCTCGAGTTACGACAGGGATGGCCCTTCCAGACACATGTATATTCAGCGACTTCATGTCTCCTGCCTAGGTGCGAGGGACACCTCGGGATTCTCCTCGAGTCTTGGCATGGCAATTGGGACGCGTCTCCACATGAGGCGTGAGACCCAGGGTCCCTTCCCACGTGCCACAGGGATCCTGGGACTCCTATCCATTTTCAAGAGGAGTCAGGCATCTTTTCCTTTGGAAGCATTGATCTCCGCGCACCTCTCGAGTTTTCAAAGCATGTGAGGCCTCCGGTCGCGATGAGGCGGAGGGCTAGGTCTTTCTCTGTGGTCTCCACAGGGGATTCAGACATCCCTTAGTCTTGGGAGATGCAAGACGAGCCTGCATTCAATTCACTGCAGGGATATCCGGTCTTACTTCGAGTCAGAGCATCTCGGTGTCCATTCCACTTGAGGCCACAAACTCAGTGTCCCTCTCACATACCTGTAGATGAGAGAAGCCTCTTCTTGAGGTGCTTGTGGAAAGTTGGTATTCCTCTTCAGGCGAAGCCAAGGACTAAGCTCTCATCTCGAGTTGATTTGGGGTCCACGGAGCCCTTTCGTGTTGCTCCAGTGACCTCAGGATCCCTCTAGACTTGAGACAGTGATCTTGGGTTTTCTCTGGAGTGCCATCAAGGAAATCAAGGCTCCTTTCACGTTTGATGTGGAACACGCAATTGCTCTGCACGCAGTGCAGGGGAATCGGGCCTCATCTCTGGGCGAGGGGGAAGTCTCATGTTTTTTCTCGAGTTGCGGCCGGAACCTGGGGTATATTCTCGAGTTCCGACGGGGAGGGCCCTTCCAGACACGTGTTTGTTCAGCGAAGTCAGGACTCCTGCCTAGGTGTGAGGGACACCTCGGGATTCTCCTCGAGTCTTGGCATGGCAATTGGGACGCGTCTCCACGTGAGGCGGGAGACCCAGGGTCCCTTTCCACATGCCACAGGGAATCTGGGACTCCCATCGGTTTACAAGAGGAGTCAGGCATCGTCTGCTTTGGAAGCACTGATATCCGTGGACCTCTCGAGTTTTCAAAGGATGTGAGGCCTCCGGTCGCGATGAGGCGGAGGACTAGGTCTTTCTCTGTGGTTTCAACAGGGGATTCAGACATCCCTTCCTCTTGGGAGATGCAAGACGAGCCTGCATTCAATTCACTGCAGGGATATTCGGTCTTACTTCGAGTCAGAGCATCTCGGTTTCCATTCCTCTTGAGGCCACAAACTCAGGGTCCCTCTCACATACCTGTAGCTGAGAGAAGCCTCCTCTTGAGGTGCTTGTGGAAAGTTGGTATTCCTCTTGAGTCGAAGCCAGGGACTAAGCTCTCATCTCGAGTTGATTTGGGGTCCACGGAGCCCTTTCATGTTGCTCCAGTGACCTCAGGATCCCTCTAAACTTGAGACAGTGATCTTGGGTTTTCTCTGGAGTGCCATCAAGGAAATCAAGGCTCCTTTCACGTTTGATGTGGAACACGGAATTGCTCTGCACCCAGTGCAGGGGATTCGGGCCTCATCTCGTGGCGAGGGGGAAGTCTCATGGTTTTTCTCGAGTTGCGGCCGGAACCTGGGGTATATTCTCGAGTTACGACGGGGAGGGCCCTTCCAGACACGTGTTTGATCAGCGACGTCAGGACTCCTGCCTAGGTGCGAGGGACACCTCGGGATTCTCCTCGAGTCTTGGCATGGCAATTGGGACGCTTCTCCACCTGAGGCAGGAGACCCAGGGTCCCTTTCCACGTGCCACAGGGATCCTGGGACGTCTATCCATTTTCAAGGGGAATCAGGCATCGTCTCCTTTGGAAGCATTGATCTCCGCGGACCTCTCGAGTTTTCAAAAATGTGAGGCCTCCGGTCGCAATGAGGCGGAGAACTAGTTCTTTCTCTGTGGTCTCCACAGGGGATTCAGACATCCCTTCGTCTTGGGAGATGCAAGACGAGCCTGCATTCAATTCACTGCAGGGATATCCGGCCTTACTTCGAGTCGGAGCATCTCGGTGTCCATTCCACTTGAGGCCACAAACTCAGGGTCCCTCTCACATACCTGTAGCTGAGAGAAGCCTCCTCTTGAGGTGCTTGTGGAAAGTTGGTATTCCTCTTGAGGCGAAGCTAGGGACTAAGCTCTCATCTCGAGTTGATTTGGGGTCCACGGAGCCCTTTCGTGTTGCTCCAGTGACCTCAGGATCCCTCTAGACTTGAGACAGTGATCTTGGGTTTTCTCTGGAGTGCCATCAAGGAAATCAATGCTCCTTTCACGTTTGATGTGGAACACGGAATTGCTCTGCACGCAGTGCAGGGTAATCGGGCCTCATCTCGGGGCGAGGGGGAATTCTCATGGTTTTTCTCGAGTTGCGGCCGGAACCTGGGGTATATTCTCGAGTTACGATGGGGAGGGCCCTTCCAGACACGTGTTTGTTCAGCGATGTCATGACTCCTGCCTAGGTGCGAGGAACACCTCGGGATTCTCCTCGAGTCTTGGCATGGCAATTGGGACGCGTCTCCACGTGAGGCGGGAGACCCAGCGTCCCTTTCCTCGTGCCACAGGGATCCTGGGTCTCCTATCCATTTTCAACAGGAGTCATGCATCGTCTCCTTTGGAAGCATTGATTTCCGCGGACGTCACGAGTTTTCAAAGGATGTGAGGCCTCCGGTCGCGATGAGGCGGAGGACTTGGTCTTTCTCTGTGGTCTCCACAGGGGATTCAGACATCCCTTCGTTTTGGGAGATGCAAGACGAGCCTGCATTCAATTCACTGCAGGGATATCCCCCCTTACTTCGAGTCAGAGCATCTCGGTGTCCATTCCACTTGAGGCCACAAACTCAGGGACCCTCTCACATACCTGTAGCTTAGAGAAGCCTCCTCTTGAGGTACTTGTGGAAAGTTGGTATTCCTCTTGAGTCGAAGCCAGTGACTAAGCTCTCATCTCGAGTTGATTTGGGGTCCACAGAGCGCTTTCGTGTTGCTCCAGTGACCTCAGGATCCCTCTAGACTTGAGACAGTGATCTTGGGTTTTCTCTGGAGTGCCATCAAGGAAATCAAGGATCCTTTCACGTTTGATGTGGAACACGGAATTGCTCTGCACGCAGTGCAGGGGAATCGGGCCTCATCTCGTGGCGAGTGGGAAGTCTCATGGTTTTTCTCGAGTTGCGGCCGGAACCTGGGGTATATTCTCGAGTTCCGACGGGGAGGGCCCTTCCAGACACGTGTTTGTTCAGCGAAGTCAGGACTCCTGCCTAGGTGTGAGGGACACCTCGGGATTCTCCTCGAGTCTTGGCATGGCAATTGGGACGCGTCTCCACGTGAGACGGGAGACCCAGGGTCCCTTTCCACGTGCCACAGGGATCCTGGGACTCCCATCCGTTTACAAGAGGAGTCAGGCATCGTCTGATTTGGAAGCATTGATCTCCGCAGACCTCTCGAGTTTTCAAAGGATGTGAGGCCTCCGGTCGCGATGAGGCAGAGGACTAGGTCTTTCTCTGTGGTCTCCACAGGGGATTCAGACATCCCTTCGTCTTGGGAGATGCAAGACGAGCCTGGATTCAATTCACTGCAGGGATATCCGGCCTTAGTTCGAGTCAGAGCATCTCGGTGTCCATTCCTCTTGAGGCCACAAACTCAGGGTCCCTCTCACATACCTGTAGCTGAGAGAATCCTCCTCTTGAGGTGCTTGTGGAAAGTTGGTATTCCTCTTGAGTCGAAGCCAGGGACTAAGCTCTCATCTCGAGTTGCTTTGGGGTCCACGGAGACTTTTCGTGTGGCTCCAGTGACCTCAGGATCTCTCTAAACTTGAGACAGTGATCTTGGGTTTTCTCTGGAGTGCCATCAAGGAAATCAAGGCTCCTATCATGTTTGATGTGGAACACGGAATTGCTCTGCACGCAGTGCAGGGGAATCTGGCCTCATCTCACGTCGAGGGGGAAGTCTCATGGTTTTTCTCGAGTTGCGGCCGGAACCTGGGGTATATTCTCAAGTTACGACGGGGAGGGCCCTTCCAGACACGTGTTTATTCAGCGACTTCATGTCTCCTTCCTAGGTGCGAGGGACACCTCGGGATTCTCCTCGAGTCTTGGCATGGCAATTGGGACGCGTCTCCACGTGACGCGGGAGACCCAGGGTCCCTTTCCACGTGGACAGGGATCCTGTGACTCCTATCCATTTTCAAGAGGCGTCAGGCATCGTCTCCTTTGGAAGCATTGATCTCCGCAGACCTCTCGAGTTTTCAAAGGATGTGAGGCCACCGATCGCGATGAGGCGGAGAACTAGGTCTTTCTCTGTGGTCTCCACAAGGGATTCAGACATCCCTTCGTTTTGGGAGATGCAAGACGAGCCTGCATTCAATTCACTGCAGGGATATCCGGCCTTACTTCGAGTCAGAGCATCTCGGTGTCCATTCCACTTGAGGCCACAAACTCAGGGACCCTCTCACATACCTGTAGCTTAGAGAAGCCTCCTCTTGAGGTACTTGTGGAAAGTTGGTATTCCTCTTGAGTCGAAGCCAAGGACTAAGCTCTCATCTCGAGTTGATTTGTGGTCCACGGAGCCCTTTCGTGTTGCTCCAGTGACCTCAGGATCCGTCTAGACTTGAGACAGTGATCTTGGGTTTTCTCTGGAGTGCCATCAAGGAAATCAAGGATCCTTTCACGTTTGATGAGGAACACGGAATTGCTCTGCACGCAGTGCAGGGGAATCGGGCCTCATCTCGGGGCGAGGGGGAAGTCTCATGGTTTTTCTCGAGTTGCGGCCAGAACCTGGGGTATATTCTCGAGTTCCGACGGGGAGGGCCCTTCCAGACACGTGTTTGTTCAGCGAAGTCAGGACTCCTGCCTAGGTGCGAGGGACACCTCGGGATTCTCCTCGAGTCTTGGCATGGCAATTGGGACGCGTCTCCACCTGAGGAAGGAGACCCAGGGTCCCTTTCCACGTGCCACAGGGATCCTGGGACGTCTATCCATTTTCAAGACGAATCAGGCATCGTCTCCTTTGGAAGCATTGATCTCCGCAGACCTCTCGAGTTTTCAAAAATGTGAGGCCTCCGGTCGCAATGAGGCGGAGAACTAGTTCTTTCTCTGTGGTCTCCACAGGGGATTCAGACATCCCTTCGTCTTGGGAGATGCAAGACGAGCCTGCATTCAATTCACTGCAGTGATATCCGGCCTTACTTCGAGTCAGAGCATCTCGGTGTCCATTCCACTTGAGGCCACAAACTCAGGGTCCCTCTCACATACCTGTAGCTGAGAGAAGCGTCCTCTTGAGGTGCTTGTGGAAAGTTGGTATTCCTCTTGAGTCGAAGCCAGGGACTAAGCTCTCATCTCGAATTGATTTGGGGTCCACGGAGCCCTTTCGTGTTGCTCCAGTGACCTCAGGATCCCTCTAGACTTGAGACAGTGATCTTGGGTTTTCTCTGGAGTGCCATCAAGGAAATCAAGGCTCCTTTCACGTTTGATGTGGAACACGGAATTGCTCTGCACGCAGTGCAGGGTAATCGGGCCTCATCTCGGGGCGAGGGGGAAGTCTCATGGTTTTTCTCGAGTTGCGGCCGGAACCTGGGGTATATTCTCGAGTTACGATGGGGAGGGCCCTTCCAGACACGTGTTTGTTCAGCGATGTCATGACTCCTGCCTAGGTGCGAGGAACACCTCGGGATTCTCCTCGAGTCTTGGCATGTCAATTTTGACGGGTCTCCACGTGAGGCGGGAGACCCAGGGTCCCTTTGCACGTGCCACAGGGATCCTGGGACTCCTATCCATTTTCAAGAGGAGTCAGGCATCGTCTCCTTTGGAAGCATTGATTTCCGCGGACGTCACGAGTTTTCAAAGGATGTGAGGCCTCCGGTCGCGATGAGGCGGAGGACTAGGTCTTTCTCTGTGGTCTCCACAGGGGATTCAGACATCGCTTCGTTTTGGGAGATGCAAGACGAGCCTGCATTCAATTCACTGCTGGGATATCCCCCCTTACTTCGAGTCAGAGCATCTCGGTGTCCATTCCACTTGAGGCCACAACTCAGGGACCCTCTCACATACCTGTAGCTTAGAGAAGCCTCCTCTTGAGGTGCTTGTGGAAAGTTGGTATTCCTCTTGAGTCGAAGCCAGGGACTAAGCTCTCATCTCGAGTTGATTTGTGGTCCACGGAGCCCTTTCGTGTTGCTCCAGTGACCTCAGGATCCCTCTAGACTTGAGACAGTGATCTTGGGTTTTCTCTGGAGTGCCATCAAGGAAATCAAGGATCCTTTCACGTTTGATGTGGAACACGGAATTGCTCTGCACGCAGTGCAGGGGAATCGGGCCTCATCTCGGGGCGAGGGGGAAGTCTCATGGTTTTTCTCGAGTTGCGGCTAGAACCTGGGGTATATTCTCTAGTTAAGACGGGGAGGGCCCTTACAGAGACGTGTTTGTTCAGCGACGTCAGGACTCCTGCCTAGGTGCGAGGGACACCTCGGGATTCTCCTCGAGTCTTGGCATGGCAATTGGGACACGTCTCCACGTGAGGCGGGAGACCCAGTGTCCCTTCCCACGTGCCACAGGGATCCTGGGACTCCTATCCATTTTCAAGAGGAGTCAGGCATCGTCTCCTTTGGAAGCATTGATCTCCGCGGACGTCTCGAGTTTTCAAAGGATGTGAGGCCTCCGGTCGCGATGAGGCGAGGGCTAGGTCTTTCTCTGTGGTCTCCACAGGGGATTCAGACATCCCTTAGTCTTGGAAGATGCAAGACGAGCCTGCATTCAATTCACTTCATGAATATCCGGTCTTACTTCGAGTCAGAGCATCTCGGTGCCCATTCCACTTGAGGCCACAAACTCAGGGTCCCTCTCACATACCTGTATCTGAGAGAAGCCTCTTCTTGAGGTGCTTGTGGAAAGTTGGTATTCCTCTTGAGGCGAAGCCAGGGACTAAGCTCTCATCGCGAGTTGATTTGGGGTCCACGGAGCCCTTTCGTGTTGCTCCAGTGACCTCAGGATCCCTCTAGACTTGAGACAGTGATCTTGGGTTTTCTCTGGAGTGCCATCAAGGAAATCAAGGCTCCTTTCACGTTTGATGTGGAACATGGAACTGCTCTACACGCAGTGCAGGGGAATCGGGCCTCATCTCGCGGCGTGGGGGAAGTCTCATGGTTTTTCTCGAGTTGCGGCCGGAACCTGGGGTATATTCTCGTGTTACGACGGGGAGGGCCCTTCCAGACACGTGTTTGTTCAGCGACGTCAGGACTCCTGCCTAGGTGCGAGGGACACCTCGGGATTCTCCACGAGTCTTGGCATGGCAATTGGGACGCGTCTCCACGTGAGGCGGGAGACCCAGGTTCCCTTTCCACGTGCCACAGGGATCCTGGGACTCCTATCCATTTTCAAGAGGAGTCAGGCATCGTCTCCTTCGGAAGCATTGATCTCCGCAGACCTCTCGAGTTTTCAAAGGAGGTGAGGCCTCCGGTCGCGATGAGGCGGAGAACTTGTTCTTTCTCTCTGGTCTCCACAGGGGATTCAGACATCCCTTCGTCTTGGGAGATGCAAGACGAGCTTGCATTCAATTCACTGCAGGGATATCCGGCCTTATTTCGAGTCACAGCATCTCGGTGTCCATTCCACTTGAGGCCACAAACTCAGGGTCCCTCTCACATACCTGTAGCTGAGAGAAGCCTCCTCTTGAGGTGCTTGTGGAAAGTTGGTATGACTCTTGAGTCGAAGCCAGGGACTAAGCTCTCATCTCGAGTTGATTTGTGGTCCACGGAGCCCTTTCGTGTTGCTCCAGTGACCTCAGGATCCCTCTAGACTTGAGACAGTGATCTTGGGTTTTCTCTGGAGTGCCATCAAGGAAATCAAGGCTCCTTTCACGTTTGATGTGGAACACGGAATTGCTCTGCACGCAGTGCAGGGGAATCGGGCCTCATCTCGGGGCAGGGGGAAGTCTCATAGTTTTTCTCGAGTTGCGGCCGGAACCTGGGGTATATTCTCGAGTTCCGACGGGGAGGGCCCTTCCAGACACGTGTTTGTTCAGCGAAGTCAGGACTCCTGCCTAGGTGCGAGGGACACCTCGGGATTCTCCTCGAGTCTTGGCATGGCAATTGGGATGCGTCTCCACCTGAGGCAGGAGACCCAGGGTCCCTTTCCACGTGCCACAGGGATCCTGGGACGTCTATCCATTTTCAAGACGAATCAGGCATCGTCTCCTTTGGAAGCATTGATCTCCGCAGACCTCTCGAGTTTTCAAAAATGTGAGGCCTCCGGTCGCAATGAGGCGGAGAACTAGTTCTTTCTCTGTGGTCTCCACAGGGGATTCAGACATCCCTTCGTCTTGGGAGATGCAAGACGAGCCTGCATTCAATTCACTGCAGTGATATCCGGCCTTACTTCGAGTCAGAGCATCTCGGTGTCCATTCCACTTGAGGCCACAAACTCAGGGTCCCTCTCACATACCTGTAGCTGAGAGAAGCGTCCTCTTGAGGTGCTTGTGGAAAGTTGGTATTCCTCTTGAGTCGAAGCCAGGGACTAAGCTCTCATCTCGAGTTGATTTGGGGTCCACGGAGCCCTTTCGTGTTGCTCCAGTGACCTCAGGATCCCTCTAGACTTGAGACAGTGATCTTGGGTTTTCTCTGGAGTGCCATCAAGGAAATCAAGGCTCCTTTCACGTTTGATGTGGAACACGGAATTGCTCTGCACGCAGTGCAGGGTAATCGGGCCTCATCTCGGGGCGAGGGGGAATTCTCATGGTTTTTCTCGAGTTGCGGCCGGAACCTGGGGTATATTCTCGAGTTATGATGGGGAGGGCCCTTCCAGACACGTGTTTGTTCAGCGATGTCATGACTCCTGCCTAGGTGCGAGGAACACCTCGGGATTCTCCTCGAGTCTTGGCATGGCAATTGGGACGCGTCTCCACGTGAGGCGGGAGACCCAGGCTCCCTTTCCACGTGCCACAGGGATCCTGGGACTCCTATCCATTTTCAAGAGGAGTCAGGCATCGTCTCCTTTGGAAGCATAGATTTCCGCGGACGTCATGAGTTTTCAAAGGATGTGAGGCCTCCAGTCGCGATGAGGCGGAGGACTAGGTCTTTCTCTGTGGTCTCCACAGGGGATTCAGACATCCCTTCGCTATGGAGATGCAAGACGAGCCTGCATTCAATTCACTCCTGGGATATCCGGCCTTACTTCGAGTCAGAACATCTCGGTGTCCCTTCCACCTGAGGCCACAAACTCAGGGTACCTCTCACATACCTGTAGCTGAGAGAAGCCTCCTCTTGAGGTGCTTGTGGAAAGTTGGTATTCCTCTTGAGTCGAAGCCAGGGACTAAGCTCTCAACTCGAGTTGCTTTGGGGTCCACGGAGACTTTTCGTGTGGCTCCAGTGACCTCAGGATCCCTCTAAACTTGAGACAGTGATCTTGGGTTTTCTCTGGAGTGCCATCAAGGAAATCAAGGCTCCTATCATGTTTGATGTGGAACACGGAATTGCTCTGCACGCAGTGCAGGGGAATCGGGCCTCATCTCACGGCGAGGCGGAAGTCTCATGGTTTTTCTCGAGTTGCGGCCGGAACCTGGGGTATATTCTCGAGTTACGACGGGGATGGCCCTTCCAGACACGTGTATATTCAGCGACTTCATGTCTCCTGCCTAGGTGCGAGGGACACCTCGGGATTCTCCTCGAGTCTTGGCATGGCAATTGGGACGCGTCTCCATGTGAGGCGTGAGACGCAGGGTCCCTTCCCACGTGCCACAGGGATCCTGGGACTCCTATCCATTTTCAAGAGGAGTCAGGCATCTTCTCCTTTAGAAGCATTGATCTCCGCGCACCTCTCGAGTTTTCAAAGCATGTGAGGCCTCCGGTCGCGATGAGGCGGAGGGCTAGGTCTTTCTCTGTTGGTCTCCACAGGGGATTCAGACATCCCTTAGTCTTGGGAGATGCAAGACGAGCCTGCATTCAATTCACTGCAGGGATATCCGGTCTTTATTCGAGTCAGAGCATCTCGGTGTCCATTCCACTTGAGGCCACAAACTCAGGGTCCCTCTCACATACCTGTAGATGAGAGAAGCCTCTTCTTGAGGTGCTTGTGGAAAGTTGGTATTCCTCTTGAGTCGAAGCCAGGGACTAAGCTCTCATCTCGAGTTGATTTGGGGTCCACGGAGCCCTTTCGTGTTGCTCCAGTGACCTCAGGATCCCTCTAGACTTGAGACAGTGATCTTGGGTTTTCTCTGGAGTGCCATCAAGGAAATCAAGGCTCCTTTCACGTTTGATGTGGAACACGGAATTGCTCTGCACGCAGTGCAGGGGAATCGGGCCTCATCTCGGGGCGAGGGGGAATTCTCATGGTTTTTCTCGAGTTGCGGCCGGAACCTGTGGTATATTCTCGAGTTACGATGGGGAGGGCCCTTCCAGACACGTGTTTGTTCAGCGATGTCATGACTCCTGCCTAGGTGCGAGGGACACCTCGGGATTCTGCTCGAGTCTTGGCATGGCAATTGGGACGCGTCTCCACTTGAGGCGGGAGACCCAGGGTCCCTTTCAACGTGCCACAGGGATCCTGGGACTCCTATCCATTTTCAAGAGGAGTCAGGCATCGTCTCCTTTGGAAGCATTGATCTCCACGGACCTCTCGAGTTTTCAAAGGATGTGAGGCCTCCGCTCGCGATGAAGCGGAGAATTAGGTCTTTCTCTGTGATCTCCACAGGGGATTCAGACATCCCTTCGTCTTGGGAGATGCAAGACGAGCCTGCATTCAATTCACTGCAGGGATATCCGGCCTTACTTCGAGTCAGAGCATCTCGGTGTCCATTCCACTTGAGGCCACAAACTCAGGGTCCCTCTCACATACCTGTAGCTGAGAGAAGCCTCCTCTTGAGGTGCTTGTGGAAAGTTGGTATTCCTCTTGAGTCGAAGCCAGGGACTAAGCTCTCATCTCGAGTTCATTTGGGGTCCACGGAGCCCTTTCGTGTTGCTCCAGTGACCTCAGGATCCCTCTAGACTTGAGACAGTGATCTTGGGTTTTCTATGGGGTGCCATCAAGGGAATCAGGGCTCCTTTCACGTTTGATGTGGAACACGGAATTGCTCTGCACGCAATGCAGGGGATCGGGCCTCATCTCGCAGCGAGGGGGAAGTCTCAAGGTTTTTCTCAAGTTGCGGCCGGAACCTGGGGTATATTCTCGAGTTCCGACGGGGAGGGCCCTTCCAGACACGTGTTTGTTCAGCGACGTCTGGACTCCTGCCTAGGTGCGAGGGACACCTCGGGATTCTCCTCGAGTCTTGGCATGGCAATTGGGACGCGTCTCCACGTGAGGCGGGAGACCCAGGGTCCCTTCCCACGTGCCACAGGGATCCTGGGACTCCTATCCATTTTCAAGAGGAGTCAGGCATCGTCTCCTTTGGAAGCATTGATCTCCGCGGACCTCTCGAATTTTCAAAGGATGTGAGGCCTCCGGTCGCGATGAGGCGGAGGACTAGGTCTTTCTCTGTGATTTCCACAGGGGATTCAGACATCCCTTCGTCTTGGGAGATGCAAGACGAGCCTGCATTCAATTCACTGCAGGGATATTCGGTCCTACTTCGAGTCAGAGCATCTCAGTGTCCATTCCACTTGAGGCCAAAAACTCAGGGTCCCTCTCACATACCTGTAGCTGAGAGAAGCCTCCTCTTGAGGTGCTTGTGGAAAGTTGGTATTCCTCTTGAGTCGAAGCCAGGGACTAAGCTCTCATCTCGAGTTGATTTGGGGTCCACGGATCCCTTTCGTGTTGCTCCAGTGACCTCAGGATCCCTCTAGACTTGAGCCAGTGATCTTGGGTTTTCTCTGGAGTGCCATCAAGGAAATCAAGGCTCCTTTCACGTTTGATGTGGAACACGGAATTGCTCTGCACGCAGTGCAGGGGAATCGGGCCTCATCTCGCGGCGAGGGGGAAGTCTCATGGTTTTTCTCGAGTTGCGGCCGGAACCTGGGGTATATTCTCGAGTTCCGACGGGGAGGGCCTACCAGACACGTGTTTGTTCAGCGAAGTCAGGACTCCTGCCTAGGTGCGAGGGACACCTCGGGATTCTCCTCGAGTCTTGGCATGGCAATTGGGACGCGTCTCCACGTGAGGCGGGAGACCCAGGGTCCCTTTCCACGTGCCACAGGGATCCTGGGACTCCCATCCGTTTACAAGAGGAGTCAGGCATCGTCTGATTTGGAAGCATTGATCTCCGCAGACCTCTCGAGTTTTCAAAGGATGTGAGGCCTCCGGTCGCGATGAGGCGGAGGACTAGGTCTTTCTCTGTGGTTTCAACAGGGGATTCAGACATCCATTCGTCTTGGGAGATGCAAGACGAGCCTGCATTCAATTCACTGCAGGGATATCCGGCCTTACTTCGAGTCAGAGCATCTCGGTGTCCATTCCTCTTGAGGCCACAAACTCAGGGTCCCTCTCACATACCTGTAGCTGAGAGAAGCCTCCTCTTGAGGTGCTTGTGGAAAGTTGGTATTCCTCTTGAGTCGAAGCCAGGGACTAAGCTCTCAACTCGAGTTGCTTTGGGGTCCACGGAGACTTTTCGTGTGGCTCCAGTGACCTCAGGATCCCTCTAAACTTGAGACAGTGATCTTGGGTTTTCTCTGGAGTGCCATCAAGGAAATCAAGGCTCCTATCATGTTTGATGTGGAACACGGAATTGCTCTGCACGCAGTGCAGGGGAATCGGGCCTCATCTCACGGCGAGGCGGAAGTCTCATGGTTTTTCTCGAGTTGCGGCCGGAACCTGGGGTATATTTTCGAGTTACGACGGGGATGGCCCTTCCAGACACGTGTATATTCAGCGAATTCATGTCTCCTGCCTAGGTGCGAGGGACACCTCGGGATTCTCCTCGAGTCTTGGCATGGCAATTGGGACGCATCTCCACGTGAGGCGTGAGACGCAGGGTCCCTTCCCACGTGCCACAGGGATCCTGGAACTCCTATCCATTTTCAAGAGGAGTCAGGCATTTTCTCCTTTGGAAGCATTGATCTCCGCGCACCTCTCGAGTTTTCAAAGCATGTGAGGCCTCCGGTCGCGATGAGGCGGAGGGCTAGGTCTTTCTCTGTTGGTCTCCACAGGGGATTCAGATATCCCTTAGTCTTGGGAGATGCAAGACGAGCCTGCATTCAATTCACTGCAGGGATATCCGGTCTTTCTTCGAGTCAGAGCATCTCGGTGTCCATTCCACTTGATGCCACAAACTCAGGGTCCCTCTCACATACCTGTAGATGAGAGAAGCCTCTTCTTGAGGTGCTTGTGGAAAGTTGGTATTCCTCTTGAGTCGAGGCCAGGGACTAAGCTCTCATCTCGAGTTGATTTGGGGTCCACGGAGCCCTTTCGTGTTGCTCCAGTGACCTCAGGATCCCTCTAGACTTGAGACAGTGGTCTTGGGTTTTCTCTGGAGTGCCATCAAGGAAATCAAGGCTCCTTTCACGTTTGATGTGGAACACGGAATTGCTCTGCACGCAGTGCAGGGGAATCGGCCCTCATCTCGGGGCGTGGGGGAAGTCTCATGGTTTTTCTCGAGTTGCGGCCGGAACCTGGGTTATATTCTCGTGTTACGACGGGGAGAGCCCTTCCAGACACGTGTTTGTTCAGCGACGTCAGGACTCCTGCCTAGGTGCAAGGGACACCTCGGGATTCTCCACGAGTCTTGGCATGGCAATTGGGACGCGTCTCCACGTGAGGCGGGAGACCCAGGGTCCCTTCCCACGTGCCACAGGGATCCTGGGACTCCTATCCATTTTCAAGAGGAGTCAGGCATCGTCTCCTTTGGAAGCATTGATCTCCGCGGACCTCTCGAGTTTTCAAAGGATGTGAGGCCTCCGGTCGCGATGAGGCGGAGGACTAGGTCTTTCTCTGTGGTCTCCACAAGGGATTCAGACATACCTTCGTCTTGGGAGATGCAAGACGAGCCTGCATTCAATTCACTGCAGGGATATCCGGCCTTACTTCGAGTCAGAGCATCTCGGTGTCCATTCCTCTTGAGGCCACAAACTCAGGGTCCCTCTCACATACCTGTAGCTGAGAGAAGCCTCCTCTTGAGGTGCTTGTGGAAAGTTGGTATTCCTCTTGAGTCGAAGCCAGGGACTAAGCTCTCAACTCGAGTTGCTTTGGGGTCCACGGAGACTTTTCGTGTGGCTCCAGTGACCTCAGGATCCCTCTGAACTTGAGACAGTGATCTTGGGTTTTCTCTGGAGTGCCATCAAGGAAATCAAGGCTCCTATCATGTTTGATGTGGAACACGGAATTGCTCTGCCCGCAGTGCAGGGGAATCGGGCCTCATCTCACGGCGAGGGGGAAGTCTCATGGTTTTTCTCGAGTTGCGGCCGGAACCTGGGGTATATTCTCGAGTTACGACGGGGATGGCCCTTCCAGACACATGTATATTCAGCGACTTCATGTCTCCTGCCTAGGTGCGAGGGACACCTCGGGATTCTCCTCGAGTCTTGGCATGGCAATTGGGACGCGTCTCCACGTGAGGCCTGAGACCCAGGGTCCCTTCCCACGTGCCACAGGGATCCTGGGACTCCTATCCATTTTCAAGAGGAGTCAGGCATCTTTTCCTTTGGAAGCATTGATCTCCGCGCACCTCTCGAATTTTCAAAGCATGTGAGGCCTCCGGTCGCGATGAGGCGGAGGGCTAGATCTTTCTCTGTGGTCTCCACAGGGGATTCAGACATCCCTTAGTCTTGGGAGATGCAAGACGAGCCTGCATTCAATTCACTGCAGGGATATCCGGTCTTACTTCGAGTCAGAGCATCTCGGTGTCCATTCCACTTGAGGCCACAAACTCAGGGTCCCTCTCACATACCTGTAGATGAGAGAAGCCTCTTCTTGAGGTGCTTGTGGAAAGTTGGTATTCCTCTTCAGGCGAAGCCAAGGACTAAGCTCTCATCTCGAGTTGATTTGGGGTCCACGGAGCCCTTTCGTGTTGCTCCAGTGACCTCAGGATCCCTCTAGACTTGAGACAGTGATCTTGGGTTTTCTCTGGAGTGCCATCAAGGAAATCAAGGCTCCTTTCACGTTTGATGTGGAACACGCAATTGCTCTGCACGCAGTGCAGGGGAATCGGCCCTCATCTCGGGGCGTGGGGGAAGTCTCATGGTTTTTCTCGAGTTGCGGCCGGAACCTGGGTTATATTCTCGTGTTACGACGGGGAGAGCCCTTCCAGACACGTGTTTGTTCAGCGACGTCAGGACTCCTGCCTAGGTGCAAGGGACACCTCGGGATTCTCCACGAGTCTTGGCATGGCAATTGGGACACGTCTCCACGTGAGGCGGGAGAGCCAGGTTCCCTTTCCACGTGCCACAGGGATCCTGGGACTCCTATCCATTTTCAAGAGGAGTCAGGCATCGTCTCCTTTGGAAGCATTGATCTCCGCAGACCTCTCGAGTTTTCCAAGGAGGTGAGGCCTCCTATCGCGACGAGGCGGAGAACTAGTTCTTTCTCTGTGGTCTCCGCAGGGGATTCAGACATCTCTTCGTCTTGGGAGATGCAAGACGAGCTTGCATTCAATTCACAGCAGGGATATCCGGCCTTACTTAGAGTCAGAGCATCTCGGTGTCCATTCCACTTGAGGCCACAAACTCAGGGTCCCTGTCACATACCTGTAGCTGAGAGAAGCCTCCTCTTGAGGTGCTTGTGGAAAGTTGGTATGACTCTTGAGTCGAAGCCAGGGACTAAGCTCTCATCTCGAGTTGATTTGTGGTCCACGGAGCCCTTTCGTGTTGCTCCAGTGACCTCAGGATCCCTCTAGACTTGAGACAGTGATCTTGGGTTTTCTCTGGAGTGCCATCAAGGAAATCAAGGCTCCTTTCACGTTTGATGTGGAACACGGAATTGCTCTGCACGCAGTGCAGGGGAATCGGGCCTCATCTCGAGGCGAGGGGGAAGTCTCATGGTTTTTCTCGAGTTGCGGCCGGAACCTGGGGTATATTCTCGAGTTACGACGGGGAGGGCCCTTCCAGACACGTGTATATTCAGCGACTTCATGTCTCCTGCCTAGGTGCGAGAGACACCTCGGGATTCTCCTCGAGTCTTGGCATGGCAATTGGGACGCGTCTCCACGTGACGCGGGAGACCCAGGGTCCCTTTCCACGTGCCACAGGGATCCTGGGACTCCTATCCATTTTCAAGAGGAGTCAGGCATCGTCTCCTTTGGAAGCATTGATCTCCGCAGACCTCTCGAGTTTTCAAAGGATGTGAGGCCTCCGGTCGCGATCAGGCGGAGAACTAGTTCTTTCTCTGTGGTCTCCACAGGGGATTCAGACATCCCTTCGTCTTGGGAGATGCAAGACGAGCTTGCATTCAATTCACTGCAGGGATATCCTGCCTTACTTCGAGTCAGAGCATCTCGGTGTCCATTCCACTTGAGGCCACAAACTCAGGGTCCCTCTCACATACCTGTAGCTGAGAGAAGCTTCCTCTTGAGGTGCTTGTGGAAAGTTGGTATGACTCTTGAGTCGAAGCCAGGGACTAAGCTCTCATCTCGAGTTGGTTTGTGGTCCACGGAGCCCTTTTGTGTTGCTCCAGTGACCTCAGGATCCCTCTAGACTTGAGACAGTGATCTTGGGTTTTCTCTGGAGTGCCATCAAGGAGATCAAGGCTCCTTTCACGTTTGATGTGGAACACGGAATTGCTCTGCACGCAGTGCAGGGGAATCGGGCCTCATCTCGGGGCGAGGGGGAAGTCTCATGGTTTTTCTCGAGTTGCGGCCGGAACCTGGGGTATATTCTCGAGTTCCGACGGGGAGGGCCCTTCCAGACACGTGTTTGTTCAGCGAAGTCAGGACTCCTGCCTAGGTGTGAGGGACACCTCGGGATTCTCCTCGAGTCTTGGCATGGCAATTGGGACGCGTCTCCACGTGAGACGGGAGACCCAGGGTCCCTTCCCACGTGCCACAGGGATCCTGGGACTCCTATCCATTTTCAAGAGGAGTCAGGCATCTTCTCCTTTGGAAGCATTGATTTCCGCGGACGTCATGAGTTTTCAAAGGATGTGAGGCCTCCGGTCGCGATGAGGCGGAGGACTAGGTCTTTCTCTGTGGTCTCCACAGGGGATTCAGATCCCTTCGTTTTGGGAGATGCAAGACGAGCCTGCATTCAATTCACTGCAGGGATATCCCCCCTTACTTCGAGTCAGAGCATCTCGGTGTCCATTCCACTTGAGGCCACAAACTCAGGGACCCTCTCACATACCTGTAGCTTAGAGAAGCCTCCTCTTGAGGTACTTGTGGAAAGTTGGTATTCCTCTTGAGTCGAAGCCTGGGACTAAGCTCTCATCTCGAGTTGATTTGGGGTCCACGGAGCCCTTTCATGTTTCTCCAGTGACCTCAGGATCCCTCTAGACTTGAGACAGTGATCTTGGGTTTTCTCTGGAGTGCCATCAAGGAAATCAAGGCTCCTTTCACGTTTGATGTGGAACACGCAATTGCTCTGCACGCAGTGCAGGGGAATCGGTCCTCATCTCGGGGCGAGGGGGAATTCTCATGGTTTTTCTCGAGTTGCAGCCGGAACCGGGGTATATTCTCGAGTTACGATGGGGAGGGCACTTCCAGACACGTGTTTTTTCAGCGATGTCATGACTCCTGCCTAGGTGCGAGGAACACCTCGGGATTCTCCTCGAGTCTTGGCATGGCAATTGGGACGCATCTCCACGTGAGGCGGGAGACCCAGGGTCCCTTTCCACGTGCCACAGGGATACTGGGACTCCTATCCATTTTCAAGAGGAGTCAGGCATCGTCTCCTTTGGAAGCATTGATTTCCGCGGACGTCACGAGTTTTCAAAGATGTGAGGCCTCCAGTCGCGATGAGGTGGAGAACTAGGTCTTCTCTGTGGTCTCCACAGGGGATTCAGACATCCTTTCGTCTTGGGAGATGCAAGACGAGCCTGCATTCAATTCACTGCAGGGATATCCGGCCTTACTTCGAGTCAGAGCATCTCGGTGTCCATTCCGCTTGAGGCCATAAACTCAGGGTCCCTCTCACATACCTGTAGCTGAGAGAAGCCTCCTCTTGAGGTGCTTGTGGAAAGTTGGTATTCCTCTTGAGTCGAAGCCAGGGACTAAGCTCTCATCTCGAGTTAATTTGGGGTCCAGGGAGCCCTTTCGTGTTGCTCCAGTGACCTCAGGATCCCTCTAGACTTGAGACAGTGATCTTGGGTTTTCTCTGGAGTGCCATCAAGGAAATCAAGGCTCCTTTCACGTTTGATGTGGAACACGGAATTGCTCTGCACGCAGTGAAGGGGAATCGGGCCTCATCTCGCGGCGAGCAGGAAGTCTCATGGTTTTTCTCGAGTTGCGGCCGGAACCTGGGGTATATTCTCCAGTTAATACGGGGAGGGCCCTTCCAGAGACGTGTTTGTTCAGCGACGTCAGGACTCCTACCTAGGTGCGAGGGACACTTCGGAATTCTCCTCGAGTCTTGGCATGGCAATTGGGACGCGTCTCCACGTGAGGCGGGAGACCCAGGGTCCCTTCCCACGTGCCACAGGGATCCTGGGACTCCTATCCATTTTCAAGAGGAGTCAGGCATCGTCTCCTTTGGAAGCATTGATCTCCGCGGACGTCTCGAGTTTTCAAAGGATGTGAGGCCTCCGGTCGCGATGAGGCGTGGGCTAGGTCTTTCTCTGTGGTCTCCACAGGGGATTCAGACACCCTTAGTCTTGGGAGACGCAAGACGAGCCTGCATTCAATTCACTTCATGAATATCCGGTCTTACTTCGAGTCAGAGCATCTCGGTGCCCATTCCACTTGAGGCCACAAACTCAGGGTCCCTCTCACATACCTGTATCTGAGAGAAGCCTCTTCTTGAGGTGCTTGTGGAAAGTTGGTATTCCTCTTGAGGCGAAGCCAGGGACTAAGCTCTCATCTCGAGTTGATTTGGGGTCCACGGAGCCCTTTCGTGTTGCTCCAGTGACCTCAGGATCCCTCTAGACTTGAGACAGTGATCTTGGGTTTTCTCTGGAGTGCCATCAAGGAAATCAAGGCTCCTTTCACGTTTGATGTGGAACATGGAATTGCTCTGCACGCAGTGCAGGGGAATCGGGCCTCATCTCGCGGCGAGGGGGAAGTCTCATGGTTTTTCTCGAGTTGCGGCCGGAACCTGGGGTATATTCTCGTGTTACGACGGGGAGGACCCTTCCAGACACGTGTTTGTTCAGCGACTTCAGGACTCCTGCCTAGGTGCGAGGGACACCTCGGGATTCTCCACGAGTCTTGGCATGGCAATTGGGACGCGTCTCCACGTGAGGCGGGAGACCCAGGTTCCCTTTCCACGTGACACAGGGATCCTGGGACTCCTATCCATTTTCAAGAGGAGTCAGGCATCGTCTCCTTTGGAAGCATTGATCTCCGCAGACCTCTCGAGTTTTCAAAGGAGGTGAGGCCTCCGGTCGCGATGAGGCGGAGAACTTGTTCTTTCTCTCTGGTCTCCACAGGGGATTCAGACATCCCTTCGTCTTGGGAGATGCAAGACGAGCTTGCATTCAATTCACTGCAGGGATATCCGGTCTTACTTCGAGTCAGAGCATCTCGGTGTCCATTCCACTTGAGGCCACAAACACAGGGTCCCTCTCACATACCTGTAGCTGAGAGAAGCCTCCTCTTGAGGTGCTTGTGGAAAGTTGGTATTCCTCTTGAGTCGAAGCCAGGGACTAAGCTCTCATCTCGAGTTGATTTGTGGTCCAAGGAGCCCTTTCGTGTTGCTCCAGTGACCTCAGGATCCCTCTAGACTTGAGACAGTGATCTTGGGTATTCTCTGGAGTGCCATCAAGGAAATCAAGGCTCCTTTCACGTTTGATGTGGAACACGGAATTGCTCTGCACGCAGTGCAGGGGAATCGGGCCTCATGTCGGGGCGAGGGGGAAGTCTCATGGTTTTTCTCGAGTTGCGGCCGGAATCTGGGGTATATTCTCGAGTTACGACGGGGAGGGCACATCAAGACACATGTTTGTTCAGCGACGTCAGGACTCCTGCCTAGGTGCGAGGGACAACTCGGGATTCTCCTCAAGTCTTGGCATGGCAATTGGGACGCGTCTCCACGTGAAGCGGGAGACCCAGGGTCCCTTTCCACGTGTCACAGGGATCCTGGGACTCCTATCCATTTTCAAAAAGAGTCAGGCATCGTCTCCTTTGGAAGTATTGACCTCCGCAGACCTCTCGAGTTTTCAAAGGATGTGAGGCCTCCGGTCTCGATGAGGCGGAGAACTAGGTCTTTCTCTGTCGTCTCCACAGGGGATTCAGACATCCCTTCATTTGGGGAGATGCAAGACGAGCCTGCATTCAATTCACTGCAGGGATATCCAGCCTTAATTCGAGTCAGAGCATCTCGGTGTCCATTCGACTTGAGGCCACAAACTCAGGGTCCCTTTCACATAACTGTAGCTGAGAGAAGCCTCCTCTTGTGGTGCTTGTGGAAAGTTGGTATTCCTCTTGACTCGAAGCCAGGGACTAAGCTCTCATCTCGAGTTGAATTGGGGTACACGGAGCCCTTTCGTGTTGCTCCAGTGACCTCAGAATCCCTCTAGACTTGAGACAGTGATCTTGGGTTTTCTCTGGAGTGCCATCAAGGAAATCAAGGCTCCTTTCACGTTTGATGTGGAACACGGAATTGCTATGCACGCAGTGCAGGGGAATCGGGCACATCTCGCGGCTAGGGGGAAGGCTCATGGTTTTTCTCGAGTTGCGACCCGAACCTGGGGCATATTCTTGAGTTACAACGGGGAGGGCCCTTCCAGACACGTGTTTGTTCAGCGACGTCGGACTCCTGCCTAGGTGCGAGGGACACCTCGGGATTCTACTCGAGTCTTGGCATGGCAATTGGGACGCGTCTCCACAGGAGCCGGGAGACTCGGTCCCTTTCCACGTGCCACAGGGATCCTGGGACTCGTATCCATTTTCAAGAGGAGTCAGGCATCGTCTCCTTTGGAAGCATTGATCTCCGCAGACCTCTCGAGTTTTCAAAGGATGTGAGGCCCCGGTCTTGATGAGGCGGATGACTAGGTCTTTCTCTGTGGTCTCCACAGGGGATTCAGACATCCCTTCGCTATGGAGATGCAAGACGAGCCTGCATTCAATTCACTCCTGGGATATCCGGCCTTACTTCGAGTCAGAACATCTCGGTGTCCATTCCACTTGAGGCCACAAACTCAGGGTCCCTCTCACATACCTGTAGCTGACAGAAGCCTCCTCTTGTGGTGCTTGTGGAAAGTTGGTATTCCTCTTGACTCGAAGCCAGGGACTAAGCTCTCATCTCGAGTTGATTTGGGGTCCCCCGAGCCCTTTCGTGTTGCTCCAGTGACCTCAGGATCCCTCTAGACTTGAGACAGTGATCTTGGGTATTCTCTGGAGTGCCATCAAGGAAATCAAGGCTCCTTTCCTGTTTGATGTGGAACACGGAATTGCTCTGCACACAGTGCAGGGAAATCGGGCCTCATCTCACGGCGAGGGGGAAGTCTCATGATTTTTCTCGAGTTGCGGCAGGAACCTGGGGTATATTCTCGAGTTACGACGGGGAGGGCACTTCAAGACACGTGTTTGTTCAGCGACGTCATTACTCCTGCCTAGGTGCGAGGGACACCTCGGGATTCTCCTCGAGTCTTGGCATGGCAATTGGAACGCGTCTCCATGTGAAGCGGGAGACCCAGGGTCCCTTTCCACGTGCCACAGGGATCCTGGGACTCCTATCCATTTTCAAGAGGAGTCAGGCATCGTCTCCTTTGGAAGCATTGATTTCCGCGGACGTCATGAGTTTTCAAAGGATGTGAGGCCTCCGGTCGCGATGAGGCGGAGGACTAGGTCTTTCTCTGTGGTCTCCACAGGGGATTCAGACATCCCTTCGTTTTGGGAGATGCAAGACGAGCCTGCATTCAATTCACTGCAGGGATATCCCCCCTTACTTCGAGTCAGAGCATCTCGGTGTCCATTCCACTTGAGGCCACAAACTCAGGGACCCTCTCACATACCTGTAGCTTAGAGAAGCCTCCTCTTGAGGTACTTGTGGAAAGTTGGTATTCCTCTTGAGTCGAAGCCTGGGACTAAGCTCTCATCTCGAGTTGATTTGGGGTCCACGGAGCCCTTTCATGTTTCTCCAGTGACCTCAGGATCCCTCTAGACTTGAGACAGTGATCTTGGGTTTTCTCTGGAGTGCCATCAAGGAAATCAAGGCTCCTTTCACGTTTGATGTGGAACACGCAATTGCTCTGCACGCAGTGCAGGGGAATCGGTCCTCATCTCGGGGCGAGGGGGAATTCTCATGGTTTTTCTCGAGTTGCAGCCGGAACCGGGGTATATTCTCGAGTTACGATGGGGAGGGCACTTCCAGACACGTGTTTTTTCAGCGATGTCATGACTCCTGCCTAGGTGCGAGGAACACCTCGGGATTCTCCTCGAGTCTTGGCATGGCAATTGGGACGCATCTCCACGTGAGGCGGGAGACCCAGGGTCCCTTTCCACGTGCCACAGGGATCCTGGGACTCCTATCCATTTTCAAGAGGAGTCAGGCATCGTCTCCTTTGGAAGCATTGATTTCCGCGGACGTCACGAGTTTTCAAAGATGTGAGGCCTCCAGTCGCGATGAGGTGGAGAACTAGGTCTTCTCTGTGGTCTCCACAGGGGATTCAGACATCCTTTCGTCTTGGGAGATGCAAGACGAACCTGCATTCAATTCACTGCAGGGATATCCGGCCTTACTTCGAGTCAGAGCATCTCGGTGTCCATTCCGCTTGAGGCCACAAACTCAGGGTCCCTCTCACATACCTGTAGCTGAGAGAAGCCTCCTCTTGAGGTGCTTGTGGAAAGTTGGTATTCCTCTTGAGTCGAAGCCAGGGACTAAGCTCTCATCTCGAGTTAATTTGGGGTCCAGGGAGCCCTTTCGTGTTGCTCCAGTGACCTCAGGATCCCTCTAGACTTGAGACAGTGATCTTGGGTTTTCTCTGGAGTGCCATCAAGGAAATCAAAGGTCCTTTCACGTTTGATGTGGAACACGGAATTGCTCTGCACGCAGTGAAGGGGAATCGGGCCTCATCTCGCGGCGAGCAGGAAGTCTCATGGTTTTTCTCGAGTTGCGGCCGGAACCTGGGGTATATTCTCCAGTTAAGACGGGGAGGGCCCTTCCAGAGACGTGTTTGTTCAGCGACGTCAGGACTCCTACCTAGGTGCGAGGGACACTTCGGAATTCTCCTCGAGTCTTGGCATGGCAATTGGGACGCGTCTCCACGTGAGGCGGGAGACCCAGGGTCCCTTCCCACGTGCCACAGGGATCCTGGGACTCCTATCCATTTTCAAGAGGAGTCAGGCATCGTCTCCTTTGGAAGCATTGATCTCCGCGGACGTCTCGAGTTTTCAAAGGATGTGAGGCCTCCGGTCGCGATGAGGCGTGGGCTAGGTCTTTCTCTGTGGTCTCCACAGGGGATTCAGACACCCTTAGTCTTGGGAGACGCAAGACGAGCCTGCATTCAATTCACTTCATGAATATCCGGTCTTACTTCGAGTCAGAGCATCTCGGTGCCCATTCCACTTGAGGCCACAAACTCAGGGTCCCTCTCACATACCTGTATCTGAGAGAAGCCTCTTCTTGAGGTGCTTGTGGAAAGTTGGTATTCCTCTTGAGGCGAAGCCAGGGACTAAGCTCTCATCTCGAGTTGATTTGGGGTCCACGGAGCCCTTTCGTGTTGCTCCAGTGACCTCAGGATCCCTCTAGACTTGAGACAGTGATCTTGGGTTTTCTCTGGAGTGCCATCAAGGAAATCAAGGCTCCTTTCACGTTTGATGTGGAACATGGAATTGCTCTGCACGCAGTGCAGGGGAATCGGGCCTCATCTCGCGGCGAGGGGGAAGTCTCATGGTTTTTCTCGAGTTGCGGCCGGAACCTGGGGTATATTCTCGTGTTACGACGGGGAGGACCCTTCCAGACACGTGTTTGTTCAGCGACTTCAGGACTCCTGCCTAGGTGCGAGGGACACCTCGGGATTCTCCACGAGTCTTGGCATGGCAATTGGGACGCGTCTCCACGTGAGGCGGGAGACCCAGGTTCCCTTTCCACGTGACACAGGGATCCTGGGACTCCTATCCATTTTCAAGAGGAGTCAGGCATCGTCTCCTTTGGAAGCATTGATCTCCGCAGACCTCTCGAGTTTTCAAAGGAGGTGAGGCCTCCGGTCGCGATGAGGCGGAGAACTTGTTCTTTCTCTCTGGTCTCCACAGGGGATTCAGACATCCCTTCGTCTTGGGAGATGCAAGACGAGCTTGCATTCAATTCACTGCAGGGATATCCGGTCTTACTTCGAGTCAGAGCATCTCGGTGTCCATTCCACTTGAGGCCACAAACACAGGGTCCCTCTCACATACCTGTAGCTGAGAGAAGCCTCCTCTTGAGGTGCTTGTGGAAAGTTGGTATTCCTCTTGAGTCGAAGCCAGGGACTAAGCTCTCATCTCGAGTTGATTTGGGGTCCAAGGAGCCCTTTCGTGTTGCTCCAGTGACCTCAGGATCCCTCTAGACTTGAGACAGTGATCTTGGGTATTCTCTGGAGTGCCATCAAGGAAATCAAGGCTCCTTTCACGTTTGATGTGGAACACGGAATTGCTCTGCACGCAGTGCAGGGGAATCGGGCCTCATGTCGGGGCGAGGGGGAAGTCTCATGGTTTTTCTCGAGTTGCGGCCGGAATCTGGGGTATATTCTCGAGTTACGACGGGGAGGGCACATCAAGACACATGTTTGTTCAGCGACGTCAGGACTCCTGCCTAGGTGCGAGGGACAACTCGGGATTCTCCTCAAGTCTTGGCATGGCAATTGGGACGCGTCTCCACGTGAAGCGGGAGACCCAGGGTCCCTTTCCACGTGCCACAGGGATCCTGGGACTCCTATCCATTTTCAAAAAGAGTCAGGCATCGTCTCCTTTGGAAGTATTGACCTCCGCAGACCTCTCGAGTTTTCAAAGGATGTGAGGCCTCCGGTCTCGATGAGGCGGAGGACTAGGTCTTTCTCTGTCGTCTCCACAGGGGATTCAGACATCCCTTCATTTGGGGAGATGCAAGACGAGCCTGCATTCAATTCACTGCAGGGATATCCAGCCTTAATTCGAGTCAGAGCATCTCGGTGTCCATTCGACTTGAGGCCACAAACTCAGGGTCCCTTTCACATAACTGTAGCTGAGAGAAGCCTCCTCTTGTGGTGCTTGTGGAAAGTTGGTATTCCTCTTGACTCGAAGCCAGGGACTAAGCTCTCATCTCGAGTTGAATTGGGGTCCACGGAGCCCTTTCGTGTTGCTCCAGTGACCTCAGGATCCCTCTAGACTTGAGACAGTGATCTTGGGTTTTCTCTGGAGTGCCATCAAGGAAATCAAGGCTCCTTTCACGTTTGATGTGGAACACGGAATTGCTATGCACGCAGTGCAGGGGAATCGGGCACATCTCGCGGCTAGGGGGAAGGCTCATGGTTTTTCTCGAGTTGCGACCCGAACCTGGGGCATATTCTTGAGTTACAACGGGGAGGGCCCTTCCAGACACGTGTTTGTTCAGCGACGTCGGACTCCTGCCTAGGTGCGAGGGACACCTCGGGATTCTACTCGAGTCTTGGCATGGCAATTGGGACGCGTCTCCACAGGAGCCGGGAGACTCGGTCCCTTTCCACGTGCCACAGGGATCCTGGGACTCCTATCCATTTTCAAGAGGAGTCAGGCATCGTCTCCTTTGGAAGCATTGATCTCCGCAGACCTCTCGAGTTTTCAAAGGATGTGAGGCCCCGGTCTTGATGAGGCGGATGACTAGGTCTTTCTCTGTGGTCTCCACAGGGGATTCAGACATCCCTTCGCTATGGAGATGCAAGACGAGCCTGCATTCAATTCACTCCTGGGATATCCGGCCTTACTTCGAGTCAGAACATCTCGGTGTCCATTCCACTTGAGGCCACAAACTCAGGGTCCCTCTCACATACCTGTAGCTGACAGAAGCCTCCTCTTGTGGTGCTTGTGGAAAGTTGGTATTCCTCTTGACTCGAAGCCAGGGACTAAGCTCTCATCTCGAGTTGATTTGGGGTCCCCCGAGCCCTTTCGTGTTGCTCCAGTGACCTCAGGATCCCTCTAGACTTGAGACAGTGATCTTGGGTATTCTCTGGAGTGCCATCAAGGAAATCAAGGCTCCTTTCCTGTTTGATGTGGAACACGGAATTGCTCTGCACACAGTGCAGGGAAATCGGGCCTCATCTCACGGCGAGGGGGAAGTCTCATGATTTTTCTCGAGTTGCGGCAGGAACCTGGGGTATATTCTCGAGTTACGACGGGGAGGGCACTTCAAGACACGTGTTTGTTCAGCGACGTCATTACTCCTGCCTAGGTGCGAGGGACACCTCGGGATTCTCCTCGAGTCTTGGCATGGCAATTGGAACGCGTCTCCACGTGAAGCGGGAGACCCAGGGTCCCTTTCCACGTGCCACAGGGATCCTGGGACTCCTATCCATTTTCAAGAAGAGTCAGGCATCGTCTCCTTTGGAAGTATTGACCTCCGCAGACCTCTCGAGTTTTCAAAGGAGGTGAGGCCTCCGGTCTCGATGAGGCGGAAGACTAGGTCTTTCTCTGACGTCTCCACAGGGGATTCAGACATCCCTTCATCTTGGGAGATGCAAGACGAGCCTGCATTCAATTCACTATTGGGATATCCGGCCTTACTTCGATTCAGAGCATCTCGGTGTCCATTCCACTTGAGGCCACAAACTCAGGGTCCCTCTCACATACTTGTAGCTGAGAGAAGCCTCCAATTGAGGTGCTTGTGGAAAGTTGGTATTCCTCTTGAGTCGAAGCCAGGGACTAAGCTCTCATACTCGTGTTGATTTGGGGTCCACGGAGCCCTTTCGTGTTGCTCCAGTGACCTCAGGATCCCTCTAGACTTGAGACAGTGATCTTGGGTTTTCTCTGGAGTGCCATCAAGGAAATCAAGGCTCCTTTCACGTTTGATGTGGAACACGGAAATGCTCTGCACGCAGTGCAGGGGAATCGGGCCTCATCTCCCGGCGAGGGGGAAGTCTCATGGTTTTGCTCGAGTTGCGGCCGGAACCTGGGGTATATTCTCGAGTTACGACGGGGAGGGCACATCAAGACACGTGTTTGTTCAGTGACGTCAGGACTCCTGCCTAGGTGCGAGGGACACCTCGGGATTCTCCTCGAGTCTTGGCATGGCAATTGGGACGCGTCTCCACGTGAGGCGGGAGACCCAGGGTCCCTTTTGACGTGCCACAGGGATCCTGGGACTCCTATCCATTTTCAAGAGGAGTCAGGCATCGTCTCCTTTGGAAGCATTGATCTCCGCGGACCTCTCGAGTTTTCAAAGGATGTGAGGCCTCCTATCGCGATGAGGCGGAGAACTAGTTCTTTCTCTGTGGTCTCCACAGGGGATTCAGACATCCCTTCGTTTTGGAAGATGCAAGACGGGCCTGCATTCAATTCACTGCAGGGATATCCGGCCTTACTTCGAGTCAGAGCATCTCGGTGTCCATTCCACTTGAGGCCACAAACTCAGGGTCCCTCTCACATACCTGTAGCTTAGAGAAGCCTCCTCTTGAGGTGCTTTTGGAAAGTTGGTATTCCTCTTGAGTCGAAGCCAGGGACTAAGCTCTCATCTCGAGTTGATTTGGGGTCTTCGGAGCCCTTTCCTGTTGCTCCAGTGACCTCAGGATCCCTCTAGACTTGAGACAGTGATCTTGGGTTTTCTCTGGAGTGCCATCAAGGTAATCAAGGCTCCTTTCACGTTTGATGTGGAACACGGAATTGCTCTGCACGCAGTGCAGGGGAATCGGGCCTCATCTCGCGGCAATTGGGAAGTCTCATGGTTTTTCTCGAGTAGCGGCCGGAACCTGGGGTATATTCTCGAGTTACGACGGGGAGGTCCCTTCCAGACACGTGTTTGCTCAACGACGTCAGGACTCCTGCCTAGTTGCGAGGGACACCTCGGGATTCTCCTCGAGTCTTGGCATGGCAATTGGGACGCGTCTCCACCTGAGGCAGGAGACCCAGGGTCCCTTTCCACGTGCCACAGGGATCCTGGGACTCCTATCCATTTTCAAGAGGAGTCAGGCATCGTCTCCTTTGGAAGCATTGATCTCCGCGGACCTCTCGAGTTTTCAAAAATGTGAGGCCTCCGGTCGCGTTGATGTGGAGGACTTGGTCTTTCTCTGTGGTCTCCACAGGGGATTCAGGCATCCCTTCTTCTTGGGAGATGCAAGACGAGCTTGCATTCAATTCACTGCAGGGATATCCGGCCTTTCTTCGAGTCAGAGCATCTCGGTGTCCCTTCCACCTGAGGCCACAAACTCAGGGTCCCTCTCACATACCTGTAGCTGAGAGAAGCGTCCTCTTGAGGTGCTTGTGGAAAGTTGGTATTCCTCTTGAGTCGAAGCCAGGGACTAAGCTCTCATCTCGAGTTGATTTGGGGTCCACGGAGCCCTTTCGTGTTGCTCCAGTGACCTCAGAATCCCTCTAGACTTGAGACAGTGATCTTGGGTTTTCTCTGGAGTGCCATTAAGGAAATCAAGGCTCCTTTCACGTTTGATGTGGAACACGGAATTGCTCTGCACGCAGTGCAGGGGAATCGGGCCTCATCTCGGGGCGAGGGGGAATTCTCATGGTTTTTCTCGAGTTGCGGCCGGAACCTGGGGTATATTCTCGAGTTACGATGGGGAGGGCCCTTCCAGACACGTGTTTGTTCAGCGATATCATGACTCCTGCCTAGGTGCGAGGGACACCTCGGGATTCTGCGCGAGTCTTGGCATGGCAATTGGGACGCGTCTCCACGTGAGGCGGGAGACCCAGTGTCCCTTTCAACGTGCCACAGGGATCCTGGGACTCCTATCCATTTTCAAGAGGAGTCAGGCATCGTCTCCTTTAGAAGCATTGATCTCCACGGACCTCTCGAATTTTCAAAGGATGTGAGGCCTCCGCTCGCGATGAAGCGGAGAATTAGGTCTTTCTCTGTGATCTCCACAGGGGATTCAGACATCCCTTCGCCTTGGGAGATGCAAGACGAGCCTGCATTCAATTCACTGCAGGGATATCCGGCATTACTTCGAGTCAGAGGATCTCGGTGTCCATTCCACTTGAGTCCACAAACTCAGGGTCCCTCTCACATACCTGTAGCTGAGAGAAGCCTCCTCTTGAGGTGCTTGTGGAAAGTTGGTATTCCTCTTGAGTCGAAGCCAGGGACTAAGCTCTCATCTCGAGTTCATTTGGGGTCCAGGGAGCCCTTTCGTGTTGCTCCAGTGACCTCAGGATCCCTCTAGACTTGAGACAGTGATCTTGGGTTTTCTATGGGGTGCCATCAAGGGAATCAGGGCTCCTTTCACGTTTGATGTGGAACACGGAATTGCTCTGCACGCAATGCAGGGGATCGGGCCTGATCTCGCAGCGAGGGGGAAGTCTCAAGGTTTTTCTCGAGTTGCGGCCGGAACCTGGGGTATATTCTCGAGTTCCGAAGGGGAGGGCCCTTCCAGACACGTGTTTGTTCAGCGACGTCTGGACTCCTGCCTAGGTGCGAGGGACACCTCGGGATTCTCCTCGAGTCTTGGCATGGCAATTGGGACGCGTCTCCACGTGAGGCGGGAGACCCAGGGTCCCTTCCCACGTGCCACAGGGATCCTGGGACTCCTATCCATTTTCAAGAGGAGTCAGGCATCGTCTCCTTTGGAAGCATTGATCTCCGCAGACCTCTCGAGTTTTCCAACGAGGTGAGGCCTCCTATCGCGATGAGGCGGAGAACTAGTTCTTTCTCTGTGGTCTCCACAGGGGATTCAGACATCCCTTCGTTTTGGGAGATGCAAGACGGGCCTGCATTCAATTCACTGAAGGGATATCCGGCCTTACTTCGAGTCAGAGCATCTCGGTGTCCATTCCACTTGAGGCCACAAACTCAGGGTCCCTCTCACATACCTGTAACTTAGAGAAGCCTCCTCTTGAGGTGCTTGTGGAAAGTTGGTATTCCTCTTGAGTCGAAGCCAAGGACTAAGCTCTCATCTCGAGTTGATTTGGGGTCTTCGGAGACCTTTCGTGTTGCTCCAGTGACCTCAGGATCCCTCTAGACTTGAGACAGTGATCTTGGGTATTCTCTGGAGTACCATCAAGGTAATCAAGGCTCCTTTCACGTTTGATGTGGAACACGGAATTGCTCTGCACGCAGTGCAGGGGAATCGGGCCTCATCTCGCGGCAATGGGGAAGTCTCATGGTTTTTCTCGAGTAGCGGCCGGAACCTGGGGTATATTCTCGAGTTACGACGGGGAGGTCCCTTCCAGACACGTGTTTGCTCAACGACGTCAGGACTCCTGCCTAGTTGCGAGGGACACCTCGGGATTCTCCTCGAGTCTTGGCATGGCAATTGGGACGCGTCTCCACCTGAGGCAGGAGACCCAGGGTCCCTTTCCACGTGCCACAGGGATCCTGGGACTCCTATCCATTTTCAAGAGGAGTCAGGCATCGTCTCCTTTGGAAGCATTGATCTCCGCGGACCTCTCGAGTTTTCAAAAATGTGAGGCCTCCGGTCGCGTTGAGGTGGAGGACTTGGTCTTACTCTGTGGTCTCCACAGGGGATTCAGGCATCCCTTCTTCTTGGGAGATGCAAGACGAGCTTGCATTCAATTCACTGCAGGGATATCCGGCCTTTCTTCGAGTCAGAGCATCTCGGTGTCCCTTCCACATGAGGCCACAAACTCAGGGTCCCTCTCACATACCTGTAGCTGAGAGAAGCGTCCTCTTGAGGTGCTTGTGGAAAGTTGGTATTCCTCTTGAGTCGAAGCCAGGGACTAAGCTCTCATCTCGAGTTCATTTGGGGTCCACGGAGCCCTTTCGTGTTGCTCCAGTGACCTCAGGATCCCTCTAGACTTGAGACAGTGATCTTGGGTTTTCTATGGGGTGCCATCAAGGGAATCAGGGCTCCTTTCACGTTTGATGTGGAACACGGAATTGCTCTGCACGCAATGCAGGGGATCGGGCCTCATCTCGCAGCGAGGGGGAAGTCTCAAGGTTTTTCTCAAGTTGCGGCCGGAACCTGGGGTATATTCTCGAGTTCCGACGGGGAGGGCCCTTCCAGATACGTGTTTGTTCAGCGACGTCTGGACTCCTGCCTAGGTGCGAGGGACACCTCGGGATTCTGCTCGAGTCTTGGCATGGCAATTGGGACGCGTCTCCACGTGAGGCGGGAGACCCAGGGTCCCTTTCAATGTGCCACAGGGATCCTGGGACTCCCATCCGTTTACAAGAGGAATCAGGCATCGTCTGATTTGGAAGCATTGATCTCCGCAGACCTCTCGAGTTTTCAAAGGATGTGAGGCCTCCGGTCGCGATGAGGCGGAGGACTAGGTCTTTCTCTGTGGTTTCAACAGGGGATTCAGACATCCATTCGTCTTGGGAGATGCAAGACGAGCCTGCATTCAATTCACTGCAGGGATATCCGGCCTTACTTCGAGTCAGAGCATCTCGGTGTCCATTCCACTTGAGGCCACAAACTCAGGGTCCCTCTCACATACCTGTAGCTGAGAGAAGCCTCCTCTTGAGGTGCTTGTGGAAAGTTGGTATTCCTCTTGAGTCGAAGCCAGGGACTAAGCTCTCAACTCGAGTTGCTTTGGGGTCCACGGAGCCCTTTCGTGTTGCTCCAGTGACCTCAGGATCCCTCTAGACTTGAGACAGTGATCTTGGGTTTTCTCTGGAGTGCCATCAAGGAAATCAAGGCTCCTTTCACGTTTGATGTGGAACACGGAATTGCTCTGCACGCAGTGCAGGGGAATCGGGCCTCATCTCGGGGCGAGGGGGAATTCTCATGGTTTTTCTCGAGTTGCGGCCGGAACCTGTGGTATATTCTCGAGTTACGATGGGGAGGGCCCTTCCAGACACGTGTTTGTTCAGCGATGTCATGACTCCTGCCTAGGTGCGAGGGACACCTCGGGATTCTGCTCGAGTCTTGGCATGGCAATTGGGACGCGTCTCCACTTGAGGCGGGAGACCCAGTGTCCCTTTCAACGTGCCACAGGGATCCTGGGACTCCTATCCATTTTCAAGAGGAGTCAGGCATCGTCTCCTTTGGAAGCATTGATCTCCACGGACCTCTCGAGTTTTCAAAGGATGTGAGGCCTCCGCTCGCGATGAAGCGGATTATTAGGTCTTTCTCTGTGATCTCCACAGGGGATTCAGACATCCCTTCGTCTTGGGAGATGCAAGACGAGCCTGCATTCAATTCACTGCAGGGATATCCGGCCTTACTTCGAGTCAGAGCATCTCGGTGTCCATTCCACTTGAGGCCACAAACTCAGGGTCCCTCTCACATACCTGTAGCTGAGAGAAGCCTCCTCTTGAGGTGCTTGTGGAAAGTTGGTATTCCTCTTGAGTCGAAGCCAGGGACTAAGCTCTCATCTCGAGTTCATTTGGGGTCCACGGAGCCCTTTCGTGTTGCTCCAGTGACCTCAGGATCCCTCTAGACTTGAGACAGTGATCTTGGGTTTTCTATGGGGTGCCATCTAGGGAATCAGGGCTCCTTTCACGTTTGATGTGGAACACGGAATTGCTCTGCACGCAATGCAGGGGATCGGGCCTCATCTCGCAGCGAGGGGGAAGTCTCAAGGTTTTTCTCAAGTTGCGGCCGGAACCTGGGGTATATTCTCGAGTTCCGACGGGGAGGGCCCTTCCAGACACGTGTTTGTTCAGCGACGTCTGGACTCCTGCCTAGGTGCGAGGGACACCTCGGGATTCTCCTCGAGTCTTGGCATGGCAATTGGGACGCGTCTCCACGTGAGGCGGGAGACCCAGTGTCCCTTCCCACGTGCCACAGGGATCCTGGGACTCCTATCCATTTTCAAGAGGAGTCAGGCATCGTCTCCTTTGGAAGCATTGATCTCCGCGGACCTCTCGAATTTTCAAAGGATGTGAGGCCTCCGGTCGCGATGAGGCGGAGGACTAGGTCTTTCTCTGTGGTTTCCACAGGGGATTCAGACATCCCTTCGTCTTGGGAGATGCAAGACGAGCCTGCATTCAATTCACTGCAGGGATATTCGGTCTTACTTCGAGTCAGAGCATCTCAGTGTCCATTCCACTTGAGGCCAAAAACTCAGGGTCCCTCTCACATACCTGTAGCTGAGAGAAGCCTCCTCTTGAGGTGCTTGTGGAAAGTTGGTATTCCTCTTGAGTCGAAGCCAGGGACTAAGCTCTCATCTCGAGTTGATTTGGGGTCCACGGATCCCTTTCGTGTTGCTCCAGTGACCTCAGGATCCCTCTAGACTTGAGCCAGTGATCTTGGGTTTTCTCTGGAGTGCCATCAAGGAAATCAAGGCTCCTTTCACGTTTGATGTGGAACACGGAATTGCTCTGCACGCAGTGCAGGGGAATCGGGCCTCATCTCGCGGCGAGGGGGAAGTCTCATGGTTTTTCTCGAGTTGCGGCCGGAACCTGGGGTATATTCTCGAGTTCCGACGGGGAGGGCCTACCAGACACGTGTTTGTTCAGCGAAGTCAGGACTCCTGCCTAGGTGCGAGGGACACCTCGGGATTCTCCTCGAGTCTTGGCATGGCAATTGGGACGCGTCTCCACGTGAGGCGGGAGACCCAGGGTCCCTTTCCACGTGCCACAGGGATCCTGGGACTCCCATCCGTTTACAAGAGGAGTCAGGCATCGTCTGATTTGGAAGCATTGATCTCCGCAGACCTCTCGAGTTTTCAAAGGATGTGAGGCCTCCGGTCGCGATGAGGCGGAGGACTAGGTCTTTCTCTGTGGTTTCAACAGGGGATTCAGACATCCATTCGTCTTGGGAGATGCAAGACGAGCCTGCATTCAATTCACTGCAGGGATATCCGGCCTTACTTCGAGTCAGAGCATCTCGGTGTCCATTCCTCTTGAGGCCACAAACTCAGGGTCCCTCTCACATACCTGTAGCTGAGAGAAGCCACCTCTTGAGGTGCTTGTGGAAAGTTGGTATTCCTCTTGAGTCGAAGCCAGGGACTAAGCTCTCAACTCGAGTTGCTTTGGGGTCCACGGAGACTTTTCGTGTGGCTCCAGTGACCTCAGGATCCCTCTAAACTTGAGACAGTGATCTTGGGTTTTCTCTGGAGTGCCATCAAGGAAATCAAGGCTCCTATCATGTTTGATGTGGAACACGGAATTGCTCTGCACGCAGTGCAGGGGAATCGGGCCTCATCTCACGGCGAGGCGGAAGTCTCATGGTTTTTCTCGAGTTGCGGCCGGAACCTGGGGTATATTTTCGAGTTACGACGGGGATGGCCCTTCCAGACACGTGTATATTCAGCGACTTCATGTCTCCTGCCTAGGTGCGAGGGACACCTCGGGATTCTCCTCGAGTCTTGGCATGGCAATTGGGACGCATCTCCACGTGAGGCGTGAGACGCAGGGTCCCTTCCCACGTGCCACAGGGATCCTGGAACTCCTATCCATTTTCAAGAGGAGTCAGGCATTTTCTCCTTTGGAAGCATTGATCTCCGCGCACCTCTCGAGTTTTCAAAGCATGTGAGGCCTCCGGTCGCGATGAGGCGGAGGGCTAGGTCTTTCTCTGTTGGTCTCCACAGGGGATTCAGACATCCCTTAGTCTTGGGAGATGCAAGACGAGCCTGCATTCAATTCACTGCAGGGATATCCAGTCTTTCTTCGAGTCAGAGCATCTCGGTGTCCCTTCCACATGAGGCCACAAACTCAGGGTCCCTCTCACATACCTGTAGCTGAGAGAAGCGTCCTCTTGAGGTGCTTGTGGAAAGTTGGTATTCCTCTTGAGTCGAAGCCAGGGACTAAGCTCTCATCTCGAGTTGATTTGGGGTCCACGGAGCCCTTTCGTGTTGCTCCAGTGACCTCAGAATCCCTCTAGACTTGAGACAGTGATCTTGGGTTTTCTCTGGAGTGCCATTAAGGAAATCAAGGCTCCTTTCACGTTTGATGTGGAACACGGAATTGCTCTGCACGCAGTGCAGGGGAATCGGGCCTCATCTCGGGGCGAGGGGGAATTCTCATGGTTTTTCTCGAGTTGCGGCCGGAACCTGGGGTATATTCTCGAGTTACGATGGGGAGGGCCCTTCCAGACACGTGTTTGTTCAGCGATATCATGACTCCTGCCTAGGTGCGAGGGACACCTCGGGATTCTGCGCGAGTCTTGGCATGGCAATTGGGACGCGTCTCCACGTGAGGCGGGAGACCCAGTGTCCCTTTCAACGTGCCACAGGGATCCTGGGACTCCTATCCATTTTCAAGAGGAGTCAGGCATCGTCTCCTTTAGAAGCATTGATCTCCACGGACCTCTCGAATTTTCAAAGGATGTGAGGCCTCCGCTCGCGATGAAGCGGAGAATTAGGTCTTTCTCTGTGATCTCCACAGGGGATTCAGACATCCCTTCGCCTTGGGAGATGCAAGACGAGCCTGCATTCAATTCACTGCAGGGATATCCGGCATTACTTCGAGTCAGAGGATCTCGGTGTCCATTCCACTTGAGTCCACAAACTCAGGGTCCCTCTCACATACCTGTAGCTGAGAGAAGCCTCCTCTTGAGGTGCTTGTGGAAAGTTGGTATTCCTCTTGAGTCGAAGCCAGGGACTAAGCTCTCATCTCGAGTTCATTTGGGGTCCAGGGAGCCCTTTCGTGTTGCTCCAGTGACCTCAGGATCCCTCTAGACTTGAGACAGTGATCTTGGGTTTTCTATGGGGTGCCATCAAGGGAATCAGGGCTCCTTTCACGTTTGATGTGGAACACGGAATTGCTCTGCACGCAATGCAGGGGATCGGGCCTGATCTCGCAGCGAGGGGGAAGTCTCAAGGTTTTTCTCGAGTTGCGGCCGGAACCTGGGGTATATTCTCGAGTTCCGAAGGGGAGGGCCCTTCCAGACACGTGTTTGTTCAGCGACGTCTGGACTCCTGCCTAGGTGCGAGGGACACCTCGGGATTCTCCTCGAGTCTTGGCATGGCAATTGGGACGCGTCTCCACGTGAGGCGGGAGACCCCGGGTCCCTTCCCACGTGCCACAGGGATCCTGGGACTCCTATCCATTTTCAAGAGGAGTCAGGCATCGTCTCCTTTGGAAGCATTGATCTCCGCAGACCTCTCGAGTTTTCCAACGAGGTGAGGCCTCCTATCGCGATGAGGCGGAGAACTAGTTCTTTCTCTGTGGTCTCCACAGGGGATTCAGACATCCCTTCGTTTTGGGAGATGCAAGACGGGCCTGCATTCAATTCACTGAAGGGATATCCGGCCTTACTTCGAGTCAGAGCATCTCGGTGTCCATTCCACTTGAGGCCACAAACTCAGGGTCCCTCTCACATACCTGTAACTTAGAGAAGCCTCCTCTTGAGGTGCTTGTGGAAAGTTGGTATTCCTCTTGAGTCGAAGCCAAGGACTAAGCTCTCATCTCGAGTTGATTTGGGGTCTTCGGAGACCTTTCGTGTTGCTCCAGTGACCTCAGGATCCCTCTAGACTTGAGACAGTGATCTTGGGTATTCTCTGGAGTACCATCAAGGTAATCAAGGCTCCTTTCACGTTTGATGTGGAACACGGAATTGCTCTGCACGCAGTGCAGGGGAATCGGGCCTCATCTCGCGGCAATGGGGAAGTCTCATGGTTTTTCTCGAGTAGCGGCCGGAACCTGGGGTATATTCTCGAGTTACGACGGGGAGGTCCCTTCCAGACACGTGTTTGCTCAACGACGTCAGGACTCCTGCCTAGTTGCGAGGGACACCTCGGGATTCTCCTCGAGTCTTGGCATGGCAATTGGGACGCGTCTCCACCTGAGGCAGGAGACCCAGGGTCCCTTTCCACGTGCCACAGGGATCCTGGGACTCCTATCCATTTTCAAGAGGAGTCAGGCATCGTCTCCTTTGGAAGCATTGATCTCCGCGGACCTCTCGAGTTTTCAAAAATGTGAGGCCTCCGGTCGCGTTGAGGTGGAGGACTTGGTCTTACTCTGTGGTCTCCACAGGGGATTCAGGCATCCCTTCTTCTTGGGAGATGCAAGACGAGCTTGCATTCAATTCACTGCAGGGATATCCGGCCTTTCTTCGAGTCAGAGCATCTCGGTGTCCCTTCCACATGAGGCCACAAACTCAGGGTCCCTCTCACATACCTGTAGCTGAGAGAAGCGTCCTCTTGAGGTGCTTGTGGAAAGTTGGTATTCCTCTTGAGTCGAAGCCAGGGACTAAGCTCTCATCTCGAGTTCATTTGGGGTCCACGGAGCCCTTTCGTGTTGCTCCAGTGACCTCAGGATCCCTCTAGACTTGAGACAGTGATCTTGGGTTTTCTATGGGGTGCCATCAAGGGAATCAGGGCTCCTTTCACGTTTGATGTGGAACACGGAATTGCTCTGCACGCAATGCAGGGGATCGGGCCTCATCTCGCAGCGAGGGGGAAGTCTCAAGGTTTTTCTCAAGTTGCGGCCGGAACCTGGGGTATATTCTCGAGTTCCGACGGGGAGGGCCCTTCCAGATACGTGTTTGTTCAGCGACGTCTGGACTCCTGCCTAGGTGCGAGGGACACCTCGGGATTCTGCTCGAGTCTTGGCATGGCAATTGGGACGCGTCTCCACGTGAGGCGGGAGACCCAGGGTCCCTTTCAATGTGCCACAGGGATCCTGGGACTCCCATCCGTTTACAAGAGGAATCAGGCATCGTCTGATTTGGAAGCATTGATCTCCGCAGACCTCTCGAGTTTTCAAAGGATGTGAGGCCTCCGGTCGCGATGAGGCGGAGGACTAGGTCTTTCTCTGTGGTTTCAACAGGGGATTCAGACATCCATTCGTCTTGGGAGATGCAAGACGAGCCTGCATTCAATTCACTGCAGGGATATCCGGCCTTACTTCGAGTCAGAGCATCTCGGTGTCCATTCCACTTGAGGCCACAAACTCAGGGTCCCTCTCACATACCTGTAGCTGAGAGAAGCCTCCTCTTGAGGTGCTTGTGGAAAGTTGGTATTCCTCTTGAGTCGAAGCCAGGGACTAAGCTCTCAACTCGAGTTGCTTTGGGGTCCACGGAGCCCTTTCGTGTTGCTCCAGTGACCTCAGGATCCCTCTAGACTTGAGACAGTGATCTTGGGTTTTCTCTGGAGTGCCATCAAGGAAATCAAGGCTCCTTTCACGTTTGATGTGGAACACGGAATTGCTCTGCACGCAGTGCAGGGGAATCGGGCCTCATCTCGGGGCGAGGGGGAATTCTCATGGTTTTTCTCGAGTTGCGGCCGGAACCTGTGGTATATTCTCGAGTTACGATGGGGAGGGCCCTTCCAGACACGTGTTTGTTCAGCGATGTCATGACTCCTGCCTAGGTGCGAGGGACACCTCGGGATTCTGCTCGAGTCTTGGCATGGCAATTGGGACGCGTCTCCACTTGAGGCGGGAGACCCAGTGTCCCTTTCAACGTGCCACAGGGATCCTGGGACTCCTATCCATTTTCAAGAGGAGTCAGGCATCGTCTCCTTTGGAAGCATTGATCTCCACGGACCTCTCGAGTTTTCAAAGGATGTGAGGCCTCCGCTCGCGATGAAGCGGATTATTAGGTCTTTCTCTGTGATCTCCACAGGGGATTCAGACATCCCTTCGTCTTGGGAGATGCAAGACGAGCCTGCATTCAATTCACTGCAGGGATATCCGGCCTTACTTCGAGTCAGAGCATCTCGGTGTCCATTCCACTTGAGGCCACAAACTCAGGGTCCCTCTCACATACCTGTAGCTGAGAGAAGCCTCCTCTTGAGGTGCTTGTGGAAAGTTGGTATTCCTCTTGAGTCGAAGCCAGGGACTAAGCTCTCATCTCGAGTTCATTTGGGGTCCACGGAGCCCTTTCGTGTTGCTCCAGTGACCTCAGGATCCCTCTAGACTTGAGACAGTGATCTTGGGTTTTCTATGGGGTGCCATCTAGGGAATCAGGGCTCCTTTCACGTTTGATGTGGAACACGGAATTGCTCTGCACGCAATGCAGGGGATCGGGCCTCATCTCGCAGCGAGGGGGAAGTCTCAAGGTTTTTCTCAAGTTGCGGCCGGAACCTGGGGTATATTCTCGAGTTCCGACGGGGAGGGCCCTTCCAGACACGTGTTTGTTCAGCGACGTCTGGACTCCTGCCTAGGTGCGAGGGACACCTCGGGATTCTCCTCGAGTCTTGGCATGGCAATTGGGACGCGTCTCCACGTGAGGCGGGAGACCCAGTGTCCCTTCCCACGTGCCACAGGGATCCTGGGACTCCTATCCATTTTCAAGAGGAGTCAGGCATCGTCTCCTTTGGAAGCATTGATCTCCGCGGACCTCTCGAATTTTCAAAGGATGTGAGGCCTCCGGTCGCGATGAGGCGGAGGACTAGGTCTTTCTCTGTGGTTTCCACAGGGGATTCAGACATCCCTTCGTCTTGGGAGATGCAAGACGAGCCTGCATTCAATTCACTGCAGGGATATTCGGTCTTACTTCGAGTCAGAGCATCTCAGTGTCCATTCCACTTGAGGCCAAAAACTCAGGGTCCCTCTCACATACCTGTAGCTGAGAGAAGCCTCCTCTTGAGGTGCTTGTGGAAAGTTGGTATTCCTCTTGAGTCGAAGCCAGGGACTAAGCTCTCATCTCGAGTTGATTTGGGGTCCACGGATCCCTTTCGTGTTGCTCCAGTGACCTCAGGATCCCTCTAGACTTGAGCCAGTGATCTTGGGTTTTCTCTGGAGTGCCATCAAGGAAATCAAGGCTCCTTTCACGTTTGATGTGGAACACGGAATTGCTCTGCACGCAGTGCAGGGGAATCGGGCCTCATCTCGCGGCGAGGGGGAAGTCTCATGGTTTTTCTCGAGTTGCGGCCGGAACCTGGGGTATATTCTCGAGTTCCGACGGGGAGGGCCTACCAGACACGTGTTTGTTCAGCGAAGTCAGGACTCCTGCCTAGGTGCGAGGGACACCTCGGGATTCTCCTCGAGTCTTGGCATGGCAATTGGGACGCGTCTCCACGTGAGGCGGGAGACCCAGGGTCCCTTTCCACGTGCCACAGGGATCCTGGGACTCCCATCCGTTTACAAGAGGAGTCAGGCATCGTCTGATTTGGAAGCATTGATCTCCGCAGACCTCTCGAGTTTTCAAAGGATGTGAGGCCTCCGGTCGCGATGAGGCGGAGGACTAGGTCTTTCTCTGTGGTTTCAACAGGGGATTCAGACATCCATTCGTCTTGGGAGATGCAAGACGAGCCTGCATTCAATTCACTGCAGGGATATCCGGCCTTACTTCGAGTCAGAGCATCTCGGTGTCCATTCCTCTTGAGGCCACAAACTCAGGGTCCCTCTCACATACCTGTAGCTGAGAGAAGCCACCTCTTGAGGTGCTTGTGGAAAGTTGGTATTCCTCTTGAGTCGAAGCCAGGGACTAAGCTCTCAACTCGAGTTGCTTTGGGGTCCACGGAGACTTTTCGTGTGGCTCCAGTGACCTCAGGATCCCTCTAAACTTGAGACAGTGATCTTGGGTTTTCTCTGGAGTGCCATCAAGGAAATCAAGGCTCCTATCATGTTTGATGTGGAACACGGAATTGCTCTGCACGCAGTGCAGGGGAATCGGGCCTCATCTCACGGCGAGGCGGAAGTCTCATGGTTTTTCTCGAGTTGCGGCCGGAACCTGGGGTATATTTTCGAGTTACGACGGGGATGGCCCTTCCAGACACGTGTATATTCAGCGACTTCATGTCTCCTGCCTAGGTGCGAGGGACACCTCGGGATTCTCCTCGAGTCTTGGCATGGCAATTGGGACGCATCTCCACGTGAGGCGTGAGACGCAGGGTCCCTTCCCACGTGCCACAGGGATCCTGGAACTCCTATCCATTTTCAAGAGGAGTCAGGCATTTTCTCCTTTGGAAGCATTGATCTCCGCGCACCTCTCGAGTTTTCAAAGCATGTGAGGCCTCCGGTCGCGATGAGGCGGAGGGCTAGGTCTTTCTCTGTTGGTCTCCACAGGGGATTCAGACATCCCTTAGTCTTGGGAGATGCAAGACGAGCCTGCATTCAATTCACTGCAGGGATATCCAGTCTTTCTTCGAGTCAGAGCATCTCGGTGTCCATTCCACTTGATGCCACAAACTCAGGGTCCCTCTCACATACCTGTAGATGAGAGAAGCCTCTTCTTGAGGTGCTTGTGGAAAGTTGGTATTCCTCTTGAGTCGAGGCCAGGGACTAAGCTCTCATCTCGAGTTGATTTGGGGTCCACGGAGCCCTTTCGTGTTGCTCCAGTGACCTCAGGATCCCTCTAGACTTGAGACAGTGGTCTTGGGTTTTCTCTGGAGTGCCATCAAGGAAATCAAGGCTCCTTTCACGTTTGATGTGGAACACGGAATTGCTCTGCACGCAGTGCAGGGGAATCGGCCCTCATCTCGGGGCGTGGGGGAAGTCTCATGGTTTTTCTCGAGTTGCGGCCGGAACCTGGGTTATATTCTCGTGTTACGACGGGGAGAGCCCTTCCAGACACGTGTTTGTTCAGCGACGTCAGGACTCCTGCCTAGGTGCAAGGGACACCTCGGGATTCTCCACGAGTCTTGGCATGGCAATTGGGACGCGTCTCCACGTGAGGCGGGAGACCCAGGGTCCTTTCCCACGTGCCACAGGGATCCTGGGACTCCTATCCATTTTCAAGAGGAGTCAGGCATCGTCTCCTTTGGAAGCATTGATCTCCGCGGACCTCTCGAGTTTTCAAAGGATGTGAGGCCTCCGGTCGCGATGAGGCGGAGGACTAGGTCTTTCTCTGTGGTCTCCACAAGGGATTCAGACATACCTTCGTCTTGGGAGATGCAAGACGAGCCTGCATTCAATTCACTGCAGGGATATCCGGCCTTACTTCGAGTCAGAGCATCTCGGTGTCCATTCCTCTTGAGGCCACAAACTCAGGGTCCCTCTCACATACCTGTAGCTGAGAGAAGCCTCCTCTTGAGGTGCTTGTGGAAAGTTGGTATTCCTCTTGAGTCGAAGCCAGGGACTAAGCTCTCAACTCGAGTTGCTTTGGGGTCCACGGAGACTTTTCGTGTGGCTCCAGTGACCTCAGGATCCCTCTGAACTTGAGACAGTGATCTTGGGTTTTCTCTGGAGTGCCATCAAGGAAATCAAGGCTCCTATCATGTTTGATGTGGAACACGGAATTGCTCTGCCCGCAGTGCAGGGGAATCGGGCCTCATCTCACGGCGAGGGGGAAGTCTCATGGTTTTTCTCGAGTTGCGGCCGGAACCTGGGGTATATTCTCGAGTTACGACGGGGATGGCCCTTCCAGACACATGTATATTCAGCGACTTCATGTCTCCTGCCTAGGTGCGAGGGACACCTCGGGATTCTCCTCGAGTCTTGGCATGGCAATTGGGACGCGTCTCCACGTGAGGCCTGAGACCCAGTGTCCCTTCCCACGTGCCACAGGGATCCTGGGACTCCTATCCATTTTCAAGAGGAGTCAGGCATCTTTTCCTTTGGAAGCATTGATCTCCGCGCACCTCTCGAGTTTTCAAAGCATGTGAGGCCTCCGGTCGCGATGAGGCGGAGGGCTAGGTCTTTCTCTGTGGTCTCCACAGGGGATTCAGACATCCCTTAGTCTTGGGAGATGCAAGACGAGCCTGCATTCAATTCACTGCAGGGATATCCGGTCTTACTTCGAGTCAGAGCATCTCGGTGTCCATTCCACTTGAGGCCACAAACTCAGGGTCCCTCTCACATACCTGTAGATGAGAGAAGCCTCTTCTTGAGGTGCTTGTGGAAAGTTGGTATTCCTCTTCAGGCGAAGCCAAGGACTAAGCTCTCATCTCGAGTTGATTTGGGGTCCACGGAGCCCTGTCGTGTTGCTCCAGTGACCTCAGGATCCCTCTAGACTTGAGACAGTGATCTTGGGTTTTCTCTGGAGTGCCATCAAGGAAATCAAGGCTCCTTTCACGTTTGATGTGGAACACGCAATTGCTCTGCACGCAGTGCAGGGGAATCGGCCCTCATCTCGGGGCGTGGGGGAAGTCTCATGGTTTTTCTCGAGTTGCGGCCGGAACCTGGGTTATATTCTCGTGTTACGACGGGGAGAGCCCTTCCAGACACGTGTTTGTTCAGCGACGTCAGGACTCCTGCCTAGGTGCAAGGGACACCTCGGGATTCTCCACGAGTCTTGGCATGGCAATTGGGACACGTCTCCACGTGAGGCGGGAGAGCCAGGTTCCCTTTCCACGTGCCACAGGGATCCTGGGACTCCTATTCATTTTCAAGAGGAGTCAGGCATCGTCTCCTTTGGAAGCATTGATCTCCGCAGACCTCTCGAGTTTTCCAAGGAGGTGAGGCCTCCTATCGCGACGAGGCGGAGAACTAGTTCTTTCTCTGTGGTCTCCGCAGGGGATTCAGACATCTCTTCGTCTTGGGAGATGCAAGACGAGCTTGCATTCAATTCACAGCAGGGATATCCGGCCTTACTTAGAGTCAGAGCATCTCGGTGTCCATTCCACTTGAGGCCACAAACTCAGGGTCCCTGTCACATACCTGTAGCTGAGAGAAGCCTCCTCTTGAGGTGCTTGTGGAAAGTTGGTATGACTCTTGAGTCGAAGCCAGGGACTAAGCTCTCATCTCGAGTTGATTTGTGGTCCACGGAGCCCTTTCGTGTTGCTCCAGTGACCTCAGGATCCCTCTAGACTTGAGACAGTGATCTTGGGTTTTCTCTGGAGTGCCATCAAGGAAATCAAGGCTCCTTTCACGTTTGATGTGGAACACGGAATTGCTCTGCACGCAGTGCAGGGGAATCGGGCCTCATCTCGAGGCGAGGGGGAAGTCTCATGGTTTTTCTCGAGTTGCGGCCGGAACCTGGGGTATATTCTCGAGTTACGACGGGGAGGGCCCTTCCAGACACGTGTATATTCAGCGACTTCATGTCTCCTGCCTAGGTGCGAGAGACACCTCGGGATTCTCCTCGAGTCTTGGCATGGCAATTGGGACGCATCTCCACGTGACGCGGGAGACCCAGGGTCCCTTTCCACGTGCCACAGGGATCCTGGGACTCCTATCCATTTTCAAGAGGAGTCAGGCATCGTCTCCTTTGGAAGCATTGATCTCCGCAGACCTCTCTAGTTTTCAAAGGATGTGAGGCCTCCGGTCGCGATGAGGCGGAGAACTAGTTCTTTCTCTGTGGTCTCCACAGGGGATTCAGACATCCCTTCGTCTTGGGAGATGCAAGACGAGCTTGCATTCAATTCACTGCAGGGATATCCTGCCTTACTTCGAGTCAGAGCATCTCGGTGTCCATTCCACTTGAGGCCACAAACTCAGGGTCCCTCTCACATACCTGTAGCTGAGAGAAGCTTCCTCTTGAGGTGCTTGTGGAAAGTTGGTATGACTCTTGAGTCGAAGCCAGGGACTAAGCTCTCATCTCGAGTTGGTTTGTGGTCCACGGAGCCCTTTTGTGTTGCTCCAGTGACCTCAGGATCCCTCTAGACTTGAGACAGTGATCTTGGGTTTTCTCTGGAGTGCCATCAAGGAGATCAAGGCTCCTTTCACGTTTGATGTGGAACACGGAATTGCTCTGCACGCAGTGCAGGGGAATCGGGCCTCATCTCGGGGCGAGGGGGAAGTCTCATGGTTTTTCTCGAGTTGCGGCCGGAACCTGGGGTATATTCTCGAGTTCCGACGGGGAGGGCCCTTCCAGACACGTGTTTGTTCAGCGAAGTCAGGACTCCTGCCTAGGTGTGAGGGACACCTCGGGATTCTCCTCGAGTCTTGGCATGGCAATTGGGACGCGTCTCCACGTGAGACGGGAGACCCAGGGTCCCTTCCCACGTGCCACAGGGATCCTGGGACTCCTATCCATTTTCAAGAGGAGTCAGGCATCGTCTCCTTTGGAAGCATTGATTTCCGCGGACGTCATGAGTTTTCAAAGGATGTGAGGCCTCCGGTCGCGATGAGGCGGAGGACTAGGTCTTTCTCTGTGGTCTCCACAGGGGATTCAGACATCCCTTCGTTTTGGGAGATGCAAGACGAGACTGCATTCAATTCACTGCAGGGATATCCCCCCTTACTTCGAGTCAGAGCATCTCGGTGTCCATTCCACTTGAGGCCACAAACTCAGGGACCCTCTCACATACCTGTAGCTTAGAGAAGCCTCCTCTTGAGGTACTTGTGGAAAGTTGGTATTCCTCTTGAGTCGAAGCCTGGGACTAAGCTCTCATCTCGAGTTGATTTGGGGTCCACGGAGCCCTTTCATGTTTCTCCAGTGACCTCAGGATCCCTCTAGACTTGAGACAGTGATCTTGGGTTTTCTCTGGAGTGCCATCAAGGAAATCAAGGCTCCTTTCACGTTTGATGTGGAACACGCAATTGCTCTGCTCGCAGTGCAGGGGAATCGGTCCTCATCTCGGGGCGAGGGGGAATTCTCATGGTTTTTCTCGAGTTGCAGCCGGAACCGGGGTATATTCTCGAGTTACGATGGGGAGGGCACTTCCAGACACGTGTTTTTTCAGCGATGTCATGACTCCTGCCTAGGTGCGAGGAACACCTCGGGATTCTCCTCGAGTCTTGGCATGGCAATTGGGACGCATCTCCACGTGAGGCGGGAGACCCAGGGTCCCTTTCCACGTGCCACAGGGATCCTGGGACTCCTATCCATTTTCAAGAGGAGTCAGGCATCGTCTCCTTTGGAAGCATTGATTTCCGCGGACGTCACGAGTTTTCAAAGATGTGAGGCCTCCAGTCGCGATGAGGTGGAGAACTAGGTCTTCTCTGTGGTCTCCACAGGGGATTCAGACATCCTTTCGTCTTGGGAGATGCAAGACGAGCCTGCATTCAATTCACTGCAGGGATATCCGGCCTTACTTCGAGTCAGAGCATCTCGGTGTCCATTCCGCTTGAGGCCACAAACTCAGAGTCCCTCTCACATACCTGTAGCTGAGAGAAGCCTCCTCTTGAGGTGCTTGTGGAAAGTTGGTATTCCTCTTGAGTCGAAGCCAGGGACTAAGCTCTCATCTCGAGTTAATTTGGGGTCCAGGGAGCCCTTTCGTGTTGCTCCAGTGACCTCAGGATCCCTCTAGACTTGAGACAGTGATCTTGGGTTTTCTCTGGAGTGCCATCAAGGAAATCAAGGCTCCTTTCACGTTTGATGTGGAACACGGAATTGCTCTGCACGCAGTGAAGGGGAATCGGGCCTCATCTCGCGGCGAGCAGGAAGTCTCATGGTTTTTCTCGAGTTGCGGCCGGAACCTGGGGTATATTCTCCAGTTAAGACGGGGAGGGCCCTTCCAGAGACGTGTTTGTTCAGCGACGTCAGGACTCCTACCTAGGTGCGAGGGACACTTCGGAATTCTCCTCGAGTCTTGGCATGGCAATTGGGACGCGTCTCCACGTGAGGCGGGAGACCCAGGGTCCCTTCCCACGTGCCACAGGGATCCTGGGACTCCTATCCATTTTCAAGAGGAGTCAGACATCGTCTCCTTTGGAAGCATTGATCTCCGCGGACGTCTCGAGTTTTCAAAGGATGTGAGGCCTCCGGTCGCGATGAGGCGTGGGCTATGTCTTTCTCTGTGGTCTCCACAGGGGATTCAGACATCCCTTAGTCTTGGGAGACGCAAGACGAGCCTGCATTCAATTCACTTCATGAATATCCGGTCTTACTTCGATTCAGAGCATCTCGGTGCCCATTCCACTTGAGGCCACAAACTCAGGGTCCCTCTCACATACCTGTATCTGAGAGAAGCCTCTTCTTGAGGTGCTTGTGGAAAGTTGGTATTCCTCTTGAGGCGAAGCCAGGGACTAAGCTCTCATCTCGAGTTGATTTGGGGTCCACGGAGCCCTTTCATGTTTCTCCAGTGACCTCAGGATCCCTCTAGACTTGAGACAGTGATCTTGGGTTTTCTCTGGAGTGCCATCAAGGAAATCAAGGCTCCTTTCACGTTTGATGTGGAACATGGAATTGCTCTGCACGCAGTGCAGGGGAATCGGGCCTCATCCAGCGGCGAGGGGGAAGTCTCATGGTTTTTCTCGAGTTGCGGCCGGAACCTGGGGTATATTCTCGTGTTACGACGGGGAGGACCCTTCCAGACACGTGTTTGTTCAGCGACTTCAGGACTCCTGCCTACGTGCGAGGGACACCTCGGGATTCTCCACGAGTCTTGGCATGGCAATTGGGACGCGTCTCCACGTGAGGCGGGAGACCCAGGTTCCCTTTCCACGTGACACAGGGATCCTGGGACTCCTATCCATTTTCAAGAGGAGTCAGGCATCGTCTCCTTTGGAAGCATTGATCTCCGCAGACCTCTCGAGTTTTCAAAGGAGGTGAGGCCTCCGGTCGCGATGAGGCGGAGAACTTGTTCTTTCTCTCTGGTCTCCACAGGGGATTCAGACATCCCTTCGTCTTGGGAGATGCAAAACGAGCTTGCATTCAATTCACTGCAGGGATATCCGGTCTTACTTCGAGTCAGAGCATCTCGGTGTCCATTCCACTTGAGGCCACAAACACAGGGTCCCTCTCACATACCTGTAGCTGAGAGAAGCCTCCTCTTGAGGTGCTTGTGGAAAGTTGGTATTCCTCTTGAGTCGAAGCCAGGGACTAAGCTCTCATCTCGAGTTGATTTGGGGTCCAAGGAGCCCTTTCGTGTTGCTCCAGTGACCTCAGGATCCCTCTAGACTTGAGACAGTGATCTTGGGTTTTCTCTGGAGTGCCATCAAGGAAATCAAGGCTCCTTTCACGTTTGATGTGGAACACGGAATTGCTCTGCACGCAGTGCAGGGGAATCGGGCCTCATGTCGGGGCGAGGGGGAAGTCTCATGGTTTTTCTCGAGTTGCGGCCGGAATCTGGGGTATATTCTCGAGTTACGACGGGGAGGGCACATCAAGACACATGTTTGTTCAGCGACGTCAGGACTCCTGCCTAGGTGCGAGGGACAACTCGGGATTCTCCTCAAGTCTTGGCATGGCATTTGGGACGCGTCTCCACGTGAAGCGGGAGACCCAGGGTCCCTTTCCACGTGCCACAGGGATCCTGGGACTCCTATCCATTTTCAAAAAGAGTCAGGCATCGTCTCCTTTGGAAGTATTGACCTCCGCAGACCTCTCGAGTTTTCAAAGGATGTGAGGCCTCCGGTCTCGATGAGGCGGAGGACTAGGTCTTTCTCTGTCGTCTCCACAGGGGATTCAGACATCCCTTCATTTGGGGAGATGCAAGACGAGCCTGCATTCAATTCACTGCAGGGATATCCAGCCTTAATTCGAGTCAGAGCATCTCGGTGTCCATTCGACTTGAGGCCACAAACTCAGGGTCCCTTTCACATAACTGTAGCTGAGAGAAGCCTCCTCTTGTGGTGCTTTTGGAAAGTTGGTATTCCTCTTGACTCGAAGCCAGGGACTAAGCTCTCATCTCGAGTTGAATTGGGGTCCACGGAGCCCTTTCGTGTTGCTCCAGTGACCTCAGGATCCCTCTAGACTTGAGACAGTGATCTTGGGTTTTCTCTGGAGTGCCATCAAGGAAATCAAGGCTCCTTTCACGTTTGATGTGGAACACGGAATTGCTATGCACGCAGTGCAGGGGAATCGGGCACATCTCGCGGCTAGGGGGAAGGCTCATGGTTTTTCTCGAGTTGCGACCCGAACCTGGGGCATATTCTTGAGTTACAACGGGGAGGGCCCTTCCAGACACGTGTTTGTTCAGCGACGTCGGACTCCTGCCTAGGTGCGAGGGACACCTCGGGATTCTACTCGAGTCTTGGCATGGCAATTGGGACGCGTCTCCACAGGAGCCGGGAGACTCGGTCCCTTTCCACGTGCCACAGGGATCCTGGGACTCGTATCCATTTTCAAGAGGAGTCAGGCATCGTCTCCTTTGGAAGCATTGATCTCCGCAGACCTCTCGAGTTTTCAAAGGATGTGAGGCCCCGGTCTTGATGAGGCGGATGACTAGGTCTTTCTCTGTGGTCTCCACAGGGGATTCAGACATCCCTTCGCTATGGAGATGCAAGACGAGCCTGCATTCAATTCACTCCTGGGATATCCGGCCTTACTTCGAGTCAGAACATCTCGGTGTCCATTCCACTTGAGGCCACAAACTCAGGGTCCCTCTCACATACCTGTAGCTGACAGAAGCCTCCTCTTGTGGTGCTTGTGGAAAGTTGGTATTCCTCTTGACTCGAAGCCAGGGACTAAGCTCTCATCTCGAGTTGATTTGGGGTCCCCCGAGCCCTTTCGTGTTGCTCCAGTGACCTCAGGATCCCTCTAGACTTGAGACAGTGATCTTGGGTAATCTCTGGAGTGCCATCAAGGAAATCAAGGCTCCTTTCCTGTTTGATGTGGAACACGGAATTGCTCTGCACACAGTGCAGGGAAATCGGGCCTCATCTCACGGCGAGGGGGAAGTCTCATGATTTTTCTCGAGTTGCGGCAGGAACCTGGGGTATATTCTCGAGTTACGACGGGGAGGGCACTTCAAGACACGTGTTTGTTCAGCGACGTCATTACTCCTGCCTAGGTGCGAGGGACACCTCGGGATTCTCCTCGAGTCTTGGCATGGCAATTGGAACGCGTCTCCACGTGAAGCGGGAGACCCAGGGTCCCTTTCCACGTGCCACAGGGATCCTGGGACTCCTATCCATTTTCAAGAAGAGTCAGGCATCGTCTCCTTTGGAAGTATTGACCTCCGCAGACCTCTCGAGTTTTCAAAGGAGGTGAGGCCTCCGGTCTCGATGAGGCGGAAGACTAGGTCTTTCTCTGACGTCTCCACAGGGGATTCAGACATCCCTTCATCTTGGGAGATGCAAGACGAGCCTGCATTCAATTCACTATTGGGATATCCGGCCTTACTTCGATTCAGAGCATCTCGGTGTCCATTCCACTTGAGGCCACAAACTCAGGGTCCCTCTCACATACTTGTAGCTGAGAGAAACCTCCAATTGAGGTGCTTGTGGAAAGTTGGTATTCCTCTTGAGTCGAAGCCAGGGACTAAGCTCTCATACTCGTGTTGATTTGGGGTCCACGGAGCCCTTTCGTGTTGCTCCAGTGACCTCAGGATCCCTCTAGACTTGAGACAGTGATCTTGGGTTTTCTCTGGAGTGCCATCAAGGAAATCAAGGCTCCTTTCACGTTTGATGTGGAACACGGAAATGCTCTGCACGCAGTGCAGGGGAATCGGGCCTCATCTCCCGGCGAGGGGGAAGTCTCATGGTTTTGCTCGAGTTGCGGCCGGAACCTGGGGTATATTCTCGAGTTACGACGGGGAGGGCACATCAAGACACGTGTTTGTTCAGTGACGTCAGGACTCCTGCCTAGGTGCGAGGGACACCTCGGGATTCTCCTCGAGTCTTGGCATGGCAATTGGGACGCGTCTCCACGTGAGGCGGGAGACCCAGGGTCCCTTTTGACGTGCCACAGGGATCCTGGGACTCCTATCCATTTTCAAGAGGAGTCAGGCATCGTCTCCTTTGGAAGCATTGATCTCCGCGGACCTCTCGAGTTTTCAAAGGATGTGAGGCCTCCGGTCGCGATGAGGCGGAGAATTAGGTCTTTCTCTCTGGTCTCCACAGGGGATTCAGACATCCCTTCGTCTTGGGAGATGCAAGACGAGCTTGCATTCAATTAACTGCAGGGATATCCGGCCTTATTTCAAGTCAGAGCATCTCGGTGTCCATTCCAATTGAGGCCACAAACTCAGGGTCCCTCTCACATACCTGTATCTGAGAGAAGCCTCTTCTTGAGGTGCTTGTGGAAAGTTGGTATTCCTCTTGAGGCGAAGCTAGGGACTAAGCTCTCATCTCGAGTTGATTTGGGGTCCACGGAGCCCTTTCGTGTTGCTCCAGTGACCTCAGGATCCCTCTAGACTTGAGACAGTGATCTTGGGTTTTCTCTGGAGTGCCATCAAGGAAATCAAGGCTCCTTTCACGTTTGATGTGGAACACGGAATTGCTCTGCACGCAGTGCAGGGTAATCGGGCCTCATCTCGGGGCGAGGGGGAATTCTCATGGTTTTTCTCGAGTTGCGGCCGGAACCTGGGGTATATTCTCGAGTTACGATGGGGAGGGCCCTTCCAGACACGTGTTTGTTCAGCGATGTCATGACTCCTGCCTAGGTGCGAGGAACACCTCGGGATTCTCCTCGAGCCTTGGCATGGCAATTGGGACGCGTCTCCACGTGAGGCGGGAGACCCAGGGTCCCTTTCCACGTGCCACAGGGATCCTGGGACTCCTATCCATTTTCAAGAGGAGTCAGGCATCGTCTCCTTTGGAAGCATTGATTTCCGCGGACGTCACGAGTTTTCAAAGGATGTGAGGCCTCCGGTCGCGATGAGGCGGAGGACTAGGTCTTTCTCTGTGGTCTTCACAGGGGATTCAGACATCCCTTCGTTTTGGGAGATGCAAGACGAGCCTGCATTCAATTCACTGCAGGGATATCCCCCCTTACTTCGAGTCAGAGCATCTCGGTGTCCATTCCACTTGAGGCCACAAACTCAGGGACCCTCTCACATACCTGTAGCTTAGAGAAGCCTCCTCTTGAGGTACTTGTGGAAAGTTGGTATTCCTCTTGAGTCGAAGCCAGCTACTAAGCTCTCATCTCGAGTTGATTTGGGGTCCACGGAGCCCTTTCATGTTTCTCCAGTGACCTCAGGATCCCTCTAGACTTGAGACAGTGATCTGGGGTTTTCTCTGGAGTGCCATCAAGGAAATCAAGGCTCCTTTCACGTTTGATGTGGAACACGCAATTGCTCTGCACGCAGTGCAGGGGAATCGGTCCTCATCTCGGGGCGAGGGGGAATTCTCATGGTTTTTCTCGAGTTGCAGCCGGAACCGGGGTATATTCTCGAGTTACGATGGGGAGGGCACTTCCAGACACGTGTTTTTTCAGCCATGTCATGACTCCTGCCTAGGTGTGAGGAACACCTCGGGATTCTCCTCGAGTCTTGGCATGGCAATTGGGACGCGTCTCCACGTGAGGCGGGAGACCCAGGATCCCTTTCCACGTGGCACAGGGATCCTGGGACTCCTATCCATTTTCAAGAGGAGTCAGGCATCGTCTCCTTTGGAAGCTTTGATTTCCGCAGACGTCACGAGTTTTCAAAGATGTGAGGCCTCCAGTCGCGATGAGGTGGAGAACTAGGTCTTCTCTGTGGTCTCCACAGGGGATTCAGACATCCCTTCGTCTTGGGAGATGCAAGACGAGCCTGCATTCAATTCACTGCAGGGATATCCGGCCTTACTTCGAGTCAGAGCATCTCGGTGTCCATTCCGCTTGAGGCCACAAACTCAGGGTCCCTCTCACATACCTGTAGCTGAGAGAAGCCTCTTCTTGAGGTGCTTGTGGAAAGTTGGTATTCCTCTTGAGGCGAAGCCAGGGACTAAGCTCTCATCTCGAGTTGATTTGGGGTCCACGGAGCCCTTTCGTGTTGCTCCAGTGACCTCAGGATCCCTCTAGACTTGAGACAGTGATCTTGGGTTTTCTCTGGAGTGCCATCAAGGAAATCAAGGCTCCTTTCACGTTTGATGTGGAACATGGAATTGCTCTGCACGCAGTGCAGGGGAATTGGGCCTCATCTCGCGGCGAGGGGGAAGTCTCATGGTTTTTCTCGAGTTGCGGCCGGAACCTGGGGTATATTCTCGAGTTACGACGGGGAGGGCCCTTCCAGACACGTGTTTGTTCAGCGACTTCAGGACTCCTGCCTAGGTGCGAGGGACACCTCGGGATTCTCCATGAGTCTTGGCATGGCAATTGGGACGCGTCTCCACGTGAGGCGGGAGACCCAGGTTCCCTTTCCACGTGCCACAGGGATCCTGGGACTCCTATCCATTTTCAAGAGGAGTCAGGCATCGTCTCCTTTGGAAGCATTGATCTCCGCAGACCTCTCGAGTTTTCAAAGGAGGTGAAGCCTCCGGTCGCGAAGAGGCGGAGAACTTGTTCTTTCTCTCTGGTCTCCACAGGGGATTCAGACATCCCTTCGTCTTGGGAGATGCAAGACGAGCTTGCATTCAATTCACTGCAGGGATATCCGGCCTTACTTCGAGTCAGAGCATCTCGGTGTCCATTCCACTTGAGGCCACAAACACAGGGTCCCTCTCACATACCTGTAGCTGAGAGAAGCCTCCACTTGAGGTGCTTGTGGCAAGTTGGTATTCCTCTTGAGTCGAAGCCAGGGACTAAGCTCTCATCTCGAGTTGATTTGGGGTCCACGGAGCCCTTTCGTGTTGCTCCAGTGACCTCAGGATCCCTCTAGACTTGAGACAGTGATCTTGGGTTTTCTCTGGAGTGCCATCAAGGAAATCAAGGCTCCTTTCACGTTTGATGAGGAACACGGAATTGCTCTGCACACAGTGCAGGGGAATCGGGCCTCATGTCGGAGCGAGGGGGAAGTCTCATGGTATTTCTCGAGTTGCGGCCGGAATCTGGGGTATATTCTCGAGTTACGACGGGGAGGGCACATCAAGACACGTGTTTGTTCAGAGACGTCAGGACTCCTGCCTAGGTGCGAGGGACACCTCGGGATTCTCCTCGAGTCTTGGCATGGCAATTGGGACGCGTCTCCACGTGAAGCGGGAGACCCAGGGTCCCTTTCCACGTGCCACAGGGATCCTGGGACTCCTATCCATTTTCAAGAAGAGTCAGGCATCGTCTCCTTTGGAAGTATTGACCTCCGCAGACCTCTCGAGTTTTCAAAGGATGTGAGGCCTCCGGTCTCGATGAGGCGGAGGACTAGGTCTTTCTCTGTCGTCTCCACATGGGATTGAGACATCCCTTCATTTGGGGAGATGCAAGACGAGCCTGCATTCAATTCACTGCAGGGATATCCAGCCTTAATTCGAGTCAGAGCATCTCGGTGTCCATTCGACTTGAGGCCACAAACTCAGGGTCCCTTTCACATAACTGTAGCTGAGAGAAGCCTCCTCTTGTGGTGCTTGTGGAAAGTTGGTATTCCTCTTGACTCGAAACCAGGGACTAACCTCTCATCTCGAGTTGATTTGGGGTCCACGGAGCCCTTTCGTGTTGCTCCAGTGACCTCAGGATCCCTCTAGACTTGAGACAGTGATCTTGGGTTTTCTCTGGAGTGCCATCAAGGAAATCAAGGCTCCTTTCACGTTTGATGTGGAACACGGAATTGCTATGCACGCAGTGCAGGGGAATCGGGCACATCTCGCGGCTAGGGGGAAGTCTCATGGTTTTGCTCGAGTTGCGGCCGGAACCTGGGGTATATTCTCGAGTTATGACGGGGAGGGCCCTTCCAGACAGGTATTTGTTCAGCGACGTCAGGACTCCTGCCTAGGTGCGAGGGACACCTCGGGATTCTCCTCGAGTCTTGGCATGGCAATTGGGACGCGTCTCCACGTGAGGCGGGAGACCCAGGGTCCCTTTCCACGTGCCACAGGGATCCTGGGACTCCTATCCATTTTCAAGAGGAGTCACGCATCGTCTCCTTTGGAAGCATTGATCTCCGCGGACCTCTCGAGTTTTCAAAGGATGTGAGGCCTCCGGTCGCGATGAGGCGGAGAATTAGATCTTTCTCTGTGGTCTCCACAGGGGATTCAGACATCCCTTCGTCTTGGGAGATGCAAGACGAGCCTGCATTCAATTCACTGCAGGGATATCTGGCCTTACTTCGAGTCAGACCATCTCGGGGTCCATTCCACTTGAGGCCACAAACTCAGGGTCCCTCTCACATACCTGTAGCTGAGAGAAGCCTCCTCTTGAGGTGCTTGTGGAAAGTTGGTATTCCTCTTGAATCGAAGCCAGGGACTAAGCTATCATCTCGAGTTGATTTGGGGTACACGGAGCCTTTTCCTGTTGCTCCAGTGACCTCAGGATCCCTCTAGACTTGAGACAGTGATTTTGGGTTTTCTCTGGAGTGCCATCAAGGAAATCAAGTCTCCCTTCACGTTTGATGTGGAACACGGAATTGCTCTGCACGCGGTGCAGGGGAATCGGGTCTCATCCTGCGGCGAGGGGGAAGTCTCATGATTTTTCTCGAGTTGCGTCCGGAACCTGGGGTATATTCTCGTGTTACGACGGGGAGGGCCCTTCCAGACAAGTGTTTGTTCAGCGACGTCAGGACTCGGGCCTAGGTGCGAGGGACACCTCGGTATTCTCCTCGAGTCTTGGCGTGGCAATTTTGACTGGTCTCCACGTGAGGCGGAAGACCCAGGGTCGCTTTGCACGTGCCACAGGGATCCTGGGACTCCTATCCATTTTCAAGAGGAGTCAGGCATCGTCTGCTTTGGAAGCATTGATCTCCCCAGACCTCTCGATTTTTCAAAGGATGTGATGTCTCCGGTCACGATGAGGAGGAGGACTAGGTCTTCCTCTGTGGTCTCCACAGGGGATTCAGACATCCCTTCGTCTTGGGAGATGCAAGACGAGCCTGCATTCAATTCACTGCAGGGATATCCAGCCTTAATTCGAGTCAGAGCATCTCGGTGTCCATTCGACCTGAGGCCACAAACTCAGGGTCCCTCTCACATAACTGTAGCTGAGAGAAGCCTCCTCTTGTGGTGCTTGTGGAAAGTTGATATTCCTCTTGACTCGAATCCAGGGACTAAGCTCTCATCTCGAGTTGATTTGGGTTCCACGGAGCCCTTTCATGTTGCTCCAGTGACCTCAGGATCCCTCTAGACTTGAGACAGTGATCTTGGGTTTTCTCTGGAGTGCCATCAAGGAAATCAAGGCTCCTTTCCCGTTAGATGTGGAACACGGAATTGCTCTGCACGCAGTGCAGGGGAATCCGGCCTCATCTCACGGCGAGGGGGAAGTCTCATGGTTTTTCTCGAGTTGCGACCCGAACCTGGGGTATATTCTCGAGTTACGACGGGGAGGGCACTTCAAGACACGTGTTTGTTCAGCGACGTCAGGACTACTGCCTAGGTGCGAGGGACACCTCGGGATTCTCCTCGAGTCTTGGCATGGCAATTGGGACGCGTCTCCACGTGAAGCGGGAGACCCAGGGTCCCTTTCCACGTGCCACAGAAATCCTGGGACTCCTATCCATTTTCAAGAAGAGTCAGGCATCCTCTCCTTTGGAAGCATTGATCTCCGCGGACCTCTCGAGTTTTCAAAGGATGTGAGGCCTCCGATTGCGATGAGGCCGAGGACTAGGTCTTTCTCTGTCATCTCCACATGGGATTCAGACATCCTTTCGTCTTGGGAGATGCCAGACGAGACTGCTTTCAATTCACTGTTGGGATATCCGGCCTTACTTCGAGTCAGAGCATCTCGGTGTCCATTCCACTTGAGGCCACGAACTCAGGGTCCCTCTCACATACCTGTAGCTGAGAGAAGCGTCCTCTTGAGGTGCTTGTGGAAAGTTGGTAGTCCTCTTGAGTCGAAGCCAGGGATTAAGCTCTCATCTCGAGTTGATTTGGGGTCCACGGAGCCCTTTCGTGTTGCTCAAGTGACCTCAGGATCCCTCTAGACTTGAGACAGTGATCTTGGGTTTTCTCTGGAGTGCCATCAAGGAAATCAAAGCTCCTTTCACGTTTGATGTGGAACACGGAATTGCTCTGCATGCAGTGCAGGGGAATCGGGAACATCTCGCGGCTAGGGGGAAGGCTCATGGTTTTTCTCGAGTTGCGACCCGAACCTTGGGTATATTCTCGAGTTACGACGGGGAGGGCCCTTCCAGACACGTGTTTGTTGAGCGACGTCAGGACTCCTGCCTAGGTGCGAGGGACACCTCGTGATTCTCCTCGAGTCTTGGCATGGCAATTGGGACGCATCTCCATGTGAGGCGGGAGACCCAGGGTCCCTTTCCACGTGCCACAGGGATCCTGGGACTCCTATCCATTTTCAAGAGGAGTCAGGCATCGTCTCCTTTGGAAGCATTGATCTCCACGGACCTCTCGAGTTTTCAAAGGATGTGAGGACTCCGGTCGCGATGAGACCGAGGACTAGGTCTTTCTCTGTCGTCTCCACAGCGGATTCAGACATCCCTTCGTCTTGGGAGATGCAAGACGAGTCTGCATTCAATTCACTGCAGGGATATCCGGCCTTACTTCGAGTCAGAGCATCTCGGTGTCCATTCCACTTGAGTCCACAAACTCAGGGTCCCTCTCACATACCTGTAGCTGAGAGAAGCCTCCTCTTGAGGTGCTTGTGGAAAGTTGGCATTCCTCTTGAGTCGAAGCCAGGGACTAAGCTCTCATCTCGAGTTGATTTGGTGTCCACGGAGCCCTTTCGTGTTGCTACAGTGACCTCAGGATCCCTCTAGACTTGAGACAGTGATCTTGGGTTTTCTCTGGAGTGGCATCAAGGAAATCAAGGCTCCTTTCACGTTTGATGTGTAACACGGAATTGCTGTGCACGCAGCCCAGGAGAATCGGGCCTCATCCAGCGGCGAGGGGGTAGTCTCATGGTTTTTCTCGAGTTGCGGCCGGAACCTGGGGTATATTCTCGAGTTACGACGGGGAGGGCCCTTCCAGAAACGTGTTTGTTCAGCGACGTCAGGAATCCTGCCTAGGTGCGAGGGACACCTCGGGATTCTCCTCGAGTCTTGGCATGGCAATTGGGACGCGTCTCCACGTGAGGTGGGAGACCCAGGGTCCCTTTCCTCGTGCCACAGCGATCCTGGGACTCCCATCCATTTTCAAGAGGAGTCAGGCATCGTCTCCTTTGGAAGCATTGATCTCCGCATACCTCTCGAATTTTCAAAGGATGTGAGGCCTCCGGTCGCGATGAGGCGGAGAACTAGGTCTTTCTCTGTGGTCTCCACAGGGGATTCAGACATCCCTTCGTCTTGGGAGATGCAAGACGAGCCTGCATTCAATTCACTGCAGGGATATCCGGCCTTACTTCGAGCCAGAGCATCTCGGTGTCCATTCCACTTGAGGCCACAAACTCAGGGGCACTCTCACATACCTGTTGCTGAGAGAAGCCTCCTCTTGAGGTGCTTGTGGAAAGTTGGTATTCCTCTTGAGTCGAAGCCAGGGACTAAGCTCTCATCTCGAGTTGATTTTCGGTCCACAGAGCTTTTTCGTGTTTCTCCAGTGACCTCAGGATCCCTCTAGACTTGAGACAGTGATCTTGGGTTTTCTCTGGAGTGCCATCAAGGAAATCAAGGCTCCTTTCACGTTTAATGTGGAACACGGAATTGCTCTGCACGCAGTGCAGGGGAATCAGGCCTCATCTCGCGGCGAGGGGGAAGACTCATGGTTTTTCTCGAGTTGCGGCCGGAACCTGGTGCATATTCTCGAGTTGCGAAGGGGAGGGCCCTTCCAGACACGTGTTTGTTCAGCGACGTCAGGACTCCTGCCTAGGTGCGAGGGACACCTTGGGATTCTCCTCGAGTCTTGGCATGGCAATTGGGACGCGTCTCCACGTGAGGCGGGAGACCCAGGGTCCCTTTCCACGTGCCACAGGGATCCTGGGACTCCAATCCATTTTCAAGAGGAGTCAGGCATCATCTCCTTTGGAAGCATTGATCTCCGCAGACATCTTGAGTTTTCAAAGGATGTAAGGCCTCCGGTCGCGATGAGGCGGAGGACTAGGTCTTTCTCTGTCGTCTCCACAGAGGATTCAGACATCCCTTCGTCTTGGGAGATGCAAGAAGAGCCTGCATTCAATTCACTGCAGGGATATCTGGGCTTACTTCGAGTCAGAGCATCTTGGTGTCCATTCCACTTGAGGCCACAAACTCAGGGTCCCTCTCACATACTTGTAGCTGAGAGAAGCCTCCTCTTGAAGTACTTGTGGAAAGTTGGTATTCCTCTTGAGTTGAAGCCAGGGACTAAGCTCTCATCTCGAGTTGATTTGGGGTCCACTGAGACTTTTCGTGTTGCTAAAGTGACCTCAGGATCCCTCTAGACTTGAGACAGTGATCTTGGGTTTTCTCTAGAGTGCCATCAAGGAAATCAAGGCTCCTTTCACGTTTGATATGGAACACGGAATTGCTCTGCACGCAGTGCAGGGGAATCGGGCCTCATCTCGTGGCGAGGGGGAAGTCTCATGGTTTTTCTCGAGTTGCGGCCGGAACCTGGTTTATATTCTCGAGTTACGACGGGGAGGGCCCTTCCAGTCTCGTGTTTGTTCAGCGACGTCAGGACTCCTGCCTAGGTGCGAGGGACACCTCGGGATTCTCCTCGAGTCTTGGCATGGCTATTGGAACGCGTCTCCACGTGAGGCGGGGAGCCAGGGTCCCTTTCCACGGGCCAGAGGGATACTGGGACTCCAATCCATTTTCAAGAGGAGTCAGGCATCGTCTCCTTTGGAAGCATTGATCTCTGCAGACCTCTCAAGTTCTCAAAGGATGTCAGGCCTCCGGTCGCGATGAGGCGGAGGACTAGGTCTTTCTCTGTCTTCTCCACAGAGGATTCAGACATCCCTTCGTCTTGGGAGATGCAAGATGAGCCTGCATTCAATTCACTGCAGGGATATCTGGGCTTACTTCGAGTCAGAGCATCTTGGTGTCCATTCCACTGGAGGCCACAAACTAAGGGTACCTCTCACATACTTGTAGCTGAGAGAAGCCTCCTCTTGAAGTGCTTGTGGAAAGTTGGTATTCCTCTTGATTTGAAGCCAGGGACTAAGCTCTCATCTCGAGTTGATTTGGGGTCCACGGAGCCCTTTCGTGTTGCTCCAGTTACCTCAGGATCCCTCTAGACTTGAGACAGTGATCTTGTGTTTTCTCTGTAGTGTCATTAGGAAATCAAGGCTCCTTTCATGTTTGATGTGGAACACGGAATTGCTCTGCACGCAGTGCAGGAGAATCGTGCCTCATCTCGCGGCCAGGGGGAAGTCTCATGGTTTTTCTCGAGTTGCGGCCGGAACATGGGGTATATTCTCGAGTTACGACGGGGAGGACCCTTCCAGACACGTGTTTGTTCAGCGACGTCGGGACTCCTGCCTCTGTGCGAGGGACACCTCGGGATTATCCTCGAGTCTTGGCATGGCAATTGAGATGCGTCTCCACATGAGGCGGGAGACCCAGTGTCCCTTTCCACGTGCCACAGGGATCCTGGGACTCCTATCCATTTTCAAGAGGAGTCAGGCATCGTCTCCTTTGGAAGCACTGATCTCCGCGGACCTGTCGAGTTTTCAAAGGATATGAGGCCTCCTGTCGGGATGAGGCGGAGAACTAGGTCTTTCTCTGTGATCTCCACTTGGGATTCAGACATCCCTTCCTCTTGGGAGATGCAAGACGAGCCTGCATTCAATTCACTGCAGGGATATCCTGCCTTACTTTGAGTCAGAGCATCTCAGTGTCCATTTCCCTCTAGGCCACAAACTCAGGGTCCCTCTCACATACGTCTAGCTGAAAGAAGCCTCCTCTTGAGGTGCTTGAGGAAAGTTGGTATTCCTCTTGAGTCGAGTTCAGGGACTAACCTCTCATCTCGAGTTGATTTGGGCTCCACAGAGCCCTTTCGTGTTGCTACAGTGACCTCGGGATCCCTCTGGACTTGAGACAGTGATCTTGGGTTTTCTCTGGAGTGCCATCAAGGAAATCAAGGCTACTTTCACGCTTGATGTGGAACACGGACTTGCTCTGCATGCAGTGCAGGGGAATCGGTTCTCAACTCGCGGGGAGGGGAAAATCTCATGGTTTTTCACGAGTTGCGGCCGGAACCTGGGGTATATTCTCGAGTTACGACGGGGAGGGCCCTTCCAGACACGTGTTTGTGCAGCGACGTCAGGACTCCTTCCTAGGTGCGAGGGACACCTCGGGATTCTCTTCGAGTCTTGGCATGGCAATTGGGACGCGTCTCCACGTGAGGCGGGAGACCCAGGGTCCCTTACCAAGTTCCACAGGAGTCCTGGAACTCCTATCCATTTTCAAGAGGAGTCAGGCATCGTCTCCTTTGGAAGCATTGATCTCCGCGGACATCTCGAGTTTTCAAAGGATGTGAGGCCTCCGGCCGCGATGAGGCGGAGAACTAGGTCTTTCTCTGTGGTCTCCACAGGGGATTCAGACATCCCTACGTCTTGGGAGATGCAAGACGAGCCTGCATTCAATTCACTGCAGGGATATCCGGCATTACATCGAGTCAGAGTATCTCGGTGTCCATTCCACTTGAGGCCACAAACTCAGGGTCCCTCTCACATACCTGTAGCTGAGAGAAGCCTCGTCTTGAGGTGCTTGTGGAAAGTTGGTATTCCTCTTGAGTCGAAGCCAGGGACTAAGCTCTCATCTCGAGTTGATTTGGGGTCCACTGAGCCCTTTCGTGTTGCTCCAGTGACCTCAGGATCCCTCTAGACTTGAGACAGTGATCTTCGGTTTTCTCTGCAGTGACATGAAGGAAATCAAGGCTCCTTTCACGTTTGATGTGGAACACGGAATTGCTCTGCATGCAGTGCAGGGGAATCGGGCCTCATATCGCGGCGAGGGGGAAGTCTCATGGTTTTTCTCGAGTTGCGGCCGGAACCTGGGGTATATTCTCGAGTTACGACGGGGAGGGCCCTTCCTTACACGTGTTTGTTCAGCGACGTCAGGACTCCTGCCTAGGTGCGAGGGACACCTCGGGATTCTCTTCGAGTCTTGGCATGGCAATTGGGACGCCTCTCCACGTGAGGCGGGAGACCCAGGTTCCCTTTCCACGTGCCACAGGGATCCTGGGACTCCTATCCATTTTCAATCGGAGTCAGGCATCGTCTCCTTTGGAAGCATTGATCTCCGCGGACCTCTCGAGTTTTCAAAGGATGTGAGGCCTCCGGTCGCTTTGAGGCGGAGGACTAGGTCTTTCTCTGTGTTCTCCACAGGGGATTCAGACATCCCTTCGTCTTGGGAGATGCAAGACGAGCCTGCATTCAATTCACTGCAGGGATATCCGGCCTTATTTCGAGTCAGAGCATCTCGGTGTCCATTCCACTTGAGGCCACAAACTCAGGGTCCCTCTCACATACGTGTAGCTGAGAGAAGCCTCCTCTTGAGGTGCTTGTGGAAAGTTGGTATTCCTCTTGAGTCGAAGCCAGGGACTAAGCTCTCATCTCGAGTTGATTTGGAGTCCACGGAGCCCTTTTGTGTTGCTCCAGTGACCTCAGGATCCCTCTAGACTTGAGACAGGGATCTTGGGTTTTCTCTGGAGTGCCATCAAGGAAATCAAGACTCCTTTCACGTTTGATGTGGAACACGGAATTGCTCTGCACGCAGTGCAGGGGAATCGGGCCTCATCTCGGGGCGAGGGGGAAGTCTCATGGTTTTTCTTGAGTTGCGGCCGGAACCTGGGGTATATTCTCGAGTTACGACGGGGAGGGCCCTTCCAGACACGTGTTTGTTCAGCGATGTCATGACTCCTGCCTAGGTGCGAGGGACACCTCGGGATTCTCCTCGAGTCTTGGCATGGCAATTGGGACGCGTCTCCACGTGAGGCGGGAGACCCAGGGTCACTTTCCACGTGCCACAGGGATCCTGAGACTCCTATCCATTTTCAAGAGGAGTCAGGCATCGTCTCCTTTGGAAGCATTGATCTCCGCAGACCTCTCGAGTTTTCAAAGGGTGTGAGGCCTCCAGTCGCGATGAAGCGGAGGACTAGGTCTTTCTCTGTGGACTCCACAGGGGATTAAGACATCCCTTCGTCTTGGGAGATGCAAGACAAACCTGCATTCAATTCACTGCAGGGATATCCAGCCTTAGTTCGAGTCAGAGCATCTCGGTGTATATTCCACTTGAGGCCAAAAACTCAGGGTCCCTCTCACATACCTGTAGCTGAGAGAAGCCTCCTCTTGAGGTGCTTATGGAAAGTTTGTGTTCCTCTTGAGTCGAAGCCAAGGACTAAGCTCTCATCTCGAGTTGACTTGGTGTCCACGGAGCCCTTTCGTGTTGCTCCAGTGACCTCAGGATCCCTCTAGACTTGAGACAATGATCTTGGGTTTTCTCTGGAGTGCCATCAAGGAAATCAAGGCTCCTTTCACTTTTGATTTGGAACACGGAATTGCTCTGCACGCAGTGCACGGGAATCGGGCCTCATCTCGGGGCGAGGGGGAAGTCTCATGGTTTTTCTCGAGTTGCGGCCAGAACCTGGGGTATATTCTCGAGTTACGACGGGGAGGGCCCTTCCAGACACGTGTTTGTTCAGCGATGTCATGACTCCTGCCTAGGTGCGAGGGACACCTCCTGATTCTCCTCGAGTCTTGGCATGGCAATTGGGACGCGTCTCCACGTGAGGCGGGAGACCCAGGGTCACTTTCCACGTGCCACAGGGATCCTGGGACTCCTATCCATTTTCAAGAGGAGTCAGGCATCGTCTCCTTTGGAAGCATTGATCTCCGCGGACCTCTCGAGTTTTCAAAGGATGTGAGGCCTCCGGTCTCGATGAAGCGGAGGACTAGGTCTTTCTCTGTGGTCTCCACAAGGCATTCAGAAATCCCTTCGTCTTGGGAGATGCAAGACGAACCTGCATTCAATTCACTGCAGGGATATCCAGCCTTAGTTCGAGTCAGAGCATCTCGGTGTCCATTCCACTTGAGGCCACAAACTCAGGGTCCCTCTTACATACCTGTAGCTGAGAGAAGCCTCCTCTTGAGGTGCTTGTGGAAAGTTGGTGTTCCTCTTGAGTCGAAGCCAAGGACTAAGCTCTCATCTCGAGTTGACTTGGTGTCCACGGAGCCCTTTCGTGTTGCTCCAGTGACCTCAGGATCCCTCTAGACTTGAGACAGGGATCTTGGGTTTTCTCTGGAATGCCATCAAGGAAATCAAGGCTCCTTTCACGTTTGATGTGGAACACGGAATTGCTCTGCACGCAGTGCAGGGGAATCGGGCCTCATCTCGCGGCGAGGGGGAAGTCTCATGGTTTTTCTCGAGTTGCGGCCGGAACCTGGGGTATATTCTCGAGTTACGATGGGGAGGGCCCTTCCAGACACGTGTTTGTTCAGCGACGTCAGGACTCCTGCCTAGGTGCGAGGGACACCTCGGGATTCTCCTCGAGTCTTGGCATGGCAATTGGGACGCGTCTCCACGTGAGGCGGGAGACCCAGGGTCCCTTTCCACGTGCCACAGGGATCCTGGGACTCCTATCCATTTTCAAGAGGAGTCAGGCATCGTCTCCTTTGGAAGCATTGATCTCCGCGGACCTCTCGAGTTTTCAAAGGATGTGAGGCCTCCGGTCTCGATGAGGCGGAGAACGAGGTCTTTCTCTGTGGTCTCCACAGGGGATTCAGACAACCCTTCTGCTTGGGAGATGCAAGACGAGCATGCATTCAATTCACTGCTGGGATATCCGGCCATATTTCGAGTCAGAGCATCTCGGTGTCCATTTCACTTGAGGCCACAAACTCAGGGTCCCTCTCACATACCTGTAGCTGAGAGAAGCCTTGTCTTGAGGTGCTTGTCGAAAGTTGGTATTCCTCTTGAGTCAAAGCCAGGGAATAAGCTCTCATCTCGAGTTGATTTGGGGTTCACGGAGCCCTTTCGTGTTGCTCAAGTGACCTCAGGATCCCTCTAGACTTGAGACAGTGATCTTGGGTTTTCTCTGGAGTGCCATCAAGGAAATCAAGGCTACTTTCACGTTTGATGTGGAACACGGAATTGCTCTGCATGCAGTGCAGGGGAATCGGTCCTCAACTCGCGGGGAGGGGAAAATCTCATGGTTTTTCACGAGTTGCGGCCGGAACCTGGGGTATATTCTCGAGTTACGACGGGGAGGGCCCTTCCAGACACGTGTTTGTTCAGCGACGTCAGGACTCCTGCCTAGGTGCTAGGGACACCTCGGGATTCTCTTCGAGTCTTGGCATGGCAATTGGGACGCGTCTCCACGTGAGGCGGGAGACCCAGGGTCCCTTTCCAAGTTCCACAGGAGTCCTGGAACTCCTATCCATTTTCAAGAGGAGTCAGTCATCGTCTCCTTTGGAAGCATTGATCTCCGCGGACATCTCGAGTTTTCAAAGGATGTGAGGCCTCCGGCCGCGATGAGGCGGAGAACTAGGTCTTTCTCTGTGGTCTCCACAGGGGATTCAGACATTCCTACGTCTTGGGAGATGCAAGACGAGCCTGCATTCAATTCACTGCAGGGATATCCGGCATTACTTCGAGTCAGAGTATCTCGGTGTCCATTCCACTTGAGGCCACAAACTCAGGGTCCCTCTCACATACCTGTAGCTGAGAGAAGCCTCGTCTTGAGGTGCTTGTGGAAAGTTGGTATTCCTCTTGAATCGAAGCCAGGGACTAAGCTCTCATCTCGAGTTGATTTGGGGTCCACTGAGCCCTTTCGTGTTGCTCCAGTGACCTCAGGATCCCTCTAGATTTGAGACAGTGATCTTCGGTTTTCTCTGCAGTGACATGAAGGAAATCAAGGCTCCTTTCACGTTTGATGTGGAACACGGAATTGCTCTGCATGCAGTGCTGGGGAATCGGGCCTCATATCGCGGCGAGGGGGAAGTCTCATGGTTTTTCTCGAGTTGCGGCCGGAACCTGGGGTAAATTCTCGAGTTACGACGGGGAGGGCCCTTCCTTACACGTGTTTGTTCAGCGACGTCAGGACTCCTGCCTAGGTGCGAGGGACACCTCGGGATTCTCCTCGAGTCTTCGCATGGCAATTGGGACGCCTCTCCACGTGAGGCGGGATACCCAGGGTCCCTTTCCACGTGCCACAGGGATCCTGGGACTCCTATCCATTTTCAATCGGAGTCAGGCATCGTCTCCTTTGGAAGCATTGATCTCCGCGGACCTCTCGAGTTTTCAAAGGATGTGAGGCCTCCGGTCGCGTTGAGGCGGAGGACTAGGTCTTTCTCTGTGTTCTCCACAGGGGATTCAGACATCCCTTCGTCTTGGGAGATGCAAGACGAGCCTGCATTCAATTCACTGCAGGGATATCCGGCCTTATTTCGAGTCAGAGCATCTCGGTGTCCATTCCACTTGAGGCCACAAACTCAGGGTCCCTCTCACATACCTATAGCTGAGAGAAGCCTCCTCTTGAGGTGCTTGTGGAAAGTTGGTATTCCTCTTGAGTCGAAGCCAGGGACTAAGCTCTCATCTCGAGTTGATTTGGAGTCCACAGAGCCCTTTGTGTTGCTCCAGTGACCTCAGGATCCCTCTAGACTTGAGACAGGGATCTTGGGTTTTCTCTGGAGTGCCATCAAGGAAATCAAGGCTCCTTTCACGTTTGATGTGGAACACGGAATTGCTCTGCACGCAGTGCAGGGGAATCGGGCCTCATCTCGGGGCTAGGGGGAAGTCTCATGGTTTTTCTTGAGTTGCGGCCGGAACCTGGGGTATATTCTCGAGTTACGACGGTGAGGGCCCTTCCAGACACGTGTTTGTTCAGCGATGTCATGACTAATGCCTAGGTGCGAGGGACACCTCGGGATTCTCCTCGAGTCTTGGCATGGCAATTGGGACGCGTCTCCACGTGAGGCGGGAGACCCAGGGTCACTTTCCACGTGCCACAGGGATCCTGGGACTCCTATCCATTTTCAAGAGGAGTCAGGCATCGTTTCCTTTGGAAGCATTGATCTCCGCGGACCTCTCGAGTTTTCAAAGGATGTGAGACCTCCGGTCGCGATGAAGCGGAGGACTAGGTCTTTCTCTGTGGACTCCACAGTGGATTCAGACATCCCTTCGTCTTGGGAGATGCAAGACAAACCTGCATTCAATTCACTGCAGGGATATCCAGCCTTAGTTCGAGTCAGAGCATCTCGGTGTATATTCCACTTGAGGCCACAAACTCAGTGTCCCTCTCACATACCTGTAGCTGAGAGAAGCCTCCTCTTGAGGTGCTTGTGGAAAGTTTGTGTTCCTCTTGAGTCGAAGCCATGGACTAAGCTCTCATCTCGAGTTGACTTGGTGTCCACGGAGCCCTTTCGTGTTGCTCCAGTGACCTCAGGATCCCTCTAGACTTGAGACAGGGATCCTGGGTTTTCTCTGGAGTGCCATCAAGGAAATCAAGGCTCCTTTCACTTTTGATTTGGAACACGGAATTGCTCTGCACGCAGTGCAGGGGAATCGGGCCTCATCTCGGGGCGAGGGGGAAGTCTCATGGTTTTTCTCGAGTTGCGGCCGGAACCTGGGGTATATTCTCGAGTTAAGACGGGGAGGGCCCTTCCAGACACGTGTTTGTTCAGCGACGTCAGGACTCCTGCCTAGGTGCGAGGGACACCTCGGGATTCTCCTCGAGTCTTGGCATGGCAATTTGGACGCGTCTCCACGTGAGGCGGGAGACCCAGGGTCCCTTTCCACGTGCCACAGGGATCCTGGGACTCCTATCCATTTTCAAGAGGAGTCAGGCATCGTCTCCTTTGGAAGCATTGATCTCCGCGGACCTCTTGAGTTTTCAAAGGATGTGAGGCCTCCGGTCGCAATGAGGCGGAGAACTAGGTCTTTCTCTGTGGTCTCCACAGGGGATTCAGACATCCCTTCGTCTTGGGAGATGCAAGACGAGCCTCCATTCAATTTACTGCAGGGATATCCGACCTTACTTCGAGTCAGAGCATCTAGGTGTCCATTCCCCTTGAGGCCACAAATTCAGGGTCCCTCTCACATACATGTAGCTGAGAGAAGCCTCCTCTTGAGGGGCTTGTGGAAAGTTCGTATTCCTCTTGAGTCGAAGCCTGGGACTAAGCTCTCATCTCGAGTTGATTTGGGGTCCACGGAGCACTTTCGTGTTGCTCCAGTGACCTCAGGATCCCTCTAGACTTGAGACAGGGATCTTGGGTTTTCTCTGGAGTGCCATCAAGGAAATCAAGGCTCCTTTCACGTTTGATGTGGAACACGGAATTGCTCTGCACGCAGTGCAGGGGAATCGGGCCTCATCTCGCGGCGAGGGGGAAGTCTCATGGTTTTTCTCGAGTTGTGGCCGGAACCTGGGGTATATTCTCGAGTTAAGACGAGGAGGGCCCTTCCAGACACGTGTTTGTTCAGCGACGTCAGGACTCCTGCCTAGGTGCGAGGGAAACCTCGGGATTCTCCTCAAGTCTTGGCATGGCAATTGGGACGCGTCTTCACGTGAGGCGGGAGACCCAGCGTCCCTTTCCACGTGCCACAGGGATCCTGGGACTCCTATCCATTTTTAAGAGGAGTCAGGCATCGTCTCCTTTGGAAGCATTGATCTCCGCGGACCTCTCGAGTTTTCAAAGGATGTGAGGCCTCCGCTCGGGATGAGGCGGAGAATTAGGTCTTTCTCTGTGGTCTCCACAGGGGATTCAGACATCCCTTCGTCTTGGCAGATGCAAGACGAGCCTGCATTCAATTCACTGCCGGGATATCCGGCCTTACTTCGATTCAGAGCATCTCGGTGTCCATTCGACTTGAGGCCACAAACTCAGGGGCCCTCTCACATACATGTTGCTGAGAGAAGCCTCCTCTTGAGGTGCTTGTGGAAAGTTGGTATTCCTCTTGAGTCGAAGCCAGGGACTAAGCTCTCATCTCGAGTTGATTTTCGGTCCTCGGAGCCCTTTCGTGTTGCTACAGTGACCTCAGGATCCCTTTAGACTTGAGACAGTGATCTTGGATTTTCTCTGGAGTGCCATCAAGGAAATCAAAGCTCCTTTAATTTCTGATGTGGAATACGGAATTGCTCTGCACGCGGGCAGGGGAATCGGGCCTCATCTCGCGGCGAGGGGGAAGTCTCATGGTTTTTCGCGAGTTGCGGCCGGAACTTGGGGTATATTCTCGAGTTACGACGGGGAGGGCCCTTCCAGACACGTGTTTGTTCAGCGACGTCAGGACTCCTGCCTAGGTGCGAGGTCCACCTCGGGATTCTCCTCGAGTCTTAGCATGGCAATTGGGACGCGTCTCCACGTGAGGCGGGAGACAAAGTGTCCCTTTCCACGTGCCACAGGGATCCAGGGACTCCTATCCATTTTCAAGAAGAGTCAGGCATCTTCTCCTTTGGAAGCATTGATCTCCGCGGACCTCTCGAGTTTTCAAAGGATGTGAGGCCTCCGGTCTCGATGAGGCGGAGAACGAGGTCTTTCTCTGTGGTCTCCACAGGGGATTCAGACAACCCTTCCGCTTGGGAGATGCAAGACGAGCCTGCATTCAATTCACTGCTGGGATATCTGGCCTTACTTCGAGTCAGAGCATCTCGGTGTCCATTTCACTTGAGGCCACAAACTCAGGGTCCCTCTCACATACCTGTAGCTGAGAGAAGCCTCCTCTTGAGGTGCTTGTGGAAAGTTGGTATTCCTCTTGAGTCAAATCCAGGGAATAAGCTCTCATCTCGAGTTGATTTGGGGTCCACGGAGCCCTTTCGTGTTGCTCAAGTGACCTCAGGATCCCTCTAGACTTGAGACAGTGATCTTGGGTTTTCTCTGGAGTGCCATCAAGGAAATCAAGGCTTCTTTCACGTTTGATGTGGAACACGGAATTGCTCTGCATGCAGTGCAGGGGAATCTGTCCTCAACTCGCGGGGAGTGGGAAATCTCATGGTTTTTCACGAGTTGCGGCCGGAAACTGGGGTATATTCTCGAGTTACGATGGGGAGGTCCCTTCCAGACACGTGTTTGTTCAGCGACGTCAGGACTCCTGCCTAGGAGCGAGGGACACCTCGGGATTCTCCTCGAGTCTTGGCATGGCAATTGGGATGCGTCTCCACGTGAGGCGGGAGACCCAGTGTCCCTTTCCACGTGCCACAGGGATCCTGGGACTCCTATCCATTTTCAAGAGGAGTCGGTCATCGTCTCCTTTGCAAGCATTGATCTCCGCAGACCTCTCGAGTTTTCAAAGGATGTGAGGCCTCCGTTCGCGTTGAGGCGGAGGACTAGGTCTTTCTCTGTGGTCTCCACTGGGGATTCAGACATCCCGTCGTCTTGGGAGATGCAAGACGAGCCTGCATTCAATTCACTGCAGGGATATCCGGCCTTACTTCGAGTCAGAGCATCTCGGTGTCCATTCCACTTGAGGCCACAAACTCGAAGTCCCTCAAATATACCTGTAGCTGAGAGAAGCCTCCTCTTGAGGTGCTTGTGGTAAGTTGGTATTCCTCTTGAGTCAAAGCCACGGACTAAGCTCTCATCTCGAGTTGATTTGGGGTCCACGGAGCCCTTTCGTTTTGCTCCAGTGACCTCAGGATCCCTCTAGACTTGAGACAGTGATCTTGGGTTTTCTCTGGAGTGCCATCAAGGAAATCAAGGCTGCTTTCACGATTGATGTGGAACTCGGAATTGCTCTTCACGCAGTGCAGGGGAATCGGGCCTCATCTCGCAGCGAGGGGGAAGTCTCATGGTTTTTCTCGAGTTGCGGCCGGAACCTGGGGTATATTCTAGAGTTACGACGGGGAGGGCCCTTCCTTACACGTGTTTGTTCAGCGACGTCAGGACTCCTGCCTAGGTGCGAGGGACACCTCGGGATTCCCCTCGAGTCTTGGCATGGCAATTGGGATGCATCTCCACGTGAGGCAGGAGACCCAGGGTCCCTTTCCACGTGCCACAGGGATCCTGGGACTCCTATCCATTTTCAAGAGGAGTCAGGCATCGTCTCCTTTGGAAGCATTGATCTCCGCGGACCTCTGGAGTTTTCAAAGGATGTGAGGCCTCCGGTCGCGATGAGGCCGAGAACTCGGTCTTTCTCTGTGGTCTCCACAGGGGATTCAGACATCCCTTCGTCTTGGGAGATGCAAGACGAGCCTGCATTCAATTCACTGCAGGGATAACCAGCATTACTTCGAGTCAGAGCATCTCGGTGTCCATTCCACTTGAGGCCACAAACTCAGGGTCCCTCTCACATACCTGTAGCTGAGAGAAGTCTCCTCTTGAGGTGCTTGTGGAAATTGGTATTCCTCTTGAGTCGAAGCCAGGGACTAAGCTCTCATCTCGAGTTGATTTGGGGTTCACGGAGCCCTTTTGTGTTGCTCCAGTGACCTCAGGATCCCTCTAGACTTGAGACAGTGATCTTGTGTTTTCTCTGGAGTGCCATCAAGGAAATCAAGGCTCCTTTCACGTTTGATGTGGAACACGGAATTGCTCTGCACGCAGTGCAGGGGAATCGGGCCTCATCTCGCGGTGAAGGGGAAATCTCATGGTTTTTCTCGAGTTGCGGCCGGAACCTGGGGTATATTCTCGAGTTACGACGGGGAGGGCCCTTCCAGACACGTGTTTGTTCAGCGACGTCAGGACGCCTGCCTAGGTCCGAGGGAAACCTCGGGATTCTCCTCGAGTCTTGGCATGGCAATTGGCACGCGTCTCCACGTGAGGCGGGAGACCCAGGGTCCCTTTCCACGTGCCACAGGGATCCAGGGACTCCTATCCATTTTCAAGAGGAGTCAGGCATCGTCTACTTTGGAAGCATTAATCTCCGCGGACCTCTCGAGTTTTCAAAGGATGTGAGGCCTCCGGTCGCAATGAGGCGGAGGACTAGGTCTTTCTCTGTCGTCTCCACAGGGGATTCAGACATCCCTTCGTCTTGGGAGATGCAAGACGAGCCTGCATTCAATTCACTGCAGGGATATCCGGCCTTACTTCGAGTCAGAGCAGCTCGGTGTCCATTCCACTTGAGGCCACAAACTCAGGGTCCCTCTCACATACCTGTAGCTGAGAGAAGCCTCCTCTTGAGGTGCTTGTGGAAAGTTGGTATTCCTCTTGAGTCGAAGCCAGGGACTAAGCTCTCATCTCGAGTTGATTTGGGGTCCACAGAGCGCTTTGTTGTTGCTACAGTGACCTCAGGATCCCTATAGACTTGAGACAGTGATCGTGGGTTTTTTCTAGAGTGCCATTAAGGAAATCAAGGCTCCTTTCACGTTTGATGTGGAACACGGAATGGCTATGCACGCAGGGCAGGGGAATCGGGCCTCATCTCGCGGCGAGGTGGAAGTCTCATGGTTTTTCTCGAGTTGTGGCCGGAACCTGGGATATATTCTCGAGTTACGACGGGGAGGGCCCTTCCAGACACGTGTTTGTTCAGCGACGTCAGGACTCCTGCCTAGGTGTGAGGGAAACCTCGGGATTCTCCTCGAGTCTTGGTATGGCAATTGGGACGCGTCTCCACGTGAGGCGGGAGACCCAGGGTCCCTTTCCACGTGCCACAGGGATCCTGGGACTCCTATCCATTTTCAAGAGGAGTCAGGCATCGTCTCCTTTGGAAGCATTGATCTCCGCGGAAGTCTTTAGTTTTCAAAGGATGTGAGGCCTCCGGTCGCGTGGAGACGGAGAACTAGGTCTTTCTCTGTGGTCTCCACAGGGGATTCAGACATCCCTTCGTCTTGGGAGATGCAAGACGAGCCTGCATTCAATTCACTGCAGGGATATCCGGCCTTACTTCGAGTCAGAGCATCTCGGTGCCAATTCCACTTGAGGCCACAAACTCAGGGTCCCTCTCACATACCTGTAGCTAAGAGAAGCCTCCTCTTGAGGTGCTTGTGGAAATTTGGTATTCCTCTTGAGTCGAAGCCAGGGACTAAGCTCTCTTCTGGAGTTTATTTGGGGTCCACGGAGCCCTTTCGTGTTGCTCCAGTGACCTCAGGATCCCTCTAGACTTGAGACAGTGATCTTGGGTTTTCTCTGGAGTGCCATCAAGGAAATCAAGGCTCCTTTCCCGGTTGATGTGGAACACGGAATTGCTGTGCACGCAGTGCAACGGAATCTGGCTTCATGTCGCGGCGTCCAGAAAGTCTCATTGTTTTTCTCGAGTTGCGGCCAGAACCTGGGGTATATTCTCGAGTTATGACGGGGAGGGCACTTCCAGACACGGGTTTGTTCAGCGACGTCAGGACTCCTGCCTAGGTGTGAGGGACACCTCGGGATTCTCCTCGAGTCTTGGCATGGCATTTCGGACGCGTCTCCACGTGAGGCGGGACACCCAGGGTCCCTTTCCACGTGCCACAGGGATCCTGGGACTCCTATCCATTTTCAAGAGGAATCAGGCATCGTCTCCTTTGGATGCACTGATCTCCGCGGACCTCTCGTGTTTTCAAAGGATGTGAGGTCTCCCCTCGCGATGAGGCGGAGAATTAGATCTTTCTCTGTGGTCTCCACAGGGGATTCAGACATCCCTTCGTCTTGGGAGATGCAAGACGAGCCTGCATTCAATTCAATGTAGGGATATCCGGCATTACTTCGAGTCAGAGCATCTCGGTGCCAATTCCACTTGAGGCCACAAACTCAGGGTCCCTCTCACATACCTGTAGCTGAGAGAAGCCTCCTCTTGAGGTGCTTGTGGAAAGTTGGTATTCCTCTTGAGTCGAAGCCAGGGACTAAGCTCTCAACTCGAGTTGCTTGGGGGTCCACGGAGACTTTTCGTGTGGCTCCAGTGACCTCAGGATCCCTCTAGACTTGAGACAGTGATCTTGGGTTTTGTCTACAGTGCCATCAAGGAAATCAAGGCTCCTTTCATTTTTGATGTGGAATACGTAATGTCTCTGCACGCAGGGCAGGGGAATCGGGCCTCATCTCGCGGCGAGGGGGAAGTCTCATGGTTTTTCTCGAGTTGCAGCCGGAACCTGGGGTATATTCTCGAGTTATGACGGGTAGGGCCCTTCCAGACACGTGTTTGTTCAGCGACGTCAGGACTCCTGCCTAGGTGCGAGGGACTCGTAGGGATTCTCCTCGAGTCTTGGCATGGCAGTTGGGACGCGTCTCCACGTGAGGCGGGAGACCCAGGGTCCTTTTCCACGTGCCACAGGGATCCTGGGACTCCTATCCATTTTCAAGAGGAGTCAGGCATCGTCTTTTTTGGAACCATTGATCTCCGCGGACCTCTCGAGTTTTCAAAGAATGTGAGGCCTCCGGTCGCGATGAGGCGGAGATCTAGGTCTTTCTCTGTGGTTTCCTCAGGGTATTCAGACATCCCTTCGTCTTGGGAGATGCAAGACGAGCCTGCATTCAATTCAATGCAGGGATATCCGGCATTACTTCGAGTCAGAGCATCTCGGTGCCAATTCCACTTGAGGCCACAAACTCAGGGTCCCTCTCACATACCTGTAGCTGAGAGAAGCCTCCTCTTGAGGTGCTTGTGGAAAGTTGGTATTCCTCTTGAGTCGAAGCCAGTTACTAAGCTCTCATATCGAGTTTATTTTGGGTCCACGGAGCCCTTTCGTGTTGCTACAATGACCTCAGGATCCCTCTAGACTTGAGACAGTGATCTTGGGTTTTCTCTGGAGGGCCATCAAGGAAATCAAGGCTCCTTTCATTTTTGATGTGGAATACGGAATGGCTCTGCACGCAGGGCAGGGGAATCGGGCCTCATCTCGCGGCGAGGGGGAAGTCTCATGGTTTTTCTCGAGTTGCAGCCGGAACCTGGGGTATATTCTCGAGTTATGACGGGCAGGGCGCTTGCAGACACGTGTTTGTTCAGCGACGTCAGGACTCCTGCCTAGGGGCGAGGGACACATCGGGATTCTCCTCGAGTCTTGGCATGGCAATTGGGACGCGTCTCCACATGAGGCCGGAGACCCAGGGTCCCTTTCCACGTGCCACAGGGATCCTGGGACTCCTATCCATTTTCAAGAGGAGTCAGGCATCGTCTCCTTTGGAAGCATTGATCTCCGCGGACCTCTCGAGTTTTCAAAGGATGTGAGGCCTTCGTTCGCGTTGAGGCGGAGGACTAGGTCTTTCTCTGTGGTCTCCACTGGGGATTCAGACATCCCTTCGTTTGGGAGATGCAAGACGAGCCTGCATTCAATTCACTGCAGGGATATCCGGCCTTACTTCGAGTCAGAGCATCTCGGTGTCCATTCCACTTGAGGCCACAAACTCAGGGTCCCTCTCACATACCTGTTGCTGAGAGCAGCCTCCTCTTGAGGTGCTTGTTGAAAGTTGGTATTCCTCTTGTGTCGAAGCCAGGGACTAAGCTCTCATCTCCAGTTGATTTGGGTTGCACGGAGGCTTTTCCTGTTGCTTCAGTGACCTCAGGATCCCTCTAGACTTGAGACAGTGGTCTTGGGATTTCTCTGGAGTGCCATCAAGGAAATCAACGCTCCTTTCACGTTTGACTTGGAACACGGAATTGCTCTGCACGCAGTGCAGGGGAATCGGGCCTCATCTCGCGGCGAGGGGGAAGTCTCATGGTTTTTTTCGAGTTACGGCCGGAACCTGGGGTATATTCTCGAGTTACGACGGGGAGGGCCCTTCCACACACGTGTTTGTTCAGCGACGTCAGGACTCCTGCCTAGGTGCGAGGGACACCTCGGGATTCTCCTCGAGTCTTGGCATGGCAATTAGCACGCGTCTCCACGTGAGGCGGGAGACCCAGTGTCCCTTTCCACGTGCCACAGAGATCCTGGGACTCCTATCCATTTTCAAGAGGAGTCAGGCATCGTCTCCTTGGGAGGCATTGATCTCTGCACACCTCTCGAGCTTTCAAAGGATGTGAGGAATCCGGTCGCAATGAGGCGGAGGACTAGGTCTTTGTCTGTCCTCTCCACAGGGGATTCAGACATCCCTTCGTCTTGGGAGATGCAAGTCGAGCCTGCATTCAATTCACTGCATGGATATCCGGCCTTACTTCGAGTCAGAGCATCTCGGTGTCCATTCCACTTGAGGCCACAAACTCAGGGTCCCTCTCACATACCTGTAGCTGAGAGAAGCCTCCTCTTGAGGTGTTTGTGGAAAGTTGGTATTCCTCTTGAGTCGAAGCCAGGGACTAAGCTCTCATCTCGAGTTGATTTGGGGTCCACAGAGCACTTTGTTGTTGCTACAGTGACCTCAGGATCCCTATAGACTTGAGACAGTGATCTTGGGTTTTGTCTAGAGTGCCATTAAGGAAATCAAGGCTCCTTTCACGTTTGATGTGGAACACGGAATTGCTCTGCACGCAGTGCAGGGGAATCGGGCCTCATCTCGCGGCGAGGGGGAAGTCTCATGGTTTTTCTCGAGTTGTGGCCGGAACCTGGGGTATATTCTCGAGTTACGACGGGGAGGGCCCTTCGAGACACGTGTTTGTTCAGCGACGTCAGGACTCCTGCCTAGGTGCGAGGTACACCTCGGGATTCTCCTCGAGTCTTGGCATGGCAATTGGAACGCGTCTCCATGTGAGGCGGGAGACCCAGGGTCCCTTTAAACGTGCCACAGGGATCCTGGGACTCCTATCCATTTTCAAGAGGAGTCAGGCATCGTCTCCTTTGGAAGCATTTATATCCGCCGACCTCTCGAGTTTTCAAAGAATGTGAGGCCTCCGCTCGAGATGAGGTGGAGAACTCGGTCTTTCTCTGTGGTCTCCACAGGGGATTCAGACATCCCTTCGTCTTGGGAGATGCAAGACGAGCCTGCATTCAATTCACTGTTGGGATATCCGGCCTTACTTCAAGTCAGAGCATCTCGGTGTCCATTCCACTTGAGGCCACAAACTCAGGGGCCCTCTCACATACCTGTAGCTGAGAGAAGCCTCCTTTTGAGGTGCTTGTGGAAAGTTGGTATTCCTCTTGAGTCGAAGCCAGGGACGAAGCTCTCATCTCGAGTTGATTTGGGGTCCACGGAGCCCTTTCGTGTTGCTCCAGTGACCTCAGGATCCCTCTAGACTTGAGACAGTGATCTTGGGTTTTGTCTACAGTGCCATTAAGGAAATCAAGGCTCCTTTCACGTTTGATGTGGAACACGGAATTGCTCTGCACGCAGTGCAGGGGAATCGGGCCTCATCTGGCGGCGAGGGGGAAGTCTCATGCTTTTTCTCGAGTTGCGGCCGGAACCTGGAGTATATTCTCGAGTTACGACGGGGAGGGCCTTTCCAGTCACGTGTTTGTTCAGCGACGTCAGTACTCCTGCCTAGGTGCGAGGGACACCTCGGGATTCTCCTCGAGTCTTGGCATGGCAATTGGGACGCGTCTCCACGTAAGGCGGGAGACCCAGGGTCCCTTTCCACGTGCCACAGGGATCCTGGGACTCCTATCCATTTTCAAGAGGAGTCAGGCATCGTCTCCTTTGGAAGCATTGATCTCCACGGACCTCTCGAGTTTTCAAAGTATGTGAGGCCTCCGGTTGCGATGAGGCGGTGAACTAGGTCTTTCTCTGTGGTCTCCACAGGGGATTCAGACATCCCTTAGTCTTGGGAGATGCAAGACGAGCCTGCATTCAATTCACTGCAGGGATATCCGGCATTACTTCGAGTCAGAGCATCTCGGTGTCCATTCCACTTGAGGCCACAAACTTAGGGTCCCTCTCACATACCTTTAGCTGAGAGTAGCCTCCTCTTGAGGTGCTTGTGGAAAGTTGGTATTCCTCTTGAGTGGAAGCCAGGGAACAAGTTCTCATCTCGAGTTGATTTGGGGTCCACGGAACCCTTTCTTGTTGCTCCAGTGACCTCAGGATCCCTCTAGACTAGAGACAGTGATCTTGGGTTTTCTCTGGAGTGCCATCAAGGAAATCAAGGCTCCTTTCACGTTTGATGTGGAAAACGGAATTGCTCTGCACGCAGTGCAGGGGAATCGGGCCTCATCTCGCTGCGAGGGGGAAGTCTCATGGTTTTTTTCGAGTTACGGCCGGAACCTGGGGTATATTCTCGAGTTACGACGGGGAGGGCCCTTCCAGACACGTGTTTGTTCAGCGACGTCAGGACTCCTGCCTAGGTGCGAGGGACACCTCGGGATTCTCCTCGAGTCTTGGCATGGCAATTAGCACGCGTCTCCACGTGAGGCGGGAGACCCAGTGTCCCTTTCCACGTGCCACAGAGATCCTGGGACTCCTATCCATTTTCAAGAGGAGTCAGGCATCGTCTCCTTGGGAGGCATTGATCTCTGCAGACCTCTCGAGCTTTCAAAGGATGTGAGGAATCCAGTCGCGATGAGGCGGAGAACTAGGTCTTTGTCTGTCCTCTCCACAGGGGATTCAGACATCCCTTCGTCTTGGGAGATGCAAGTCGAGCCTGCAGTCAATTCACTGCACGGATATCCGGCCTTACTTCGAGTCAGAGCATCTCGGTGTCCATTCCACTTGAGGCCACAAACTCAGGGTCCCTCTCACATACCTGTAGCTGAGAGAAGCCTCCTCTTGAGGTGCTTGTGGAAAGTTGGTATTCCTCTTGAGTCGAAGCCAGGGACTAAGCTCTCATCTCGAGTTGATTTGGGGTCCACAGAGCGCTTTGTTATTGCTACAGTGACCTCAGGATCCCTCTAGAGTTGAGACAGTGATCTTCGGTTTTCTCTGCAGTGACATGAAGGAAATCAAGGCTCCTTTCCCAGTTGATGTGGAACACGGAATTGCTCTGCACGCAGTGCAACGGAATCTGGCCTCATGTCGCGGCGAGGGGAAAGTCTCATTGTTTTTCTCGAGTTGCGGCCAGAACCTGGGGTATATTCTCGAGTTATGACGGGGAGGGCCCTTCCAGACACGGGTTTGTTCAGCAACGTCAGGACTCCTGCCTAGGTGCGAGGGACACCTCGGGATTCTGCTCGAGTCTTGGCATGGCAATTGGGATGCCTCTCCACGTGAGGCGGGAGACCCAGGGTCCCTTTCCACGTGCCACAGGGATCCTGGGACTCCTATCCATTTTCAAGAGGAGTCAGGCATCGTCTCCTTTGGAAGCATTGATCTCCGCGGACCTCTCGAGTTTTCAAAGGATGTGAGGCCTCCGGTCGCGATGAGGCGGACAACCAGGTCTTTCTCTGTGGTCTGCACAGGGTATTCAGACATCCCTTCGCCATGGGAGACGCAAGACGAGCCTGCATTCAATTCAGTGCAGGGATATCCGGCCTTACGTCGAGTCAGAGCATCTCGGTGTCCATTCCCTTTGAGGCCACAAACTCAGGGTCCCTCTCACATACCTGTAGCTGAGAGTAGCCTCCTCTTGAGGTGCTTGTGGAAAGTTGGTATTCCTATTGAGTCGAAGCCAGGGACTAAGCTCTCATCTCGAGTTGATTTGGGGTCCACAGAGCCCTTTCGTGTTGCTCCAGTGACCTCAGGATCCCTCTAGACTAGAGACAGTGATCTTGGGTTTTCTCTGAAGTGCCATCAAGGAAATCAAGGCTCCTTTCACGTTTGATGTGGAACTCGGAATTGCTCTGCACGCAGTGCAGGGGAATCTGGCCTCATGTCGCGGCGAGGGGGAAGTCTCATTGTTTTTCTCGAGTTGCGGCCGGAACCTGGGGTATATTCTCGAGTTACGACGGGGAGGGCCCTTCCAGACACGAGTTTGTTCAGCGACGTCAGGACTCATGCCTAGGTGCGAGGGACACCTCGGGATTCTCCTCGAGTCTTGGCATGGCAATTGGGACGCGTCTCCACCTCAGGCGGGAGACCCAGTGTCCCTTTCCACGTGCCACAGGGATCCTGGGACGCCTATCCATTTTCAAGAGGAGTCAGGCATCGTCTCCTTCGGAAGTATTGATCTCCGCGGACCTCTGGAGTTTTCAAAGGATATGAGGCTTCCGGGTGGGTTGAGCTGGAGGACTAGGTCTTTCTCTGTGGTCTCCACAGGGGATTCAGACAACCCTTCGTCTTGGGAGATGCAAGACGAGACTGCATTCAATTCACTGCAGGGATATCCGGCCTTACTTCGAGTCAGAGCATCTCGGTGTCCATTCCACTTGAGGCCACAAACTCAGGGTCCCTCTCACATACCTGTAGCTGAGAGAAGCCTCCTCTTGAGGTGCTTGTGGAAAGTTGGTATTCCTCTTGAGTCGAAGCCAGGGACTAAGCTCTCATCTCGAGTTGATTTGGGGTCCACGGAGCCCTTTCGTGTTGCTCCAGTGACCTCAGGATCTCTCTAGAGTTGAGACAGTGATCTTGGGTTTTCTCTGGAGTGCCATCAAGGAAATCAAGGCTCCTTTCAGGTTTGATGTGGAACACGAAATTGCTCTGCATGCAGTGCAGGGGAATCGGGCCTAAACTCGCGCCGAGGGGGAAATCTGATGGTTTTTCTCGAATTGCGGCCAGAACCTGGGGTATATTCTCGAGTTTCGATGGGGAGGGCCCTTCCAGACACGTGTTTGTTCAGCGACGTCAGGACTCCTGCCTAGGTGCGAGGGACACCTCGGGATTCTCCTCGAGTCTTGGCATGGCAATTTGGACGCGTCTCCACGTGAGGCGGGAGACCCAGGATCCCTTTCCACGTGCCACAGGGATCCTGGGACTCCTATCCATTTTCAAGAGGAGTCAGGCATCGTCTCCTTTGGAAGCACTGATCTCCGCGGACCTCTCGAGTTTTCAAAGGATGTGAGGTCTCCCCTCGCGATGAGGCGGAGAATTAGGTCTTTCTCTGTGGTCTCCACAGGGGATTCAGACATCCCTTCGTCTTGGGAGATGCAAGACGAGCCTGCATTCTATTCACTGCAGGGATATCCGGGCTTACTTCGAGTCAGAGCATCTCAGTGTTCATTCCATTTGAGGCCACAAACTCAGGGGCCCTCTCACATACCTGTAGCTGAGAGAAGCCTCCTCTTGAGGTGCTTGTGGAAAGTTGGTATTCCTCTTGAGTCGAAGCCAGGGACTAAGCTCTCATCTCGAATTGATTTGGGGTCCACGGAGCCCTTTCCTGTTGGTCCAGTGACCTCAGGATCCCTCTAGACTTGAGACAGTGATCTTGGGTTTTCTCGGGAGTGCCATCAAGGAAATCAAGGCTCCTTTCACGTTTGATGTGGAACACGGAATTGCTCTGCACGCAGTGCAGGGGAATCGGGCCTCATCTCGCGGCGAGGGGGAAGTCTCATGGTTTTTCTCGAGTTGTGGCCGGAACCTGGGGTATATTCTCGAGTTACAACGAGGAGGGCCCTTCCAGACACGTGTTTGTTCAGCGACGTCAGGACTGCTGCCTAGGTGCGAGGGACACCTCGGGATTCTCCTCGAGTCTTGACATGGCAATTGGGACGCGTCTCCACGTGAAGCGGGAGACCCAGGGTCCCTTTCCACGTGCCACAGGGATCCTGGGACTCCTATCCATTTTCAAGAAGAGTCAGGCATCGTCTCCTTTGGAAGTATTGACCTCCGCAGACCTCTCGAGTTTTCAAAGGATGTGAGGCCTCCGGTCTCGATGAGGCGGAGGACTAGGTCTTTCTCTGTCGTCTCCACAGGGGATTCAGACATCCCTTCATTTGGGGAGATGCAAGACGAGCCTGCATTCAATTCACTGCAGGGATATCCAGCCTTAATTCGAGTCAGAGGATCTCGGTGTCCATTCGACTTGAGACCACAAACTCAGGGTCCCTTTCACATAACTGTAGCTGAGAGAAGCCTCCTCTTGTGGTGCTTGTGGAAAGTTGGTATTCCTCTTGACTCGAAGCCAGGGACTAAGCTCTCATCTCGAGTTGATTTGGGGTCCACGGAGCCCTTTCGTGTTGCTCCAGTGACCTCAGGATCCCTCTAGACTTGAGACAGTGATCTTGGGTTTTCTCTGGAGTGCCATCAAGGAAATCAAGGCTCCTTTCACGTTTGATGTGGAACACGGAATTGCTATGCACGCAGTGCAGGGGAATCGGGCACATCTCGCGGCTAGGGGGAAGGCTCATGGTTTTTCTCGAGTTGCGACCCGAACCTGGGGCATATTCTCGAGTTACAACGGGGAGGGACCTTCCAGACACGTGTTTGTTCAGCGACGTCGGACTGCTGCCTAGGTGCGAGGGACACCTCGGGATTCTACTCGAGTCTTGGCATGGCAATTGGGACGCGTCTCCACGGGAGCCGGGAGACTCGGTCCCTTTCCACATGCCACAGGGATCCTGGGACTCGTATCCATTTTCAAGAGGAATCAGGCATCGTCTCCTTTGGAAGCATTGATCTCCGCAGACCTCTCGAGTTTTCAAAGGATGTGAGGCCCCGGTCTTGATGAGGCGGATGACTAGGTCTTTCTCTGTGGTCTCCACAGGGGATTCAGACATCCCTTCCCTATGGAGATGCAAGACGAGCCTGCATTCAATTCACTCCTGGGATATCCGGCCTTACTTCGAGTCAGAACATCTCGGTGTCCATTCCACTTGAGGCCACAAACTCAGGGTCCCTCTCACATACCTGTAGCTGAGAGAAGCCTCCTCTTGAGGTTCTTGTGGAAAGTTGGTATTCCTCTTGAGTCGAAGCCAGGGACTAAGCTCTCATCTCGAGTTGTTTTTCGGTCCACGGAGCCCTTTCCTGTTACTACAGTGACCTCAGGATCCCTCTAGGCTTGAGACAGTGATCTTGGGTTTTCTCTGGAGTGCCATCAAGGAAATCAAGGCTCCTTTAACGTTTGATGTGGAACACGGAATTGCTCTGCATGCAGGGCAGGGGAATCGGTCCTCATCCAGCGGCAAGGGGGAAGTCTCATGGTTTTTCTCGAGTTGCGGCCAGAACCTGGGGTATATTCTCGAGTTAAGACGGGGAGGGCCCTTCCAGACACGTGTTTGTTCAGCGACGTCAGGACTCTTGCCTAGGTGCGAGGGACACCTCGGGATTTTCCTCGAGAATTGGCATGGCAATGGGGACGCTTCTCCACGTGAGGCTGGGGACCCAGGGTCCCTTTCCACGTGCCACAGGGATCCTGGGACTCCTATCCATTTTCAAGAGGAGTCAGGCATCGTCTCCTTTGGAAGCATTGATCTCCGCGGACCTCTCGAATTTTCAAAGGATTTGAGGCCTCCGGTCGCGATGAGGCGGAAAATTCGGTCTTTCTCTGTGGTCTCCACAGGGGATTCAGACATCCCTTCGTCTTGGGAGATGCAAGACGAGCCTGCATTCAATTCACTGCAGGGATATCCGGCCTTACTTCGAGTCAGAGCATCTCGGTGTCCATTCCACTTGATGCCACAAATTCAGGGTCCCTCTCACATACCTGTAGCTGAGAGAAGCCTCCTCTTGAGGGGCTTGTGGAAAGTTCGTATTCCTCTTGAGTCGAAGCCTGGGACTAAGCTCTCATCTCGAGTTGATTTGGGGTCCACGGAGCCCTTTCGTGTTGCTCCAGTGACCTCAGGATCCCTCTAGACTTGAGACAGTGATCTTGGGTTTTCTCTGGAGTGCCATCAAGGAAATCAAGGCTCCTTTCACGTTTGATGTGGAACACGGAATTGCTCTGCACGCAGTGCAGGGGAATCGGGCCTCATCTCGCGGCGAGGGGGAAGTCTCATGGTTTTTCTCGAGTTGTGGCCGGAACCTGAAGTATATTCTCGAGTTAAGACGAGGAGGGCCCTTCCAGACACTTGTTTTTTCAGCGACGTCAGGACTCCTGCCTAGGTGCGAGGGACACCTCAGGATTCTCCTCGAGTCTTGGCATGGCAATTGGGACGCGTCTCCACGTGAGGCGGGAGACCCAGGGTCCCTTTCCACGTGCCACAGGGATCCTGGGACTCCTATCCATTTTCAAGAGGAGTCAGGCATCGTCTCCTTTGGAAGCATTGATCTCCGCGGACCTCTCGAGTTTTCAAAGGATGTGAGGCCTCCCCTCGCGATGAGGCGGAGAATTATGTCTTTCTCTGTGGTCTCCACAGGGGATTCAGACATCCCTTCGTCTTGGGAGATGCAAGACAAGCCTGCATTCAATTCACTGCAGGGATATCCGGCCTTACTTCGATTCAGAGCATCTCGGTGTCCATTCGACTTGAGGCCACAAACTCAGGGGCCCTCTCACATACATGTTGCTGAGAGAAGCCTCCTCTTGAGGTGCTTGTGGAAAGTTGGTATTCCTCTTGAGTCGAAGCCAGGGACTAAGCTCTCATCTCGAGTTGATTTTCGGTCCACGGAGCCCTTTCGTGTTGCTACAGTGACCTCAGGATCCCTCTAGACTTGAGACAGTGATCTTGGGTTTTCTCTGGAGTGCCATCAAGGAAATCAAGGCTCCTTTCACGTTTGATGTGGAACACGGAATTGCTCTGCACGCAGTGCAGGGGAATCGGGTCTCATCTCGTGGCGAGGGGGAAGTCTCATGGTTTTTCTCGAGTTGCGGCCGGAACCTGGGGTATATTCTCGAGTTACGACGGGGAGGGCCCTTCCAGACACGTGTTTGTTCAGCGACGTCAGGACTCTTGCCTAGGTGCGAGGGACACCTCGGGATTCTCCTCGAGTCTTGGCATGGCAATGGGGACGCGTCTCCACGTGAGGCGGGAGACCCAGGTTCCCTTTCCACGTGCCACAGGGATCCTGGGACTCCTATCCATTTTCAAGAGGAGTCAGGCATCGTCTCCTTTGGAAGCACTGATCTGCGCGGACCTCTCGAGTTTTCAAAGGATGTGAGGCCTCCGGTCTCATGAGGCGGAGGACTAGGTCTTTCTCTGTGGTCTCCACAGCGGATTCAGACATCCCTTCGTCTTGGGAGATGCAAGACGAGCCTGCATTCAATTCACTGCAGGGATATCCGGCCTTACATTGAGTCAGAGCATCTCGGTGTCCATTCCACTTGAGGCCACAAACTCAGGGTCCCTCTCACATACCTGTAGCTGAGAGAAGCTTCATCTTGAGGTGCTTGTGGAAAGTTGGTATTCCTCTTGAGTCGAAGCCAGGGACTAAGCTCTCATCTCGAATTGATTTGGGGTCCACGGAGCCCTTTCCTGTTGGTCCAGTGACCTCAGGATCCCTCTAGACTTGAGACAGTGATCTTGGGTTTTCTCTGGAGTGCCATCAAGGAAATCAAGGCTCCTTTCACGTTTGATGTGGAACACGGAATTGCTCTGCATGCAGTGCACGGGAATCGGGCCTCAACTCGCAGCGAGGGGGAAATCTCATGGTTTTCTACGAGTTGCGGCCGGAACCTGGGGTATATTCTCGAGTTAAGACGGGGAGGGCCCTTCCAGACACGTGTTTGTTCAGCGACGTCAGGACTCCTGCCTAGGTGCGAGGGACACCTCGGGATTCTCCTCGAGTCTTGGCATGGCAATTTGGACGCGTCTCCACGTGAGGCGGGAAACCCAGGGTCCCTTTCCAAGTGCCACAGCGATCCTGGGACTCCTATCCATTTTCAAGAGGAGTCAGGCATCGTCTCCTTTGGAAGCATTGATCTCCGCGGACCTCTTGAGTTTTCAAAGGATGTGAGGCCTCCGGTCGCGATGAGGCTGAGAACTAGGTCTTTCTCTGTGGTCTCCACAGGGGATTCAGACATCCCTTCGTCTTGGGAGATGCAAGACGAGCCTGCATTCAATTCACTGCAGGGATATCCGGCCTTACTTCGAGTCAGAGCATCTCGGTGTCCATTCCACTTGATGCCACAAATTCAGGGTCCCTCTCACATACCTGTAGCTGAGAGAAGCCTCCTCTTGAGGTGCTTGTGGAAAGTTGGGATTCCTCTTGAGTCGAAGCCTGGGACTAAGCTCTCATCTCGAGTTGATTTGGGGTCCACGGAGCACTTTCGTGTTGCTCCAGTGACCTCAGGATCCCTCTAGACTTGAGACAGTGATCTTGGGTTTTCTCTGGAGTGCCATCAAGGAAATCAAGGCTCCTTTCACGTTTGATGTGGAACACGGAATTGCTCTGCACGCAGTGCAGGGGAATCGGGCCTCATCTCGGGGCGAGGGGGAAGTCTCATGGTTTTTCTCGAGTTGTGGCCGGAACCTGGGGTATATTCTCGAGTTACAACGAGGAGGGCCCTTCCAGACACGTGTTTGTTCAGCGAAGTCAGGACTCCTGCCTAGGTGCGAGGGACACCTCGGGATTCTCCTCGAGTCTTGGCATGGCAATTGGGACGCGTCTCCACGTGAGGCGGGAGACCCAGGGTCCCTTTCCACGTGCCACATGGATCCTGGGACTCCTATCCATTTTCAAGTGGAGTCAGGCATCGTCTCCTTTGGAAGCATTGATCTCCGCGGACCTCTCGAATTTTCAAAGGATGTGAGGCCTCCGCTCGCGATGAGGCGGAGAATTAGGTCTTTCTCTGTGGTCTCCACAGGGGATTCAGACATCCCTTCGTCTTGGCAGATGCAAGACGAGCCTGCATTCAATTCACTGCAGGGATATCCGGCCTTACTTCGATTCAGAGCATCTCGGTGTCCATTCCACTTGAGGCCACAAACTCAGGGGCCCTCTCACATACCTGTTGCTGAGAGAAGCCTCCTCTTGAGGTGCTTGTGGAAAGTTGGTATTCCTCTTGAGTCGAAGCCAGGGACTAAGCTCTCATCTCGAGTTGATTTTCGGTCCACGGAGCCCTTTCGTGTTGCTCCAGTGACCTCAGGATCCCTCTAGACTTGAGAGAGTGATCTTGGGTTTTCTCTGGAGTGCCATCAAGGAAATCAAGGCTCCTTTAATTTCTGATGTTGAATACGGAATTGCTCTGCACGCGGGCAGGGGAATCGGGCCTCATCTCGGGGCGAGGGGGAAGTCTCATAGTTTTTCGCGAGTTGCGGCCGGAACTTGGGGTATATTCTCGAGTTACGATGGGGAGGGCCCTTCCAGACACGTGTTTGTTCAGCGACGTCAGGACTCCTGCCTAGGTGCGAGGTACACCTCGGGATTCTCCTCGAGTCTTAGCATGGCAATTGGGACGCGTCTCCACGTGAGGCGGGAGACAAAGTGTCCCTTTCCACGTGCCACAGGGATCCAGGGACTCCTATCCATTTTCAAGAAGAGTCAGGCATCTTCTCCTTTGGAAGCATTGATCTCCGCGGACCTCTCCAGTTTTCAAAGGATGTGAGGCCTCCGGTCTCGATGATGCGGAGAACGAGGTCTTTCTCTGTGGTCTCCACAGGGGATTCAGACAACCCTTCGGCTTGGGAGATGCAAGACGAGCCTGCATTCAATTCACTGCTGGGATATCCGGCCTTATTTCGAGTCAGAGCATCTCGGTGTCCATTTCACTTGAGGCCACAAACTCAGGGTCCCTCTCACATACCTGTAGCTGAGAGAAGCCTCCTCTTGAGGTGCTTGTGGAAAGTTGGTATTCCTCTTGAGTCAAAGCCAGGAAATAAGCTCTCATCTCGAGTTGATTTGGGGTTCACGGAGCACTTTCGTGTTGCTCAAGTGACCTCAGGATCCCTCTAGACTTGAGACAGTGATCTTGGGTTTTCTCTGGAGTGCCATCAAGGAAATCAAGGCTACTTTCACGTTTGATGTGGAACACGGACTTGCTCTGCATGCAGTGCAGGGGAATCGGTCCTCAACTCGCGGGGAGGGGGAAATCTCATGGTTTTCCACGAGTTGCGGCCGGAACCTGGGGTATATTCTCGAGTTACGACGGGGAGGGCCCTTCCAGACACGTGTTTGTTCAGCGACGTCAGGACTCCTGCCTAGGTGCTAGGGACACCTCGGGATTCTCTTCGAGTCTTGGCATGGCAATTGGGACGCGTCTCCACGTGAGGCGGGAGACCCAGGGTCCCTTTCCAAGTTCCACAGGAGTCCTGGAACTCCTATCCATTTTCAAGAGGAGTCAGGCATCGTCTCCTTTGGAAGCATTGATCTCCGCGGACATCTCGAGTTTTCAAAGGATGTGAGGCCTCCGGCCGCGATGAGGCGGAGAACTAGGTCTTTCTCTGTGGTCTCCACAGGGGATTCAGACATCCCTTCGTCTTGGGAGATGCAAGACGAGCCTGCATTCAATTCACTGCAGGGATATCCGGCATTACTTCGAGTCAGAGTATCTCGGTGTCCATTCCACTTGAGGCCACAAACTCAGGGTCCCTTTCACATACCTGTAGCTGAGAGAAGCCTCGTCTTGAGGTGCTTGTGGAAAGTTGGTATTCCTCTTGAGTCGAAGCCAGGGACTAATCTCTCATCGCGAGTTGATTTGGGGTCCACTGAGCCCTTTGGTGTTGCTCCAGTGACCTCAGGATCCCTCTAGACGTGAGACGTGATCTTCGGTTTTCTCTGCAGTGACATGAAGGAAATCAAGGCTCCTTTCACGTTTGATGTGGAACACGGAATTGCTCTGCATGCAGTGCAGGGGAATCGGGCCTCATATCGCGGCGAGGGGGAAGTCTCATGGTTTTTCTCGAGTTGCGGCCGGAACCTGGGGTATATTCTCGAGTTACGACGGGGAGGGCCCTTCCTTACACGTGTTTGTTCAGCGACGTCAGGACTCCTGCCTAGGTGCGAGGGACACTTCGGGATTCTCCTCGAGTCTTGGCATGGCAATTGGGATGCGTCTCCACGTGAGTCGGGAGACCCAGGGTCCCTTTCCACGTGCCACAGGGATCCTGGGACTCCTATCCATTTTCAATCGGAGTCAGGCATCGTCTCCTTTGGAAGCATTGATCTCCGCGGACCTCTCGAGTTTTCAAAGGATGTGAGGCCTCCGGTCGCGTTGAGGCGGAGGACTAGGTCTTTCTCTGTGTTCTCCACAGGGGATTCAGACATCCCTTCGTCTTGGGAGATGCAAGACGAGCCTGCATTCAATTCACTGCAGGGATATCCGGCCTTATTTCGAGTCAGAGCATCTCGGTGTCCATTCCACTTGAGGCCACAAACTCAGGGTCCCTCTCACATACCTGTAGCTGAGAGAAGCTTCATCTTGAGGTGCTTGTGGAAAGTTGGTATTCCTCTTGAGTCGAAGCCAGGGACTAAGCTCTCATCTCGAATTGATTTGGGGTCCACGGAGCCCTTTCCTGTTGGTCCAGTGACCTCAGGATCCCTCTAGACTTGAGACAGTGATCTTGGGTTTTCTCTGGAGTGCCATCAAGGAAATCAAGGCTCCTTTCACGTTTGATGTGGAACACGGAATTGCTCTGCATGCAGTGCACGGGAATCGGGCCTCAACTCGCAGCGAGGGGGAAATCTCATGGTTTTCCACGAGTTGCGGCCGGAACCTGGGGTATATTCTCGAGTTAAGACGGGGAGGGCCCTTCCAGACACGTGTTTGTTCAGCGACGTCAGGACTCCTGCCTAGGTGCGAGGGACACCTCGGGATTCTCCTCGAGTCTTGGCATGGCAATTTGGACGCGTCTCCATGTGAGGCGGGAAACCCAGGGTCCCTTTCCAAGTGCCACAGCGATCCTGGGACTCCTATCCATTTTCAAGAGGAGTCAGGCATCGTCTCCTTTGGAAGCATTGATCTCCGCGGACCTCTTGAGTTTTCAAAGGATGTGAGGCCTCCGGTCGCGATGAGGCTGAGAACTAGGTCTTTCTCTGTGGTCTCCACAGGGGATTCAGACATCCCTTCGTCTTGGGAGATGCAAGACGAGCCTGCATTCAATTCACTGCAGGGATATCCGGCCTTACTTCGAGTCAGAGCATCTCAGTGTCCATTCCACTTGATGCCACAAATTCAGGGTCCCTCTCACATACCTGTAGCTGAGAGAAGCCTCCTCTTCAGGGGCTTGTGGAAAGTTCGTATTCCTCTTGAGTCGAAGCCTGGGACTAAGCTCTCATCTCGAGTTGATTTGGGGTGCACGGAGCACTTTTGTGTTGCTCCAGTGACCTCAGGATCCCTCTAGACTTGAGACAGTGATCTTGGGTTTTCTCTGGAGTGCCATCAAGGAAATCAAGGCTCCTTTCACGTTTGATGTGGAACACGGAATTGCTCTGCACGCAGTGCAGGGGAATCGGGCCTCATCTCGCGGCGAGGGGGAAGTCTCATGGTTTTTCTCGAGTTGTGGCCGGAACCTGGGGTATATTCTCGAGTTACAACGAGGAGGGCCCTTCCAGACACGTGTTTGTTCAGCGACGTCAGGACTCCTGCCTAGGTGCGAGGGACACCTCGGGATTCTCCTCGAGTCTTGGCATGGCAATTGGGACGCGTCTCCACGTGAGGCGGGAGACCCAGGGTCCCTTTCCACGTGCCACATGGATCCTGGGACTCCTATCCATTTTCAAGTGGAGTCAGGCATCGTCTCCTTTGGAAGCATTGATCTCCGCGGACCTCTCGAGTTTTCAAAGGATGTGAGGCCTCCGCTCGCGATGAGGCGGAGAATTAGGTCTTTCTCTGTGGTCTCCACAGGGGATTCAGACATCCCTTCGTCTTGGCAGATGCAAGACGAGCCTGCATTCAATTCACTGCAGGGATATCCGGCCTTACTTCGATTCAGAGCATCTCGGTGTCCATTCCACTTGAGGCCACAAACTCAGGGGCCCTCTCACATACCTGTTGCTGAGAGAAGCCTCCTCTTGAGGTGCTTGTGGAAAGTTGGTATTCCTCTTGAGTCGAAGCCAGGGACTAAGCTCTCATCTCGAGTTGATTTTCGGTCCACGGAGCCCTTTCGTGTTGCTCCAGTGACCTCAGGATCCCTCTAGACTTGAGAGAGTGATCTTGGGTTTTCTCTGGAGTGCCATCAAGGAAATCAAGGCTCCTTTAATTTCTGATGTTGAATACGGAATTGCTCTGCACGCGGGCAGGGGAATCGGGCCTCATCTCGGTGCGAGGGGGAAGTCTCATAGTTTTTCGCGAGTTGCGGCCGGAACTTGGGGTATATTCTCGAGTTACGACGGGGAGGGCCCTTCCAGACACGTGTTTGTTCAGCGACGTCAGGACTCCTGCCTAGGTGCGAGGTACACCTCGGGATTCTCCTCGAGTCTTAGCATGGCAATTGGGACGCGTCTCCATGTGAGGCGGGAGACAAAGTGTCCCTTTCCACGTGCCACAGGGATCCAGGGACTCCTATCCATTTTCAAGAAGAGTCAGGCATCTTCTCCTTTGGAAGCATTGATCTCCGCGGACCTCTCAAGTTTTCAAAGGATGTGAGGCCTCCGGTCTCGATGATGCGGAGAACGAGGTCTTTCTCTGTGGTCTCCACAGGGGATTCAGACAACCCTTCGGCTTGGGAGATGCAAGACGAGCCTGCATTCAATTCACTGCTGGGATATCCGGCCTTATTTCGAGTCAGAGCATCTCGGTGTCCATTTCACTTGAGGCCACAAACTCAGGGTCCCTCTCACATACCTGTAGCTGAGAGAAGCCTCCTCTTGAGGTGCTTGTGGAAAGTTGGTATTCCTCTTGAGTCAAAGCCAGGAAATAAGCTCTCATCTCGAGTTGATTTGGGGTTCACGGAGCACTTTCGTGTTGCTCAAGTGACCTCAGGATCCCTCTAGACTTGAGACAGTGATCTTGGGTTTTCTCTGGAGTGCCATCAAGGAAATCAAGGCTACTTTCACGTTTGATGTGGAACACGGACTTGCTCTGCATGCAGTGCAGGGGAATCGGTCCTCAACTCGCGGGGAGGGGGAAATCTCATGGTTTTCCACGAGTTGCGGCCGGAACCTGGGGTATATTCTCGAGTTACGACGGGGAGGGCCCTTCCAGACACGTGTTTGTTCAGCGACGTCAGGACTCCTGCCTAGGTGCTAGGGACACCTCGGGATTCTCTTCGAGTCTTGGCATGGCAATTGGGACGCGTCTCCACGTGAGGCGGGAGACCCAGGGTCCCTTTCCAAGTTCCACAGGAGTCCTGGAACTCCTATCCATTTTCAAGAGGAGTCAGGCATCGTCTCCTTTGGAAGCATTGATCTCCGCGGACATCTCGAGTTTTCAAAGGATGTGAGGCCTCCGGCCGCGATGAGGCGGAGAACTAGGTCTTTCTCTATGGTCTCCACAGAGGATTCAGACATCCCTTCGTCTTGGGAGATGCAAGACGAGCCTGCATTCAATTCACTGCAGGGATATCCGGCATTACTTCGAGTCAGAGTATCTCGGTGTCCATTCCACTTGAGGCCACAAACTCAGGGTCCCTTTCACATACCTGTAGCTGAGAGAAGCCTCGTCTTGAGGTGCTTGTGGAAAGTTGGTATTCCTCTTGAGTCGAAGCCAGGGACTAATCTCTCATCGCGAGTTGATTTGGGGTCCACTGAGCCCTTTCGTGTTGCTCCAGTGACCTCAGGATCCCTCTAGACGTGAGACGTGATCTTCGGGTTTCTCTGCAGTGACATGAAGGAAATCAAGGCTCCTTTCACGTTTGATGTGGAACACGGAATTGCTCTGCATGCAGTGCAGGGGAATCGGGCCTCATATCGCGGCGAGGGGGAAGTCTCATGGTTTTTCTCGAGTTGCGGCCGGAACCTGGGGTATATTCTCGAGTTACGACGGGGAGGGCCCTTCCTTACACGTGTTTGTTCAGCGACGTCAGGACTCCTGCCTAGGTGCGAGGGACACTTCGGGATTCTCCTCGAGTCTTGGCATGGCAATTGGGACGCGTCTCCACGTGAGTCGGGAGACCCAGGGTCCCTTTCCACGTGCCACAGGGATCCTGGGACTCCTATCCATTTTCAATCGGAGTCAGGCATCGTCTCCTTTGGAAGCATTGATCTCCGCGAACCTCTCGAGTTTTCAAAGGATGTGAGGCCTCCGGTCGCGTTGAGGCGGAGGACTAGGTCTTTCTCTGTGTTCTCCACAGGGGATTCAGACATCCCTTCGTCTTGGGAGATGCAAGACGAGCCTGCATTCAATTCACTGCAGGGATATCCGGCCTTATTTCGAGTCAGAGCATCTCGGTGTCCATTCCACTTGAGGCCACAAACTCAGGGTCCCTCTCACATACCTATAGCTGAGAGAAGCCTCCTCTTGAGGTGCTTGTGGAAAGTTGGTATTCCTCTTGAGTCGAAGCCAGGGAATAAGCTCTCATCTCGAGTTGATTTGGAGTCCACGGAGCCCTTTTGTGTTGCTCCAGTGACCTCAGGATCCCTCTAGACTTGAGACAGGGATCTTGGGTTTTCTCTGGAGTGCCATCAAGGAAATCAAGGCTCCTTTCACGTTTGATGTGGAACACGGAATTGCTCTGCACGCAGTGCAGGGGAATCGGGCCTCATCTCGGGGCGAGGGGAAGTCTCATGGTTTTTCTTGAGTTGCGGCCGGAACCTGGGGTATATTCTCGAGTTACGACGGGGAGGGCCCTTCCAGACACGTGTTTGTTCAGCGATGTCATGACTCCTGCCTAGGTGCGAGGGACACCTCGGGATTCTCCTCGAGTCTTGGCATGGCAATTGGGACGTGTCTCCACGTGAGGCGGGAGACCCAGGGTCCCTTTCCACGTGCCACAGGGATCCTGGGACTCCTATCCATTTTCAAGAGGAGTCAGGCATCGTCTCCTTTGGAAGCATTGATCTCCGCGGACCTCTCGAGTTTTCAAAGGATGTGAGGCCTCCGGTCTCGATGAGGCGGAGAACGAGGTCTTTCTCTGTGGTCTCCACAGGGGATTCAGACCACCCTTCGGCTTGGGAGATGCAAGACGAGCCTGCATTCAATTCACTGCTGGGATATCCGGCCTTATTTCGAGTCAGAGCATCTCGGTGTCCATTTCACTTGAGGCCACAAACTCAGGGTCCCTCTCACATAACTGTAGCTGAGAGAAGCCTCCTCTTGAGGTGCTTGTGGAAAGTTGGTATTCCTCTTGAGTGAAAGCCAGGGAATAAGCTCTCATCTCGAGTTGATTTGGGGTTCACGGAGCCCTTTCGTGTTGCTCAAGTGACCTCAGGATCCCTCTAGACTTGAGACAGTGATCTTGGGTTTTCTCTGGAGTGCCATCAAGGAAATCAAGGCTCCTTTCACGTTTGATGTGGAACACGGACTTGCTCTGCATGCAGTGCAGGGGAATCGGTCCTCAACTCGCGGGGAGGGGGAAATCTCATGGTTTTTCACGAGTTGCGGCCAGAACCTCGGGTATATTCTCGAGTTACACGGGGAGGGCCCTTCCAGACACGTGTTTGTTCAGCGACGTCAGGACTCCTGCCTAGGTGCTAGGGACACCTCGGGATTCTCTTCGAGTCTTGGCATGGCAATTGGTACGCGTCTCCACGTGAGGCGGGAGACCCAGGGTCCCTTTCCAAGTTCCAAAGGAGTCCTGGAACTCCTATCCATTTTCAAGAGGAGTCAGGCATCGTCTCCTTTGGAAGCATTGATCTCCGCGGACATCTCGAGTTTTCAAAGGATGTGACGCCTCCGGTCGTGATGAGGCGGAGAACTAGGTCTTTCTCTGTGGTCTCCACAGGGGATTCAGACATCCCTTCGTCTTGGGAGATGCAAGACGAGCCTGCATTCAATTCACTGCTGGGATATCCGGCCTTATTTCGAGTCAGAGCATCTCAGTGTCCATTTCACTTGAGGCCACAAACTCAGGGTCCCTCTCACATACCTGTAGCTGAGAGAAGCCTCGTCTTGAGGTGCTTGTGGAAAGTTGGTATTCCTCTTGAGTCGAAGCCAGGGACTAAGCTCTCATCTCGAGTTGATTTGGGGTCCACTGAGCCCTTTCGTGTTGCTCCAGTGACCTCAGGATCCCTCTAGACTTGAGACAGTGATCTTCGGTTTTCTCTGCAGTGACATTAAGGAAATCAAGGCTCCTTTCACGTTTGATGTGGAACACAGAATTGCTCTGCATGCAGTGCAGGGGAATCGGGCCTCATATCGCGGCGAGGGGGAAGTCTCATGGTTTTTCTCGAGTTGCGGCCGGAACCTGGGGTATATTCTCGAGTTACGACGGGGAGGCCCCTTCCTTACACGTGTCTGTTCAGCGACGTCAGGACTCCTGCCTAGGTGCGAGGGACACCTCGGGATTCTCCTCGAGTCTTGGCATGGCAATTGGGACGCGTCTCCACGTGAGGCGGGAGACCCAGGGTCCCTTTCCACGTGCCACAGGGATCCTGGGACTCCTATCCATTTTCAATCGGAGTCAGGCATCGTCTCCTTTGGAAGCATTGATCTCCGCGGACCTCTCGAGTTTTCAAAGGATGTGAGGCCTCTGGTCGCGATGAAGCGGAGGACTAGGTCTTTCTCTGTGGTCTCCACAAGGGATTCAGACATCCCTTCGTCTTGGGAGATGCAAGACGAACCTGCATTCAATTCACTGCAGGGATATCCAGCCTTAGTTCGAGTCAGAGCATCTCGGTGTCCATTCCACTTGAGGCCACAAACTCAGGGTCCCTCTCACATACCTGTAGCTGAGAGAAGCCTCCTCTTGAGGTGCTTGGGGAAAGTTGGTGTTCCTCTTGAGTCGAAGCCAAGGACTAAGCTCTCATCTCGAGTTGACTTGGGGTCCACGGAGCCCTTTCATGTTGCTCCAGTGACCTCAGGATCCCTCTAGACTTGAGACAGGGATCTTGGGTTTTCTCTGGAATGCCATCAAGGAAATCAAGGCTCCTTTCACGTTTGATGTGGAACACGGAATTGCTCTGCACGCAGTGCAGGGGAATCGGGCCTCATCTCGCGGCGACGGGGAAGTCTCATGGTTTTTCTCGAGTTGCGGCCGGAACCTGGGGTATATTCTCGAGTTACGACGGGGAGGGCCCTTCCAGACACGTGTTTGTTCAGCGACGTCAGGACTCCTGCCTAGGTGCGAGGGACACCTCGGGATTCTCCTCGAGTCTTGGCATGGCAATTTGGACGCGTCTCCACGTGAGGCGGGAGACCCAGGGTCCCTTTCCATGTGCCACAGGGATCCTGGGACTCCTATCCATTTTCAAGAGGAGTCAGGCATCGTCTCCTTTGGAAGCATTGATCTCCGCGGACCTCTCGAGTTTTCAAAGGATGTGAGGCCTCCAGTCTCGATGAGGCGGAGAACGAGGTCTTTCTCTGTGGTCTCCACAGGGGATTCAGACCACCCTTCCGCTTGGGAGATGCAAGACGAGCCTGCATTCAATTCACTGCTGGGATATCCGGCCTTATTTCGAGTCAGAGCATCTCGGTGTCCATTTCACTTGAGGCCACAAACTCAGGGTCCCTCTCACATACCTGTAGCTGAGAGAAGCCTCCTCTTGAGGTGCTTGTGGAAAGTTGGTATTCCTCTTAAGTCAAAGCCAGGGAATAAGCTCTCATCTCGAGTTGATTTAGGGTTCACGGAGCCCTTTCGTGTTGCTCAAGTGACCTCAGGATCCCTCTAGACTTGAGACAGTGATCTTGGGTTTTCTCTGGAGTGCCATCAAGGTAATCAAGGCTACTTTCACGTTTGATGTGGAACACGGACTTGCTCTGCATGCAGTGCGGAGGAATCGGTCCTCAACTCGCGGGGAGGGGGAAATCTCATGGTTTTTCACGAATTGCGGCCGGAACCTGGGGTATATTCTCGAGTTACGACGGGGAGGGCCCTTCCAGACACGTGTTTGTTCAGCGACGTCTGGACTCCTGCCTAGGTGCTAGGGACACCTCGGGATTCTCTTCGAGTCTTGGCATGGCATTTGGGACGCGTCTCCACGTGAGGCGGGAGACCCAGGGTCCCTTTCCAAGTTCCAAAGGAGTCCTGGAACTCCTATCCATTTTCAAGAGGAGTCAGGCATCGTCTCCTTTGGAAGCATTGATCTCCGCGGACATCTCGAGTTTTCAAAGGATGTGAGGCCTCCGGCCGCGATGAGGCGGAGAACTAGGTCTTTCTCTGTGGTCTCCACAGGGGATTCAGACATCCCTTCGTCTTGGGAGATGCAAGACGAGCCTGCATTCAATTCACTGCAGGGATATCCGGCATTACTTCGAGTCAGAGTATCTCGGTGTCCATTCCACTTGAGGCCACAAACTCAGGGTCCCTCTCACATACCTGTAGCTGAGAGAAGCCTCGTCTTGAGGTGCTTGTGGAAAGTTGGTATTCCTCTTGAGTCGAAGCCAGGGACTAATCTCTCATCGCGAGTTGATTTGGGGTCCACTGAGCCCTTTGGTGTTGCTCCAGTGACCTCAGGATCCCTCTAGACGTGAGACGTGATCTTCGGTTTTCTCTGCAGTGACATGAAGGAAATCAAGGCTCCTTTCACGTTTGATGTGGAACACGGAATTGCTCTGCATGCAGTGCAGGGGAATCGGGCCTCATATCGCGGCGAGGGGGAAGTCTCATGGTTTTTCTCGAGTTGCGGCCGGAACCTGGGGTATATTCTCGAGTTACGACGGGGAGGGCCCTTCCTTACACGTGTTTGTTCAGCGACGTCAGGACTCCTGCCTAGGTGCGAGGGACACTTCGGGATTCTCCTCGAGTCTTGGCATGGCAATTGGGACGCGTCTCCACGTGAGTCGGGAGACCCAGGGTCCCTTTCCACGTGCCACAGGGATCCTGGGACTCCTATCCATTTTCAATCGGAGTCAGGCATCGTCTCCTTTGGAAGCATTGATCTCCGCGGACCTCTCGAGTTTTCAAAGGATGTGAGGCCTCCGGTCGCGTTGAGGCGGAGGACTAGGTCTTTCTCTGTGTTCTCCACAGGGGATTCAGACATCCCTTCGTCTTGGGAGATGCAAGACGAGCCTGCATTCAATTCACTGCAGGGATATCCGGCCTTATTTCGAGTCAGAGCATCTCGGTGTCCATTCCACTTGAGGCCACAAACTCAGGGTCCCTCTCACATACCTGTAGCTGAGAGAAGCTTCATCTTGAGGTGCTTGTGGAAAGTTGGTATTCCTCTTGAGTCGAAGCCAGGGACTAAGCTCTCATCTCGAATTGATTTGGGGTCCACGGAGCCCTTTCCTGTTGGTCCAGTGACCTCAGGATCCCTCTAGACTTGAGACAGTGATCTTGGGTTTTCTCTGGAGTGCCATCAAGGAAATCAAGGCTCCTTTCACGTTTGATGTGGAACACGGAATTGCTCTGCATGCAGTGCACGGGAATCGGGCCTCAACTCGCAGCGAGGGGGAAATCTCATGGTTTTCCACGAGTTGCGGCCGGAACCTGGGGTATATTCTCGAGTTAAGACGGGGAGGGCCCTTCCAGACACGTGTTTGTTCAGCGACGTCAGGACTCCTGCCTAGGTGCGAGGGACACCTCGGGATTCTCCTCGAGTCTTGGCATGGCAATTTGGACGCGTCTCCATGTGAGGCGGGAAACCCAGGGTCCCTTTCCAAGTGCCACAGCGATCCTGGGACTCCTATCCATTTTCAAGAGGAGTCAGGCATCGTCTCCTTTGGAAGCATTGATCTCCGCGGACCTCTTGAGTTTTCAAAGGATGTGAGGCCTCCGGTCGCGATGAGGCTGAGAACTAGGTCTTTCTCTGTGGTCTCCACAGGGGATTCAGACATCCCTTCGTCTTGGGAGATGCAAGACGAGCCTGCATTCAATTCACTGCAGGGATATCCGGCCTTACTTCGAGTCACAGCATCTCGGTGTCCATTCCACTTGATGCCACAAATTCAGGGTCCCTCTCACATACCTGTAGCTGAGAGAAGCCTCCTCTTGAGGGGCTTGTGGAAAGTTCGTATTCCTCTTGAGTCGAAGCCTGGGACTAAGCTCTCATCTCGAGTTGATTTGGGGTGCACGGAGCACTTTTGTGTTGCTCCAGTGACCTCAGGATCCCTCTAGACTTGAGACAGTGATCTTGGGTTTTCTCTGGAGTGCCATCAAGGAAATCAAGGCTCCTTTCACGTTTGATGTGGAACACGGAATTGCTCTGCACGCAGTGCAGGGGAATCGGGCCTCATCTCGCGGCGAGGGGGAAGTCTCATGGTTTTTCTCGAGTTGTGGCCGGAACCTGGGGTATATTCTCGAGTTACAACGAGGAGGGCCCTTCCAGACACGTGTTTGTTCAGCGACGTCAGGACTCCTGCCTAGGTGCGAGGGACACCTCGGGATTCTCCTCGAGTCTTGGCATGGCAATTGGGACGCGTCTCCACGTGAGGCGGGAGACCCAGGGTCCCTTTCCACGTGCCACATGGATCCTGGGACTCCTATCCATTTTCAAGTGGAGTCAGGCATCGTCTCCTTTGGAAGCATTGATCTCCGCGGACCTCTCGAGTTTTCAAAGGATGTGAGGCCTCCGCTCGCGATGAGGCGGAGAATTAGGTCTTTCTCTGTGGTCTCCACAGGGGATTCAGACATCCCTTCGTCTTGGCAGATGCAAGACGAGCCTGCATTCAATTCACTGCAGGGATATCCGGCCTTACTTCGATTCAGAGCATCTCGGTGTCCATTCCACTTGAGGCCACAAACTCAGGGGCCCTCTCACATACCTGTTGCTGAGAGAAGCCTCCTCTTGAGGTGCTTGTGGAAAGTTGGTATTCCTCTTGAGTCGAAGCCAGGGACTAAGCTCTCATCTCGAGTTGATTTTCGGTCCACGGAGCCCTTTCGTGTTGCTCCAGTGACCTCAGGATCCCTCTAGACTTGAGAGAGTGATCTTGGGTTTTCTCTGGAGTGCCATCAAGGAAATCAAGGCTCCTTTAATTTCTGATGTTGAATACGGAATTGCTCTGCACGCGGGCAGGGGAATCGGGCCTCATCTCGGTGCGAGGGGGAAGTCTCATAGTTTTTCGCGAGTTGCGGCCGGAACTTGGGGTATATTCTCGAGTTACGACGGGGAGGGCCCTTCCAGACACGTGTTTGTTCAGCGACGTCAGGACTCCTGCCTAGGTGCGAGGTACACCTCGGGATTCTCCTCGAGTCTTAGCATGGCAATTGGGACGCGTCTCCATGTGAGGCGGGAGACAAAGTGTCCCTTTCCACGTGCCACAGGGATCCAGGGACTCCTATCCATTTTCAAGAAGAGTCAGGCATCTTCTCCTTTGGAAGCATTGATCTCCGCGGACCTCTCAAGTTTTCAAAGGATGTGAGGCCTCCGGTCTCGATGATGCGGAGAACGAGGTCTTTCTCTGTGGTCTCCACAGGGGATTCAGACAACCCTTCGGCTTGGGAGATGCAAGACGAGCCTGCATTCAATTCACTGCTGGGATATCCGGCCTTATTTCGAGTCAGAGCATCTCGGTGTCCATTTCACTTGAGGCCACAAACTCAGGGTCCCTCTCACATACCTGTAGCTGAGAGAAGCCTCCTCTTGAGGTGCTTGTGGAAAGTTGGTATTCCTCTTGAGTCAAAGCCAGGAAATAAGCTCTCATCTCGAGTTGATTTGGGGTTCACGGAGCACTTTCGTGTTGCTCAAGTGACCTCAGGATCCCTCTAGACTTGAGACAGTGATCTTGGGTTTTCTCTGGAGTGCCATCAAGGAAATCAAGGCTACTTTCACGTTTGATGTGGAACACGGACTTGCTCTGCATGCAGTGCAGGGGAATCGGTCCTCAACTCGCGGGGAGGGGGAAATCTCATGGTTTTCCACGAGTTGCGGCCGGAACCTGGGGTATATTCTCGAGTTACGACGGGGAGGGCCCTTCCAGACACGTGTTTGTTCAGCGACGTCAGGACTCCTGCCTAGGTGCTAGGGACACCTCGGGATTCTCTTCGAGTCTTGGCATGGCAATTGGGACGCGTCTCCACGTGAGGCGGGAGACCCAGGGTCCCTTTCCAAGTTCCACAGGAGTCCTGGAACTCCTATCCATTTTCAAGAGGAGTCAGGCATCGTCTCCTTTGGAAGCATTGATCTCCGCGGACATCTCGAGTTTTCAAAGGATGTGAGGCCTCCGGCCGCGATGAGGCGGAGAACTAGGTCTTTCTCTATGGTCTCCACAGAGGATTCAGACATCCCTTCGTCTTGGGAGATGCAAGACGAGCCTGCATTCAATTCACTGCAGGGATATCCGGCATTACTTCGAGTCAGAGTATCTCGGTGTCCATTCCACTTGAGGCCACAAACTCAGGGTCCCTTTCACATACCTGTAGCTGAGAGAAGCCTCGTCTTGAGGTGCTTGTGGAAAGTTGGTATTCCTCTTGAGTCGAAGCCAGGGACTAATCTCTCATCGCGAGTTGATTTGGGGTCCACTGAGCCCTTTCGTGTTGCTCCAGTGACCTCAGGATCCCTCTGGACGTGAGACGTGATCTTCGGGTTTCTCTGCAGTGACATGAAGGAAATCAAGGCTCCTTTCACGTTTGATGTGGAACACGGAATTGCTCTGCATGCAGTGCAGGGGAATCGGGCCTCATATCGCGGCGAGGGGGAAGTCTCATGGTTTTTCTCGAGTTGCGGCCGGAACCTGGGGTATATTCTCGAGTTACGACGGGGAGGGCCCTTCCTTACACGTGTTTGTTCAGCGACGTCAGGACTCCTGCCTAGGTGCGAGGGACACTTCGGGATTCTCCTCGAGTCTTGGCATGGCAATTGGGACGCGTCTCCACGTGAGTCGGGAGACCCAGGGTCCCTTTCCACGTGCCACAGGGATCCTGGGACTCCTATCCATTTTCAATCGGAGTCAGGCATCGTCTCCTTTGGAAGCATTGATCTCCGCGAACCTCTCGAGTTTTCAAAGGATGTGAGGCCTCCGGTCGCGTTGAGGCGGAGGACTAGGTCTTTCTCTGTGTTCTCCACAGGGGATTCAGACATCCCTTCGTCTTGGGAGATGCAAGACGAGCCTGCATTCAATTCACTGCAGGGATATCCGGCCTTATTTCGAGTCAGAGCATCTCGGTGTCCATTCCACTTGAGGCCACAAACTCAGGGTCCCTCTCACATACCTATAGCTGAGAGAAGCCTCCTCTTGAGGTGCTTGTGGAAAGTTGGTATTCCTCTTGAGTCGAAGCCAGGGAATAAGCTCTCATCTCGAGTTGATTTGGAGTCCACGGAGCCCTTTTGTGTTGCTCCAGTGACCTCAGGATCCCTCTAGACTTGAGACAGGGATCTTGGGTTTTCTCTGGAGTGCCATCAAGGAAATCAAGGCTCCTTTCACGTTTGATGTGGAACACGGAATTGCTCTGCACGCAGTGCAGGGGAATCGGGCCTCATCTCGGGGCGAGGGGAAGTCTCATGGTTTTTCTTGAGTTGCGGCCGGAACCTGGGGTATATTCTCGAGTTACGACGGGGAGGGCCCTTCCAGACACGTGTTTGTTCAGCGATGTCATGACTCCTGCCTAGGTGCGAGGGACACCTCGGGATTCTCCTCGAGTCTTGGCATGGCAATTGGGACGTGTCTCCACGTGAGGCGGGAGACCCAGGGTCCCTTTCCACGTGCCACAGGGATCCTGGGACTCCTATCCATTTTCAAGAGGAGTCAGGCATCGTCTCCTTTGGAAGCATTGATCTCCGCGGACCTCTCGAGTTTTCAAAGGATGTGAGGCCTCCGGTCTCGATGAGGCGGAGAACGAGGTCTTTCTCTGTGGTCTCCACAGGGGATTCAGACCACCCTTCGGCTTGGGAGATGCAAGACGAGCCTGCATTCAATTCACTGCTGGGATATCCGGCCTTATTTCGAGTCAGAGCATCTCGGTGTCCATTTCACTTGAGGCCACAAACTCAGGGTCCCTCTCACATAACTGTAGCTGAGAGAAGCCTCCTCTTGAGGTGCTTGTGGAAAGTTGGTATTCCTCTTGAGTGAAAGCCAGGGAATAAGCTCTCATCTCGAGTTGATTTGGGGTTCACGGAGCCCTTTCGTGTTGCTCAAGTGACCTCAGGATCCCTCTAGACTTGAGACAGTGATCTTGGGTTTTCTCTGGAGTGCCATCAAGGAAATCAAGGCTCCTTTCACGTTTGATGTGGAACACGGACTTGCTCTGCATGCAGTGCAGGGGAATCGGTCCTCAACTCGCGGGGAGGGGGAAATCTCATGGTTTTTCACGAGTTGCGGCCAGAACCTCGGGTATATTCTCGAGTTACACGGGGAGGGCCCTTCCAGACACGTGTTTGTTCAGCGACGTCAGGACTCCTGCCTAGGTGCTAGGGACACCTCGGGATTCTCTTCGAGTCTTGGCATGGCAATTGGGACGCGTCTCCACGTGAGGCGGGAGACCCAGGGTCCCTTTCCAAGTTCCAAAGGAGTCCTGGAACTCCTATCCATTTTCAAGAGGAGTCAGGCATCGTCTCCTTTGGAAGCATTGATCTCCGCGGACATCTCGAGTTTTCAAAGGATGTGACGCCTCCGGTCGTGATGAGGCGGAGAACTAGGTCTTTCTCTGTGGTCTCCACAGGGGATTCAGACATCCCTTCGTCTTGGGAGATGCAAGACGAGCCTGCATTCAATTCACTGCTGGGATATCCGGCCTTATTTCGAGTCAGAGCATCTCAGTGTCCATTTCACTTGAGGCCACAAACTCAGGGTCCCTCTCACATACCTGTAGCTGAGAGAAGCCTCGTCTTGAGGTGCTTGTGGAAAGTTGGTATTCCTCTTGAGTCGAAGCCAGGGACTAAGCTCTCATCTCGAGTTGATTTGGGGTCCACTGAGCCCTTTCGTGTTGCTCCAGTGACCTCAGGATCCCTCTAGACTTGAGACAGTGATCTTCGGTTTTCTCTGCAGTGACATTAAGGAAATCAAGGCTCCTTTCACGTTTGATGTGGAACACAGAATTGCTCTGCATGCACTGCAGGGGAATCGGGCCTCATATCGCGGCGAGGGGGAAGTCTCATGGTTTTTCTCGAGTTGCGGCCGGAACCTGGGGTATATTCTCGAGTTACGACGGGGAGGCCCCTTCCTTACACGTGTCTGTTCAGCGACGTCAGGACTCCTGCCTAGGTGCGAGGGACACCTCGGGATTCTCCTCGAGTCTTGGCATGGCAATTGGGACGCGTCTCCACGTGAGGCGGGAGACCCAGGGTCCCTTTCCACGTGCCACAGGGATCCTGGGACTCCTATCCATTTTCAATCGGAGTCAGGCATCGTCTCCTTTGGAAGCATTGATCTCCGCGGACCTCTCGAGTTTTCAAAGGATGTGAGGCCTCTGGTCGCGATGAAGCGGAGGACTAGGTCTTTCTCTGTGGTCTCCACAAGGGATTCAGACATCCCTTCGTCTTGGGAGATGCAAGACGAACCTGCATTCAATTCACTGCAGGGATATCCAGCCTTAGTTCGAGTCAGAGCATCTCGGTGTCCATTCCACTTGAGGCCACAAACTCAGGGTCCCTCTCACATACCTGTAGCTGAGAGAAGCCTCCTCTTGAGGTGCTTGGGGAAAGTTGGTGTTCCTCTTGAGTCGAAGCCAAGGACTAAGCTCTCATCTCGAGTTGACTTGGGGTCCACGGAGCCCTTTCATGTTGCTCCAGTGACCTCAGGATCCCTCTAGACTTGAGACAGGGATCTTGGGTTTTCTCTGGAATGCCATCAAGGAAATCAAGGCTCCTTTCACGTTTGATGTGGAACACGGAATTGCTCTGCACGCAGTGCAGGGGAATCGGGCCTCATCTCGCGGCGACGGGGAAGTCTCATGGTTTTTCTCGAGTTGCGGCCGGAACCTGGGGTATATTCTCGAGTTACGACGGGGAGGGCCCTTCCAGACACGTGTTTGTTCAGCGACGTCAGGACTCCTGCCTAGGTGCGAGGGACACCTCGGGATTCTCCTCGAGTCTTGGCATGGCAATTTGGACGCGTCTCCACGTGAGGCGGGAGACCCAGGGTCCCTTTCCATGTGCCACAGGGATCCTGGGACTCCTATCCATTTTCAAGAGGAGTCAGGCATCGTCTCCTTTGGAAGCATTGATCTCCGCGGACCTCTCGAGTTTTCAAAGGATGTGAGGCCTCCAGTCTCGATGAGGCGGAGAACGAGGTCTTTCTCTGTGGTCTCCACAGGGGATTCAGACCACCCTTCGGCTTGGGAGATGCAAGACGAGCCTGCATTCAATTCACTGCTGGGATATCCGGCCTTATTTCGAGTCAGAGCATCTCGGTGTCCATTTCACTTGAGGCCACAAACTCAGGGTCCCTCTCACATACCTGTAGCTGAGAGAAGCCTCCTCTTGAGGTGCTTGTGGAAAGTTGGTATTCCTCTTAAGTCAAAGCCAGGGAATAAGCTCTCATCTCGAGTTGATTTAGGGTTCACGGAGCCCTTTCGTGTTGCTCAAGTGACCTCAGGATCCCTCTAGACTTGAGACAGTGATCTTGGGTTTTCTCTGGAGTGCCATCAAGGTAATCAAGGCTACTTTCACGTTTGATGTGGAACACGGACTTGCTCTGCATGCAGTGCGGAGGAATCGGTCCTCAACTCGCGGGGAGGGGGAAATCTCATGGTTTTTCACGAATTGCGGCCGGAACCTGGGGTATATTCTCGAGTTACGACGGGGAGGGCCCTTCCAGACACGTGTTTGTTCAGCGACGTCTGGACTCCTGCCTAGGTGCTAGGGACACCTCGGGATTCTCTTCGAGTCTTGGCATGGCATTTGGGACGCGTCTCCACGTGAGGCGGGAGACCCAGGGTCCCTTTCCAAGTTCCAAAGGAGTCCTGGAACTCCTATCCATTTTCAAGAGGAGTCAGGCATCGTCTCCTTTGGAAGCATTGATCTCCGCGGACATCTCGAGTTTTCAAAGGATGTGAGGCCTCCGGCCGCGATGAGGCGGAGAACTAGGTCTTTCTCTGTGGTCTCCACAGGGGATTCAGACATCCCTTCGTCTTGGGAGATGCAAGACGAGCCTGCATTCAATTCACTGCAGGGATATCCGGCATTACTTCGAGTCAGAGTATCTCGGTGTCCATTCCACTTGAGGCCACAAACTCAGGGTCCCTCTCACATACCTGTAGCTGAGAGAAGCCTCGTCTTGAGGTGCTTGTGGAAAGTTGGTATTCCTCTTGAGTCGAAGCCAGGGACTAAGCTCTCATCGCGAGTTGATTTGGGGTCCACTGAGCCCTTTGGTGTTGCTCCAGTGACCTCAGGATCCCTCTAGACATGAGACAGTGATCTTCGGTTTTCTCTGCAGTGACATTAAGGAAATCAAGGCTCCTTTCACGTTTGATGTGGAACACGGAATTGCTCTGCATGCAGTGCAGGGGAATCGGGCCTCATATCGCGGCGAGGGGGAAGTCTCATGGTTTTTCTCGAGTTGCCGCCGGAACCTGGGGTATATTCTCGAGTTACGACGGGGAGGGCCCTTCCTTACACGTGTTTGTTCAGCGACGTCAGGACTCCTGCCTAGGTGCGAGGGACACCTCGGGATTCTCCTCGAGTCTTGGCATGGCAATTGGGACGCCTCTCCACGTGAGGCGGGAGACCCAGGGTCCCTTTCCACGTGCCACAGGGATCCTGGGACTCCTATCCATTTTCAATCGGAGTCAGGCATCGTCTACTTTGGAAGCATTGATCTCCGCAGACCTCTCGAGTTTTCAAAGGATGTGAGGCCTCCGGTCGCGTTGAGGCGGAGGACTAGGTCTTTCTCTGTGTTCTCCACAGGGGATTCAGACATCCCTTCGTCTTGGGAGATGCAAGACGAGCCTGCATTCAATTCACAGCAGGGATATCCGGCCTTATTTCGAGTCAGAGCATCTCGGTGTCCATTCCACTTGAGGCCACAAACTCAGGGTCCCTCTCACATACCTATAGCTGAGAGAAGCCTCCTCTTGAGGTGCTTGTGGAAAGTTGGTATTCCTCTTGAGTCCAAGCCAGGGACTAAGCTCTCATCTCGAGTTGATTTGGAGTCCACGGAGCCCTTTTGTGTTGCTCCAGTGACCTCAGGATCCCTCTAGACTTGAGACAGGGATCTTGGGTTTTCTCTGGAGTGCCATCAAGGAAATCAAGGCTCCTTTCACGTTTGATGTGGAACACGGAATTGCTCTGCACGCAGTGCAGGGGAATCGGGCCTCATCTCGGGGCGAGGGGGAAGTCTCATGGTTTTTCTTGAGTTGCGGCCGGAACCTGGGGTATATTCTCGAGTTACGACGGGGAGGGCCCTTCCAGACACGTGTTTGTTCAGCGATGTCATGACTCCTGCCTATGTGCGAGGGACACCTCGGGATTCTCCTCGAGTCTTGGCATGGCAATTGGGACGCGTCTCCACGTGAGGCGGGAGACCCAGGGTCACTTTCCACGTGCTACAGGGATCCTGGGACTCCTATCCATTTTCAAGAGGAGTCAGGCATCGTCTCCTTTGGAAGCATTGATCTCCTCGTACCTCTCGAGTTTTCAAAGGATGTGAGGCCTCCGGTCGCAATGAAGCGGAGGACTAGGTCTTTCTCTGTGGTCTCCACAGGGGATTCAGACATCCCTTCGTCTTGGGAGATGCAAGACGAACCTGCATTCAATTCACTGCAGGGATATCCGGCATTAGTTCGAGTCAGAGCATCTCGGTGTCCATTCCACTTGAGGCCACAAAATCAGGGTCCCTCTCACGTACCTGTAGCTGAGAGAAGCCTCCTCTTGAGGTGCTTGTGGAAAGTTGGTGTTCCTCTTGAGTCGAAGCCAAGGACTAAGCTCTCATCTCGAGTTGACTTGGGGTCCACGGAGCCCTTTCGTGTTGCTCCAGTGACCTCAGGATCCCTCTAGACTTGAGACAGGGATCTTGGGTTTTCTCTGGAGTGCCATCAAGGAAATCAAGGCTCCTTTCACGTTTGATGTGGAACACGGAATTGCTCTGCACGCAGTGCAGGGGAATCGGGCCTCATCTCGCGGCGAGGGGGAAGTCTCATTGTTTTTCTCGAGTTGCGGCCGGAACTGGGGTATATTCTCGAATTACGACGGGGAGGGCCCTTCCTGACACGTGTTTGTTCAGCGACGTCAGGACTCCTGCCTAGGTGCGAGGGACACTTCAGGATTCTCCTCGAGTCTTGGCATGGCAATTGGGACGCGTCTCCACGTGAGGCGGGAGACCCAGGGTCCCTTTCCACGTGCCACAGGGATCCTGGGACTCCTACCCATTTTCAAGTGGAGTCAGGCATCGTCTCCTTTGGAAGCATTGATCTCCGCGGACCTCTCGAGTTTTCAAAGGATGTGAGGCCTCCGCTCGCGATGAGGCGGAGAATTAGGTCTTTCTCTGTGGTCTCCACAGGGGATTCAGACATCCCTTCGTCTTGGCAGATGCAAGACGAGCCTGCATTCAATTCACTGCAGGGATATCCGGCCTTACTTCGATTCAGAGCATCTCGGTGTCCATTCCACTTGAGGCCACAAACTCAGGGGCCCTCTCACATACCTGTTGCTGAGAGAAGCCTCCTCTTGAGGTGCTTGTGGAAAGTTGGTATTCCTCTTGAGTCGAAGCCAGGGACTAAGCTCTCATCTCGAGTTGATTTTCGGTCCACGGAGCCCTTTCGTGTTGCTCCAGTGACCTCAGGATCCCTCTAGACTTGAGAGAGTGATCTTGGGTTTTCTCTGGAGTGCCATCAAGGAAATCAAGGCTCCTTTAATTTCTGATGTTGAATACGGAATTGCTCTGCACGCGGGCAGGGGAATCGGGCCTCATCTCGGTGCGAGGGGGAAGTCTCATAGTTTTTCGCGAGTTGCGGCCGGAACTTGGGGTATATTCTCGAGTTACGACGGGGAGGGCCCTTCCAGACACGTGTTTGTTCAGCGACGTCAGGACTCCTGCCTAGGTGCGAGGTACACCTCGGGATTCTCCTCGAGTCTTAGCATGGCAATTGGGACGCGTCTCCATGTGAGGCGGGAGACAAAGTGTCCCTTTCCACGTGCCACAGGGATCCAGGGACTCCTATCCATTTTCAAGAAGAGTCAGGCATCTTCTCCTTTGGAAGCATTGATCTCCGCGGACCTCTCAAGTTTTCAAAGGATGTGAGGCCTCCGGTCTCGATGATGCGGAGAACGAGGTCTTTCTCTGTGGTCTCCACAGGGGATTCAGACAACCCTTCGGCTTGGGAGATGCAAGACGAGCCTGCATTCAATTCACTGCTGGGATATCCGGCCTTATTTCGAGTCAGAGCATCTCGGTGTCCATTTCACTTGAGGCCACAAACTCAGGGTCCCTCTCACATACCTGTAGCTGAGAGAAGCCTCCTCTTGAGGTGCTTGTGGAAAGTTGGTATTCCTCTTGAGTCAAAGCCAGGAAATAAGCTCTCATCTCGAGTTGATTTGGGGTTCACGGAGCACTTTCGTGTTGCTCAAGTGACCTCAGGATCCCTCTAGACTTGAGACAGTGATCTTGGGTTTTCTCTGGAGTGCCATCAAGGAAATCAAGGCTACTTTCACGTTTGATGTGGAACACGGACTTGCTCTGCATGCAGTGCAGGGGAATCGGTCCTCAACTCGCGGGGAGGGGGAAATCTCATGGTTTTCCACGAGTTGCGGCCGGAACCTGGGGTATATTCTCGAGTTACGACGGGGAGGGCCCTTCCAGACACGTGTTTGTTCAGCGACGTCAGGACTCCTGCCTAGGTGCTAGGGACACCTCGGGATTCTCTTCGAGTCTTGGCATGGCAATTGGGACGCGTCTCCACGTGAGGCGGGAGACCCAGGGTCCCTTTCCAAGTTCCACAGGAGTCCTGGAACTCCTATCCATTTTCAAGAGGAGTCAGGCATCGTCTCCTTTGGAAGCATTGATCTCCAGGGACATCTCGAGTTTTCAAAGGATGTGAGGCCTCCGGCCGCGATGAGGCGGAGAACTAGGTCTTTCTCTATGGTCTCCACAGGGGATTCAGACATCCCTTCGTCTTGGGAGATGCAAGACGAGCCTGCATTCAATTCACTGCAGGGATATCCGGCATTACTTCGAGTCAGAGTATCTCGGTGTCCATTCCACTTGAGGCCACAAACTCAGGGTCCCTTTCACATACCTGTAGCTGAGAGAAGCCTCGTCTTGAGGTGCTTGTGGAAAGTTGGTATTCCTCTTGAGTCGAAGCCAGGGACTAATCTCTCATCGCGAGTTGATTTGGGGTCCACTGAGCCCTTTCGTGTTGCTCCAGTGACCTCAGGATCCCTCTAGACGTGAGACGTGATCTTCGGGTTTCTCTGCAGTGACATGAAGGAAATCAAGGCTCCTTTCACGTTTGATGTGGAACACGGAATTGCTCTGCATGCAGTGCAGGGGAATCGGGCCTCATATCGCGGCGAGGGGGAAGTCTCATGGTTTTTCTCGAGTTGCGGCCGGAACCTGGGGTATATTCTCGAGTTACGACGGGGAGGGCCCTTCCTTACACGTGTTTGTTCAGCGACGTCAGGACTCCTGCCTAGGTGCGAGGGACACTTCGGGATTCTCCTCGAGTCTTGGCATGGCAATTGGGACGCGTCTCCACGTGAGGCGGGAGACCCAGGGTCCCTTTCCACGTGCCACAGGGATCCTGGGACTCCTATCCATTTTCAATCGGAGTCAGGCATCGTCTCCTTTGGAAGCATTGATCTCCGTGGACCTCTCGAGTTTTCAAAGGATGTGAGGCCTCCGGTCGCGTTGAGGCGGAGGACTAGGTCTTTCTCTGTGTTCTCCACAGGGGATTCAGACATCCCTTCGTCTTGGGAGATGCAAGACGAGCCTGCATTCAATTCACAGCAGGGATATCCGGCCTTATTTCGAGTCAGAGCATCTCGGTGTCCATTCCACTTGAGGCCACAAACTCAGGGTCCCTCTCACATACCTATAGCTGAGAGAAGCCTCCTCTTGAGGTGCTTGTGGAAAGTTGGTATTCCTCTTGAGTCGAAGCCAGGGAATAAGCTCTCATCTCGAGTTGATTTGGAGTCCACGGAGCCCTTTTGTGTTGCTCCAGTGACCTCAGGATCCCTCTAGACTTGAGACAGGGATCTTGGGTTTTCTCTGGAGTGCCATCAAGGAAATCAAGGCTCCTTTCACGTTTGATGTGGAACACGGAATTGCTCTGCACGCAGTGCAGGGGAATCGGGCCTCATCTCGGGGCGAGGGGGAAGTCTCATGGTTTTTCTTGAGTTGCGGCCGGAACCTGGGGTATATTCTCGAGTTACGACGGGGAGGGCCCTTCCAGACACGTGTTTGTTCAGCGATGTCATGACTCCTGCCTAGGTGCGAGGGACACCTCGGGATTCTCCTCGAGTCTTGGCATGGCAATTGGGACGTGTCTCCACGTGAGGCGGGAGACCTAGGGTCACTTTCCACGTGCCACAGGGATCCTGGGACTCCTATCCATTTTCAAGAGGAGTCAGGCATCGTCTCCTTTGGAAGCATTGATCTCCGCGGACCTCTCGAGTTTTCAAAGGATGTGAGGCCTCCGGTCTCGATGAGGCGGAGAACGAGGTCTTTCTCTGTGGTCTCCACAGGGGATTCAGACCACCCTTCGGCTTGGGAGATGCAAGACGAGCCTGCATTCAATTCACTGCTGGGATATCCGGCCTTATTTCGAGTCAGAGCATCTCGGTGTCCATTTCACTTGAGGCCACAAACTCAGGGTCCCTCTCACATAACTGTAGCTGAGAGAAGCCTCCTCTTGAGGTGCTTGTGGAAAGTTGGTATTCCTCTTGAGTGAAAGCCAGGGAATAAGCTCTCATCTCGAGTTGATTTGGGGTTCACGGAGCCCTTTCGTGTTGCTCAAGTGACCTCAGGATCCCTCTAGACTTGAGACAGTGATCTTGGGTTTTCTCTGGAGTGCCATCAAGGAAATCAAGGCTCCTTTCACGTTTGATGTGGAACACGGACTTGCTCTGCATGCAGTGCAGGGGAATCGGTCCTCAACTCGCGGGGAGGGGGAAATCTCATGGTTTTTCACGAGTTGCGGCCAGAACCTCGGGTATATTCTCGAGTTACACGGGGAGGGCCCTTCCAGACACGTGTTTGTTCAGCGACGTCAGGACTCCTGCCTAGGTGCTAGGGACACCTCGGGATTCTCTTCGAGTCTTGGCATGGCAATTGGGACGCATCTCCACGTGAGGCGGGAGACCCAGGGTCCCTTTCCAAGTTCCAAAGGAGTCCTGGAACTCCTATCCATTTTCAAGAGGAGTCAGGCATCGTCTCCTTTGGAAGCATTGATCTCCGCGGACATCTCGAGTTTTCAAAGGATGTGAGGCTTCCGGCCGCGATGAGGCGGAGAACTAGGTCTTTCTCTGTGGTCTCCACAGGGGATTCAGACATCCCTTCGTCTTGGGAGATGCAAGACGAGCCTGCATTCAATTCACTGCTGGGATATCCGGCCTTATTTCGAGTCAGAGCATCTCAGTGTCCATTTCACTTGAGGCCACAAACTCAGGGTCCCTCTCACATACCTGTAGCTGAGAGAAGCCTCGTCTTGAGGTGCTTGTGGAAAGTTGGTATTCCTCTTGAGTCGAAGCCAGGGACTAAGCTCTCATCTCGAGTTGATTTGGGGTCCACTGAGCCCTTTCGTGTTGCTCCAGTGACCTCAGGATCCCTCTAGACTTGAGACAGTGATCTTCGGTTTTCTCTGCAGTGACATTAAGGAAATCAAGGCTCCTTTCACGTTTGATGTGGAACACGGAATTGCTCTGCATGCAGTGCAGGGGAATCGGGCCTCATATCGCGGCGAGGGGGAAGTCTCATGGTTTTTCTCGAGTTGCGGCCAGAACCTGGGGTATATTCTCGAGTTACGACGGGGAGGCCCCTTCCTTACACGTGTCTGTTCAGCGACGTCAGGACTCCTGCCTAGGTGCGAGGGACACCTCGGGATTCTCCTCGAGTCTTGGCATGGCAATTGGGACGCGTCTCCACGTGAGGCGGGAGACCCAGGGTCACTTTCCACGTGCTACAGGGATCCTGGGACTCCTATCCATTTTCAAGAGGAGTCAGGCATCGTCTCCTTTGGAAGCATTGATCTCCTCGTACCTCTCGAGTTTTCAAAGGATGTGAGGCCTCCGGTCGCAATGAAGCGGAGGACTAGGTCTTTCTCTGTGGTCTCCACAGGGGATTCAGACATCCCTTCGTCTTGGGAGATGCAAGACGAACCTGCATTCAATTCACTGCAGGGATATCCTGCATTAGTTCGAGTCAGAGCATCTCGGTGTCCATTCCACTTGAGGCCACAAAATCAGGGTCCCTCTCACATACCTGTAGCTGAGAGAAGCCTCCTCTTGAGGTGCTTGTGGAAAGTTGGTGTTCCTCTTGAGTCGAAGCCAAGGACTAAGCTCTCATCTCGAGTTGACTTGGGGTCCACGGAGCCCTTTCATGTTGCTCCAGTGACCTCAGGATCCCTCTAGACTTGAGACAGGGATCTTGGGTTTTCTCTGGAGTGCCATCAAGGAAATCAAGGCTCCTTTCACGTTTGATGTGGAACACGGAATTGCTCTGCACGCAGTGCAGGGGAATCGGGCCTCATCTCGCGGCGAGGGGGAAGTCTCATTGTTTTTCTCGAGTTGCGGCCGGAACTGGGGTATATTCTCGAATTACGACGGGGAGGGCCCTTCCTGACACGTGTTTGTTCAGCGACGTCAGGACTCCTGCCTAGGTGCGAGGGACACTTCAGGATTCTCCTCGAGTCTTGGCATGGCAATTGGGACGCGTCTCCACGTGAGGCGGGAGACCCAGGGTCCCTTTCCACGTGCCACAGGGATCCTGGGACTCCTACCCATTTTCAAGAGGAGTCAGGCATCGTCTCCTTTGGAAGTATTGATCTCCGCGGACCTCTTGAGTTTTCAAAGGGTGTGAGGCCTCCGGTAGCGATGAGGCGGAGGACTAGGTCTTTCTCTGTGGTCTCCACAGGGGATTCAGACATCACTTCGTCTTGGGAGATGCAAGACGAGCCTGCATTCAATTCACTGCAGGGATATCCGCCCTTACGTCGAGTCAGAGCATCTCGGTGTCCATTCCACTTGAGGCCACAAACTCAGGGGCCCTCTCACATACCTGTAGCTGAGAGAAGCCTCCTCTTGAGGTGCTTGTGGAAAGTTGGTGTTCCTCTTGAGTCGAAGCCAAGGACTAAGCTCTCATCTCGAGTTGACTTGGGGTCCACGGAGCCCTTTCATGTTGCTCCAGTGACCTCAAGATCCCTCTAGACTTGAGACAGGAATCTTGGGTTTTCTCTGGAATGCCATCAAGGAAATCAAGGCTCCTTTCACGTTTGATGTGGAACACGGAATTGCTCTGCACGCAGTGCAGGGGAATCGGGCCTCATCTCGCGGCGACGGGGAAGTCTCATGGTTTTTCTCGAGTTGCGGCCGGAACCTGGGGTATATTCTCGAGTTACGACGGGGAGGGCCCTTCCAGACACGTGTTTGTTCAGCGACGTCAGGACTCCTGCCTAGGTGCGAGGGACACCTCGGGATTCTCCTCGAGTCTTGGCATGGCAATTGGGACGCGTCTCCACGTGAGGCGGGAGACCACGGGTCCCTTTCCACGTGCCACAGGGATCCTCGGACTCCTGTCCAATTTCAAGAGATTCAGCAACGTCTCCTTGGAAGCATTGATCTCCGCGGAACTTTCGAGTTTTCAAACGATGTGAGGCCTCCGGTCGCGACGAGGCGGAGAACTAGGTTTTTCACTGTGGTCTCCACAGGTGATTCAGACATCCCTTCCTCTGGGGAGATGCAGGACGAGCCTGCATTCAATTCACCGCAGGGATATCTGGCCTTAGTTCCAGTCAGAGGATCTCGGTGTCCTTTCCACTTGAGGACACAAACTCAGGGTCCCTCTCACATACCTGTAGCTGAGAGAAGCCTCCTCTTGAGGTGCTTGTGGAAAGTTGGTATTCCTCTTGAGTCGAAGCCAGGGACTAAACTCTCATCTCGAGTTGACTTGGGGTCCATGGAGCCCTTTCGTGTTGTTACAGTGACATCAGGATCCCTCTAGACTTGAGACAGTGATCTTGGGTATTCTCTGGAGTGCCACCAAGGAAATCAAGGCTCCTTTCACGTTTGATGTGGAACACGGAATTGCTCTGCACGCAGTGAAGGGGAATCGGGCCTCATCTCAGGGCAAGTGGGAAGTCTCATTGTTTTTCTCGAGTTGAGATCGGAACCTGGGGTATATTTTCGAGTTACGACGGGGAGGGCCCTTCCAGACACGTGTTTGTTCACCGACGTCAGGACTCCTGCCTAGGTGCGAGGGACACCTCGGGATTCTCCTCGAGTCTTGCATGGCAATTGGGACGCGTCTCCACGTGACGCGGGAGACCCAGGGTCCCTTTCCATGTGCCACAGGGATCCTGGGACTCCTATCCATTTTCAAGAGGAGTCAGGCATCGTCTCCTTTGGATGCATTGATCTCCGTGGACCTCTCGAGTTTTCAAAGGATGTGACGCCTCCGGTCGCGATGAGGCGGAGAACTAGGTTTTCTCTGTGGTCTCCACAGGGGATTCAGACATCCCTTCGTCTTGGGAGATGCAAGACGAGCCTGCATTCAATTCACTGCAGGGATATCCAGCCTTAGTTCGAGTCAGAGCATCTCGGTGTCCATTCCACTTGAGGCCACAAACTCAGGGTCCCTCTCACATACCTGTAGCTGAGAGAAGCCTCCTCTTGAGGTGCTTGTGGAAAGTTGGTGTTACTCTTGAGTCGAAGCCAAGGACTAAGCTCTCATCTCCAGTTGACTTGGGGTCCACGGAGCCCTTTCGTGTTGCTCCAGTTACCTCAGGATCCCTCTAGACTTGAGACAGTGATCTTGGGTTTTCTCTGGAGTGCCATCAAGGAAATCAAGGCTCCTTTCACGTTTGATGTGGAACACGGAATTGCTCTGCACGCAGTGCAGGGGAATAGGGCCTCATCTTGCGGCGAGGGGGAAGTCTCATGGTTTTTCTCGAGTTGCGGCCGGAACCTGAGGTATATTCTCGAGTTACGACGGGGAGGGCCCTTCCAGACACGTGTTTGTTCAGCGACGTCAGGACTCCTGCCTAGGTGCGAGGGACACCTCGGGATTCTCCTCGAGTCTTGGCATGGGAATTGGGATGCGTCTCCACGTGAGGCGGGAGACCCAGGGTCCCTTTCCACGTGCCACAGGGATCCTGTGACTCCTATCCATTTTCAAGACGAGTCGGGCATCGTCTCCTTTGGAAGCATTGATCTCTGCAGACCTTTCGAGTTTTCAAAGGATGTGAGGCCTCCGGTCGCGATGAGGCGGAGGACTAGGTCTTTCTCTGTGGTCTCCACAGGGGATTCAGACATCCCTTCGTCTTGGGAGATGCAAGACGAGCCTGCATTCAATTCACTGCAGGGATATCCGGCCTTACTTCGAGTCAGAGCATCTCGGTGTCCATTGCACTTGAGGCCACAAACTCAGGGTCCCTCTCACATACCTGTAGCTGAGAGAAGCCTCCTCTTGAGGTGCTTTTGGAGAGTTGGTATTCCTCTTGAGTCGAAGCCAGGGACTAAGCTCTCATCTCGAGTTGATTTGGGGTCCACGGAGCCCTTTCGTGTTGCTACAGTGACCTCAGGATCCCTCTAGACTAGAGACAGCGATCTTGGGTTTTCTCTGGAGTGCCATCAAGGAAATCAAGGCTCCTTTCACTTTTGATGTGGAATACGGAATTGCTCTGCATGCAGTGCAGGGTAATCGGTCCTCATCTCGCGGCGAGGGGGAAGTCTCATGGTTTTTCTCGAGTTGCGGCCAGAACCTGGGGTATATTCTCGAGTTAAGACGGGGAGGGCCCTTCCAGACACGTGTTTGTTCAGCGACGTCAGGACTCCTGCCTAGGTGCGACGGACACCTCGGGATTCTCCTCGAGTCTTGGCATGGCAATTGGGACGCGACTCCATGTCAGGCGGGAGACCCAGTGTCCCTTTCCACGTGCCACAGGGATCCTGGGACTCCTATCCATTTTCAAGAGGAGTCAGGCATCGTCTCCTTTCGAAGCATTGATCTCCGCGGACCTCTCGAGTTTTCAAAGGATGTGAGGCTTCTGGTCGGGATGAGGCGGAGAACTCGGTCTTTCTCTGTGGTCTCCACATGGGATTCAGACATCCCTTCGTCTTGGGAGATGCAATACGAGCCTGCATTCAATTCACTGCAGTGATATCCGGCCTTACTTCGAGTCAGAGAATCTCGGTGTCCATTCCACATGAGGCCACAAACTCAGGGGCCCTCTCACATACCTGTAGCTGAGAGAAGCCTCCTCTTGAGGTGCTTGTGGAAAGTTGGTATTCCTCTTGAGTCGAAGCCAGTGACTAAGCTCTCATCTCGAGTTGATTTGGGGTCCACGGAGCCCTTTCGTGTTGCTACAGTGACCTCAGGATCCCTCTAGACTATAGACAGTGATCTTGGGTTTCTCTGGAGTGCCATCAAGGAAATCAAGGCTCCTTTCACTTTTGATGTGGAATACGGAATTGCTCTGCACGCAAGGCAGGGGAATAGGGCCTCATCTCGCGGCGAGGGGGAAGTCTCATGGTTTTTCTCGAGTTGCGGCCGGAACCTGGGGTATATTCTCGAGTTACGACGGGGAGGGCCCTTCCAGACACGTGTTTGTTCAGCGACGTCAGGAATCCTGCCTAGGTGCGAGGGACACCTCGGGATACTCCTCGAGTCTTGGCATGGCAATGGGGACGCGTCTCCACGTGAGGCGGGAGACCCAGGGTCCCTTTCCACGTGCCACAGGGATCCTGGGACTCCTATCCATTTTCAAGAGGAGTCAGGCATCGTCTCCTTTGGAAGCATTGATCTCCGCGGACCTCTCGAATTTTCAAAGGATGTGAGACCTCCGGTCGCGATGAGGCGGAGAACGAGGTCTTTCTCTGTGGTCTCCACATCGGATTCAGACATCCCTTCGTCTTGGGAGATGCAAGACGAGCCTGCATTCAATTCACTGCAGGGATATCCGGCCTTACGTCGAGTCAGAGCATCTCAGTGTCCATTCCACTTGAGGCCACAAACTCAGGGTCCCTCTCACATACCTGTAGCTGAGAGAAGCCTCCTCTTGAGGTGCTTGTGGAAAGTTGGTATTCCTCTTGAGTCTAAGCCAGGGACTAAGCTCTCATCTCGAGTTGATTTGGGGCCCACGGAGCCCTTTTGTGTTGCTCCAGTGACCTCAGGATCCCTCTAGACTTGAGACAGTGATCTTGGGTTTTCTCTGGAGTGCCATCAAGGAAATCAAGGCTCCTTTCACGTTTGATGTGGAAAACGGAATTGCTCTGCATGCAGGGCAGGGGAATCCGGCCTCAACTCGCGGCGAGGGGGAAATCTCAGGTTTTTCTCGAGTTGCGGCCGGAACCTGGGGTATATTCTCGAGTAACGACGGGGAGGGCCCTTCCAGACACGTGTTTGTTCAGCGACGTCAGGACTCCTGCCTAGGTGCGAGGGACACCTCGGGATTCTCCTCGAGTCTTGGCATGGCAATTTGGACGCGTCTCCACGTGAGGCGGGAGACCCAGGGTCCCTTTCCACGTGCCACAGGGATCCTGGGACTGCTATCCATTTTCAAGAGGAGTCAGGCATCGTCTCTTTGGAAGCATTGATCTCCGTGCACCTCTCGAATTTTCAATATATGTGAGGCCTCCGGTCGCGATGAGGCTGAGAACTCGGTCTTTCTCTGTGGTCTCCACAGGTGATTCAGACATCCCTTCGTCTTGGGAGATGCAAGACGAGCCTGCATTCAATTCACTGCAGGGATATCCGGCCTTACTTCGAGTCAGAGCATCTCGGTGTCCATTCCACTTGAGGCCACAAACTCAGGGTCCCTCTCACATACCTGTAGCTGAGAGAAGCCTGCTCTTGAGGTGCTTGTGGAAAGTTGGTATTTCTCTTGAGTCGAATCCAGGGACTAAGCTCTCATCTCGAGTTGATTTGGGGTCCACGGAGCCCTTTCGTGTTGCTCCAGTGACCTCAGGATCCCTCTAGACTTGAGACAGTGATCTTGGGTTTTCTCTGGAGTGCCATCAAGGAAATCAAGGCTCCTTTCACGTTTGATGTGGAACCCGGAATTGCTCTACACACAGTGCAGTGGAAATGGGCCTCATCTCGTGGCGAGGGGGAAGTCTCATGGTTTTTCTCGAGTTGCGGCCGGACCCTGGGGTATATTCTCGAGTTACGACGGGGAGGGCCCTTCCAGACACGTGTTTGTTCAGCGACGTCAGGACTCCTGCCTAGGTGCGAGGGACACCTCGGGATTCTCCCCGAGTCTTGGCATGGCAATTGGGAAGCGTTTCCACGTGAGGCTGGAGACCCAGGGTCCCTTTCCACGTGCCACAGGGATCCTGGGACTCCTATCCATTTTCAAGAGTAGTCAGGAATCGTCTCCTTCATAAGTATTGATCTCCGCGGACCTCTCGAGTTTTCAAAGGATGTGAGGCCTCCGGTCGCGATGAGCCGGAGAACTAGGTCTTTCTCTGTGGTCTCCACAGTGGATTCAGACATCCCTTCGCTTGGGAGATGCAAGACGAGCCTGCATTCAATTCACTGCAGTGATATCCTGCCTTACTTCGAGTCAGAGCATCTCGGTGTCCATTCTACTTGATGCCACAAACTCAGGGTCCCTCTCACATACCTGTAGCTGAGAGAAGCCTCCTCTTTAGGTGCTTGTGGAAAGTTGGTATTCCTCTTGGTCGAAGCCAGGGACTAATCTTTCATCTCGAGTTGATTTGGGGTCCACGGAGCCCTTTTGTGTTGCTACACTTATTTTAGGATCCCTCTAGACTTGAGACAGTGATATTTGGTTTTCTCTGGAGTGCCATCAAGGAAATCAAGGCTCCTTTCACGTTTGATGTGGAACACGGAATTGCTCTGCACGCAGTGCAGGGGAATCGGGCCTCATCTCGCGTCGAGGGGGAAGTCTCATGGTTTTACTCGAGTTGCGGCCGGAACCTGTGGTATATTCTTGAGTTACGACGGGGAGGGCCCTTCCAGACACGTGTTTGTTCAGCGACGTCAGGACTCCTGCCTAGGTGTGAGGGACACCTCGGGATTCTCCTCGAGTCTTGGCATGGCAATTGGGACGCGTCTCCACGTGAGGCGGGAGACCCAGGGTCCCTTTCCACGTGCCACAGGTATCCTGGGACTCCTATCCATTTTCAAGAAGAGTCAGGCATCGTCTCCTTTGGAAGCATTGATCTCCGCAGACCTATCGAGTTTTCAAAGGATGTGAGGCCTCCGGTCGCGATGAGGCGGAGAACTAGGTCTTTCTCTGTGGTCTCCACATCGGATTCAGACATCCCTTCGTCTTGGGAGATGCAAAACGAGCCTGCATTCATTTCACTGCAGGGATATCCGGCAATAATCCGAGTCAGAGCATCTCGGTGTCTATTCCACTTGAGGGCACAAATTCAGGGTGCCTCTCACATACCTGTAGCTGAGAGAAGCCTCCTCTTGAGGTGCTTGTCTAAAGTTGGTATTCCTCTTGAGTCGAAGCCAGGGACTAAGCTCTCATTTCGAGTTGATTTGGGGTCCATGGAGCCCTTTCTTGTTGCTACAGTGACTTCAGGATCCCTCTAGACTTGAGACAGTGATCTTGGGTTTTCTCTGGTGTGCCATCAAGGAAATCAAGGCTCCTTTCACGTTTGATGTGGAACACGGAATTGCTCTGCATGACTTACAGGGTAATCGGGCCTCATCTCGTGGCGAGGGGGAAGTCTCATGGTTTTTCTCGAGTTGCGGCAGGAACCTGGGGTATATTCTCGAGTTACGACGGGGAGGGGCCTTCCATACACGTGTTTGTTCAGCGACGTCAGGACTCCTGCCTAGGTGCGAGGGACACCTCGGGATTCTCCTCGAGTCTTGGCTTGGCAATTGGGACGCGTCTCCACGTGAGGCGGGAGACCAAGGGTCCCTTTCCACGTGCCACAGGGATCCAGGGACTCCTATCCATTTTCAAGAGGAGTCACGCATCGTCTCCTTTGGAAGCATTGATCTCCGTGGACCTCTCGAGTTTTCAAAGGATGTGAGGCCTCCGTTCGCGTTGAGGCGTAGGACTTGGTCTTTCTCTGTGGTCTCCACAGGGGATTCAGACATCCCTTCGTCTTGGGAGATGCAAGACGAGCCTGCATTCAATTCACTGCAGGGATATCCAGCCTTACTTCGAGTCAGAGCATCTCGGTGTCCATTCCATTTGAGGCCATAAACTCAGGGGCCCTCTCACATACCTGTAGCTGAGAGAAGCCTCCTCTTGAGGTGCTTGTGGAAAGTTGGTATTCCTCTTGAGTCGAAGCCAGGGACTAAGCTCTCATCTCGAGTTGATTTGGAGTCCATGGAGCCCTTTCGTGTTGCTCCAGTGACCTCAGGATCCCTCTAGACTTGAGCCAGTGATCTTGGGTTTTCTCTGGAGTGCCATCAAGGAAATCAAGGCTCCTTTCACGTTTGATGTGGAACACGCAATTGCTCTGCATGCAGTGCAGGTGAATGGGCCTCATCTCGGGGCGAGGGGGAAGTCTCATGGTTTTTCTCGAGTTGCGGCCGGAACCTGGGGTATATTCTCGAGTTACGATGGGGAGGGACCTTCCAGACACGTGTTTGTTCAGCAATGTCATGACTCCTGCCTAGGTGCGAGGGACACCTCGCGATTCTCCTCGAGTCTTGGCATGGCAATTGGGACGCGTCTCCATGTGAGGCGGGATACCCAGGGTCCCTTTCCACGTGCCACAGGGATCCTGGGACTCCTATCCATTTTCAAGAGGAGTCAGGCATCGTCTCCTTTGGAAGCATTGAGCTCCGCGGACATCTTGAGTTTTCAAGGGATGTGAGGCCTCCGGTCGTGATGAGGTGGAGAACTAGGTCTTTCTCTGTGGTCTCCACATTGGATTCAGACATCCCTTCGCTTGGGAGATACAAGACGAGCCTGCATTCAATTCACTGCAGGGATATCTGGCCTTACTTCGAGTCAGAGTATCTCGGTGTCCATTCCACTTGAGGCCACAAACTCAGGGTCCCTCTCACATACCTGTAGCTGAGAGAAGCCTCCTCTTGAGGTGCTTGTGGAAAGTTGGTATTCCTCTTGAGTCGAAGCCAGGGACTAAGCTCTCATCTCGAGTTGATTTGGGGTCCACGGAGCCCTTTCGTGTTGCTCCAGTGACCTCAGGATCCCTCTAGACTTGAGACAGTGATCTTGCGTTTTCTCTGGAGTGCCATCAAGGAAATCAAGGCTCCTTTCACGTTTGATGTGGAACACGGAATAGCTCTGCACGCAGTGCAGGGGAATCGGGCCTCATCTCGCGGCGAGGGGGAAGTCTCATGGTTTTTCTCGAGTTGCGGCCAGAAACTGGGGTATATTCTCGAGTTACGACGGGGAGGGCCCTTCCAGACACGTGTTTGTTCAGCGACGTCAGGACTCCTGCCTAGGTGCGAGGGACACCTCGGGATTCTCCCCGAGTCTTGGCATGGCAATTGGGAAGCGTTTCCACGTGAGGCGGGAGACCCAGGGTCCCTTTCCACGTGCCACAGGGATCCTGGGACTCCTATCCATTTTCAAGAGGAGTCAGGCATCGTCTCCTTTGGAAGCATTGATCTCCGCGGAGGTCTCGAGTTTTCAAAGAATGTGAGGCCTCCAGTCACGAAAGGTGGAGAACTAGGGCTTCTCTGTCGTCTCCACAGGGGATTCAGACATCTCTTCGTCTTGCGAGATGCAAGACGAGCCTGCATTCAATTCACTTCAGGGATATCCGGTCTTACTTCGAGTCAGAGCATCTCGGTGTCCATTCCACTTGAGGCCACAAACTCAGGGGCCCTCTCACATACCTGTAGCTGAGAGAATCCTCCTCTTGAGGTGCTTGTGGAAAGTTGGTATTCCTCTTGAGGCGAAGCCAGGGACTAAGCTCTCATTTCGAGTTGATTTGGGGTCCACGGAGCCCTTTCGTGTTGCTCCAGTGACCTCAGGATCCCTCTAGACTTGAGACAGTGATTCTGGGATTTCTCTGGAGTGCCATCAAGGAAATCAAGGCTCCTTTCAGGTTTGATGTGGAACACGGAATTGCTCTGCACGCAGTGAAGGGGAATCGGGCCTCATCTCGCGGCGAGGGGGAAGTCTCATGGTTTTTTGCGAGTTGTGGCCGGAACTTGGGGTATATTCTCGAGTTACGACAGGGAGGGCCCTTCCAGACACGTGTTTGCTCAACAACGTCAGGACTCCTGCCTAGGTGCGAGGGACACCTCGGGATTCTCCTCGAGTCTTGGCATGGCAATTTGGACGCGTCTCCACGTGAGGCGGGAGACCCAGGGTCCCTTTCCACGTGCCACAGGGATCCTGGGACTCCTATCCATTTTCAAGAGGAGTCAGGCATCGTCTCTTTTGGAAGCATTGATCTCCGCGGACCTCTTGAGTTTTCAAAGGATGTGAGGCCTCCGGTCGGGATGAGGCGGAGAACTAGGTCTTTCTCTGTGGTCTCCACAGGGGATTCAGACATCCCTTCGTCTTGGGAGATGCAAGACTAGCCTACATTCAATTCACTGCAGGGATATCTGGCCTTACTTCGAGTCAGAGCATCTCGGTGTCCATTCCACTTGAGGCCACAAACTCAGGGTCCCTCTCACATACCATTAGCTGAGAGTAGACTCCTCTTGAGGTGCTTGTGGAAAGTTGGTATTCCTCTTGAGTCGAAACCAGGGACTAAGCTCTCATCTCGAGTTGATTTGGGGTCCACGGAGCCCTTTCCTGTTGCTCCAGTGACCTCAGGATCCCTCTAGACTTGAGACAGTGATCTTGGGTTTCTTCTGGAGTGCCATCAAGGAAATCAAGGCTCCTTTCCCATTTGATGTGGAACACGGAATTGCTCTGCACGCAGTGCAGGGGAATCGGGCCTAATCTCGCGGTGAGGGGGAAGTCTCATGGTTTTTCTCGAGTTGCGGCCGGAACCTGGGGTATATTCTCGAGTTACGACGGGGAGGGCCCTTCCAGACACGTGTTTGTTCAGCGACGTCAGGACTCCTGCCTAGGTGCGAGGGACACCTCGGGATTCTCCTCGAGTCTTGGCAAGGCAATTGGGACGCGTCTCCACGTGAGGCGGGAGACCCAGGGTCCCTTTCCACGTGCCACAGGGATCCTGGGACTCCTATCCATTTTCAAGAGGAGTCAGGCATCGCCACCTTTGAAAGCATTGATCTCCGCGGACCTCTCGAGTTTTCAAAGGATGTGAGGCCTCCGGACGCGATGAGGCGGAGAACTAGGTCTTCCTTGTGGTCTCCACAGGTGATTCAGACATCCCTTCGTCTTGGGAGATGCAAGACGAGCCTGCATTCAATTCACTGCAGGGATATCCGGCCTTACCTAAGTCAGAGCATCTCGGTGTCCATTCCACTTGAGGCCACAAACTCAGGGTCCCTCTCACATACCTGTAGCTGAGAGAAGCCTCGTCTTGAGGTGCTTGTGAAAAGTTGGTATTCCTCTTGAGTCGAAGCCAGGGACTAAGCTCTCATCTCGAGTTGATTTGGGGTCCATGGAGCCCTTTTGTGTTGCTACAGGGACCTCAGGATCCCTCTAGACTTGAGACAGTGATCTTGGGTTTTCTCTGGAGTGCCATCAAGGAAATCAAGTCTCCTTTCACGTTTGATGTGGAATACGGAATTGCTCTACACACAGTGCAATGGAATCGGGCCTCATCTCGTGGCGAGGGGGACGTCTCATGGTTTTTCTCGAGTTGCTTCCGGAACCAGGGTATATTCTCGTGTTACGACATGGAGGGCCCTTCCAGACACGTGATAGGTGCGAGGGACACCTTCGGATTCTCCACGAGTCTTGGCATGGCAATTGGGACGCGTCTCCTCGAGAGGCGGGAGACCCAGGGTCCCTTTCCACGTGCCACAAGGATCCTGGGTCTCCTATCCATTTTCAAGAGTAGTCAGGAATCGTCTCCTTCATAAGTATTGATCTCCGCGGACCTCTCGAGTTTTCAAAGGATGTGAGGCCTCCGGTCGCGATGAGCCGGAGAACTAGGTCTTTCTCTGTGGTCTCCACAGTGGATTCAGACATCCCTTCGCTTGGGAGATGCAAGACGAGCCTGCATTCAATTCACTGCAGTGATATCCTGCCTTACTTCGAGTCAGAGCATCTCGGTGTCCATTCTACTTGATGGCACAAACTCAGGGTCCCTCTCACATACCTGTAGCTGAGAGAAGCCTCCTCTTGAGGTGATTGTGGAAAGTTGGTATTCCTCTTGGTCGAAGCCAGGGACTAATCTTTCATCTCGAGTTGATTTGGGGTCCACGGAGCCCTTTCGTGTTGCTACACTTATTTTAGGATCCCTCTAGACTTGAGACAGTGATCTTGGGTTTTCTCTGGAGTGCCATCAAGGAAATCAAGGCTCCTTTCACGTTTGATGTGGAACACGGAATTGCTCTGCACGCAGTGCTGGGGAATCGGGCCTCATCTCGCGGCGAGGGGGAAGTCTCATGGTTTTACTCGAGTTGCGGCCGGAACCTGTGGTATATTCTCGAGTTACGACGGGGAGGGCCCTTCCAGACACGTGTTTGTTCAGCGACGTCAGGACTCCTGCCTAGGTGTGAGGGACACCTCGGGATTCTCCTCGAGTCTTGGCATGGCAATTGGGACGCGTCTCCACGTGAGGCGGGAGACCCAGGGTCCCTTTCCACGTGCCACAGGGATCCTGGGACTCCTATCCATTTTCAAGAAGAGTCAGGCATCGTCTCCTTTGGAAGCATTGATCTCCGCAGACCTATCGAGTTTTCAAAGGATGTGAGGCCTCCGGTCGCGATGAGGCGGAGAACTAGGTCTTTCTCTGTGTTCTCCACAGGGGATTCAGACATCCCTTCGTATTGGGAGATGCAAAACGAGCCTGCATTCAATTCACTGCAGGGATATCCGGCAATAAACCGAGTCAGAGCATCTCGGTGTCTATTCCACTTGAGTGCACAAATTCAGGGTGCCTCTCACATACCTGTAGCTGAGAGAAGCCTCCTCTTGAGGTGCTTGTCTAAAGTTGGTATTCCTCTTGAGTCGAAGCCAGGGACTAAGCTCTCATTTCGAGTTGATTTGGGGTCCACGGAGCCCTTTCTTGTTGCTACAGTGACTTCAGGATCCCTCTAGGCTTGAGACAGTGATCTTGGGTTTTCTTTGGTGTGCCATCAAGGAAATCAAGGCTCCTTTCACTTTTGATGTGGAACACGGAATTGCTCTGCATGACTTACAGGGGAATCGGGCCTCATCTCGTGGCGAGGGGGAAGTCTCATGGTTTTTCTCGAGTTGCGGCAGGAACCTGGGGTATATTCTCGAGTTACGACGGGGAGGGGCCTTCCATACACGTGTTTGTTCAGCGACGTCAGGACTCCTGCCTAGGTGCGAGGGACACCTCGGGATTCTCCTCGAGTCTTGGCTTGGCAATTGGGACGCGTCTCCACGTGAGGCGGGAGACCCAGCGTCCCTTCCCACGTGCCACAGGGATCCAGGGACTCCTATCCATTTTCAAGAGGAGTCAGGCATCGTATCCTTTGGAAGCATTGATCTCCGTGGACCTCTCGAGTTTTCAAAGGATGTGAGGCCTCCGTTCGCGTTGAGGCGTAGGACTTGGTCTTTCTCTGTGGTCTCCACAGGGGATTCAGACATCCCTTCGTCTTGGGAGATGCAAGACGAGCCTGCATTCAATTCACTGCAGGGATATCTGGCCTTACTTCGAGTCAGAGCATCTCGGTGTCCATTCCATTTGAGGCCATAATCTCAGGGGCCCTCTCACATACCTGTAGCTGAGAGAATCCTCCTCTTGAGGTGCTTGTGGAAAGTTGGTATTCCTCTTGAGTCGAAGCCAGGGACTAACCTCTCATCTCGAGTTGATTTGGGGTCCACGGAGCCCTTTCGTGTTGCTCCAGTGACCTCAGGATCCCTCTAGACTTGAGCCAGTGATCTTGGGTTTTCTCTGGAGTGCCATCAAGGAAATCAAGGCTCCTTTCACGTTTGATGTGGAACACGCAATTGCTCTGCATGCAGTGCAGGTGAATGGGCCTCATCTCGGGGCGAGGGGGAAGTCTCATTGTTTTTCTCGAGTTGCGGCTGGAACCTGGGGTATATTCTCGAGTTACGATGGGGAGGGCCCTTCCAGACACGTGTTTGTTCAGCAATGTCATGACTCCTGCCTAGGTGCGAGGGACACCTCGCGATTCTCCTCGAGTCTTGGCATGGCAATTGGGACGCGTCTCCACGTGAGGCGGGATACCCAGGGTCCCTTTCCACGTGCCACAGGGATCCTGGGACTCCTATCCATTTTCAAGAGGAGTCAGGCATCGTCTCCTTTGGAAGCATTGATCTCCGAGAACCTCTCGAGTTTTCAAAGGATGTGAGGCCTCCGGTCGCGATGAGGCGGAGAACTAGGACTTTATCTGTGGTTTCCACAGGGGATTAAGACATCCCTTCATCTTGGGAGATGCAAGACGAGCCTGCATTCAATTCAATGCAGCGATATCCGGTGTAACTTCGAGTCAGAGCATCTCGGTGTCCATTCCACTTGAGGCCACAAACTCAGGGTCCCTCTCACATACCTGTAGCTGAGAGAAGGCTCCTCTTGAGGTGCTGGTGGAAACTTGGTATTCCTCTTGAGTCGATGCCAGGGACTAAGCTCTCATCTCGAGTTGATTTGGGGTCCACGAAGCCCTTTCCTGTTGCTCCAGTGACCTCAGGATCCCTCTAGACTTGAGACAGTGGTCTTGGGTTTTCTCTGGAGTGCCATCAAGGAAATCAAGGCTCCTTTCACGTTTGATGTGGAACACGAAATTGCTCTGCACGCAGTGCAAGGGAAATGGGCCTCATCTCGCGGCGAGGGGGAAGTCTCATGGTTTTTCTCGAGTTGCGGCTGGAACCTGGGGTATATTCTCGAGTTACGACGGGGAGGGCTCTTCCAGACACGTGTTTGTTCAGCGACCTCAGGACTCCTGCCTAGGTGCGAGGGACACCTCGGGATTCTCCTCGAGTCTTGGCATGGCAATTGGGACGCGTCTCCATGTGAGGCGGGAGACCCAGGGTCCCTGTCCATGTGCCACATGGATCCTGGGACTCCTATCCATTTTCAAGAGGAGTCAGGCATCGTCTCCTTTGGAAGCATTGATCTCCGCAGACCTCTCGAGTTTTCAAAGGATGTGAGGCCTCCGGTCGCGATGAGGCGGAGGACTAGGACTTTCTCTGTGGTCTCCACAGGGGATTCAGACATCCCTTCATCTTGGGAGATGCAAGACGAGCCTGCATTCAATTCACTGCAGGGATATCCGGCGTTACTTCGAGTCAGAGCATCTCGGTGTCCATTCCACTTGAGGCCACAACCTCAGGGTCCCTCTCACATAATGTAGCTGAGAGAAGGCTCCTCTTGAGGTGCTTGTGGAAACTTGGTATTCCTCTTGAGTCGAATCCAGGGACTAAGCTCTCATCACGAGTTGATTTGGGGTCCACGAAGCCCTTTGGTGTTGCTCCAGTGACCTCAGGATCCCTCTAGACTTGAGACAGTGATCTTGGGTTTCCTCTGGAGTGCCATCAAGGAAATCAAGGCTCCTTTCACGTTTAATGTCGAACACGGAATAGCTCTGCACGCAGTGCAGGGGAATCGGGCCTCATCTCGTGGCTAGGGGGAAGTCTCATGGTGTTTCTCGAGTTGTGGCCGGAACCTGGGGTATATTCTCGAGTTACAACGGGGAGGGCCCTTCCAGACACGTGTTTGTTCAGTGATGTCAGGACTCCTGCCTAGGTGCGAGGGATACCTCGGGATTCTCCACGAGTCTTTTCATGGCAATTGGGACTCGTCTCCACGTGAGGCGGGAGACCCTGTGTCCCTTTCAACGTGCCACAGGCATCCTGGGACTCCTCTCTATTTTCAAGAGGAGTCAGGCATCGTCTCCTTTGGAAGCATTGATCTCCGCAGACCTCTCGAGTTTTCAAAGGATGTGAGGCCTACGGTCACGTTGAGGCGGATGACTAGGTCTCTCTGTGGTCTCCACAGGGGATTCAGACATCCCTTCGTCTTGGGAGATGCAAGACGAGCCTTCATTCAATTCACTGCAGGGATATCCAGCCTTACTTCGAGTCAGAGCATCTCGGTGTCCATTGCACTTGAGGCCACAAACTCAGGGTCCCTCTCACATACATGTAGATGAGAGAAGCCTCCTCGTGAGGTGCTTGTGGAAAGTTGGTATTCCTCTTGAATCGAAGCCAGGGACTAAGCTCTCATCTCGAGTTGATTTGGAGTCCACGGAGCCCTTTCGTGTTGCTCCACTGACCTCAGGATCCCTCTAGACTTGAGAAAGTTATCTTGGGTTTTCTCTGGAGTGCCATCAAGGAAATCAAGTCTCCTTTCACGTTTGATGTGGAACACGGAATTGCTCTGCACGCAGTGCAGGGGAATCGGATCTCAGCTCGCAGCGAGGGGGAAGTCTCATGGTTTTTCTCGAGTTGCGGCCGGAACCTGGGGTATATTCTCGAGTTACAACGGAGAGGGCCCTTCCAGACACGTGTTTGTTCAGCGACGTCAGGACTGTTGCCTAGGTGCGAGGGACACCTCGGGATTCTCCTCGAGTCTTGGCATGGCAATTGGGACGCGTATCCACGTGAGGCGGGAGACCAAAGGTCCCTTTCCACGTGCCACAGGGATCCTGGGACTCCGATCCATTTTCAAGAGGAGTCAGGCATCGTCTCCTTTGGAAGCATTGATCTCTGCGGACCTCTCGAGTTTTCAAAGGATGTGAGGCCTCCGGTCGCGTTGAGGCGGAGGACTAGGTCTTTCTCTGTGGTCTCCACAGCGGATTCAGATAACCCTTCGTCTTGGGAGATGCAAGAGGAGCCTGCATTCAATTCACTGCAGGGATATCCGGCCTTACTTCGAGTCAGAGCATCTCGGTGTCCATTCCACTTGAGGCCACAAACTCAGGGTCCCTCTCACATAACTGTAGCTGAGAGAAGCCTCCTCTTGAGGTGCTTGTGGAAAGTTGGTATTCCTCTTGAGTCGAAGCCAGGGACTAAGCTCTCATCTCGAGTTGATTTGGGGTCCACGGAGCCCTTTCGTGTTGGTCTTGTGACCTCAGGATCCCTCTAGACTTGAGACAGTGATCTTGGGTTTTCTCTGGAGTGCCATCAAGGAAATCAAGGCTCCTTTCACCTTTGATGTGGAACACGGAATTGCTCTGCACGCAGTCCAGGGGAATCGGGCCTCATCTCGCGGCGAGGGGGAAGTCTCATGGTTTTTCTCGAGTTGCGGCCGGAACCTGGGGTATATTCTCGAGTTACGACGGGGAGGGCCCTTCCAGACACGTGTTTGTTCAGCGACGTCAGGACTCCTGCCTAGGTGCGAGGGACACCTCGGGATTCTCCTCGAGTCTTGGCATGGCAATTGGGATGCGTCTCCATGTGAGGCGGGAGACCCAGGGTCCCTTTCCACGTGCCACAGGGATCCTGGGACTCCTATCCATTTTCAAGAGGAGTCGGGCATCGTCTCCTTTGGAAGCATTGATCTCTGCAGATCTCTCGAGTTTTCAAAGGATGTGAGGCCTCCGCTCGCGATGAGGTGGAGAATTAGGTTTTTCTCTGTGGTCTCCACAGGGGATTCAGACATCCCTTCGTCTTGGGAGATGCAAGACGAACCTGCATTCAATTCACTGCAGGGATATCCGGCCTTAATTCGAGTCAGAGCATCTCAGTGTCCATTCCAATTGAGGCCACAAACTCGGGGTCCCTCAAATATACCTGTAGCTGAGAGAAGCCTCCTCTTGAGGTGCTTGTGGAAAGCTGGGATTCCTCTTGAGTCGAAGCCAGGGACTAAGCTCTCATCTCGAGTTGATTTGGGGTCCACGGAGCCCTTTCCTGTTGGTCCAGGGACCTCAGGATCCCTCTAGACTTGAGACAGTGATCTTGGGTTTTCTCTGGAGTGCCATCAAGGAAATCAAGGCTCCTTTCACGTTTGATGTGGAACACGGAATTGCTCTGCATGCAGTGCAGGGGATTCGAGCCTCAACTCGCGGCGAGGGGGAAATCTCATGGTTTTTCTCGAGTTGCGGCCCGAACCTGGGCTATATTCTCGAGTTACGATGGGGAGGGCCCTTCCAGACACGTGTTTGTTCAGCGATGTCAGGACACCTGCCTAGGTGCGAGGGACACCTCGGGATTCTCTTCGAGTCTTGGCATGGCAATTTTGACGCGTCTCCACGTGAGGCGGGAGACCCAGGGTCCCTTTCCACGTGCCACAGGGATCCTGGGACTCCTATCCATTTTCAAGAGGAGTCAGGCATCGTCTCCTTTGGAAGCATTGATCTCCGCGGACCTATCGAGTTTTCAAAGGATGTGAGGCCTCCGGTCCCCATGAGGCGGAGAACTCGGTCTTTCTCTGTGGTCTCCACAGCGGATTCAGACATCCCTTCGTCTTGGGAGATGCAAGACGAGCCTGCATTCAATTCACTGCAGGGATATCCGGCCTTACTTCGAGTCAGAGCATCTCGGTGTCCATTCCACTTGAGGCCACAAACTCAGGGTCCCTCAAATATACCTGTAGCTGAGAGAAGCCTCCTCTTGAGGTGCTTGTGGAAAGTTGGTATTCCTCTTGAGTGGAAGCCAGGGACTAAGCTCTCATCTCGAGTTGATTTGGTGTCCACGGAGCCCTTTCGTGTTGCTCCAGTGACCTCAGGATCCCTCTAGACTTGAGAGAGTGATCTTGGGTTTTCTCTGGAGTGCCATCAAGGAAATCAAGGCTCCTTTCACGTTTGATGTGGAAAACGGAATTGCTCTGCATGCAGTGCAGGGGAATCGGGCCTCAACTCGCGGCGAGGGGGAAATCTCATGGTTTTTCTCGAGTTGCGGCCCGAACCTGGGGTATATTCTCGAGTTACGACGGGGAGGGCCCTTGCAGACACGTGTTTGTTCAGCGATGTCAGGACTCCTGCCTAGGAGCGAGGGACACCTCCGGATTCTCTTCGAGTCTTGGCATGGCAATTTGGACGCGTCTCCACGTGAGGCGGGAGACCCAGGGTCCCTTTCCACGTGCCACAGGGATCCTGGGACTCCTATCCATTTTCAAGAGGAGTCAGGCATCGTCTCCTTTGGAAGCATTGATCTCCGCGGACCTATCGAGTTTTCAAAGGATGTGAGGCCTCCGGTCCCCATGAGGCGGAGAACTCGGTCTTTCTCTGTGGTCTCCACAGCGGATTCAGACATCCCTTCATCTTGGGAGATGCAAGACGAGCCTGCATTCAATTCACTGCAGGGATATCCGGCCTTACTTCGAGTCAGAGCATCTCTGTGTCCATTCCACTTGAGGCCACAAACTCGGGGTCCCTCAAATATACCTGTAGCTGAGAGAAGCCTCCTCTTGAGGTGCTTGTGGAAAGTTGGGATTCCTCTTGAGTGGAAGCCAGGGACTAAGCTCTCATCTCGAGTTGATTTGGGGTCCACGGAGCCCTTTCGTGTTGCTCCAGTGACCTCAGGATCCCTCTAGACTTGAGACAGTGATCTTGGGTTTTCTCTGGAGTGCCATCAAGGAAATCAAGGCTCCTTTCACTTTTGATGTGGAACACGGAATTGCTCTGCACGCAGGGCAGGGCAATCGGGCCTCATGTCGCGGCGAGGGGGAAGTCTCATGGTTTTTCTCGAGTTGAGGCCGGAACCTGGGGTATATTCTGGAGTTACGACGGGGAGGGCCCTTCCAGACACATGTTTGTTCAGCGACGTCAGGACTCCTGCCTAGGTGCGAGGGACACCTCGGGATTCTCCTCGAGTCTTGGCATGGCAATTGGGATGCGTCTCCACGTGAGGCGGGAGACCCAGGGTCCCTTTCGACGTGCCACAGGGATCCTGGGACTCCTATCCATTTTCAAGAGGAGTCGGGCATCGTCTCCTTTGGAAGCATTGATCTCTGCAGATCTCTCGAGTTTTCAAAGGATGTGAGGCCTCCGCTCGTGATGAGGCGGAGAATTAGGTTTTTCTCTGTGGTCTCCACAGGGGATTCAGACATCCCTTCGTCTTGGGAGATGCAAGACGATCCTGCATTCAATTCACTGCAGGGATATCCGGCCTTACATCGAGTCAGAGCATCTCGGTGTCCATTCCCCTTGAGGCCTCAAACTCAGGGTCCCTCTCACATACCTGTAGCTGAGAGAAGCCTCCTTTTGAGGTGCTTGTGGAAAGTTGGGATTCCTCTTGAGTCGAAGCCAGGGACTAAGCTCTCATCTCGAGTTGATTTGGAGTCCACGGAGCCCTTTCCTGTTGGTCCAGTGACCTCAGGATCCCTCTAGACTTGAGACAGTGATCTTGGGTTTTCTCTGGAGTGCCATCAAGGAAATCAAGGCTCCTTTCACGTTTGATGTGGAAAACGGAATTGCTCTGCATGCAGTGCAGGGGAATCGGGCCTCAACTCGCGGCGAGGGGGAAATCTCATGGTTTTTCTCGAGTTGCGGCCCGAACCTGGGCTATATTCTCGAGTTACGACGGGGAGGGCCCTTCCAGACACGTGTTTGTTCAGCGATGTCAGGACTCCTGCCTAGGAGCGAGGGACACCTCTGGATTCTCTTCGAGTCTTGGCATGGCAATTTGGACGCGTCTCCACGTGAGGCGGGAGACCCAGGGTCCCTTTCCACGTGCCACAGGGATCCTGGGACCCCTATCCATTTTCAAGAGGAGTCAGGCATCGTCTCTTTGGAAGCATTGATCTCCGCGGACCTATCGAGTTTTCAAAGGATGTGAGGCCTCCGGTCCCCATGAGGCGGAGAACTCGGTCTTTCTCTGTGGTCTCCACAGCGGATTCAGACATCCCTTCGTCTTGGGAGATGCAAGACGAGCCTGCATTCAATTCACTGCAGGGATATCCGGCCTTACTTCGAGTCAGAGCATCTCGGTGTCCATTCCACTTGAGGCCACATTCTCGGGGTCCCTCAAATATACCTGTAGCTGAGAGAAGCCTCCTCTTGAGGTGCTTGTGGAAAGTTGGTGTTCCTCTTGAGTGGAAGCCAGGGACTAAGCTCTCATCTCGAGTTGATTTGGGGTCCACGGAGCCCTTTCGTGTTGCTCCAGTGACCTCAGGATCCCTCTAGACTTGAGATAGTGATCTTGGGTTTTCTCTGGAGTGCCATCAAGGAAATCAAGGCTCCTTTCACGTTTGATGTGGAAAACGGAATTGCTCTGCATGCAGTGCAGGGGAATCGGGCCTCAACTCGCGGCGAGGGGGAAATCTCATGGTTTTTCTCGAGTTGCGGCCCGAACCTGGGCTATATTCTCGAGTTACGACGGGGAGGGCCCTTCCAGACACGTGTTTGTTCAGCGATGTCAGGACTCCTGCCTAGGTGCGAGGGACACCTCTGGATTCTCTTCGAGTCTTGGCATGGCAATTTGGACGCGTCTCCACGTGAGGCGGGAGACCCAGGGTCCCTTTCCACGTGCCACAGGGATCCTGGGACCCCTATCCATTTTCAAGAGGAGTCAGGAATCGTCGCCTTTGGAAGCATTGATCTCCGCGGACCTATCGAGTTTTCAAAGGATGTGAGGCCTCCGGTCCCCATGAGGCGGAGAACTCGGTCTTTCTCTGTGGTCTCCACAGCGGATTCAGACATCCCTTCTTCTTGGGAGATGCAAGACGAGCCTGCATTCAATTCACTGCAGGGATATCCGGCCTTACTTCGAGTCAGAGCATCTCGGTGTCCATTCCACTTGAGGCCACAAACTCGGGGTCCCTCAAATATACCTGTAGCTGAGAGAAGCCTCCTCTTGAGGTGCTTGTGGAAAGTTGGAATTCCTCTTGAGTGGAAGCCAGGGACTAAGCTCTCATCTCGAGTTGACTTGGGGTCTACGGAGCCCTTTCTTGTTGCTCCAGTGACCTCAGGATCCCTCTAGACTTGAAACAGTGATCTTGGGTTTTCTCTGGAGTGCCATCAAGGAAATCAAGGCTCCTTTCAAGTTTGATGTGGAACACGGAATTGCTCTGCACGCAGTGCAGGGGAATCGGGCCTCATCTCGCGGCAAATGGGATGTCTCATGGTTTTTCTCAAGTTGCGGCCGAAACCTGGGGTACATTCTCGAGTTACGACGGGGAGGGCCCTTCCAGACACGTGTTTGTTCAGCGACGTCAGGACTCCTGCCTAGGTGCGAGGAACACCTCGGGATTCTCCTCGAGTCTTGGCATGGCAATTTGGACGCGTCTCCACGTGAGGCGGGAGACCCAGGGTCCCTTTCCACGTGCCACAGGGATCCTGGGACTCCTATCCATTTTCAAGAGGAGTCGGGCATCTTCTTCTTTGGAAGCATTGATCTCCGCGGACCTCTCGAGTTTTCAAGGATGTGAGGCCTCCGGTCTCGATGAGGCGGAGAACTCGGTCTTTCTCTGTGGTCTCCACAGGGGATTCAGACAACCCTTCGTCTTGGGAGATGCAAGACGAGCCTGCATTCAATTCACTGCAGGGATATCCGGCCTTAGTTCGAGTCAGAGCATCTCGGTGTCCATTCCACTTGAGGCCACAAACTCAGGGTCCCTCTCACATACCTGTAGCTGAGAGAAGCCTCCTCTTGAGGTGATTGTGGAAAGTTGGTATTCCTCTTGAGTCGAAGCCAGGGACTAAGCTCTCATCTCGAGTTGATTTGGGTTCCACGGAGCCCTTTCGTGTTGCTCCAGTGACCTCAGGATCCCTCTAGACTTGAGACAGTGAACTTGGGTTTTCTCTGGAGTGCCATCAAGGAAATCAAGGCTCCTTTCATATTTGATGTGGAAAACGGAATTGCTCTGCACGCAGTGCAGGGGAATCGGGCCTCATCTCGCGGCGAGGGGGAAGTCTCATGGTTTTTCTCGAGTTGCGGCCGGAACCTGGGGTATATTCTCGAGTTACGACGGGGAGGGCCCTTCCAGACACGTGTTTGTTCAGCGACGTCAGGACTCCTGCCTAGGTGCCAGGGACACCTCGGGATTCTCCTCGAGTCTTGGCATGCCAATTGGAACGCGTCTCCACGTGAGACGGGAGACCCAGTGTCCCTTTCCACGTGCCACAGTGATCCTGGGACTCCTATCCATTTTCAAGAGGAGTCAGGCATTGTCTCCTTCGGAAGTATTGATCTCCGCGGACCTCTTGAGTTTTCAAAGGATATGAGGCCTCCGGTTGCGTTGAGGTGGAGGACTAGGTCTTTCTCTGTGGTCTCCACAGGGGATTCAGACAACCCTTCGTCTTGGGAGATGCAAGACGAGCCTGCATTCAATTCACTGCAGGGATATCCGGCCTTATTTCGAGTCAGAGCATCTCGGTGTCCATTCCACTTGAGGCCACAAACTCAGGGTCCCTCTCACATACCTGTAGCTGAGAGAAGCCTCCTCTTGAGGTGCTTGTGGAAAGTTGGTATTCCTCTTGACTCGAAGCCAGGGACTAAGCTCTCATCTCGAGTTGATTTGGGGTCCACGGAGCCCTTTCCTGTTGCTCCAGTGACCTCAGGATCCCTCTAGACTTGAGACAGTGATCTTGGGTTTTCTCTGGAGTGCCATCAAGGAAATCAAGGCTCCTTTCACGTTTGATGTGGAACACGGAATTGCTCTGCATGCAGTGCAGGGGAATCGGGCCTCAACTCGCGGCGAGGGGGAAATCTCATGGTTTTCCTCGAGTTGCGGCCCGAACCTGGGGTATATTCTCTAGTTACGACGGGGAAGGCCCTCCCAGACACGTGTTTGTTCAGCGATGTCAGGACTCCTGCCTAGGTGCGAGGGACACCTCGGGATTCTCCTCGAGTATTGGCATGGCAATTGGGAGGCGTCTCCACGTGAGGCGGGAGACCCAGGGTCCCTTTCCACGTGCCACAGGGATCCTGGGACTCCTATCCATTTTCAAGAGGAGTCGGGCATCGTCTCCTTTGGAAGCATTGATCTCTGCAGATCTCTCGAGTTTTCAAAGGATGTGAGACCTCCGCTCGCGATGAGGTGGAGAATAAGGTTTTTCTCTGTGGTCTCCACAGGGGATTCAGACATCCCTTCGTCTTGGGAGATGCAAGACGAGCCTGCATTCAATTCACTGCAGGGATATCCGGCCTTACTTCGAGTCAGAGCATCTCGGTGTCCATTCCACTTGAGGCCACAAACTCAGGGTCCCTCTCACATATCTGTAGGTGAGAGAAACCTCCTTTTGAGGTGCTTCTGGAAAGTTGGGATTCCTCTTGAGTCGAAGCCAGGGACTAAGCTCTCATCTCGAGTTGATTTGGGGTCCACGGAGCCCTTTCCTGTTGGTCCAGTGACCTCAGGATCCCTCTAGACTTGAGACAGTGATCTTGGGTTTTCTCTGGAGTGCCATCAAGGAAATCAAGGCTCCTTTCACGTTTGATGTGGAACACGGAATTGCTCTGCTTGCAGTGCAGGGGAATCGGGCCTCAACTCGCGGCGAGGGGGAAATCTCATGGTTTTTCTCGAGTTGCGGCCCAAACCTGTGGTATATTCTCGAGTTACGACGGGGAGGGCCCTTCCAGACACGTGTTTGTTCAGCGATGTCAGGACTCCTGCCTTGGTGCGAGGGACACCTCGGGATTCTCTTCGAGTCTTGGCATGGCAATTGAGACGCGTCTCCACGTGAGGCGGGAGACCCAGGGTCCCTTTCCACGTGCCACAGGGATCCTGGGACTCCTATCCATTTTCAAGAGGAGTCAGGCATCGTCTCCTTTGGAAGCATTGATCTCCGCGGACCTATCGAGTTTTCAAAGGATGTGAGGCCTCCGGTCCCCATGAGGCGGAGAACTCGGTCTTTCTCTGTGGTCTCCACAGCGGATTCAGACATCCCTTCGTCTTGGGAGATGCAAGACGAGCCTGCATTCAATTCCCTGCAGGGATATCCGGCCTTACTTCGAGTCAGAGCATCTCGGTGTCCATTCCACTTGAGTCCACATTCTCGGGGTCCCGCAAATATACCTGTAGCTGAGAGAAGCCTCCTCTTGAGGTGCTTGTGGAAAGTTGGAATTCCTCTTGAGTCGAAGCCAGGGACTAAGCTCTCATCTCGAGTTGATTTGGGGTCCACGGAGCCCTTTCGTGTTGCTCCAGTGACCTCAGGATCCCTCTAGACTTGAGACAGTGATCTTGGGTTTTCTCTGGAGTGCCATCAAGGAAATCAAGGCTCCTTTCAAGTTTGATGTGGAACACGGAATTGCTCTGCACGCAGTGCAGGGGAATCGGGCCTCATCTCGCGGCAAATGGGATGTCTCATGGTTTTTCTCAAGTTGCGGCCGAAACCTGGGGTATATTCTCGAGTTACGACGGGGAGGGCCCTTCCAGTCACGTGTTTGTTCAGCGACATCAGGACTCCTGCCTAGGTGCGAGGAACACCTCGGGATTCTCCTCGAGTCTTGGCATGGCAATTTGGACGCGTCTCCACGTGAGGCGGGAGACCCAGGGTCCCTTTCCACGTGCCACAGGGATCCTGGGACGCCTATCCATTTTCAAGAAGAGTCAGGCATCTTCTTCTTTGGAAGCATTGATCTCCGCGGACCTCTCGAGTTTTCAAAGATGTGAGGCCTCCGGTTGCGTTGAGCTGGAGGACTAGGTCTTTCTCTGTGGTCTCCACAGGGGATTCAGACAACCCTTCGTCTTTGGAGATGCAAGACGAGCCTGCATTCAATTCACTGCAGGGATATCCGGCCTTATTTCGAGTCAGAGCATCTCGGTGTCCATTCCACTTGAGGCCACAAACTCAGGGTCCCTCTCACATACCTGTAGCTGAGAGAAGCCTCCTCTTTAGGTGCTTGTGGAAAGTTGGTATTCCTCTTGACTCGAAGCCAGGGACTAAGCTCTCATCTCGAGTTGATTTGGGGTCCACGGAGCCCTTTCGTGTTGCTCCAGTGACCTCAGGATGCCTCTAGACTTGAGACAGTGATCTTGGGTTTTCTCTGGTGTGCCATCAAGGAAATCAAGGCTCCTTTCACTTTTGATGTGGAACACGGAATTGCTCTGCACGCAGGGCAGGGCAATCGGGCCTCATGTCGCGGCGAGGGGGAAGTCTCATGGTTTTTCTCCAGTTGCGGCCGGAACCTGGGGTATATTCTGGAGTTACGACGGGGAGGGCCCTTCCAGACACATGTTGGTTCAGCGACGGCAGCACTGCTGCCTAGGTGCCAGGGACACCTCGGGATTCTCCTCGAGTCTTGGCATGGCAATTGGGATGCGTCTCCACATGAGGCGGGAGACCCAGGGTCCCTTTCCACGTGCCACAGGGATCCTGGGACTCCTATCCATTTTCAAGAGGAGTCGGGCATCGTCTCCTTTGGAAGCATTGATCTCTGCAGATCTCTCGAGTTTTCAAAGGATGTGAGGCCTCCGCTCGCGATGAGGTGGAGAATTAGGTTTTTCTCTGTGGTCTCCACAGGGGATTCAGACATCCCTTCGTCTTGGGAGATGCAAGACGAACCTGCATTCAATTCACTGCAGGGATATCCGGCCTTAATTCGAGTCAGAGCATCTCAGTGTCCATTCCAATTGAGGCCACAAACTCGGGGTCCCTCAAATATACCTGTAGCTGAGAGAAGCCTCCTCTTGAGGTGCTTGTGGAAAGTTGGGATTCCTCTTGAGTCGAAGCCAGGGACTAAGCTCTCATCTCGAGTTGATTTGGGGTCCACGGAGCCCTTTCCTGTTGGTCCAGGGACCTCAGGATCCCTCTAGACTTGAGACAGTGATCTTGGGTTTTCTCTGGAGTGCCATCAAGGAAATCAAGGCTCCTTTCACGTTTGATGTGGAACACGGAATTGCTCTGCATGCAGTGCAGGGGATTCGAGCCTCAACTCGCGGCGAGGGGGAAATCTCATGGTTTTTCTCGAGTTGCGGCCCGAACCTGGGCTATATTCTCGAGTTACGACGGGGAGGGCCCTTCCAGACACGTGTTTGTTCAGCGATGTCAGGACACCTGCCTAGGTGCGAGGGACACCTCGGGATTCTCTTCGAGTCTTGGCATGGCAATTTTGACGCGTCTCCACGTGAGGCGGGAGACCCAGGGTCCCTTTCCACGTGCCACAGGGATCCTGGGACTCCTATCCATTTTCAAGAGGAGTCAGGCATCGTCTCCTTTGGAAGCATTGATCTCCGCGGACCTATTGAGTTTTCAAAGGATGTGAGGCCTCCGGTCCCCATGAGGCGGAGAACTCGGTCTTTCTCTGTGGTCTCCACAGCGGATTCAGACATCCCTTCGTCTTGGGAGATGCAAGACGAGCCTGCATTCAATTCACTGCAGGGATATCCGGCCTTACTTCGAGTCAGAGCATCTCGGTGTCCATTCCACTTGAGGCCACAAACTCGTGGTCCCTCAAATATACCTGTAGCTGAGAGAAGCCTCCTCTTGAGGTGCTTGTGGAAAGTTGGTATTCCTCTTGAGTGGAAGCCAGGGACTAAGCTCTCATCTCGAGTTGATTTGGTGTCCACGGAGCCCTTTCGTGTTGCTCCAGTGACCTCAGGATCCCTCTAGACTTGAGAGAGTGATCTTGGGTTTTCTCTGGAGTGCCATCAAGGAAATCAAGGCTCCTTTCACGTTTGATGTGGAAAACGGAATTGCTCTGCATGCAGTGCAGGGGAATCGGGCCTCAACTCGCGGCGAGGGGGAAATCTCATGGTTTTTCTCGAGTTGCGGCCCGAACCTGGGGTATATTCTCGAGTTACGACGGGGAGGGCCCTTGCAGACACGTGTTTGTTCAGCGATGTCAGGACTCCTGCCTAGGAGCGAGGGACACCTCTGGATTCTCTTCGAGTCTTGGCATGGCAATTTGGACGCGTCTCCACGTGAGGCGGGAGACCCAGGGTCCCTTTCCACGTGCCACAGGGATCCTGGGACTCCTATCCATTTTCAAGAGGAGTCAGGCATCGTCTCCTTTGGAAGCATTGATCTCCGCGGACCTATCGAGTTTTCAAAGGATGTGAGGCCTCCGGTCCCCATGAGGCGGAGAACTCGGTCTTTCTCTGTGGTCTCCACAGCGGATTCAGACATCCCTTCGTCTTGGGAGATGCAAGACGAGCCTGCATTCAATTCACTGCAGGGATATCCGGCCTTACTTCGAGTCAGAGCATCTCTGTGTCCATTCCACTTGAGGCCACAAACTCGGGGTCCCTCAAATATACCTGTAGCTGAAAGAAGCCTCCTCTTGAGGTGCTTGTGGAAAGTTGGGATTCCTCTTGAGTCGAAGCCAGGGACTAAGCTCTCATCTCGAGTTGATTTGGGGTCCACGGAGCCCTTTCCTGTTGGTCCAGTGACCTCAGGATCCCTCTAGACTTGAGACAGTGATCTTGGGTTTTCTCTGGAGTGCCATCAAGGAAATCAAGGCTCCTTTCACGTTTGATGTGGAACACGGAATTGCTCTGCATGCAGTGCAGGGGATTCGAGCCTCAACTCGCGGCGAGGGGGAAATCTCATGGTTTTTCTCGAGTTGCGGCCCGAACCTGGGGTATATTCTCGAGTTACGATGGGGAGGGCCCTTCCAGACACGTGTTTGTTCAGCGATGTCAGGACACCTGCCTAGGTGCGAGGGACACCTCGGGATTCTCTTCGAGTCTTGGCATGGCAATTTTGACGCGTCTCCACGTGAGGCGGGAGACCCAGGGTCCCTTTCCACGTGCCACAGGGATCCTGGGACTCCTATCCATTTTCAAGAGGAGTCGGGCATCGTCTCCTTTGGAAGCATTGATCTCCGCGGACCTATCGAGTTTTCAAAGGATGTGAGGCCTCCGGTCCCCATGAGGCGGAGAACTCGGTCTTTCTCTGTGGTCTCCACAGCGGATTCAGACATCCCTTCGTCTTGGGAGATGCAAGACGAGCCTGCATTCAATTCACTGCAGGGATATCCGGCCTTACTTCGAGTCAGAGCATCTCGGTGTCCATTCCACTTGAGGCCACAAACTCGTGGTCCCTCAAATATACCTGTAGCTGAGAGAAGCCTCCTCTTGAGGTGCTTGTGGAAAGTTGCTATTCCTCTTGAGTGGAAGCCAGGGACTAAGCTCTCATCTCGAGTTGATTTGGGGTCCACGGAGCCCTTTCGTGTTGCTCCAGTGACCTCAGGATCCCTCTAGACTTGAGAGAGTGATCTTGGGTTTTCTCTGGAGTGCCATCAAGGAAATCAAGGCTCCTTTCACGTTTGATGTGGAAAACGGAATTGCTCTGCATGCAGTGCAGGGGAATCGGGCCTCAACTCGCGGCGAGGGGGAAATCTCATGGTTTTTCTCGAGTTGCGGCCCGAACCTGGGGTATATTCTCGAGTTACGACGGGGAGGGCCCTTGCAGACACGTGTTTGTTCAGCGATGTCAGGACTCCTGCCTAGGAGCGAGGGACACCTCTGGATTCTCTTCGAGTCTTAGCATGGCAATTTGGACGCGTCTCCACGTGAGGCGGGAGACCCAGGGTCCCTTTCCACGTGCCACAGGGATCCTGGGACTCCTATCCATTTTCAAGAGGAGTCAGGCATCGTCTCCTTTGGAAGCATTGATCTCCGCGGACCTATCGAGTTTTCAAAGGATGTGAGGCCTCCGGTCCCCATGAGGCGGAGAACTCGGTCTTTCTCTGTGGTCTCCACAGCGGATTCAGACATCCCTTCGTCTTGGGAGATGCAAGACGAGCCTGCATTCAATTCACTGCAGGGATATCCGGCCTTACTTCGAGTCAGAGCATCTCGGTGTCCATTCCACTTGAGGCCACAAACTCGGGGTCCCTCAAATATACCTGTAGCTGAGAGAAGCCTCCTCTTGAGGTGCTTGTGGAAAGTTGGGATTCCTCTTGAGTGGAAGCCAGGGACTAAGCTCTCATCTCGAGTTGCTTTGGGGTCCACGGAGCCCTTTCGTGTTGCTCCAGTGACCTCAGGATCCCTCTAGACTTGAGACAGTGATCTTGGGTTTTCTCTGGAGTGCCATCAAGGAAATCAAGGCTCCTTTCACTTTTGATGTGGAACACGGAATTGCTCTGCACGCAGGGCAGGGCAATCGGGCCTCATGTCGCGGCGAGGGGGAAGTCTCATGGTTTTTCTCGAGTTGAGGCCGGAACCTGGGGTATATTCTGGAGTTACGACGGGGAGGGCCCTTCCAGACACATGTTTGTTCAGCGACGTCAGGACTCCTGCCTAGGTCCGAGGGACACCTCGGGATTCTCCTCGAGTCTTGGCATGGCAATTGGGATGCGTCTCCACGTGAGGCGGGAGACCCAGGGTCCCTTTCGACGTGCCACAGGGATCCTGGGACTCCTATCCATTTTCAAGAGGAGTCGGGCAACGTCTCCTTTGGAAGCATTGATCTCTGCAGATCTCTCGAGTTTTCAAAGGATGTGAGGCCTCCGCTCGCGATGAGGCGGAGAATTAGGTTTTTCTCTGTGGTCTCCACAGGGGATTCAGACATCCCTTCGTCTTGGGAGATGCAAGACGATCCTGCATTCAATTCACTGCAGGGATATCCGGCCTTACTTCGAGTCAGAGCATCTCGGTGTCCATTCCCCTTGAGGCCTCAAACTCAGGGTCCCTCTCACATACCTGTAGCTGAGAGAAGCCTCCTCTTGAGGTGCTTGTGGAAAGTTGGGATTCCTCTTGAGTCGAAGCCAGGGACTAAGCTCTCATCTCGAGTTGATTTGGAGTCCACGGAGCCCTTTCCTGTTGGTCCAGTGACCTCAGGATCCCTCTAGACTTGAGACAGTGATCTTGGGTTTTCTCTGGAGTGCCATCAAGGAAATCAAGGCTCCTTTCACGTTTGATGTGGAAAACGGAATTGCTCTGCATGCAGTGCAGGGGAATCGGGCCTCAACTCGCGGCGAGGGGGAAATCTCATGGTTTTTCTCGAGTTGCGGCCCGAACCTGGGGTATATTCTCGAGTTACGACGGGGAGGGCCCTTCCAGACACGTGTTTGTTCAGCGATGTCAGGACTCCTGCCTAGGTGCGAGGGACACCTCGGGATTCTCCTCGAGTCTTGGCATGGCAATTGGGACACGTCTCCACGTGAGGCGGGAGACCCAGGGTCCCTTTCCACGTGCCACAGGGATCCTGGGACCCCTATCCATTTTCAAGAGGAGTCAGGCATCGTCTCTTTGGAAGCATTGATCTCCGCGGACCTATCGAGTTTTCAAAGGATGTGAGGCCTCCGGTCCCCATGAGGCGGAGAACTCGGTCTTTCTCTGTGGTCTCCACAGCGGATTCAGACATCCCTTCGTCTTGGGAGATGCAAGACGAGCCTGCATTCAATTCACTGCAGGGATATCCGGCCTTACTTCGAGTCAGAGCATCTCGGTGTCCATTCCACTTGAGGCCACATTCTCGGGGTCCCTCAAATATACCTGTAGCTGAGAGAAGCCTCCTCTTGAGGTGCTTGTGGAAAGTTGGTGTTCCTCTTGAGTGGAAGCCAGGGACTAAGCTCTCATCTCGAGTTGATTTGGGGTCCACGGAGCCCTTTCGTGTTGCTCCAGTGACCTCAGGATCCCTCTAGACTTGAGATAGTGATCTTGGGTTTTCTCTGGAGTGCCATCAAGGAAATCAAGGCTCCTTTCACGTTTGATGTGGAAAACGGAATTGCTCTGCATGCAGTGCAGGGGAATCGGGCCTCAACTCGCGGCGAGGGGGAAATCTCATGGTTTTTCTCGAGTTGCGGCCCGAACCTGGGCTATATTCTCGAGTTACGACGGGGAGGGCCCTTCCAGACACGTGTTTGTTCAGCGATGTCAGGACTCCTGCCTAATGCGAGGGACACCTCTGGATTCTCTTCGAGTCTTGGCATGGCAATTTGGACGCGTCTCCACGTGAGGCGGGAGACCCAGGTTCCCTTTCCACGTGCCACAGGGATCCTGGGACCCCTATCCATTTTCAAGAGGAGTCAGGCATCGTCGCCTTTGGAAGCATTGATCTCCGCGGACCTATCGAGTTTTCAAAGGATGTGAGGCCTCCGGTCCCCATGAGGCGGAGAACTCGGTCTTTCTCTGTGGTCTCCACAGCGGATTCAGACATCCCTTCTTCTTGGGAGATGCAATACGAGCCTGCATTCAATTCACTGCAGGGATATCCGGCCTTACTTCGAGTCAGATCATCTCGGTGTCCATTCCACTTGAGGCCACAAACTCGGGGTCCCTCAAATATACCTGTAGCTGAGAGAAGCCTCCTCTTGAGGTGCTTGTGGAAAGTTGGAATTCCTCTTGAGTGGAAGCCAGGGACTAAGCTCTCATCTCGAGTTGACTTGGGGTCCACGGAGCCCTTTCGTGTTGCTCCAGTGACCTCAGGATCCCTCTAGACTTGAGACAGTGATCTTGGGTTTTCTCTGGAGTGCCATCAAGGAAATCAAGGCTCCTTTCAAGTTTGATGTGGAACACGGAATTGCTCTGCACGCAGTGCAGGGGAATCGGGCCTCATCTCGTGGCAAAGGGGATGTCTCATGGTTTTTCTCAAGTTGCGGCCGAAACCTGGGGTATATTTTCGAGTTACGACGGGGATGGCCCTTCCAGACACGTGTTTGTTCAGCGACGTCAGGACTCCTGCCTAGGTGCGAGGAACACCTCGGGATTCTCCTCGAGTCTTGGCATGGCAATTTGGACGCGTCTCCACGTGAGGCGGGAGACCCAGGGTCCCTTTCGACGTGCCACAGGGATCCTGGGACTCCTATCCATTTTCAAGAGGAGTCGGGCATCGTCTCCTTCGGAAGTATTGATCTCCGCGGACCTCTTGAGTTTTCAAAGGATATGAGGCCTCCGGTTGCGTTGAGGTGGAGGACTAGGTCTTTCTCTGTGGTCTCCACAGGGGATTCAGACAACCCTTCGTCTTTGGAGATGCAAGACGAGCCTGCATTCAATTCACGGCAGGGATATCCGTCCTTATTTCGAGTCAGAGCATCTCGGTGTCCATTCCACTTGAGGCCACAAACTCAGGGTCCCTCTCACATACCTGTAGCTAGAGAAGCCTCCTCTTGAGGTGCTTGTGGAAAGTTGGTATTCCTCTTGAGTCTGAGCCAGGGACTAAGCTCTCATCTCGAGTTGATTTGGGGTCCACGGAGCCCTTTCCTGTTGGTCCAGTGACCTCAGGATCCCTCTAGACTTGAGACAGTGATCTTGGGTTTTCTATGGAGTGCCATCAAGGAAATCAAGGCTCCTTTCACGTTTGATGTGGAACACGGAATTGCTCTGCACGCAGGGCAGGGGAATCGGGCCTCATGTCGCGGCGAGGGGGAAGTCTCATGGTTTTTCTCGAGTTGCAGCCGGAACCTGGGCTATATTCTGGAGTTACGACGAGGAGGGCCCTTCCAGACACGTGTTTGTTCAGCGACGTCAGGACTCCTGCCTAGGTGCGAGGAACACCTCGGGATTCTCCTCGAGTCTTTGCATGGCAATTGGGACGCGTCTCCACGTGAGGCGGGAGACCCAGGGTCCCTTTCCACGTGCCACAGGGATCCTGGGACTCCTATCCATTTTCAAGAGGAGTCGGGCATCGTCTCCTTTGGAAGCATTGATCTCTGCAGATCTCTCGAGTTTTCAAAGGATGTGAGGCCTCCACTCGCGATGAGGTGGAGAATTAGGTTTTTCTCTGTGGTCTCCACAGGGGATTCAGACATCCCTTCGTCTTGGGAGATGCAAGACGAGCCTGCATTCAATTCACTGCAGGGATATCCGGCCTTACTTCGAGTCAGAGCATCTCGGTGTCCATTCCACTTGAGGCCACAAACTCAGGATCCCTCTCACATACCTGTAGCTGAGAGAAGCCTCCTCTTGAGGTGCTTGTGGAGAGTTGGTATTCCTCTTGAGTCTAAGCCAGGGACTAAGCTCTCATCTCGAGTTGATTTGGGGTCCATGGAGCCCTTTCGTGTTGTTCCAGTGACCTCAGGATCCCTCTAGACTTGATACAGTGATCTTGGGTTTTCTCTGGAGTGCCATCAAGGAAATCAAGGATCCTTTCAAGTTTGATGTGGAACACGGAATTGCTCTGCACGCAGTGCAGGGGAATCGGGCCTCATCTCGCGGCAAGGGGGATGTCTCATGGTTTTTCTGTAGTTGCGGCCGGAACCTGGGGTATATTCTCGAGTTACGATGGGGAGGGCCCTTCCAGACACGTGTTTGTTCAGCGACGTCAGGACTCCTGCCTAGGTGAGAGGTACACCTCGGGATTCTCCTCGAGTCTTGGCATGGCAATTGGGACGCGTGTCCACGTGAGGCGGGAGACCCAGTGTCCCTTTCCACGTGCCACAGGGTTCCTGGGACTCCTATCCATTTTGAAGAGGAGTCAGGCATCGTCTCCTTTGGAAGCACTGATCTCCGCGGACCTCTCGAGTTTTTAAAGGATGTGAGGCCTCTGGTCGCGATGAGGCGGAGAACTCGGTCTTTCCCTGTGGTCTCCACAGGGGATTCAGACATCCCTTCTTCTTGGGAGATGCAAGACGAGCCTGCATTCAATTCACTGCAGGGATATACGGCCTTACTTCGAGTCAGAGCATCTCGGTGTCCATTCCACTTGAGTCCACAAACTCAGGGTCCCTCTCACATACCTGTAGCTGAGAGAAGCCTCCTCTTGAGGTGCTTGTGGAAAGTTGGTATTTCTCTTGAGTCGAAGCCAGGGACTAAGATCTCATCTCGAGTTGATTTGGGGTCCATGGAGCCCTTTCCTGTTAGTCCAGTGACCTCTAGATCCCTCTAGACTTGAGAGAGTGATCTTGGGTTTTCTCTGGAGTGCCATCAAGGAAATCAAGTCTCCTTTCACGTTTGATGTTGAACACGGAATTGCTCTGCATGCAGTGCAGGGGAATCGGGCCTCAACTCGCGGGGACGGGGAAATCTCATGGATTTTCTCGAGTTGCGGCCCGAACCTGGGGTATATTCTCGAGTTACGACGGGGAGGGCCCTTCCAGACATGTGTTTTTTTCAGCGACGTCAAAACTCCTGCCTAGGTGCGAGAGACACCTCGGGATTCTCCTCCAGTCTTGGCATGGCAATTTGGACGCGTCTCCATGTGAGGCGGGACACGCAGGGTCCCTTTCCACGTGCCACAGGGATCCTGGGACTCCTATCCATTTTCAAGAGGAGTCAGGCATCGTCTCCTTTGGAAGCATTGATCTCCGCGGACCTCTCGAGTTTTCAAAGGATGTGAGGCCTCCGCTCGCGATGAGGCAGAGAATTAGTTTTTTCTCTGTGGTCTCCACAGGGGATTCAGACATCCCTTCGTCTTTGGAGATGCAATACGAGCCTGCATTCAATTCACTGCAGGGATATCCGGCCTTACTTCGAGTCAGAGCATCTCGGTGTCCATTCCCCTTGAGGCCACAAACTCAGGGGCCCTCTCACATACCTGTAGCTGAGAGAAGCCTCCTCTTGAGGTGCTTGTGGAAAGTTGGTATTCCTCTTGAGTCGAAGCCAGGGACTAAGCTCTCATCTCGAGTTGATTTGGGGTCCACGGAGCCCTTTCGTGTTGCTCCAGTGACCTCAGGATCCCTCTAGACTTGAGACAGTGATCTTGGGTTTTCTCTGCAGTGCCAACAAGGAAATCAAGTCTCCTTTCACGTTTGATGTGGAACACGGAATTGCTCTGCACGCAGTCCAGGGGAATCGGGCCTCATGTCGCGGCGAGGGGGAAGTCTCATGGTTTTTCTCGAGTTGCGGCCGTAACCTGGGGTATATTCTCGAGTTACGACAGGGAGGGCCCTTCCAGACACATGTTTGTTCAGCGACGTCAGGACTCCTGCCTAGGAGCGAGGGACACCTCGGGATTCTCCTCGAGTCTTGGCATGAAAATTGGGAGGCGTCTCCACGTGAGGCGGGAGACCCAGGGTTCCTTTCCACGTGCCACAGGGATCCTGGGACTCCTATCCATTTTCAAGAGGAGTCAGGCATCGTCTCCTTGGAAGCATTGATCTCCGCGGTCCTCTGGAGTTTTCAAAGGATGTGAGGCCTCCGGTCGCGATGAGGCGGAGAACTCGGTCTTTCTCTGTCATTTCCACAGGGGATTCAGACATCCCTTCGTCTTGGGAGATGCAAGACGAGCCTGCATTCAATTCACTGCAGGGATATCCGGCCTTACTTCGAGTCAGAGCATCTCGGTGTCCATTCCACTTGAGGCAACAAACTCAGGGGCCCTCTCACATACCTGTAGCTGAGAGAAGCCTCCTCTTGGGGTGCTTGTGGAAAGTTGGTATTCCTCTTGAGTCGAAGCCAGGGACTAAGCTTTCATCTCGAGTTGATTTGTGGTCCACGGAGCCTTTTAGTGTCGCTCCAGTGACCTCAGGATCACTCTAGACTTGAGACAGTGAACTTGGGTATTCTCTGGAGTGCCATCAAGGAAATCAAGGGTCCTTTCACGTTTGATGTGGAACACGGAATTGCTCTGCACGCAGTGTAGGGGATCGGGCCTCATCTCGCGGCGAAGTTGAAGTCTCATGGTTTTTCTCGAGTTGCGGCCGGAACCTGGGGTATATTCTTGAGTTACGACGGGGAGGGCCCTTCCAGACACGTGTTTGTTCTGCGACGTCAGGACTCCTGCCTAGGTGCGAGGGACACCTCGGGATTCTCCTCGAGTCTTGGCCTGGCAATTGGGACACGTCTCCACGTGAGGCGGGAGACCCAGGGTCCCTTTCCACGTGCCACAGGGATCCTGGGACTCCTATCCATTTTCAAGAGGAGTCAGGCATCGTCTCCTTCAGAAGTATTGATATCCGCGGACCTCTCTAGTTTTCAAAGGATGTGAGGCCTCCGGTTGCGTTGAGGTGGAGGACTAGGTCTTTCTCTGTGGTCTCCACAGGGGATTCAGACAACCCTTCGTCTTGGGAGATGCAAGACGAGCCTGCATTCAATTCACTGCCGGGATATCCGGCCTTACTTCGAGTCAGAGCATCTCGGTGTCCATTCCACTTGAGGCCACAAACTCAGGGGCCCTCTCACATACCTGTAGCTGAGAGAAGCCTCCACTTGAGGTGCTTGTGGAAAGTTGGTATTCCTCTTGAGTCGAAGCCAGGGACTAAGCTCTCATCTCGAGTTGATTTGGGGTCCACGGAGCACTTTCCTGTTGCTCCAGTGACTTCAGGATCCCTCTAGACTTGAGAAAGTGATCTTGGGTTTTCTCTGGAGTGCCATTAAGGAAATCAAGGCTCCTTTCACGTTTGATGTGGAACACGGAATTGCTCTGCACGCAGTGCAGGGTAATCGGGCCTCATCTCGCGGTGAAGGGGAAATCTCATGGTTTTTCTCGAGTTGCGGCAGGAACCTGGGGTATATTCTCGAGTTACGACGGGGTGGGCCCTTCCAGACACGTGTTTGTTCAGCGATGTCAGGACTCCTGCCTAGGTGCGAGGGACACCTCGGGATTCTCCTCGAGTCTTGGCATGGCAATTGGCTCGCGTCTGCACGTGAGGCCGGAGACCCAGTGTCCCTTTTCACGTGCCACAGTGATCCTGGGACTCCTATCCATTTTCAAGAGGAGTCAGGCATCGTCTCCTTTGGAAGCATTGATCTCTGCAGACCTCTCGAATTTTCAAAGGATGTGAGGCCTCCGGTCGCGATGATGCGGAGGACTAGGTCTTTGTCTGCCGTCTCCACAGGGGATTCAGACATCCCTTCGTATTGGGAGATGCAAGACGAGCCTGCATTCAATTCACTGCAGGAATATCCGGGCTTACTTCGAGTCAGAGCATCTCGGTGTCCATTCCACTTGAGGCCACAAACTCAGGGTCCCTCTCACATACCTGTAGCTGAGAGAAGCCTCCTCTTGAGGTGCTTGTGGAAAGTTGGTATTCCTTTTGAGTCGAAGCCAGGGACTAAGCTCTCATCTCGAGTTGATTTGGGGTCCACAGAGCGCTTTGGTGTTGCTACAGTGACCTCAGGATCCCTATAGACTTGAAACAGTGATCTTGGGTTTTGTCTAGAGTGCCATCAAGGAAATCAAGGCTCCTTTCACGTTTGATGTGGAACACGGAATTGCTCTACACGCAGTGCAGGGGAATCTGGCCTCATCTCGCGGCGAGAGGGAAGTCTCATGGTTTTTTTCGAGTTGCGGCCGGAACCTGGGGTATATTCTCGAGTTACGACGGGGAGGGCCCTTCCAGACACGAGTTTGTTCAGCGACGTCAGGACTCCTGCCTAGGTGCGAGGGACACCTCGGAATTCTCCTCGAGTCTTGGCATGGCAATTGGGACGCGTCTCCACGTGAGACGGGAGACCCAGTGTCCCTTTCCACGTGCCACAGGCATCCTGGGACTCCTATCCATTTTCAAGAGGAGTCAGGCATCGTCTCCTTTGGAAGCTTTGATCTCCGCAGACCTCTCGAGTTTTCAAAGGATGTGAGGCCTCCGGTCGCCATGAGACGGAGTACTAGGTCTTTCTCTGTGGTCTCCACAGGGGATTCAGACATCCCTTCGTCTTGGGACATGCAAGACGAGCCTGCATTCAATTCACTGCAGGGATATCCGGCCTAACTTCGAGTCAGAGCATCTCGGTGTCCATTCCACTTGAGGCCACAAACTCAGGGTCCCTCTCACATACCTGTAGCTGAGAGAATGCTCCTCTTGAGGTGCTCGTGGAAACTTGGTATTCCTCTTGAGTCGAAGCCAGGGACTAAGCTCTCATCTCGAGTTGATTTGGGGTCCACGGAGTGCTTTCGTGTTGCTCTTGTGACCTCAGGATCCCTCTAGACTTGAGACAGTGATCTTGGGTTTTCTCTGGAGTGCCAAAAGGACATCAAGGCTCCTTTCCCTTTTGATGTGGAACACGGAATTGCTCTGCACGCAGTGCAGAGGAATTGGGACTCATGTTGCAGCGAGGGGAAGTCTCATGGTTTTTCTCGAGATGCGGCAGGAACCAGGGGTATATTCTCGAGTTACGACGGGGAGGGCCCTTCCAGACACGTGTTTGTTCAGCGACTTCAGGACTCCTGCCTAGGTTCGAGGGACACTTCGAGATTCTCCTCGATTCTTGGCATGGCAATTGGGGCACGTCTCCACGTGAGGCGGGAGACCCAGGGTCCCTTTCCACGTGCCACAGGGATCCTGGGACTCCTATCCATTTTCAAGAGGAGTCAGGCATCGCCTCCTTTGGAAGCATTGATCTCTGCAGACCTCTCGAGTTTTCACAGGATGTGAGGCCTCCGGTCGCCATGAGGCGGAGTACTAGGTCTTTCTCTGTGGTCTCCACAGGGGATTCAGACATCCCTTCATCTTGGGAGATGCAAGACGAGCCTGCATTCAATTCACTGCAGGGATATCCGGGCTTACTTCGAGTCAGAGCGTCTCGGTGTCCATTCCACTTGAGGCCACAAACTCAGGGTCCCTCTCACATACCTGTAGCTGAGAGAAGGCTCCTATTGAGGTGCTTGTGGAAAGTTGGTATTCCTCTTGATTCGAAGCCAGGGACTAAGCTGTCATCTCGAGTTGATTTGGGGTCCCAGAGATCTTTGGTGTTGCTACAGGGACTTGAGGATCCCTATAGACTTGAGACAGTGATCTTGCGTTTTGTCTAGAGTGCCATCAAGGAAATCAAGGCTCCTTTCACGTTTGATGTGGAACACGGAATTGCTCTGCACGCAGTGCAGGGGAATCGGGCCTCATCTCGCGGCGAGGGGGAAGTCTCATGGTTTTTCTCGAGTTGCGGCCAGAACCTGGGGTATATTCTCGAGTTACGACGGGGATGGCCCTTCCAGACACGTGTTTGTTCAGCGACGTCAGGACTCCTGCCTAGGTGCGAGGGACACCTCGGGATTCTCCTCGAGTCTTGGCATGGCAATTGGGACGCGTCTCCACGTGAGGCGGGAGACCCAGGGTCCCTTTCCACGTGCCACAGGGATCCTGGGTCTCCTATCCATTTTCAAGAAGAGTCGGGCATCGTCTCCTTTGGAAGCATTGATCTCCGCGACCTCTCGAGTTTTCAAAGGATGTGAGGCCTCCGGTCGCGTTGAGGCGGAGGACTAGGTCTTTCTCTGTGGTCTCCACAGGGGATTCAGACATCCCTTCGTCTTGGGAGATGCAAGACGAGCCTGCATTCAATTCACTGCAGGGATATCCGGCCTAACTTCGAGTCAGAGCATCTCGGTGTCCATTCCACTTGAGGCCACAAACTCAGGGTCCCTCTCACATACCTGTAGCTGAGAGAAGGCTCCTCTTGAGGTGCTTGTGGAAAGTTGGTATTCCTCTTGAGTCTGAGCCAGGGACTAAGCTCTCATCTCGAGTTGATTTGGGGTCCACGGAGCGCTTTCGTCTTGCTCCTGTGACCTCAGGATCCCTCTAGACTTGAGACAGTGATCTTGGGTTTTCTCTGGAGTGCCATTAAGGAAATCAAGGCTCCTTTCACGTTTGATGTGGAACACGGAATTGCTCTGCACGCAGTGCAGGGGAATCGGGCCTCATCTCGCTGTGAAGGGGAAATCTCATGGTTTTTCTCGAGTTGCGGCAGGAACCTGGGGTATATTCTCGAGTTACGACGAGGTGGGCCCTTCCAGACACGTGTTTGTTCAGCGATGTCAGGACTCCTGCCTAGGTGCGAGGGACACCTCGGGATTCTCCTCGAGTCTTGGCATGGCAATTGGCACGCGTCTCCACGTGAGGCGGGAGATCCAGTGTCCCTTTTCACGTGCCACAGTGATCCTGGGACTCCTATCCATTTTCAAGAGGAGTCAGGCATCGTCTCCTTTGGAAGCATTGATTTCTGCAGACCTTTCGAGTTTTCAAAGGATGTGAGGCCTCCGGTCGCGATGATGCGGAGGACTAGGTCTTTGTCTGTCGTCTCCACAGGGGATTCAGACATCCCTTCGTATTGGGAGATGCAAGACGAGCCTGCATTCAATTCACTGCAGGGATATCCGGCCTTACTTCGAGTCAGAGCATCTCGGTGTCCATTCCACTTGAGGCCACAAACTCAGGGTCCCTCTCACATACCTGTAGCTGAGAGAAGCCTCCTCTTGAGGTGCTTGTGGAAAGTTGGTTTTCCTCTTAATTCGAAGCCAGGGACCAAGCTCTCATCTCGAGTTGATTTGGGGTCCACGGAGCCCTTTCGTGCTGATACAGTGGCCTCAGCATCCCTCTAGACTTGAGACAGTGATTTTGGGTTTTCTCTGGAGAGCCATCAAGGAAATCAAGGCCCCTTTCACGTTTGATGTGGAACACGGAATTGCTCTGCACGCAGTGCAGGGGAATCCGGCCTCATCTCACGGCGAGGGGGAAGTCTCATGGTATTTCTCGAGTTGCGGCCGGAACCTGGGGTATATTCTCGAGTTATTACAGGGAGGGCCCTTCCAGACACGTGTTTGTTCAGCGACGTCAGGACTCCTGCCTAGGTGCGAGGGACACCTCGGGATTCTCCTCGAGTCTTGGCATGGCAATTGGGACGCGTCTCCACGTGAAGTGGAAGACCCAGGTTCCCTTTCCACGTGCCACAGGGATCCTGGGACTCCTATCCATTTTCAAGAGGAGTCAGGCATCGTCTGCTTTGGAAGCATTGATCTCCGCGGACCTCTCGAGTTTTCAAAGGATGTGAGGCCTCCGGTCGCGATGAGGCGGAGGACTAGGTCTTTCTCTGTGGTCTCCACAGGGGATTCAGGCATCCCTTCGTCTTGGGAGATGCAACACGGGCCTGCATTCAATTCACTGCAGGGATATCGGGCCTTACTTCGAGACAGAGCATCTCGGTGTCCATTCCACTTGAGGCCACAAACTCAGGGTCCTCTCACATACCTGTAGTTGAGAGAAGCCTCCTCTTGAGGTGCTTGTGGAAATTTGGTATTCCTCTTGAGTCGAAGCCAGTTACTAAGCTCTCATCTCCAGTTGATTTGGGGTCCACGGAGCCCTTTCGTGTTGCTACAGTGACCTCAGGATCCCTCTAGACTTGAGACAGTGATCTTTGTTTTTTGCTGGACTGCCTTCAGGGAAATCAAGGCTCCTTTCACGTTTGATGTGGAACACGGAATTGCTCTGCACGCAGTGCAGGGGAATCGGGCCTCATCTCGCGGCGAAGAGGAAGTCTCATGGTTTTTCTCGAGTTGCGGCCGGAACCTGGGGTATATTCTCGAGTTACGACGGGGAGGGCCCTTCCAGACACGTGTTTCTTCAGCGACGTCAGCACTCCTGCCTAGGTGCGAGGGACACCTCGGGATTCTCCTCGAGTCTTGGAATGGCAATTGGGACGCGTCTCCGCATGAGGGGGGAGACCAAGGCTCCCTTTCCACGTGCCACAGGGATCCTGGGACTCCTTTCCATTTTCAAGAGGAGTCAGGCATCGTCTCCTTTGGAAGCATTGATCTCCGCGGACCTCTCTAGTTTTCAAAGGATGTGAGGCCTCCGGTCGCTTCGAGGCGGACGACTAGGTCTTTCTCTGTGGTCTCCACAGGGGATTCAGACATCCCTTCGTCTTGGGAGATGGAAAACGAGCCTGCATTCAATTCGCTGCAGGGATATCCGGCCTTACTTCGAGTCAGAGCATCTTGGAGTCCATTCCACTTGAGGCCACAAATTCAGGGTCCCTCTCACATACCTGTAGCTGAGAGAAGCCTCCTCTTGAGGTGCTTGTGGAAAGTTGGTATTCCTCCTAAGTCGAAGCCAGGGACTAAGCTCTCATTTCGAGTTGATTTGGGGTCCACGGAGCCCTTTCATGCTGCTACAGTGACCTCAGGATCCCTCTAGACTTGAGACAGTGACTTTGGGTTTTCTCTGGAGTGCCAAGAAGGAAATCAAGGCTCCTTTCAAGTTTGATGTGGAACACGGAATTGCTCTGCACGCAGTGCAGGGGAATCGGGCATCATGTCGCGGCGAGGGGGAAGTCTCATGGTATTTCTTGAGTTGCGGCCGAAACCTGGGGTATATTCTCGAGTTACGACGGGGAGGGCCCTTCCAGACACGTGTTTGTTCAGCGACGTCAGGACTCCTGCCTAGGTGCGAGGGACACTTCGGGATTCTCCACGAGTCTTGGCATGGCACTTGGGACTCGTCTCCACGTGAGGCGGGAGACCCAGGGTCCCTTTCCACGTGCCACAGGGATCCTGGGACTCCTATCCATTTTCAAGAGGAGTTAGGCATCTTCTCCTTTGGAAGCATTGATCCTCGTGGACCTGTCGAGTTTTCAAAGGATGTGAGGCCTCCGGTCGCGATGAGGCGGAGACCTAGGTCTTTCTCTGTGGTCTCCACTGGGGATTCAGACATCTCTTCGTCTTGGGAGATGCAAGACGAGCCAGCATTCAATTCACTGCAAGGATATCCGGCCTTACTTCGAGTCAGAGCATATCGGTGTCCATTCCACTTGAGTCCACAAACTCAGGGTCCCTCTCACATACCTGTAGCTGAAAGAAGCCTCCTCTTGAGGTGCCTGTGGAAAGTTGGTATTCCTCTTGAGTCGAAGCCAGGGACTAAGCTCTCATCTCGAGTTGATTTGGGGTCCACGGAGCCCTTTCCTGTTGCTCTAGTGACCTCAGGATCCCTCTAGACTTGAGACAGTGATCTTGGGTTTTCTCTGCAGTGCCATCAAGGAAATCAAGCCTCCTTTCACGTTTGATGTGGAACACGGAATTGCTCTGCACGCAGTGAAGGGGAATTGGGGCTCATCTCGCGGCGAGGGGGAAGTCTCATGGTTTTTCTCCAGTTGCGGCCGGAACCTGGGGTATATTCTCGAGTTACGACGGGGAGGGCCCTTCCAGACACGTGTTTGTTCTGCGACGTCAGGACACCTGCCTAGGTGCTAGGGACCCTTCGGGATTCTCCTCGAGTCGTGGCATGGCAATTGGGATGCGTCAACACGTGAGGCGGGAGACCCAGGGTCCCTTTCCACGTGCCACAGGGATCCTGGGACTCCTATCCATTTTCAAGAGGAGTCAGGCATCGTCTCCTTTGGAAGCATTGATCTCCGCGGACCTCTCGAGTTTTCAAAGGATGTGAGGCCTCCGGTCGCGATGAGGTGGAGAACTAGTTCTTTCTCTGTGGTCTCCACAGGGGATTCAGACATCCCTTCGTCTTGGGAGATGCAAGACGAGCCTGCATTCAATTTACTGCAGGGATATCCGGCCTTATTTCGAGTCAGAGCATCTCGGTGTCCATTCCACTTGAGGCCACAAACTCAGGGTCCCTCTCACATACCTGTAGCTGAGAGAAGCCTCCTCTTGAGGTGCTTTTGGAAAGTTGGTTTTCCTCTTAAGTCGAAGCCAGGGACCAAGCTCTCATCTCGAGTTGATTTGGGGTCCACGGAGCCCTTTCGTGCTGCTACAGTGGCCTCAGCATCCCTCTAGACGTGAGACAGTGACTTTGGGTTTTCTCTGGAGTGCCATCAAGGAAATCAAGGCCCCTTTCACGTTTGATGTGGAACACGGAATTGCTCTGCACGCAGTGCAGGGGAATCCGGCCTCATCTCGCAGCGAGGGGGAAGTCTCATGGTTTTTCTCGAGTTGCGGCCGGAACCTGGGGTATATTCTCGAGTTATTACAGGTAGGGCCCTTCCAGACACGTGTTTGTTCAGCGACGTCAGGACTCCTGCCTAGGTGCGAGGGACACCTCGGGATTCTCCTCAAGACTTGGCATGGCAAATGGGACGCGTCTCCACGTGAGGCGGGAGACCCAGTGTCCCTTTCCACGTGCCACAGGGATCCTGGGACTCCTATCCATTTTCAAGAGGAGTCAGGCATCGTCTCCTTTGGAAGCATTGATCTCCGCGCACCTCTCGAGTTTTCAAAGGATGTGAAGCCTCCGGTCGCGATGAGGCGGAGGACTAGGACTTTCTCTGTGGTCTCCACAGGGGACTCAGACATCCCTTCGTCTTGGGAGATGCAAGACGAGCTTGCATTCAATTCACTGCAGGGATATCCGGCCTTACTTCGAGTCAGAGCATCTCGGTGTCCATTCCAATTGAGGCCACAAACTCAGGGTCCCTCTCACATACCTGTAGCTGAGAGAAGCCTCCTCTTGAGGTGCTTGTGGAAAGTTGGTATTCCTCTTGAGTCGAAGCCAGGGACTAAGCTCTCATCACGAGTTGATTTGGGGTCCACGAAGCCCTTTGTTGTTGCTCCAGTGACTTCAGGATTCCTCTAGACTTGAGACAGTGATCTTGGGTTTTCTCTGGAGTGCCATCAAGGAAATCAAGGCTCCTTTCTCGTTTAATGTCGAACACGGAATTACTCTGCACGCAGTGCAGGGGAATCGGGCCTCATCTCGCGGCTAGGGGGAAGTCTCATGGTGTTTCTCGAGTTGTGGCCGGAACCTGGGTTATATTCTCGAGTTACGACGGGGAGGGCCCTTCCAGACACGTGTTTGTTCAGCGACGTCAGGACTCCTGCCTAGGTGCGAGGGACACCTCGGGATTCTCCACGAGTCTTTTCATGGCAATTGGGACTCGTCTCCACGTGAGGCGGGAGACCCAGTGTCCCTTTCAACGTGCCACAGGGATCCTGGGACTCCTATCTATTTTCAAGAGGAGTCAGGCATCGTCTCATTTGAAAGCATTGATCTCCGCGGACCTCTCGAGTTTTCAAAGGATGTGAGGCTTCCGGTCGCGTTGAGGCGGAGGACTACGTCTTTCTCTGTGGTCTCCACAGGGGATTCAGACATCCCATCGTCTTGGGAGATGCAAGACGAGCCTGCATTCAATTCACTGCAGGGATATCCAGCCTTACTTCGAGTGAGAGCATCTCGGTGTCTATTCCACTTGAGGCCACAAAATCAGGGTCCCTCTCACATACCTGTAGCTGAGAGAAGCCTCCTCTTTAAGTGCTTGTGGAAAGTTGGTATTCCTCTTAAGTCGAAGCCAGGGACCAAGCTCTCATCTCGAGTTGATTTGGGGTCCACGGAGCCCTTTCGTGCTGATACAGTGGCCTCAGCATCCCTCTAGACTTGAGACAGTGATTTTGGGTTTTCTCTGGAGTGCCATCAAGGAAATCAAGGCCCCTTTCACGTTTGATGTGGAACACGGAATTGCTCTGCACGCAGTGCAGGGGAATCCGGCCTCATCTCGCGGCGAGGGGGAAGTCTCATGGTTTTTCTCGAGTTGCGGCCGGAACCTGGGGTATATTCTCGAGTTATTACAGGGAGGGCCCTTCCAGACACGTGTTTGTTCAGCGACGTGAGGACTCCTGCCTAGGTGCGAGGGACACCTCGGGATTCTCCTCCAGTCTTGGCATGGCAATTGGGACGCGTCTCCACGTGAAGTGGAAGACCCAGGTTCCCTTTCCACGTGCCACAGGGATCCTGGGACTCCTATCCATTTTCAAGAGGAGTCAGGCATCGTCTGCTTTGGAAGCATTGATCTCCGCGGACCTCTCGAGTTTTCAAAGGATGTGAGGCCTCCGGTCGCGATGAGGCGGAGGACTAGGTCTTTCTCTGTGGTCTCCACAGGGGATTCAGGCATCCCTTCGTCTTGGGAGATGCAACACGGTCCTGCATTCAATTCACTGCAGGGATATCGGGCCTTACTTCGGGTCAGAGCATCTCGGAGTCCATTCCACTTGAGGCCACAAACTCAGGGTCCCTCTCACATACCTGTAGCTGAGAGAAGGCTCCTCTTGAGGTGCTTGTGGAAAGTTGGTATTCCTCTTGATTCGAAGCCAGGGACTAAGCTGTCATCTCGAGTTGATTTGGGGTCCCAGAGATCTTTGGTGTTGCTACAGGGACTTCAGGATCCCTATAGACTTGAGACAGTGATCTTGAGTTTTGTCTAGAGTGCCATCAAGGACATCAAGGCTCCTTTCACTTTTGATGTGGAACACGGAATTGCTCTGCACGCAGTGCAGAGGAATTGGGACTCATGTTGCAGCGAGGGGAAGTCTCATGGTTTTTCTCGAGATGCGGCAGGAACCTGGGGTATATTCTCGAGTTACGACGGGGAGGGCCCTTCCAGACACGTGTTTGTTCAGTGACGTCAGGACTCCTTCCTAGGTGCGAGGGACACCTCGGGATTCTCCTCGAGTCTTGGCATGGCAATTGGGACGCGTCTCCACGTGAGGCGGGAGACCCAGGGTCCCTTTCCACGTGCCACAGGGATCCTGGGTCTCCTATCCATTTTCAAGAAGAGTCGGGCATCGTCTCCTTTGGAAGCATTGATCTCCGCGGACCTCTCGAGTTTTCAAAGGATGTGAGGCCTCCGGTCGCGTTGAGGCGGAGGACTAGGTCTTTCTCTGTGGTCTCCACAGGGGATTCAGACATCCCTTCGTCTTGGGAGATGCAAGACGAGCCTGCATTCAATTCACTGCAGGGATATCCGGCCTAACTTCGAGTCAGAGCATCTCGGTGTCCATTCCACTTGAGGCCACAAACTCAGGGTCCCTCTCACATACCTGTAGCTGAGAGAAGCCTCCTCTTGAGGGGCTTGTGGAAAGTTGGTATTCCTCTTGAGTCGAAGCCAGGGACTAAGCTCTCATCTCGAGTTGATTTGGGGTCCACGGAGCGGTTTCGTCTTGCTCCTGTGACCTCAGGATCCCTCTAGACTTGAGACAGTGATCTTGGGTTTTCTCTGGAGTGCCATTAAGGAAATCAAGGCTCCTTTCACGTTTGATGTGGAACACGGAATTGCTCTGCACGCAGTGCAGGGGAATCGGGCCTCATCTCGCGGTGAAGGGGAAATCTCATGGTTTTTCTCGAGTTGCGGCAGGAACCTGGGGTATATTCTCGAGTTACGACGGGGTGGGCCCTTCCAGACACGTGTTTGTTCAGCGATGTCAGGACTCCTGCCTAGGTGCGAGGGACACCTCGGGATTCTCCTCGAGTCTTGGCATGGCAATTGGCACGCGTCTGCACGTGAGGCCGGAGACCCAGTGTCCCTTTTCACGTGCCACAGTGATCCTGGGACTCCTATCCATTTTCAAGAGGAGTCAGTCATCGTCTCCTCTGGAAGCATTGATCTCTGCAGACCTCTCGAATTTTCAAAGGATGTGAGGCCTCCGGTCGCGATGATGCGGAGGACTAGGTCTTTGTCTGCCGTCTCCACAGGGGATTCAGACATCCCTTCGTCTTGGGAGATGCAAGACGAGCCTGCATTCAATTCACTGCAGGAATATCCGGGCTTACTTCGAGTCAGAGCATCTCGGTGTTCATACCACTTGAGGCCACAAACTCAGGGTCCCTCTCACATACCTGTAGCTGAGAGAAGCCTCCTCTTGAGGTGCTTGTGGAAAGTTGGTATTCCTTTTGAGTCGAAGCCAGGGACTAAGCTCTCATCTCGAGTTGATTTGGGGTCCACAGAGCGCTTTGGTGTTGCTACAGTGACCTCAGGATCCCTATAGACTTGAGACAGTGATCTTGGGTTTTGTCTAGAGTGCCATCAAGGAAATCAAGGCTCCTTTCACGTTTGATGTGGAACACGGAATTGCTCTACACGCAGTGCAGGGGAATCTGGCCTCATCTCGCGGCGAGAGGGAAGTCTCATGGTTTTTCTCGAGTTGCGGCCGGAACCTGGGGTATATTCTCGAGTTTCGACGGGGAGGGACCTTCCAGACACGAGTTTGTTCAGCGACGTCAGGACTCCTGCCTAGGTGCGAGGGACACCTCGGGATTCTCCTCGAGTCTTGGCATGGCAATTGGGACGCGTCTCCACGTGAGACGGGAGACCCAGTGTCCCTTTTCACGTGCCACAGGCATCCTGGGACTCCTATCCATTTTCAAGAGGAGTCAGGCATCGTCTCCTTTGGAAGCATTAATCTCTGCGGACCTCTCGAATTTTCAAAGGATGTGAGGCCTCCGGTCGCCATGAGGCGGAGTACTAGGTCTTTCTCTGTGGTCTCCACTGGGGATTCAGACATCTCTTCGTCTTGGGAGATGCAAGACGAGCCAGCATTCAATTCACTGCAAGGATATCCGGCCTTACTTCGAGTCAGAGCATATCGGTGTCCATTCCACTTGAGTCCACAAACTCAGGGTCCCTCTCACATACCTGTAGCTGAAAGAAGCCTCCTCTTGAGGTGCCTGTGGAAAGTTGGTATTCCTCTTGAGTCGAAGCCAGGGACTAAGCTCTCATCTCGAGTTGATTTGGGGTCCACGGAGCCCTTTCCTGTTGCTCTAGTGACCTCAGGATCCCTCTAGACTTGAGACAGTGATCTTGGGTTTTCTCTGCAGTGCCATCAAGGAAATCAAGCCTCCTTTCACGTTTGATGTGGAACACGGAATTGCTCTGCACGCAGTGAAGGGGAATTGGGGCTCATCTCGCGGCGAGGGGGAAGTCTCATGGTTTTTCTCCAGTTGCGGCCGGAACCTGGGGTATATTCTCGAGTTACGACGGGGAGGGCCCTTCCAGACACGTGTTTGTTCTGCGACGTCAGGACACCTGCCTAGGTGCTAGGGACCCTTCGGGATTCTCCTCGAGTCGTGGCATGGCAATTGGGATGCGTCAACACGTGAGGCGGGAGACCCAGGGTCCCTTTCCGCGTGCCACAGGCATCCTGGGACTCCTATCCATTTTAAAGAGGAGTCAGGCATCGTCTCCTTTGGAAGCATTGATCTCCGCGGACCTCTCGAGTTTTCAAAGGATGTGAGGCCTCCGGTCGCGATGAGGTGGAGAACTAGTTCTTTCTCTGTGGTCTCCACAGGGGATTCAGACATCCCTTCGTCTTGGGAGATGCAAGACGAGCCTGCATTCAATTTACTGCAGGGATATCCGGCCTTATTTCGAGTCAGAGCATCTCGGTGTCCATTCCACTTGAGGCCACAAACTCAGGGTCCCTCTCACATACCTGTAGCTGAGAGAAGCCTCCTCTTGAGGTGCTTTTGGAAAGTTGGTTTTCCTCTTAAGTCGAAGCCAGGGACCAAGCTCTCATCTCGAGTTGATTTGGGGTCCACGGAGCCCTTTCGTGCTGCTACAGTGGCCTCAGCATCCCTCTAGACGTGAGACAGTGACTTTGGGTTTTCTCTGGAGTGCCATCAAGGAAATCAAGGCCCCTTTCACGTTTGATGTGGAACACGGAATTGCTCTGCACGCAGTGCAGGGGAATCCGGCCTCATCTCGCAGCGAGGGGGAAGTCTCATGGTTTTTCTCGAGTTGCGGCCGGAACCTGGGGTATATTCTCGAGTTATTACAGGTAGGGCCCTTCCAGACACGTGTTTGTTCAGCGACGTCAGGACTCCTGCCTAGGTGCGAGGGACACCTCGGGATTCTCCTCAAGACTTGGCATGGCAAATGGGACGCGTCTCCACGTGAGGCGGGAGACCCAGTGTCCCTTTCCACGTGCCACAGGGATCCTGGGACTCCTATCCATTTTCAAGAGGAGTCAGGCATCGTCTCCTTTGGAAGCATTGATCTCCGCGCACCTCTCGAGTTTTCAAAGGATGTGAAGCCTCCGGTCGCGATGAGGCGGAGGACTAGGACTTTCTCTGTGGTCTCCACAGGGGACTCAGACATCCCTTCGTCTTGGGAGATGCAAGACGAGCTTGCATTCAATTCACTGCAGGGATATCCGGCCTTACTTCGAGTCAGAGCATCTCGGTGTCCATTCCAATTGAGGCCACAAACTCAGGGTCCCTCTCACATACCTGTAGCTGAGAGAAGCCTCCTCTTGAGGTGCTTGTGGAAAGTTGGTATTCCTCTTGAGTCGAAGCCAGGGACTAAGCTCTCATCACGAGTTGATTTGGGGTCCACGAAGCCCTTTGTTGTTGCTCCAGTGACTTCAGGATTCCTCTAGACTTGAGACAGTGATCTTGGGTTTTCTCTGGAGTGCCATCAAGGAAATCAAGGCTCCTTTCTCGTTTAATGTCGAACACGGAATTACTCTGCACGCAGTGCAGGGGAATCGGGCCTCATCTCGCGGCTAGGGGGAAGTCTCATGGTGTTTCTCGAGTTGTGGCCGGAACCTGGGTTATATTCTCGAGTTACGACGGGGAGGGCCCTTCCAGACACGTGTTTGTTCAGCGACGTCAGGACTCCTGCCTAGGTGCGAGGGACACCTCGGGATTCTCCACGAGTCTTTTCATGGCAATTGGGACTCGTCTCCACGTGAGGCGGGAGACCCAGTGTCCCTTTCAACGTGCCACAGGGATCCTGGGACTCCTATCTATTTTCAAGAGGAGTCAGGCATCGTCTCATTTGAAAGCATTGATCTCCGCGGACCTCTCGAGTTTTCAAAGGATGTGAGGCTTCCGGTCGCGTTGAGGCGGAGGACTACGTCTTTCTCTGTGGTCTCCACAGGGGATTCAGACATCCCATCGTCTTGGGAGATGCAAGACGAGCCTGCATTCAATTCACTGCAGGGATATCCAGCCTTACTTCGAGTGAGAGCATCTCGGTGTCTTTTCCACTTGAGGCCACAAAATCAGGGTCCCTCTCACATACCTGTAGCTGAGAGAAGCCTCCTCTTTAAGTGCTTGTGGAAAGTTGGTATTCCTCTTAAGTCGAAGCCAGGGACCAAGCTCTCATCTCGAGTTGATTTGGGGTCCACGGAGCCCTTTCGTGCTGATACAGTGGCCTCAGCATCCCTCTAGACTTGAGACAGTGATTTTGGGTTTTCTCTGGAGTGCCATCAAGGAAATCAAGGCCCCTTTCACGTTTGATGTGGAACACGGAATTGCTCTGCACGCAGTGCAGGGGAATCCGGCCTCATCTCGCGGCGAGGGGGAAGTCTCATGGTTTTTCTCGAGTTGCGGCCGGAACCTGGGGTATATTCTCGAGTTATTACAGGGAGGGCCCTTCCAGACACGTGTTTGTTCAGCGACGTGAGGACTCCTGCCTAGGTGCGAGGGACACCTCGGGATTCTCCTCCAGTCTTGGCATGGCAATTGGGACGCGTCTCCACGTGAAGTGGAAGACCCAGGTTCCCTTTCCACGTGCCACAGGGATCCTGGGACTCCTATCCATTTTCAAGAGGAGTCAGGCATCGTCTGCTTTGGAAGCATTGATCTCCGCGGACCTCTCGAGTTTTCAAAGGATGTGAGGCCTCCGGTCGCGATGAGGCGGAGGACTAGGTCTTTCTCTGTGGTCTCCACAGGGGATTCAGGCATCCCTTCGTCTTGGGAGATGCAACACGGTCCTGCATTCAATTCACTGCAGGGATATCGGGCCTTACTTCGGGTCAGAGCATCTCGGAGTCCATTCCACTTGAGGCCACAAACTCAGGGTCCCTCTCACATACCTGTAGCTGAGAGAAGGCTCCTCTTGAGGTGCTTGTGGAAAGTTGGTATTCCTCTTGATTCGAAGCCAGGGACTAAGCTGTCATCTCGAGTTGATTTGGGGTCCCAGAGATCTTTGGTGTTGCTACAGGGACTTCAGGATCCCTATAGACTTGAGACAGTGATCTTGAGTTTTGTCTAGAGTGCCATCAAGGACATCAAGGCTCCTTTCACTTTTGATGTGGAACACGGAATTGCTCTGCACGCAGTGCAGAGGAATTGGGACTCATGTTGCAGCGAGGGGAAGTCTCATGGTTTTTCTCGAGATGCGGCAGGAACCTGGGGTATATTCTCGAGTTACGACGGGGAGGGCCCTTCCAGACACGTGTTTGTTCAGTGACGTCAGGACTCCTTCCTAGGTGCGAGGGACACCTCGGGATTCTCCTCGAGTCTTGGCATGGCAATTGGGACGCGTCTCCACGTGAGGCGGGAGACCCAGGGTCCCTTTCCACGTGCCACAGGGATCCTGGGTCTCCTATCCATTTTCAAGAAGAGTCGGGCATCGTCTCCTTTGGAAGCATTGATCTCCGCGGACCTCTCGAGTTTTCAAAGGATGTGAGGCCTCCGGTCGCGTTGAGGCGGAGGACTAGGTCTTTCTCTGTGGTCTCCACAGGGGATTCAGACATCCCTTCGTCTTGGGAGATGCAAGACGAGCCTGCATTCAATTCACTGCAGGGATATCCGGCCTAACTTCGAGTCAGAGCATCTCGGTGTCCATTCCACTTGAGGCCACAAACTCAGGGTCCCTCTCACATACCTGTAGCTGAGAGAAGCCTCCTCTTGAGGGGCTTGTGGAAAGTTGGTATTCCTCTTGAGTCGAAGCCAGGGACTAAGCTCTCATCTCGAGTTGATTTGGGGTCCACGGAGCGGTTTCGTCTTGCTCCTGTGACCTCAGGATCCCTCTAGACTTGAGACAGTGATCTTGGGTTTTCTCTGGAGTGCCATTAAGGAAATCAAGGCTCCTTTCACGTTTGATGTGGAACACGGAATTGCTCTGCACGCAGTGCAGGGGAATCGGGCCTCATCTCGCGGTGAAGGGGAAATCTCATGGTTTTTCTCGAGTTGCGGCAGGAACCTGGGGTATATTCTCGAGTTACGACGGGGTGGGCCCTTCCAGACACGTGTTTGTTCAGCGATGTCAGGACTCCTGCCTAGGTGCGAGGGACACCTCGGGATTCTCCTCGAGTCTTGGCATGGCAATTGGCACGCGTCTGCACGTGAGGCCGGAGACCCAGTGTCCCTTTTCACGTGCCACAGTGATCCTGGGACTCCTATCCATTTTCAAGAGGAGTCAGTCATCGTCTCCTCTGGAAGCATTGATCTCTGCAGACCTCTCGAATTTTCAAAGGATGTGAGGCCTCCGGTCGCGATGATGCGGAGGACTAGGTCTTTGTCTGCCGTCTCCACAGGGGATTCAGACATCCCTTCGTCTTGGGAGATGCAAGACGAGCCTGCATTCAATTCACTGCAGGAATATCCGGGCTTACTTCGAGTCAGAGCATCTCGGTGTTCATACCACTTGAGGCCACAAACTCAGGGTCCCTCTCACATACCTGTAGCTGAGAGAAGCCTCCTCTTGAGGTGCTTGTGGAAAGTTGGTATTCCTTTTGAGTCGAAGCCAGGGACTAAGCTCTCATCTCGAGTTGATTTGGGGTCCACAGAGCGCTTTGGTGTTGCTACAGTGACCTCAGGATCCCTATAGACTTGAGACAGTGATCTTGGGTTTTGTCTAGAGTGCCATCAAGGAAATCAAGGCTCCTTTCACGTTTGATGTGGAACACGGAATTGCTCTACACGCAGTGCAGGGGAATCTGGCCTCATCTCGCGGCGAGAGGGAAGTCTCATGGTTTTTCTCGAGTTGCGGCCGGAACCTGGGGTATATTCTCGAGTTACGACGGGGAGGGACCTTCCAGACACGAGTTTGTTCAGCGACGTCAGGACTCCTGCCTAGGTGCGAGGGACACCTCGGGATTCTCCTCGAGTCTTGGCATGGCAATTGGGACGCGTCTCCACGTGAGACGGGAGACCCAGTGTCCCTTTTCACGTGCCACAGGCATCCTGGGACTCCTATCCATTTTCAAGAGGAGTCAGGCATCGTCTCCTTTGGAAGCATTAATCTCTGCGGACCTCTCGAATTTTCAAAGGATGTGAGGCCTCCGGTCGCCATGAGGCGGAGTACTAGGTCTTTCTCTGTGGTCTCCACAGGGGATTCAGACATCCCTTCGTCTTGGGACATGCAAGACGAGCCTGCATTCAATTCACTGCAGGGATATCCGGCCTAACTTCGAGTCAGAGCATCTCGGTGTCCATTCCACTTGAGTCCACAAACTCAGGGTCCCTCTCACATACCTGTAGCTGAGAGAATGCTCCTCTTGAGGTGCTCGTGGAAACTTGGTATTCCTCTTGAGTCGAAGCCAGGGACTAACCTCTCATCTCGAGTTGATTTGGGGTCCACGGAGTGCTTTCGTGTTGCTCCTGTGACCTCAGGATCCCTCTAGACTTGAGACAGTGATCTTGGGTTTTCTCTGGAGTGCCAAAAGGACATCAAGGCTCCTTTCCCTTTTGATGTGGAACACGGAATTGCTCTGCACGCAGTGCAGAGGAATTGGGACTCATGTTGCAGCGAGGGGAAGTCTCATGGTTTTTCTCGAGATGCGGCAGGAACCTGGGGTATATTCTCGAGTTACGACGGGGAGGGCCCTTCCAGACACGTGTTTGTTCAGCGACGTCAGGACTCCTGCCTAGGTGCGAGGGACACCTCGGGATTCTCCTCGAGTCTTGGCATGGCAATTGGGACGCGTCTCCACGTGAGGCGGGAGACCCAGGGTCCCTTTCCACGTGCCACAGGGATCCTGGGTCTCCTATCCATTTTCAAGAAGAGTCGGGCATCGTCTCCTTTGGAAGCATTGATCTCCGCGGACCTCTCGAGTTTTCAAAGGATGTGAGGCCTCCGGTCGCGTTGAGGCGGAGGACTAGGTCTTTCTCTGTGGTCTCCACAGGGGATTCAGACATCCCTTCGTCTTGGGAGATGCAAGACGAGCCTGCATTCAATTCACTGCAGGGATATCCGGCCTAACTTCGAGTCAGAGCATCTCGGTGTCCATTCCACTTGAGGCCACAAACTCAGGGTCCCTCTCACATACCTGTAGCTGAGAGAAGCCTCCTCTTGAGGGGCTTGTGGAAAGTTGGTGTTCCTCTTGAGTCGAAGCCAGGGACTAAGCTCTCATCTCGAGTTGATTTGGGGTCCACGGAGCGGTTTCGTCTTGCTCCTGTGACCTCAGGATCCCTCTAGACTTGAGACAGTGATCTTGGGTTTTCTCTGGAGTGCCATTAAGGAAATCAAGGCTCCTTTCACGTTTGATGTGGAACACGGAATTGCTCTGCACGCAGTGCAGGGGAATCGGGCCTCATCTCGCGGTGAAGGGGAAATCTCATGGTTTTTCTCGAGTTGCGGCAGGAACCTGGGGTATATTCTCGAGTTACGACGGGGTGGGCCCTTCCAGACACGTGTTTGTTCAGCGATGTCAGGACTCCTGCCTAGGTGCGAGGGACACCTCGGGATTCTCCTCGAGTCTTGGCATGGCAATTGGCACGCGTCTGCACGTGAGGCCGGAGACCCAGTGTCCCTTTTCACGTGCCACAGTGATCCTGGGACTCCTATCCATTTTCAAGAGGAGTCAGGCATCGTCTCCTTTGGAAGCATTGATCTCTGCAGACCTCTCGAATTTTCAAAGGATGTGAGGCCTCCGGTCGCGATGATGCGGAGGACTAGGTCTTTGTCTGCCGTCTCCACAGGGGATTCAGACATCCCTTCGTATTGGGAGATGCAAGACGAGCCTGCATTCAATTCACTGCAGGAATATCCGGGCTTACTTCGAGTCAGAGCATCTCGGTGTCCATTCCACTTGAGGCCACAAACTCAGGGTCCCTCTCACATACCTGTAGCTGAGAGAAGCCTCCTCTTGAGGTGCTTGTGGAAAGTTGGTATTCCTTTTGAGTCGAAGCCAGGGACTAAGCTCTCATCTCGAGTTGATTTGGGGTCCACAGAGCGCTTTGGTGTTGCTACAGTGACCTCAGGATCCCTATAGACTTGAGACAGTGATCTTGGGTTTTGTCTAGAGTGCCATCAAGGAAATCAAGGCTCCTTTCACGTTTGATGTGGAACACGGAATTGCTCTACACGCAGTGCAGGGGAATCTGGCCTCATCTCGCGGCGAGAGGGAAGTCTCATGGTTTTTCTCGAGTTGCGGCCGGAACCTGGGGTATATTCTCGAGTTACGACGGGGAGGGACCTTCCAGACACGAGTTTGTTCAGCGACGTCAGGACTCCTGCCTAGGTGCGAGGGACACCTCGGGATTCTCCTCGAGTCTTGGCATGGCAATTGGGACGCGTCTCCACGTGAGACGGGAGACCCAGTGTCCCTTTTCACGTGCCACAGGCATCCTGGGACTCCTATGCATTTTCAAGAGGAGTCAGGCATCTTCTCCTTTGGAAGCATTAATCTCTGCGGACCTCTCGAATTTTCAAAGGATGTGAGGCCTCCGGTCGCCATGAGGCGGAGTACTAGGTCTTTCTCTGTGGTCTCCACAGGGGATTCAGACATCCCTTCGTCTTGGGACATGCAAGACGAGCCTGCATTCAATTCACTGCAGGGATATCCGGCCTAACTTCGAGTCAGAGCATCTCGGTGTCCATTCCACTTGAGTCCACAAACTCAGGGTCCCTCTCACATACCTGTAGCTGAGAGAATGCTCCTCTTGAGGTGCTCGTGGAAACTTGGTATTCCTCTTGAGTCGAAGCCAGGGACTAAGCTCTCATCTCGAGTTGATTTGGGGTCCACGGAGTGCTTTCGTGTTGCTCCTGTGACCTCAGGATCCCTCTAGACTTGAGACAGTGATCTTGGGTTTTCTCTGGAGTGCCAAAAGGACATCAAGGCTCCTTTCCCTTTTGATGTGGAACACGGAATTGCTCTGCACGCAGTGCAGAGGAATTGGGACTCATGTTGCAGCGAGGGGAAGTCTCATGGTTTTTCTCGAGATGCGGCAGGAACCTGGGGTATATTCTCGAGTTACGACGGGGAGGGCCCTTCCAGACACGTGTTTGTTCAGCGACGTCAGGACTCCTGCCTAGGTGCGAGGGACACCTCGGGATTCTCCTCGAGTCTTGGCATGGCAATTGGGACGCGTCTCCACGTGAGGCGGGAGACCCAGGGTCCCTTTCCACGTGCCACAGGGATCCTGGGTCTCCTATCCATTTTCAAGAAGAGTCGGGCATCGTCTCCTTTGGAAGCATTGATCTCCGCGGACCTCTCGAGTTTTCAAAGGATGTGAGGCCTTCGGTCGCGTTGAGGCGGAGGACTAGGTCTTTCTCTGTGGTCTCCACAGGGGATTCAGACATCCCTTCGTCTTGGGAGATGCAAGACGAGCCTGCATTCAATTCACTGCAGGGATATCCGGCCTAACTTCGAGTCAGAGCATCTCGGTGTCCATTCCACTTGAGGCCACAAACTCAGGGTCCCTCTCACATACCTGTAGCTGAGAGAAGGCTCCTCTTGAGGTGCTTGTGGAAAGTTGGTATTCCTCTTGAGTCTGAGCCAGGGACTAAGCTCTCATCTCGAGTTGATTTGGGGTCCACGGAGCGCTTTCGTCTTGCTCCTGTGACCTCAGGATCCCTCTAGACTTGAGACAGTGATCTTGGGTTTTCTTTGGAGTGCCATTAAGGAAATCAAGGCTCCTTTCACGTTTGATGTGGAACACGGAATTGCTCTGCACGCAGTGCAGGGGAATCGGGCCTCATCTCGCGGTGAAGGGGAAATCTCATGGTTTTTCTCGAGTTGCGGCAGGAAACTGGGGTATATTCTCGAGTTACGACGAGGTGGGCCCTTCCAGACACGTGTTTGTTCAGCGATGTCAGGACTCCTGCCTAGGTGCGAGGGAAACCTCGGGATTCTCCTCGAGTCTTGGCATGGCAATTGGCACGCGTCTCCACGTGAGGCGGGAGATCCAGTGTCCCTTTTCACGTGCCACAGTGATCCTGGGACTCCTATCCATTTTCAAGAGGAGTCAGGCATCGTCTCCTTTGGAAGCATTGATTTCTGCAGACCTTTCGAGTTTTCAAAGGATGTGAGGCCTCCGGTCGCGATGATGTGGAGGACTAGGTCTTTGTCTGTCGTCTCCACAGGGGATTCAGACATCCCTTCGTATTGGGAGATGCAAGACGAGCCTGCATTCAATTCACTGCAGGGATATCCGGCCTTACTTCGAGTCAGAGCATCTCGGTGTCCATTCCACTTGAGGCCACAAACTCAGGGTCCCTCTCACATACCTGTAGCTGAGAGAAGCCTCCTCTTGAGGTGCTTGTGGAAAGTTGGTTTTCCTCTTAAGTCGAAGCCAGGGACCAAGCTCTCATCTCGAGTTGATTTGGGGTCCACGGAGCCCTTTCGTGCTGATACAGTGGCCTCAGCATCCCTCTAGACTTGAGACAGTGATTTTGGGTTTTCTCTGGAGTGCCATCAAGGAAATCAAGGCCCCTTTCACGTTTGATGTGGAACACGGAATTGCTCTGCATGCAGTGCAGGGGAATCCGGCCTCATCTCGCGGCGAGGGGGAAGTCTCATGGTTTTTCTCGAGTTGCGGCCGGAACCTGGGGTATATTCTCGAGTTATTACAGGGAGGGCCCTTCCAGACACGTGTTTGTTCAGCGACGTCAGGACTCCTGCCTAGGTGCGAGGGACACCTCGGGATTCTCCTCGAGTCTTGGCATGGCAATTGGGACGCGTCTCCACGTGAAGTGGAAGACCCAGGTTCCCTTTCCACGTGCTACAGGGATCCTGGGACTCCTATCCATTTTCAAGAGGAGTCAGGCATCGTCTGCTTTGGAAGCATTGATCTCCGCGGACCTCTCGAGTTTTCAAAGGATGTGAGGCCTCCGGTCGCGATGAGGCGGAGGACTAGGTCTTTCTCTGTGGTCTCCACAGGGGATTCAGGCATCCCTTCGTCTTGGGAGATGCAACACGGGCCTGCATTCAATTCACTGCAGGGATATCGGGCCTTACTTCGAGACAGAGCATCTCGGTGTCCATTCCACTTGAGGCCACAAACTCAGGGTCCTCTCACATACCTGTAGTTGAGAGAAGCCTCCTCTTGAGGTGCTTGTGGAAATTTGGTATTCCTCTTGAGTCGAAGCCAGTTACTAAGCTCTCATCTCCAGTTGATTTGGGGTCCACGGAGCCCTTTCGTGTTGCTACAGTGACCTCAGGATCCCTCTAGACTTGAGACAGTGATCTTTGTTTTTCTCTGGACTGCCTTCAGGGAAATCAAGGCTCCTTTCACGTTTGATGTGGAACACGGAATTGCTCTGCACGCAGTGCAGGGGAATCGGGCCTCATCTCGCGGCGAAGAGGAAGTCTCATGGTTTTTCTCGAGTTGCGGCCGGAACCTGGGGTATATTCTCGAGTTACGACGGGGAGGGCCCTTCCAGACACGTGTTTCTTCAGCGACGTCAGCACTCCTGCCTAGGTGCGAGGGACACCTCGGGATTCTCCTCGAGTCTTGGAATGGCAATTGGGACGCATCTCCGCGTGAGGGGGGAGACCAAGGGTCCCTTTCCACGTGCCACAGGGATCCTGGGACTCCTATCCATTTTCAAGAGGAGTCAGGCATCGTCTCCTTTGGAAGCATTGATCTCCGCGGACCTCTCTAGTTTTCAAAGGATGTGAGGCCTCCGGTCGCTTCGAGGCGGACGACTAGGTCTTTCTCTGTGGTCTCCACAGGGGATTCAGACATCCCTTCGTCTTGGGAGATGGAAAACGAGCCTGCATTCAATTCGCTGCAGGGATATCCGGCCTTACCTCGAGTCAGAGCATCTTGGAGTCCATTCCACTTGAGGCCACAAATTCAGGGTCCCTCTCACATACCTGTAGCTGAGAGAAGCCTCCTCTTGAGGTGCTTGTGGAAAGTTGGTATTCCTCCTAAGTCGAAGCCAGGGACTAAGCTCTCATTTCGAGTTGATTTGGGGTCCACGGAGCCCTTTCATGCTGCTACAGTGACCTCAGGATCCCTCTAGACTTGAGACAGTGACTTTGGGTTTTCTCTGGAGTGCCAACAAGGAAATCAAGGCTCCTTTCACGTTTGATGTGGAACACGGAATTGCTCTGCACGCAGTGCAGGGGAATCGGGTCTCATCTTGCGGCGAGGGGGAAGTCTCATGGTATTTCTTGAGTTGCGGCCGAAACCTGGGGTATATTTTCGAGTTACGACGGGGAGGGCCCTTCCAGACACGTGTTTGTTCAGCGACGTCAGGACTCCTGCCTAGGTGCGAGGGACACTTCGGGATTCTCCACGAGTCTTGGCATGGCAATTGGGACTCGTCTCCACGTGAGGCGGGAGACCCAGGGTCCCTTTCCACGTGCCACAGGGATCCTGGGACTCCTATCCATTTTCAAGAGGAGTTAGACATCTTCTCCTTTGGAAGCATTGATCCTCGTGGACCTCTCGAGTTTTCAAAGGATGTGAGGCCTCCGGTCGCGATGAGGCGGAGACCTAGGTCTTTCTCTGTGGTCTCCACAGGGGATTCAGACATCTCTTCGTCTTGGGAGATGCAAGACGAGCCTGCATTCAATTCACTGCAAGGATATCCGGCCTTACTTCGAGTCAGAGCATATCGGTGTCCATTCCACTTGAGTCCACAAACTCAGGGTCCATCTCACATACCTGTAGCTGAAAGAAGCCTCCTCTTGAGGTGGCTGTGGAAAGTTGGTATTCCTCTTGAGTCGAAGCCAGGGACTAAGCTCTCATCTCGAGTTGATTTGGGGTCCACGGAGCCCTTTCCTGTTGCTCCAGTGACCTCAGGATCCCTCTAGACTTGAGACAGTGATCTTGGGTTTTCTCTGCAGTGCCATCAAGGAAATCAAGCCTCCTTTCACGTTTGATGTGGAACACGGAATTGCTCTGCACGCAGTGAAGGGGAATTGGGGCTCATCTCGCAGCGAGGGGGAAGTCTCATGGTTTTTCTCCAGTTGCGGCCGGAACCTGGGGTATATTCTCGAGTTACGACGGGGAGGGCCCTTCCAGACACGTGTTTGTTCTGCGACGTCAGGACACCTGCCTAGGTGCTAGGGACCCTTCGGGATTCTCCTCGAGTCGTGGCATGGCAATTGGGATGCGTCAACACGTGAGGCGGGAGACCCAGGGTCCCTTTCCGCGTGCCACAGGCATCCTGGGACTCCTATCCATTTTAAAGAGGAGTCAGGCATCGTCTCCTTTGGAAGCATTGATCTCCGCGGACCTCTCGAGTTTTCAAAGGATGTGAGGCCTCCGGTCGCGATGAGGTGGAGAACTAGTTCTTTCTCTGTGGTCTGCACAGGGGATTCAGACATCCCTTCGTCTTGGGAGATGCAAGACGAGCCTGCATTCAATTCACTGCAGGGATATCCGGCCTTATTTCGAGTCAGAGCATCTCGGTGTCCATTCCACTTGAGGCCACAAACTCAGGGTCCCTCTCACATACCTGTAGCTGAGAGAAGCCTCCTCTTGAGGTGCTTGTGGAAAGTTGGTTTTCCTCTTAAGTCGAAGCCAGGGACCAAGCTCTCATCTCGAGTTGATTTGGGGTCCACGGAGCCCTTTCGTGCTGCTACAGTGGCCTCAGCATCCCTCTAGACGTGAGACAGTGACTTTGGGTTTTCTCTGGAGTGCCATCAAGGAAATCAAGGCCCCTTTCACGTTTGATGTGGAACACGGAATTGCTCTGCACGCAGTGCAGCGGAATCCGGCCTCATCTCGCAGCCAAGGGGAAGTCTCATGGTTTTTCTCGAGTTGCGGCCGGAACCTGGGGTATATTCTCGAGTTATTACAGGGAGGGCCCTTCCAGACACGTGTTTGTTCAGCGACGTCAGGACTCCTGCCTAGGTGCGAGGGACACCTCGGGATTCTCCTCAAGACTTGGCATGGCAAATGGGACGCGTCTCCACGTGAGGCGGGAGACCCAGTGTCCCTTTCCACGTGCCACAGGGATCCTGGGACTCCTATCCATTTTCAAGAGGAGTCAGGCATCGTCTCCTTTGGAAGCATTGATCTCCGCGCACCTCTCGAGTTTTCAAAGGATGTGAAGCCTCCGGTCGCGATGAGGCGGAGGACTAGGACTTTCTCTGTGGTCTCCACAGGGGACTCAGACATCCCTTCGTCTTGGGAGATGCAAGACGAGCTTGCATTCAATTCACTGCAGGGATATCCGGCCTTACTTCGAGTCAGAGCATCTCGGTGTCCATTCCACTTGAGACCACAAACTCAGGGTCCCTCTCACATACCTGTAGCTGAGAGAAGCCTCCTCTTGAGGTGCTTGTGGAAAGTTGGTATTCCTCTTGAGTCGAAGCCAGGGACTAAGCTCTCATCACGAGTTGATTTGTGGTCCACGAAGCCCTTTGTTGTTGATCCAGTGACTTCAGGATTCCTCTAGACTTGAGACAGTGATCTTGGGTTTTCTCTGGAGTGCCATCAAGGAAATCAAGGCTCCTTTCTCGTTTAATGTCGAACACGGAATTACTCTGCACGCAGTGCAGGGGAATCGGGCCTCATCTCGCGGCTAGGGGGAAGTCTCATGGTGTTTCTCGAGTTGTGGCCGGAACCTGGGTTATATTCTCGAGTTACGACGGGGAGGGCCCTTCCAGACACGTGTTTGTTCAGCGACGTCAGGACTCCTGCCTAGGTGCGAGGGACACCTCGGGATTCTCCACGAGTCTTTTCATTGCAATTGGGACTCGTCTCCACGTGAGGCGTGAGACCCAGTGTCCCTTTCAACGTGCCACAGGGATCCTGGGACTCCTATCTATTTTCAAGAGGAGTCAGGCATCGTCTCCTTTGAAAGCATTGATCTCCGCGGACCTCTCGAGTTTTCAAAGGATGTGAGGCTTCCGGTCGCGTTGAGGCGGAGGACTACGTCTTTCTCTGTGGTCTCCACAGGGGATTCAGACATCCCATCGTCTTGGGAGATGCAAGACGAGCCTGCATTCAATTCACTGCAGGGATATCCAGCCTCACTTCGAGTGAGAGCATCTCGGTGTCTATTCCACTTGAGGCCACAAAATCAGGGTCCCTCTCACATACCTGTAGCTGAGAGAAGCCTCCTCTTGAAGTGCTTGTGGAGAGTTGGTATTCCTCTTAAGTCGAAGCCAGGGACCAAGCTCTCATCTCGAGTTGATTTGGGGTCCACGGAGCCCTTTCGTGCTGATACAGTGGCCTCAGCATCCCTCTAGACTTGAGACAGTGATTTTGGGTTTTCTCTGGAGTGCCATCAAGGAAATCAAGGCCCCTTTCACGTTTGATGTGGAACACGGAATTGCTCTGCACGCAGTGCATGGGAATCCGGCCTCATCTCGAGGCGAGGGGGAAGTCTCATGGTTTTTCTCGAGTTGCGGCCGGAACCTGGGGTATATTCTCGAGTTATTACAGGGAGGACCCTTCCAGACACGTGTTTGTTCAGCGACGTCAGGACTCCTGCCTAGGTGCGAGGGACACCTCGGGATTCTCCTCCAGTCTTGGCATGGCAATTGGGACGCGTCTCCACGTGAAGTGGAAGACCCTGGTTCCCTTTCCACGTGCCACAGGGATCCTGGGACTCCTATCCATTTTCAAGAGGAGTCAGGCATCGTCTGCTTTGGAAGCATTGATCTCCGCGGACCTCTCGAGTTTTCAAAGGATGTGAGGCCTCCGGTCGCGATGAGGCGGAGGACTAGGTCTTTCTCTGTGGTCTCCACAGGGGATTCAGGCATCCCTTCGTCTTGGGAGATGCAACACGGGCCTGCATTCAATTCACTGCAGGGATATCGGGCCTTACTTCGAGACAGAGCATTTCGGTGTCCATTCCACTTGAGGCCACAAACTCAGGGTCCTCTCACATACCTGTAGTTGAGAGAAGCCTCCTCTTGAGGTGCTTGTGGAAATTTGGTATTCCTCTTGAGTCGAAGCCAGTTACTAAGCTCTCATCTCCAGTTGATTTGGGGTCCACGGAGCCCTTTCGTGTTGCTACAGTGACCTCAGGATCCCTCTAGACTTGAGACAGTGATCTTTGTTTTTCTCTGGACTGCCTTCAGGGAAATCAAGGCTCCTTTCACGTTTGATGTGGAACACGGAATTGCTCTGCACGCAGTGCAGGGGAATCGGGCCTCATCTCGCGGCGAAGAGGAAGTCTCATGGTTTTTCTCGAGTTGCGACCGGAACCTGGGGTATATTCTCGAGTTACGACGGGGAGGGCCCTTCCAGACACGTGTTTCTTCAGCGACGTCAGCACTCCTGCCTAGGTGCGAGGGACACCTCGGGATTCTCCTCGAGTCTTGGAATGGTAATTGGGACGCGTCTCCGCGTGAGGGGGGAGACCAAGGGTCCCTTTCCACGTGCCACAGGGATCCTGGGACTCCTATCCATTTTCAAGAGGAGTCAGGCATCGTCTCCTTTGGAAGCATTGATCTCCGCGGACCTCTCTAGTTTTCAAAGGATGTGAGGCCTCCGGTCGCTTCGAGGCGGACGACTAGGTCTTTCTCTGTGGTCTCCACAGGGGATTCAGACATCCCTTCGTCTTGGGAGATGGAAAACGAGCCTGCATTCAATTCGCTGAAGGGATATCCGGCCTTACTTCGAGTCAGAGCATCTTGGAGTCCATTCCACTTGAGGCCACAAATTCAGGGTCCCTCTCACATACCTGTAGCTGAGAGAAGCCTCCTCTTGAGGTGCTTGTGGAAAGTTGGTATTCCTCCTAAGTCGAAGCCAGGGACTAAGCTCTCATTTCGAGTTGATTTGGGGTCCACGGAGCCCTTTCATGCTGCTACAGTGACCTCAGGATCCCTCTAGACTTGAGACAGTGACGTTGGGTTTTCTCTGGAGTGCCAACAAGGAAATCAAGGCTCCTTTCACGTTTGATGTGGAACACGGAATTGCTCTGCACGCAGTGCAGGGGAATCGGGTCTCATCTTGCGGCGAGGGGGAAGTCTCATGGTATTTCTTGAGTTGCGGCCGAAACCTGGGGTATATTCTCGAGTTACGACGGGGAGGGCCCTTCCAGACACGTGTTTGTTCAGCGACGTCAGGACTCCTGCCTAGGTGCGAGGGACACTTCGGGATTCTCCACGAGTCTTGGCATGGCAATTGGGACTCGTCTCCACGTGAGGCGGGAGACCCAGTGTCCCTTTCCACGTGCCACAGGGATCCTGGGACTCCTATCCATTTTCAAGAGAAGTTAGGCATCTTCTCCTTTGGAAGCATTGATCCTCGTGGACCTCTCGAGTTTTCAAAGGATGTGAGGCCTCCGGTCGCGATGAGGCGGAGACCTAGGTCTTTCTCTGTGGTCTCCACAGGGGATTCAGACATCTCTTCGTCTTGGGAGATGCAAGACGAGCCTGCATTCAATTCACTGCAAGGATATCCGGCCTTACTTCGAGTCAGAGCATATCGGTGTCCATTCCACTTGAGTCCACAAACTCAGGGTCCCTCTCACATACCTGTAGCTGAGAGAAGCCTCCTCTTGAGGTGCCTGTGGAAAGTTGGTATTCCTCTTGAGTCGAAGCCAGGGACTAAGCTCTCATCTCGAGTTGATTTGGGGACCACGGAGCCCTTTCCGGTTGCTCCAGTGACCTCAGGATCCCTCTAGACTTGAGACAGTGATCTTGGGTTTTCTCTGCAGTGCCATCAAGGAAATCAAGCCTCCTTTCACGTTTGATGTGGAACACGGAATTGCTCTGCACACAGTGAAGGGGAATTGGGGCTCATCTCGCGGCGAGGGGGAAGTCTCATGGTTTTTCTCCAGTTGCGGCCGGAACCTGGGGTATATTCTCGAGTTACGACGGGGAGGGCCCTTCCAGACACGTGTTTGTTCTGCGACGTCAGGACACCTGCCTAGGTGCTAGGGACCCTTCGGGATTCTCCTCGAGTCGTGGCATGGCAATTGGGATGCGTCAACACGTGAGGCGGGAGACCCAGGGTCCCTTTCCACGTGCCACAGGGATCCTGGGGCTCCTATCCATTTTCAAGAGGAGTCAGGCATCGTCTCCTTTGGAAGCATTGATCTCCGCGCACCTCTCGAGTTTTCAAAGGATGTGAAGCCTCCGGTCGCGATGAGGCGGAAGACTAGGACTTTCTCTGTGGTCTCCACAGGGGACTCAGACATCCCTTCGTCTTGGGAGATGCAAGACGAGCTTGCATTCAATTCACTGCAGGGATATCCGGCCTTACTTCGAGTCAGAGCATCTCGGTGTCCATTCCACTTGAGGCCACAAACTCAGGGTCCCTCTCACATACCTGTAGCTGAGAGAAGCCTCCTCTTGAGGTGCTTGTGGAAAGTTGGTATTCCTCTTGAGTCGAAGCCAGGGACTAAGCTCTCATCACGAGTTGATTTGGGGTCCACGAAGCCCTTTGTTGTTGCTCCAGTGACTTCAGGATTCCTCTAGACTTGAGACAGTGATCTTGGGTTTTCTCTGGAGTGCCATCAAGGAAATCAAGGCTCCTTTCTCGTTTAATGTCGAACACGGAATTACTCTGCACGCAGTGCAGGGGAATCGGGCCTCATCTCGCGGCTAGGGGGAAGACTTATGGTGTTTCTCGAGTTGTGGCCGGAACCTGGGTTATATTCTCGAGTTACGACGGGGAGGGCCCTTCCAGACACGTGTTTGTTCAGCGACGTCAGGACTCCTGCCTAGGTGCGAGGGACACCTCGGGATTCTCCACGAGTCTTTTCATGGCAATTGGGACTCGTCTCCACGTGAGGCGGGAGACCCAGTGTCCCTTTCAACGTGCCACAGGGATCCTGGGACTCCTATCTATTTTCAAGAGGAGTCAGGCATCGTCTCCTTTGAAAGCATTGATCTCCGCGGACCTCTCGAGTTTTCAAAGGATGTGAGGCTTCCGGTCGCGTTGAGGCGGAGGACTACTTCTTTCTCTGTGGTCTCCACAGGGGATTCAGACATCCCATCGTCTTGGGAGATGCAAGACGAGCCTGCATTCAATTCACTGCAGGGATATCCAGCCTTACTTCGAGTGAGAGCATCTCGGTGTCTATTCCACTTGAGGCCACAAAATCAGGGTCCCTCTCACATACCTGTAGCTGAGAGAAGCCTCCTCTTGAAGTGCTTGTGGAAAGTTGGTATTCCTCTTGAGTCGAAGCCAGGGACTAAGCTATCATCTCGAGTTGATTTTGGGTCCACGGAGCCTTTTCGAGTTGCTCCAGTGACCTCAGGATCCCTCTAGACTTGAGACAGTGATCTTGGGTTTTCTCTGGAGTGCCATCAAGGAAATCAAGTCTCCTTTCACGTTTGATGTGGAACACGGAATTGCTCTGCACGCAGTGCAGGGGAATCGGGCCTCATCTCGCGGTGAAGGGGAAATCTCACGGTTTTTCTCGAGTTGCGGCCGGAACCTGGGGTATATTCTCGAGTTACGACGGGGAGGGCCCTTCCAGACACGTGTTTGTTCAGCGATGTCAGGACTCCTGCCTAGGTGCGAGGGACACCTCGGGATTCTCCTCGAGTTTTGGCATGGCAATTGGGACGCGACTCCACGTTAGCCGGGAGCCCCAGGGTCCCTTTCCACGTGCCACAGGGATCCTGGGACTCCTATCCATTTTCAAGAGGAGTCAGGCATCGTCTCCTTTGGAAGCTTTGATCTCCGCAGACCTCTCGAATTTTCAAAGGATGTGAGGCCTCCAGTCGCGACGAGGCGGAGAACTCGGTCTTTCTCTGTCGTCTCCACCGGGGATTCAGACATCCCTTCGTCTTGGGAGATGCAAGACGAGCCTGCATTCAATTCACTGCAGGGATATCCGGCCTTACTTCGAGTCAGAGCATCTCGGTGTCCATTCCACTTGAGGCCACAAACTCAGGGTCCCTCTCACATACCTGTAGCTGAGAGAAGCCTCCTCTTGAGGTGCTTGTGGAAAGTTGGGATTCCTCTTGAGTCGAAGCCAGGGACTAAGCTCTCATCTCGAGTTGATTTGTGGTCCACGGAGCCCTTTAGTGTCGCTCCAGTGACCTCAGGATCCCTCTAGACTTGAGACAGTGAACTTGGGTATTCTCTGGAGTGCCATCAAGGAAATCAAGGCTCCTTTCACGTTTGATTTGGAAAACGGAATTGCTCTGCACGCAGTGCAGGGGAATCGGGCCTCATCTCGCGGCGAAGTTGAAGTCTCATGGTTTTTCTCGAGTTGCGGCTGGAACCTGGGGTATATTCTCGAGTTAAGACGGGGAGGGCCCTTCCAGACACGTGTTTGTTCAGCGACGTCAGGACTCCTGCTTAGGAGCGAGGGACACCTCGGGATTCTCCTCGAGTCTTGGCATGGCAATTGGGTCGCGTCTCCACGTGAGGTGGGAGACCCAGGGTCCCTTTCCACGTGCCGCAGGAATCCTGGGACTCCCATCCATTTTCAAGAGGAGTCAGGCATCGTCTCCTTCGGAAGTATTGATCTAGGCGGAGCTCTCGAGTTTTCAAAGGATATGAGGCCTCCGGTTGCGTTGAGGTGGAGAACTAGGTCTTTCTATGTGGTCTCCACAGGGGATTCAGACAACCGTTCGTCTTGGGAGATGCAAGACGAGCCTGCATTCAATTCACTGCAGGGATATCCGGCCTTACTTCGAGTCAGAGCATCTCGCTGTCCATTCCACTTGAGGCCACAAACTCAGGGTCCCTCTAACATACCTGTAGCTGAGAGAAGCCTCCTCTTGACGTGCTTGTGGAAAGTTGGGATTCCTCTTGAGTCTAAGCCAGGGACTAAGCTCTCATCTCGAGTTGATTTGGGGTCCACGGAGCCCTTTCGTTTTGCTACAGTGACTTCAGGATCCCTCTAGACTTGAGACAGTGATCTTGGGTTTTCTCTGGAGTGCCATCAAGGAAATCAAGGCTCCTTTCACGTTTGATGTGGAAAACGGAATTGCTCTGCATGCACTGCAGGGGAATCGGGCCTCAACTCGCGGCGAGGGGGAAATCTCATGGGTTTTCTCGAGTTGCGGCCGGAACCTGGGGTATATTCTCGAGTTACGACCGGTAGGCCCCTTCCAGACACGTGTTTGTTCAGCGACGTCAGGACTCCTGCCTAGGTGCGAGGGATACCTCGGGATTCTCCTCGATTCTTGGCATGGCAATTTGGACGCGTCTCCACATGAGGCGCGAGACCCAGGTTCCCTTTCCACGTGCCACAGGGTTCCTGGGACTCGTATCCATTTTCAAGAGGAGTCAGGCATCGTCTGCTTTGGAAGCATTGATCTTCGCGGACCTCTCGAGTTTTCAAAGGATGTGAGGCCTCCGGTCATGATGAGGCGGAGAACTCGGTCTTTCTCTGTGGTCTCCACAGCGGATTCAGATAACCCTTCGTCTTGGGAGATGCAAGACGAGCCTGCATTCAATTCACTGCAGGGATAGCCGGCCTTACTTCGAGTCAGAGCATCTCGGTGTCCATTCCACTTGAGGCCACAAACTCAGGGGCCCTCTCACATACCTGTAGCTGAGAGAAGCCTCCTCTTGAGGTGCTTGTGGAAAGTTAGTATTCCTCTTGAGTCGAAGCCAGGGACTAAGCTCTCATCTCGAGTTGATTTGGGGTCCACGGAGCCCTTTCCTGTTGCTACAGTGACCTCAGGATCCCTCTAGACTAGAGACAGTGATCTTTGGTTTTCTCTGGAGTGCCATTAAGGAAATCAAGGCTCCTTTCACTTTTGATGTGGAATACGGAATTGCTCTGCACGCAGGGTAGGGGAATCGGGCCTCATCTCACGGCGAGGGGGAAGTCTCATGGTTTTTCTCGAGTTGCGGCCGGAACCTGGGGTATATTCTCGAGTTACAACGGGGAGGGCCCTTCCAGACACGTGTTTGTTCAGCGACATCAGGACTCCTGCCTAGGTGCGAGGGACACCTCGGGATTCTCCTCGAGTCTTGGCATGGCAATTGGGACGCGTATCCACGTGAGGCGGGAGACCCAGGGTCCCTTTCCACGTGCCACAGGGATCCTGGGACTCCTATGCATTTTCAAGAGGAGTCGGGAATCGTCTCCTTTGGAAGCATTGATCTCTGCAAACCTCTCGAGTTTTCAAAGGATGTGAGGCCTCCGGTCGCGATGAGGCGGAGAACTCGGTCTTTTTCTGTGGTCTCCACAGGGGATTCAGACATCCCTTCGTCTTGTGAGATGCAAGACGAGCCTGCATTCAATTCACTGCAGGGATATCCGGCCTTACTTCGAGTCAGAGCATCTCGGTGTCCATTCCACTTGAGGCCACAAACTCAGGGGCCCTCAAATATACTTGTAGCTGAGAGAAGCTTCCTCTTGAGGTGCTTGTGGAAAGTTGGTATTCCTCTTGAGTCGAAGCCAGGGACTAAGCTCTCATCTCGAGTTGATTTGGGGTCCACGGTGCCCTTTCGTGTTGCTACAGTGACCTCAGGATCCCTCTAGACTAGAGGCAGTGATCTTGGGTTTTCTCTGGAGTGCCATCAAGGAAATCAAGGCTACTTTCACTTTTGATGTGGAATACGGAATTGCTCTGCACGCAGGGTAGGGGAATCGGGCCTCATCTCGCGGCGAGGGGGAAGTCTCATGGTTTTTCTCGAGTTGCGGCCGGAACCTGGGGTATATACTCGAGTTACAACGGGGAGGGCCCTTTCAGACACGTGTTTGTTCAGCGACGTCAGGACTCCTGCCTAGGTGCGAGGGACACCTCGGGATTCTCCTCGAGTCTTGGCATGGCAATTGGGAGGCGTCTCCACGTGAGGCGGGAGACCCAGTGTCCCTTTCCACGTGCCACAGGGATCCTGGGACTCCTATCCATTTTCAAGAGGAGTCGGGCATCGTCTCCTTTGGAAGCATTGATCTCTGCAGTCCTCTCAAGTTTTCAAAGGATGTGAGGCCTCCGGTCGCGATGAGGCGGAAAACTCGGTCTCTTTCTGTGGTCTCCACAGGGGATCAGACATCCCTTCGTCTTGGGAGATGCAAGATGAGCCTGCATTCAATTCACTGCAGGGATATCCGGCGTTACTTCGAGTCAGAGCATCTCGGTGTCCATTCCACTTGAGGCCACAAACTCAGGGTCCCTCATATATACCTGTAGCTGAGAGAAGCCTCCTCTTGAGGTGCTTGTGGAAAGTTGGTATTCCTCTTGAGTCTAAGCCAGGGACTAAGCTCTCATCTCGAGTTGATTTGGGGTCCACGGAGCCCTTTCCTGTTGGTCCAGTGACCTCAGGATCCCTCTAGACTTGAGACAGTGATCTTGGGTTTTCTCTGGAGTGCCATCAAGGAAATCAAGGCTCCTTTCACGTTTGATGTGGAAAACGGAATTGCTCTGCATGCACTGCAGGGGAATCGGGCCTCAACACGCGGCGAGGGGGAAATCTCATGGGTTTTCTCGAGTTGCGGCCGGAACCTGGGGTATATTCTCGAGTTACGACCGGTAGGCCCCTTCCAGACACGTGTTTGTTCAGCGACGTCAGGACTCCTGCCTAGGTGCGAGGGATACCTCGGGATTCTCCTCGATTCTTGGCATGGCAATTTGGACGCGTCTCCACGTGAGGCGCGAGACCCAGGTTCCCTTTCCACGTGCCACAGGGTTCCTGGGACTCGTATCCATTTTCAAGAGGAGTCAGGCATCGTCTGCTTTGGAAGCATTGATCTTCGCGGACCTCTCGAGTTTTCAAAGGATGTGAGGCCTCCGGTCATGATGAGGCGGAGAACTCGGTCTTTCTCTGTGGTCTCCACAGCGGATTCAGATAACCCTTCGTCTTGGGAGATGCAAGACGAGCCTGCATTCAATTCACTGCAGGGATATCCGGCCTTACTTCGAGTCAGAGCATCTCGGTGTCCATTCCACTTGAGGCCACAAACTCAGGGGCCCTCTCACATACCTGTAGCTGAGAGAAGCCTCCTCTTGAGGTGCTTGTGGAAAGTTGGTGTTCCTCTTGAGTCGAAGCCAGGGACTAAGCTCTCATCTCGAGTTGATTTGGGGTCCACGGAGCCCTTTCCTGTTGCTACAGTGACCTCAGGATCCCTCTAGACTAGAGACAGTGATCTTTGGTTTTCTCTGGAGTGCCATCAAGGAAATCAAGGCTCCTTTCACTTTTGATGTGGAATACGGAATTGCTCTGCACGCAGGGTAGGGGAATCGGGCCTCATCTCACGGCGAGGGGGAAGTCTCATGGTTTTTCTCGAGTTGCGGCCGGAACCTGGGGTATATTCTCGAGTTACAACGGGGAGGGCCCTTCCAGACACGTGTTTGTTCAGCGACATCAGGACTCCTGCCTAGGTGCGAGGGACACCTCGGGATTCTCCTCGAGTCTTGGCATGGCAATTGGGACGCGTATCCACGTGAGGCGGGAGACCCAGTGTCCCTTTCCACGTGCCACAGGGATCCTGGGACTCCTATGCATTTTCAAGAGGAGTCGGGCATCGTCTCCTTTGGAAGCATTGATCTCTGCAGACCTCTCGAGTTTTCAAAGGATGTGAGGCCTCCGGTCGCGATGAGGCGGAGAACTCGGTCTTTTTCTGTGGTCTCCACAGGGGATTCAGACATCCCTTCGTCTTGGGAGATGCAAGACGAGCCTGCATTCAATTCACTGCAGGGATATCCGGCCTTACTTCGAGTCAGAGCATCTCGGTGTCCATTCCACTTGAGGCCACAAACTCAGGGGCCCTCAAATATACCTGTAGCTGAAAGAAGCCTCCTCTTGAGGTGCTTGTGGAAAGTTGGTATTCCTCTTGAGTCGAAGCCAGGGACTAAGCTCTCATCTCGAGTTGATTTGGGGTCCACGGTGCCCTTTCGTGTTGCTACAGTGACCTCAGGATCCCTCTAGACTAGAGGCAGTGATCTTGGGTTTTCTCTGGAGTGCCATCAAGGAAATCAAGGCTACTTTCACTTTTGATGTGGAATACGGAATTGCTCTGCACGCAGGGTAGGGGAATCGGGCCTCATCTCGCGGCGAGGGGGAAGTCTCATGGTTTTTCTCGAGTTGCGGCCGGAACCTGGGGTATATTCTCGAGTTACAACGGGGAGGGCCCTTCCAGACACGTGTTTGTTCAGCGACGTCAGGACTCCTGCCTAGGTGCGAGGGACACCTCGGGATTCTCCTCGAGTCTTGGCATGGCAATTGGGAGGCGTCTCCACGTGAGGCGGGAGACCCAGTGTCCCTTTCCACGTGCCACAGGGATCCTGGGACTCCTATCCATTTTCAAGAGGAGTCGGGCATCGTCTCCTTTGGAAGCATTGATCTCTGCAGACCTCTCAAGTTTTCAAAGGATGTGAGGCCTCCGGACGCGATGAGGCGGAAAACTCGGTCTTTTTCTGTGGTCTCCACAGGGGATTCAGACATCCCTTCGTCTTGGGAGATGCAAGATGAGCCTGCATTCAATTCACTGCAGGGATATCCGGCCTTACTTCGAGTCAGAGCATCTCGGTGTCCATTCCACTTGAGGCCACAAACTCAGGGTCCCTCTCACATACCTGTAGCTGAGAGAAGCCTCCTCTTGAGGTGCTTGTGGAAAGTTGGTATTCCTCTTGAGTCGAAGCCAGGGACTAAGCTCTCATCTCGAGTTGATTTGGGGACCACGGAGCCCTTTCGTGTTGCTCCAGTGACCTTAGGATCCCTCTAGACTTGAGACAGTGATCTTGGGTTTTCTCTGGAGTGCCATCAAGGAAATCAAGGCTCCTTTCACGTTTGATGTGGAACACGGAATTGCTCTGCATGCAGTGCAGGGGAATCGGATCTCATCTCGTGGCGAAGGGGAAGTCTCATGGTTTTTCTCGAGTTGCGGCCGGAACCTGGGGTATATTATCGAGTTATGACGGGGAGGGCCCTTCCAGACACGTGTTTGTTCAGCGACGTCAGGACTCCTGCCTAGGTGCGAGGGACACCTCGGGATACTCCTCGAGTCTTGGCATGGCAATTGGGACGCGTATCCACGTGAGGCGGGAGACCAAGGGTCCCTTTCCACGTGCCACAGGGATCCTGTGACTCCTATCCATTTTCAAGAGGAGTCAGGCATCGTCTCCTTTGGAAGCATTGATCTCTGCGGACCTCTCGAGTTTTCAAAGGATGTGAGGGCTCCGGTCGCGATGAGGCGGAGGACGAGGTCTTTCTCTGTGGTCTCCACATCGGATTCAGACATCACTTCGTCTTGGGAGATGCAAGACGAGCCTGCATTCAATTCACTGCAGGGATATCCGGCCTTACTTCGAGTCAGAGCATCTCGGTGTCCATTCCACTTGAGGCCACAAACTCAGGGTCCCTCATATATACCTGTAGCTGAGAGAAGCCTCCTCTTGAGGTGCTTGTCGAAAGTTGGTATTCCTCTTGAGTCTAAGCCAGGGACTAAGCTCTCATCTCGAGTTGATTTGGGGTCCACGGAGCCCTTTCCTGTTGGACCAGTGACCTCAGGATCCCTCTAGACTTGAGACAGTGATCTTGGATTTCCTCTGGAGTGCCATCAAGGAAATCAAGGCTCCTTTCACGTTTGATATGGAAAACGGAATTGCTCTGCATGCAGTGCAGGGGAATCGGGCCTCAACTCGCGGCGAGGGGGAAATCTCATGGTTTTTCTCGAGTTGCGGCCGGAACCTGGGGTATATTCTCGAGTTACGACCGGTAGGCCCCTTCCAGACACGTGTTTGTTCAGCGATGTCAGGACTCCTGCCTAGGTGCGAGGGACACCTCGGGATTCTCCTCGAGTCTTGGCATGGCAATTTGGACGCGTCTCCACGTGAGGCGGGAGACCCAGGGTCCCTTTCCACGTGCCACAGGTTTCCTGGGACTCGTATCCATTTTCAAGAGGAGTCAGGCATCGTCTGCTTTCGAAGCATTGATCTCCGCGGACCTCTCGAGTTTTCAAAGATGTGAGGCCTCCGGTCATGATGAGGTGGAGGACTAGGTCTTTCTCTGTTGTCTCCACAGCGGATTCAGATAACCCTTCATCTTGGGAGATGCAAGACGAGCCTGCATTCAATTCACTGCAGGGATATCCGGGCTTACTTCGAGTCAGAGCATCTCGGTGTCCATTCCACTTGAGGCCACAAACTCAGGGGCCCTCTCACATACCTGTAGCTGAGAGAAGCCTCCTCTTGAGGTGCTTGTGGAAAGTTGGTATTCCTCTTGAGTCGAAGCCAGGGACTAAGCTCTCATCTCGAGTGGATTTGGGGTCCACGGAGCCCTTTCGTGTTGCTACAGTGACCTCAGGATCCCTCTAGACTTGAGACAGTGATCTTGGGTATTCTCTGGAGTGCCATCAAGGAAATCCAGGCTCCTTTCACGTTTGATGTGTAACACGGAATTTTTCTGCACGCAGTGCAGGGGAATCGGGCCTCATCCAGCGGCGAGTGGGAAGTCTCATGGTTTTTCTCGATTTGCAGCCAGAACCTGGGGTATATTCTCGAGTTACAACGGGGAGGGCCCTTCCAGACACGTGTTTGTTCAGCGACATCAGGACTCCTCCCTAGGTGCGAGGGACAGCTCGGGATTCTCCTCGAGTCTTCGCATGGCAATGGGGACACATCTCCACGTGAGGCGGGAAACCCAGGGTCCCTTTCCACGTGCCACAGGGATCCTGGGACTCCTATCCATTTTCAAGAGGAGTCAGGCATCGTCTCCTTTGGAAGCATTGATATCCGCGGACCTCTCGAGTTTTCAAAGGATGTGAGGCCTCCGGTCGCGATGAGGTGGAGGACTAGGTCTTTCTCTGTGGTCTATACAGCGGATTCAGATAATCCTTCGTCTTGGGAGAGGCAAGAGGAACCTGCATTCAATTCACTGCAGGGATATCCGGCCTTACTTCGAGTCAGAGCATCTCGGTGTCCATTCCACTTGAGGCCACAAACTCAGGGTCCCTCTCACATACCTGTAGCTGAGAGAAGCCTCCTCTTGAGGTGCTTGTGGAAAGTTGGTATTCCTCTTGAGTCTAAGCCAGGGACTAAGCTCTCATCTCGAGTTGATTTGGGGTCCACGGAGCCCTTTCGTGTTGCTCCAGTGACCTTAGGATCCCTCTAGACTTGAGACAGTGATCTTGGGTTTTCTCTGGAGTGCCATCAAGGAAATCAAGGCTCCTTTCACTTTTGATGTGGTATACGGTATTGCTCTGCACGCAGGGCAGGGGAATCGGGCCTCGTCTCGCGGCGAGGGGGAAGTCTCATGGTTTTTCTCGAGTTGCGGCCGGAACCTGGGGTATATTCTCGAGTTACAATGGGGAGGGCCCTTCCAGACACCTGTTTGTTCAGCGACGTCAGGATTCCTGCCTAGGTGCGAGGGACACCTCGGGATTCTCCTCGAGTCTTGGCATGGCAATTGGGACGCCTCTCCACGTGAGGCGGGTGACCCAGGGTCCCTTTCCACGTGCCACAGGGATCTTGGGACTCCTATCCATTTTCTAGAGGAGTCAGGCATCGTCTCCTTTGGAAGCAATGATCTCTGCAGACCTCTCGAGTTTTCAAAGGATGTGAGGCCTCCGGTCTCGAAGAGGCGGAGAACAAGGTCTTTCTCTGTCGTCTCCACAGGGGTATCAGACAACCCTTCGTCTTGGGAGATGCAAGATGAGCCTGCATTCAATTCACTGCAGGGATATCCGGCCTTACTTCGAGTCAGAGCATCTCGGTGTCCATTCCACTTGAGGCCACAAACTCAGAGTCCCTCAAATATACCTGTAGCGGAGAGAAGCCTCCTCTAGAGGTGCTTGTGGAAAGTTGGTATTCCTCTTGAGTCGAAGCCAGGGACTAAGCTCTCATCTCGAGTTGATTTGGGGTCCACGGAGCCCTTTTGTGTTGCTCCAGTGACCTTAGGATCCCTCTAGAGTTGAGACAGTGATCTTGGGTTTTCTCTGGAGTGCCATCAAGGAAATCAAGGCTCCTTTCACTTTTGATGTGGAACACGGAATTGCTCTGCACGCAGTGCAGGGGAATCGGATCTCAGCTCGCGGCGAGGGCGAAGTCTCATGGTTTTTCTCGAGTTGCGGCCGGAACCTGGGGTATATTCTCGAGTTACGACGGGGAGGGCCCTTCCAGACACGTGTTTGTTCAGCGACGTCAGGACTCCTGCCTAGGTGCGAGGGACACCTCGGGATTCTCCTCGAGTCTTGGCATGGCAATTGGGACGCGTATTCACGTGAGGCGGGAGACCAAGTGTCCCTTTCCACGTGCCACAGGGATCCTGGGACTCCTATCCATTTTCAAGAGGAGTCAGGCATCGTCTCCTTTGGAAGCATTGATCTCTGCGGACCTCTCGAGTTTTCAAAGGATGTGAGGCCTCCGGTCGCGATGAGGCGGAGGACTAGGTCTTTCTCTGTGGTCTACACAGCGGATTCAGATAATCCTTCGTCTTTGGAGATGCAAGAGGTACCTGCATTCAATTCACTGCAGGGATATCCGGCCTTACTTCGAGTCAGAGCATCTTGGTGTCCATTCCACTTGAGGCCACAAACTCAGGGTCCCTCAAATATACCTGTAGCTGAGAGAAGCCTCCTCTTGAGGTGCTTGTGGAAAGTTGGTATTCCTCTTGAGTCTAAGCCAGGGACTAAGCTCTCATCTCGAGTTGATTTGGGGTCCAGGGAGCCCTTTCCTGTTGGTCCAGTTACCTCAGGATCCCTCTAGACTTGAGACAGTGATCTTGGGTTTTCTCTGGAGTGTCATCAAGGAAATCAAGGCTCCTTTCATGTTTGATGTGGAACACGGAATTGCTCTGCATGCAGTGCAGTGGAATCGGGCCTCAACTCGAGGCAAGGGGGAAATCTCATGGTTTTTCTCGAGTTGCGGCCGAAACCTGGGGTATATTCTCGAGTTACGATGGGGAGGGCCCTTCCAGACACGTGTTTGTTCAGCGACGTCAGGACTCCTCCCTAGGTGCGAGGGACACCTCGGGATTCTCCTCGAGTCTTGGCATGGCAATTTGGACGCGTCTCCACGTGAGGCGGGAGACCCAGGGTCCCTTTCCACGTGCCACAGGGATCCTGGGACTCCTATCCATTTTCAAGAGGAGTCAGGCATCGTCTGCTTTGGAAGCATTGATCTCCGCGGACCTCTCGAGTTTTCAAATGATGTGAGGCCTCCGGTCATGATGAGGCGGAGAACTCGGTCTTTCTCTTTGGTCTCCACAGGGGATTCAGACATCCCTTCGTCTTGGGAGATGCAAGACGAGCCTGCATTCAATTCACTGCAGGGATATCAGGCCGTATTTCGAGTCAGAGCATCTCGGTGTCCATTGCACTTGAGGCCACAAACTCAGGGTCCCTCTCACATACCTGTAGCTGAGAGAAGCCTCCTCTTGAGGTGCTTGTGGAAAGTTGATATTCCTCTTGAGTCAAAGGCAGGGACTAAGCTCTCATCTCGAGTTGATTTGGGGTCCACGGAGCCCTTTCCTGTTGCTACAGTGACCTCAGGATCCCTCTAGACTTGAGACAGTGAACTTGGGTTTTCTCTGGTGTGCCATCAAGGAAATCAAGGCTCCTTTCACGTTTGATGTGGAACACGGAATTGCTCTGCACGCAGGGCAGGGGAATCGGGCCTCATGTAGCGGCGAGGGGGAAGTCTCATGGTTTTTCTCGAGTTGCGGCCGGAACCTGGGGTATATTCTCGAGTTACGACGGGGAGGGCCTTTCCAGACACGTGTTTGTTCAGCGACGTCAGGACTCCTGCCTAGGTCCGAGGGACACCTCGGGATTCTCCTCGAGTCTTGGCATGGCAATTGGGACGCGTATTCACGTGAGGCGGGAGACCAAGTGTCCCTTTCCACGTGCCACAGGGATCCTGGGACTCCTATCCATTTTCAAGAGGAGTCAGGCATCGTCTCCTTTGGAAGCATTGATCTCTGCGGACCTCTCGAGTTTTCAAAGGATGTGAGGCCTCTGGTCGCGATGAGGAGGAGGACTAGGTCTTTCTCTGTGGTCTATACAGCGGATTCAGATAATCCTTCGTCTTGGGAAATGCAAGAGGAACCTGCATTCAATTCACTGCAGGGATATCCGGCCTTACTTCGAGTCAGAGCATCTCGGTGTCCATTCCACTTGAGGCCACAAACTCAGGGTCCCTCTCACATACCTGTAGCTGAGAGAAGCCTCCTCTTGAGGTGCTTGTGGAAAGTTGGTATTCCTCTTGAGTCTAAGCCAGGGACTAAGCTCTCATCTCGAGTTGATTTGGGGTCCACGGAGCCCTTTCGTGTTGCTCCAGTGACCTTAGGATCCCTCTAGACTTGAGACAGTGATCTTGGGTTTTCTCTGGAGTGCCATCAAGGAAATCAAGGCTCCTTTCACTTTTGATGTGGTATACGGTATTGCTCTGCACGCAGGGCAGGGGAATCGGGCCTCGTCTCGCGGCGAGGGGGAAGTCTCATGGTTTTTCTCGAGTTGCGGCCGGAACCTGGGGTATATTCTCGAGTTACAATGGGGAGGGCCCTTCCAGACACCTGTTTGTTCAGCGACGTCAGGATTCCTGCCTAGGTGCGAGGGACACCTCGGGATTCTCCTCGAGTCTTGGCATGGCAATTGGGACGCCTCTCCACGTGAGGCGGGTGACCCAGGGTCCCTTTCCACGTGCCACAGGGATCTTGGGACTCCTATCCATTTTCTAGAGGAGTCAGGCATCGTCTCCTTTGGAAGCAATGATCTCTGCAGACCTCTCGAGTTTTCAAAGGATGTGAGGCCTCCGGTCTCGATGAGGCGGAGAACAAGGTCTTTCTCTGTCGTCTCCACAGGGGTATCAGACAACCCTTCGTCTTGGGAGATGCAAGACGAGCCTGCATTCAATTCACTGCAGGGATATCCGGCCTTACTTCGAGTCAGAGCATCTCGGTGTCCATTCCACTTGAGGCCACAGACTCAGGGTCCCTCAAATATACCTGTAGCTGAGAGAAGCCTCCTCTTGAGGTGCTTGTGGAAAGTTGGTATTCCTCTTGAGTCGAAGCCAGGGACTAAGCTCTCATCTCGAGTTGATTTGGGGTCCAGGGAGACCTTTCCTGTTGGTCCAGTTACCTCAGGATCCCTCTAGACTTGAGACAGTGATCTTGGGTTTTCTCAGGAGTGCCATCAAGGAAATCAAGGCTCCTTTCACGTTTGATGTGGAAAACGGAATTGCTCTGCATGCAGTGCAGGGGAATCTTGCCTCAACTCGTGGCGAGGGGGAAGTCTCATGGTTTTTCTCGAGTTGCGGCCGGAACCTGGGGTATATTCTCGAGTTACGACGGGGAGGCCCTTCCAGACACGTGTTTGTTCAGCGACGTCAGGACTCCTGCCTAGGTCCGAGGGACACCTCGGCATTCTCATCGAGTCTTAGCATGGCAATTTGGACGCGTCTCCACGTGAGGCGGGAGACCCAGGGTCCCTTTCCACGTGCCACAGGGATCCTGGGACTCCTATCCATTTTCAAGAGGAGTCAGGCATCGTCTGCTTTGGAAGTATTGATCTCCGCGGACCTCTCGAGTTTTCAAATGATGTGAGGCCTCCGGTCATGATGAGGCGGAGAACTCGGTCTTTCTCTTTGGTCTCCACAGGGGATTCAGACATCCCTTCGTCTTGGGAGATGCAAGACGAGACTGCATTCAATTCACTGCAGGGATATCCGGCCTTACTTCGAGTCAGAGCATCTCGGTGTCCATTCCACTTGAGGCCACAAACTCAGAGTCCCTCAAATATACCTGTAGCGGAGAGAAGCCTCCTCTAGAGGTGCTTGTGGAAAGTTGGTATTCCTCTTGAGTCGAAGCCAGGGACTAAGCTCTCATCTCGAGTTGATTTGGGGTCCACGGAGCCCTTTTGTGTTGCTCCAGTGACCTTAGGATCCCTCTAGAGTTGAGACAGTGATCTTGGGTTTTCTCTGGAGTGCCATCAAGGAAATCAAGGCTCCTTTCACTTTTGATGTGGAACACGGAATTGCTCTGCACGCAGTGCAGGGGAATCGGATCTCAGCTCGCGGCGAGGGCGAAGTCTCATGGTTTTTCTCGAGTTGCGGCCGGAACCTGGGGTATATTCTCGAGTTACGACGGGGAGGGCCCTTCCAGACACGTGTTTGTTCAGCGACGTCAGGACTCCTGCCTAGGTGCGAGGGACACCTCGGGATTCTCCTCGAGTCTTGGCATGGCAATTGGGACGCGTATTCACGTGAGGCGGGAGACCAAGTGTCCCTTTCCACGTGCCACAGGGATCCTGGGACTCCTATCCATTTTCAAGAGGAGTCAGGCATCGTCTCCTTTGGAAGCATTGATCTCTGCGGACCTCTCGAGTTTTCAAAGGATGTGAGGCCTCCGGTCGCGATGAGGCGGAGGACTAGGTCTTTCTCTGTGGTCTACACAGCGGATTCAGATAATCCTTCGTCTTTGGAGATGCAAGAGGTACCTGCATTCAATTCACTGCAGGGATATCCGGCCTTACTTCGAGTCAGAGCATCTTGGTGTCCATTCCACTTGAGGCCACAAACTCAGGGTCCCTCAAATATACCTGTAGCTGAGAGAAGCCTCCTCTTGAGGTGCTTGTGGAAAGTTGGTATTCCTCTTGAGTCTAAGCCAGGGACTAAGCTCTCATCTCGAGTTGATTTGGGGTCCAGGGAGCCCTTTCCTGTTGGTCCAGTTACCTCAGGATCCCTCTAGACTTGAGACAGTGATCTTGGGTTTTCTCTGGAGTGTCATCAAGGAAATCAAGGCTCCTTTCATGTTTGATGTGGAACACGGAATTGCTCTGCATGCAGTGCAGTGGAATCGGGCCTCAACTCGAGGCAAGGGGGAAATCTCATGGTTTTTCTCGAGTTGCGGCCGAAACCTGGGGTATATTCTCGAGTTACGATGGGGAGGGCCCTTCCAGACACGTGTTTGTTCAGCGACGTCAGGACTCCTCCCTAGGTGCGAGGGACACCTCGGGATTCTCCTCGAGTCTTGGCATGGCAATTTGGACGCGTCTCCACGTGAGGCGGGAGACCCAGGGTCCCTTTCCACGTGCCACAGGGATCCTGGGACTCCTATCCATTTTCAAGAGGAGTCAGGCATCGTCTGCTTTGGAAGCATTGATCTCCGCGGACCTCTCGAGTTTTCAAATGATGTGAGGCCTCCGGTCATGATGAGGCGGAGAACTCGGTCTTTCTCTTTGGTCTCCACAGGGGATTCAGACATCCCTTCGTCTTGGGAGATGCAAGACGAGCCTGCATTCAATTCACTGCAGGGATATCAGGCCGTATTTCGAGTCAGAGCATCTCGGTGTCCATTGCACTTGAGGCCACAAACTCAGGGTCCCTCTCACATACCTGTAGCTGAGAGAAGCCTCCTCTTGAGGTGCTTGTGGAAAGTTGATATTCCTCTTGAGTCAAAGGCAGGGACTAAGCTCTCATCTCGAGTTGATTTGGGGTCCACGGAGCCCTTTCCTGTTGCTACAGTGACCTCAGGATCCCTCTAGACTTGAGACAGTGAACTTGGGTTTTCTCTGGTGTGCCATCAAGGAAATCAAGGCTCCTTTCACGTTTGATGTGGAACACGGAATTGCTCTGCACGCAGGGCAGGGGAATCGGGCCTCATGTAGCGGCGAGGGGGAAGTCTCATGGTTTTTCTCGAGTTGCGGCCGGAACCTGGGGTATATTCTCGAGTTACGACGGGGAGGGCCTTTCCAGACACGTGTTTGTTCAGCGACGTCAGGACTCCTGCCTAGGTCCGAGGGACACCTCGGGATTCTCCTCGAGTCTTGGCATGGCAATTGGGACGCGTATTCACGTGAGGCGGGAGACCAAGTGTCCCTTTCCACGTGCCACAGGGATCCTGGGACTCCTATCCATTTTCAAGAGGAGTCAGGCATCGTCTCCTTTGGAAGCATTGATCTCTGCGGACCTCTCGAGTTTTCAAAGGATGTGAGGCCTCTGGTCGCGATGAGGTGGAGGACTAGGTCTTTCTCTGTGGTCTATACAGCGGATTCAGATAATCCTTCGTCTTGGGAGATGCAAGAGGAACCTGCATTCAATTCACTGCAGGGATATCCGGCCTTACTTCGAGTCAGAGCATCTCGGTGTCCATTCCACTTGAGGCCACAAACTCAGGGTCCCTCTCACATACCTGTAGCTGAGAGAAGCCTCCTCTTGAGGTGCTTGTGGAAAGTTGGTATTCCTCTTGAGTCTAAGCCAGGGACTAAGCTCTCATCTCGAGTTGATTTGGGGTCCACGGAGCCCTTTCGTGTTGCTCCAGTGACCTTAGGATCCCTCTAGACTTGAGACAGTGATCTTGGGTTTTCTCTGGAGTGCCATCAAGGAAATCAAGGCTCCTTTCACTTTTGATGTGGTATACGGTATTGCTCTGCACGCAGGGCAGGGGAATCGGGCCTCGTCTCGCGGCGAGGGGGAAGTCTCATGGTTTTTCTCGAGTTGCGGCCGGAACCTGGGGTATATTCTCGAGTTACAATGGGGAGGGCCCTTCCAGACACCTGTTTGTTCAGCGACGTCAGGATTCCTGCCTAGGTGCGAGGGACACCTCGGGATTCTCCTCGAGTCTTGGCATGGCAATTGGGACGCCTCTCCACGTGAGGCGGGTGACCCAGGGTCCCTTTCCACGTGCCACAGGGATCTTGGGACTCCTATCCATTTTCTAGAGGAGTCAGGCATCGTCTCCTTTGGAAGCAATGATCTCTGCAGACCTCTCGAGTTTTCAAAGGATGTGAGGCCTCCGGTCTCGATGAGGCGGAGAACAAGGTCTTTCTCTGTCGTCTCCACAGGGGTATCAGACAACCCTTCGTCTTGGGAGATGCAAGACGAGCCTGCATTCAATTCACTGCAGGGATATCCGGCCTTACTTCGAGTCAGAGCATCTCGGTGTCCATTCCACTTGAGGCCACAGACTCAGGGTCCCTCAAATATACCTGTAGCTGAGAGAAGCCTCCTCTTGAGGTGCTTGTGGAAAGTTGGTATTCCTCTTGAGTCGAAGCCAGGGACTAAGCTCTCATCTCGAGTTGATTTGGGGTCCAGGGAGACCTTTCCTGTTGGTCCAGTTACCTCAGGATCCCTCTAGACTTGAGACAGTGATCTTGGGTTTTCTCAGGAGTGCCATCAAGGAAATCAAGGCTCCTTTCACGTTTGATGTGGAAAACGGAATTGCTCTGCATGCAGTGCAGGGGAATCTTGCCTCAACTCGTGGCGAGGGGGAAGTCTCATGGTTTTTCTCGAGTTGCGGCCGGAACCTGGGGTATATTCTCGAGTTACGACGGGGAGGCCCTTCCAGACACGTGTTTGTTCAGCGACGTCAGGACTCCTGCCTAGGTCCGAGGGACACCTCGGCATTCTCATCGAGTCTTAGCATGGCAATTTGGACGCGTCTCCACGTGAGGCGGGAGACCCAGGGTCCCTTTCCACGTGCCACAGGGATCCTGGGACTCCTATCCATTTTCAAGAGGAGTCAGGCATCGTCTGCTTTGGAAGTATTGATCTCCGCGGACCTCTCGAGTTTTCAAATGATGTGAGGCCTCCGGTCATGATGAGGCGGAGAACTCGGTCTTTCTCTTTGGTCTCCACAGGGGATTCAGACATCCCTTCGTCTTGGGAGATGCAAGACGAGACTGCATTCAATTCACTGCAGGGATATCCGGCCTTATTTCGAGTCAGAGCATCTCGGTGTCCATTGCACTTGAGGCCACAAACTCAGGGTCCCTCTCACATACCTGTAGCTGAGAGAAGCCTCCTCTTGAGGTGCTTTTGGAAAGTTGATATTCCTCTTGAGTCAAAGGCAGGGACTAAGCTCTCATCTCGAGTTGATTTGGGGACCAAGGAGCCCTTTCGTGTTGCTCCAATGACCTCAGGATCCCTCTAGACTTGAGACAGTGATCTTGGGTTTTCTCAGGAGTGCCATCAAGGAAATCAAGGCTCCTTTCACGTTTGATGTGGAACACGGAATTGCTCTGCACGCAGTGCAGGGGAATCGGGCCTCATCTCACCGCGAGGGGGAAGTCTCATGGTTTTTCTCGAGTTGCGGCCGGAATCTGGGGTATATTCTCGAGTTACGACGGGGAGGGCCCTTCCAGACACGTGTTTGTTCAGCGACGTCAGGACTCCTGCCTAGGTCCGAGGGACACCTCGGCATTCTCATCGAGTCTTAGCATGGCAATTTGGACGCGTCTCCACGTGAGGCGGGAGACCCAGGGTCCCTTTCCACGTGCCACAGGGATCCTGGGACTCCTATCCATTTTCAAGAGGAGTCAGGCATCGTCTCCTTTGGAAGCATTGATCTCCGCATACCTCTCGAATTTTCAAAGGATGTGAGGCCTCCGATCGCGAAGAGTCGGAGGACTAGGTCTTTCTCTTTCGCCTCCACAGCGGATTCAGACAACCCTTCGTCTTGGGAGATGCAAGACGAGCCTGCATTCAATTCACTGCAGGGATATCCGGCCTTACTTCGAGTCAGAGCATCTCGGTGTCCATTCCACTTGAGGCCACAAACTCAGGGTCCCTCTCACATACCTGTAGCTGAGAGAAGCCTCCTCTTGAGGTGCTTGTGGAAAGTTGGTATTCCTCTTGAGTCGAAGCCAGGGACTAAGCTCTCATCTCGAGTTGATTTATGGTCCACGGAGCCCTTTCTTGTTGCTCCAGTGACCTCAGGATCCCTCTAGACTTGAGACAGTGAACTTCGGTTTTCTCTGGAGTGCCATCAAGGAAATCAAGGCTCCTTTCACGTTTGATGTGGAACACGGAATTGCTCTGCACGCAGGGCAGGGGAATCGGGCCTCATCTCGCGGCGAGGGGGAAGTCTCATGGTTTTTCTCGAGTTGCGGCCGGAACCTGGGGTATATTCTCGAGTTACAACGGGGAGGGCCCTTCCAGACACCTGTTTGTTCAGCGACGTCAGGATTCCTGCCTAGGTGCGAGGGACACCTCGGGATTCTCCTCGAGTCTTGGCATGGCAATTGGGACGCCTCTCCACGTGAGGCGGGTGACCCAGTGTCCCTTTCCACGTGCCACAGGGATTTTGGGACTCCTATCCATTTTCTAGAGGAGTCAGGCATCGTCTCCTTTGAAAGCATTGATCTCTGCAGACCTCTCGAGTTTTCAAAGGATGTGAGGCCTCCGCTCGAGATGAGGCGGAGAACTCGGTCTTTCTCTGTGGTCTCCACAGGGAATTCAGACATCCCTTCGTCTTGGGAGATGCAAGACGAGCCTGCATTCAATTTACTGCAGGGATATCCGGCCTTACTTCGAGTCAGAGCATCTCGGTGTCCATTCCACTTGAGGCCACAGACTCAGGTTCCCTCAAATATACCTGTAGCTGAGAGAAGCCTCCTCTTGAGGTGCTTGTGGAAAGTTGGTATTCCTCTTGAGTCTAAGCCAGGGACTAAGCTCTCATCTCGAGTTGATTTGGGGTCCAGGGAGCCCTTTCCTGTTGGTCCAGTTACCTCAGGATCCCTCTAGACTTGAGACAGTGATCTTGGGTTTTCTCTGGAGTGTCATCAAGGAAATCAAGGCTCCTTTCATGTTTGATGTGGAACACGGAATTGCTCTGCATGCAGTGCAGTGGAATCGGGCCTCACCTCGAGGCGAGGGGGAAATCTCATGGTTTTTCTCGAGTTGCGGCCGAAACCTGGGGTATATTCTCGAGTTACGACGGGGAGGGCCCTTCCAGACACGTGTTTGTTCAGCGACGTCAGGACTCCTCCCTAGGTGCGAGGGACACCTCGGGATTCTCCTCGAGTCTTGGCATGGCAATTGGGACGCGTATCCACGTGAGGCGGGAGACCCAGGGTCCCTTTCCACGTGCCACAGGGATCCTGGGACTCCTATCCATTTTCAAGAGGAGTCAGGCATCCTCTCCTTTGGAAGCATTGATCTCCGCGGACCTCTCGAGTTTTCAAAGGATGTGAGGCCTCCGGTCTCGATGAGGCGGAGAACGAGGTCTTTCTCTGTCGTCTCCACAGGGGAATCAGACAACCCTTCGTCTTGGGAGATGCAAGACGAGCCTGCATTCAATTCACTGCAGGGATATCCGGCCTTACTTCGAGTCAGAGCATCTCGGTGTCCATTCCACTTGAGGCCACAAACTCAGGGTCCCTTTCACATACCTGTAGCTGAGAGAAGCCTCCTCTTGAGGTGCTTGTGGAAAGTTGGTATTCCTCTTGAGTCTAAGCCAGGGACTAAGATCTCATCTCGAGTTGATTTGGGGTCCACAGAGCTTTTTCCTGTTGCTACAGTGACCTCAGGATCCCTCTAGACTTGAGACAGTGATCTTGGGTTTTCTCTGGAGTGCCATCAAGGAAATCAAGGCTCCTTTCACGTTTGATGTGGAACACGGAATTGCTCTGCATGCAGTGCAGGGGAATCGGGCCGCAACTAGCGGCGAGGGGGAAATCTCATGGTTTTTCACGAGTTGCGGCCGGAACCTGGGGTATATTCTCGAGTTACGACGGGGAGTGCCCTTCCAGACACGTGTTTTTCAGCGACGTCAAGACTCCAGCCTAGGTGCGAGGGACACCTCGGTATTTTCCTCGAGTCTTGGCATGGCAATTGGGACGCGTATCCACGTGAGGCGGGAGACCCAGGGTCCCTTTCCACGTGCCACAGGGATCCTGGGACTCCTATCCATTTTCATAAAGAGTCAGGCATCTTCTCCTTTGGAAGCATTGATCTACGCGGACCTCTCGATTTTTCAAAGGATGTGAGGCCTCCGCTCGCGATGAGGCGGAGAACGAGGTCTTTCTCTGTGGTCTCCACAGGGGATTCAGACAACCCTTCGTCTTGGGAGATGCAAGACGAGCCTGCATTCAATTCACTGCAGGGATATCCGGCCTTACTTCGAGTCAGAGCATCTCGGTGTCCATTCCACTTGAGGCCACAAACCCAGGGTCCCTCTCACATACCTGTAGCTGAGAGAAGCCTCATCTTCAGGTGCTTGTGGAAAGTGGGTATTCCTCTTAATTCGAAGCCAGGGACTAAGCTCCCATCTCGAGTTGATTTGGGGTCCACGGAGCCCTTTCGTGTTGCTCCAGTGACCTCAGGATCCTTCTAGACTTGAGACAGTGATCTTGGGGTTACTCTGGAGTGCCATCAAGGAAATCAAGGCTCCTTTCACGTTTGATGTGGAACAAGGAATTGTTCTACTCACAGTGCAGGGGAATCGGGCCTCATCCAGCGGCGAGGGAGAAGTCTCATGGTTTTTCTCGAGTTGCGGCCGGAACCTGGGGTATATTCTCGAGTTACGACGGGGAGGCCCTTCCAGACACGTGTTTGTTCAGCGACGTCAGGACTCCTGCCTAGGTGCGAGGGACACCTCGGGATTCTCCTCGAGTCTTGGCATGGCAATTCGGACGCGTCTCCACATGAGGCGGGAGACCCTGTGTCCCTTTCCACGTGCCACAGGGATCCTGGGACTCCTATCCATTTTCAAGAGGAGTCAGGCATCGTCTCCTTTGGAAGCATTGATCTCCACGTACCTCTCGAATTTTCAAAGGATGTGAGGCCTCCGCTCGCGATGAAGCGGAGAATTAGGTCTTTCTCTGTGGTCTCCACAGGGGATTCAGACATCCCTTCGTCTTCGGAGATGCAAGAGGAGCCTGCATTCAATTCACTGCAGGGATATCCGGCCTTACTTCGAGTCAGAGCATCTCGGTGTCCATTCCACTTGAGGCCACAAACTCAGGGGCCCTCTCACATACCTGTAGCTGAGAGAAGCCTCCTCTTGAGGTGCTTGTGGAAAGTTGGTATTCCTCTTGAGTCGAAGCCAGGGACTAAGCTCTCATCTCGAGTTGATTTGGAGTCCTTGGAGCCCTTTCGTGTTGCGCCACTGACCTCAGGATCCCTCTAGACTTGAGACAGTGATCTTGGGTTTTCTCTGGAGTGCCATCAAGGAAATCAAGGCTCCTTTCACGTTTGATGTGGAACTCGTAATTGCTCTGCACGCAGTGCAGGGGAATCGGGCCTCATCTCTCGGCGAGGGGGAAGTCTCATGGTTTTTCTCGAGTTGCGGCCCGAACCTGGGGTATATTCTCGATTAACGACGGGGAGGGCCCTTCCAGACACGTGTTTGTTCAGCGACGTCAGGACTCCTGCCTAGGTGCGAGGGACACCTCAGGATTCTCCTCGAGTCTTGGCATGGCAATTTGGACGCGTCTCCACGCGAGGCGGGAGACCCAGGGTCCCTATCCACGTGCCACAGGGATCCTGGGACTCCTATCCATTTTCAAGAGGAGTCAGGCATCGTCTCCTTTGGAAGCATTGATCTCCACATACCTCTCGAATTTTCAAAGGATGTGAGGCCTCCGGTCGCGATGAGGCAGAGGTCTAGGTCTTTCTCTGTCGTCTCCACAGGGGATTCAGACATCCCTTCGTCTTGGGAGATGCAAGACGAGCCTGCATTCAATTCACTGCAGGGATATCTGGCCTTACTTTGAGTCAGAGCATCTCGGTGTCCATTCCACTTGAGGCCACAAACTCAGGGTCCCTCTCACATACCTGTAGCTGAGAGAAGCCTCCTCTTGAGGTGCTTGTGGAAAGTTGGTATTCCTCTTGAGTCGAAGCCAGGGACTAAGCTCTCATCTCGAGTTGATTTGGGGTCCACGGAGCCCTTTCGTGTTGCTCCAGTGACCTCAGGATCCCTCTAGACTTGAGACAGTGAACTTGGGTTTTCTCTGGAGTGCCATCAAGGAAATCAAGGCTCCTTTCACGTTTGATGTAGAACACGGAATTGCTCTGCACGCAGTGCAGGGGAATCGGATCTCAGCTCGCGGCGAGGGGGAAGTCTCATGGTTTTTCTCGAGTTGCGGCCAGAACCTGGGGTATATTAACGAGTTACGACGGGGAGGGCCCTTCCAGACACGTGTTTGTTCAGCGACGTCAGGACTCCTGCCTAGGTGCGAGGGACACCTCGGGATTCTCCTCGAGTCTTGGCATAGCAATTGGGACGCGTATCCACGTGAGGCGGGAGACCAAGTGTCCCTTTCCACGTGCCACAGGGATCCTGGGTCTCCTATCCATTTTCAAGAGGAGTCAGGCATCGTCTCCTTTGGAAGCATTGATCTCTGCGGACCTCTCGAGTTTTCAAAGGATGTGAGGCCTCCGGTCGCGTTGAGGCGGAGGACTAGGTCTTTCTCTGTGGTCTATACAGCGGATTCAGATAACCCTTCGTCTTGGGAGATGCAAGAGGAGCCTGCATTCAATTCACTGCAGGGATATCCGGCCTTACTTCGAGTCAGAGCATCTCGGTGTCCATTCCACTTGAGGCCATAAACTCAGGGTCCCTCTCACATACCTGTAGCTGAGAGAAGCCTCCTCTTGAGGTGTTTGTGGAAAGTTGGTATTCCTCTTGATTCGAAGCCAGGGACTAAGCTCTCATCTCGAGTTGATTTGGGGTCGACGGAGCCCTTTCGTGTTGATTCAGTGACCTTAGGATCCCTCTAGACTTGAGACAGTGAACTTGGGTTTTCTCTGGAGTGCCATCAAGGAAATCAAGGCTCCTTTCACGTTTGATGTGGAACACGGAATTGCTCTGCACCCAGGGCAGGGAAATCGTGCCTCAACTCGCGGCGAGGGGGAAGTCTCATGGTTTTTCTCGAGTTGCGGCCGGAACCTGGGGTATATTCTCGAGTTACGACTGGGAGTGCCCTTCCAGACACGTGTTTTTTAGCGACGTCAAGACTCCAGCCTAGGTGCGAGGGACACCTCGGTATTCTCCTCGAGTCTTGGCATGGCAATTGGGACGCGTATCCACGTGAGGCGGGAGACCCAGGGTGCCTTTCCACGTGCCACAGGGATCCTGGGACTCCTATCCATTTTCAAGAAGAGTCAGGCATCTTCTCCTTTGGAAGCATTGATCTACGCGGAACTCTCGATTTTTCAAAGGATGTGAGGCCTCCGCTCGCGATGATGCGGAGAACGAAGTCTTTCTCTGTGGTCTCCACAGGGGATTCAGACAACCCTTCGTCTTGGGAGATGCAAGACGAGCCTGCATTCAATTCACTGCAGGGATATCCGGCCTTACTTCGAGTCAGAGCATCTCGGTGTCCATTCCACTTGAGGCCACAAACCCAGGGTCCCTCTCACATACCTGTAGCTGAGAGAAGCCTCCTCTTCACGTGCTTGTGGAAAGTGAGTATTCCTCTTGAGTCGAAGCCAGTGACTAAGCTCTCATCTCGAGTTGATTTGGGGTCCACGGAGCCCTTTCGTGTTGCTCCAGTGACCTCAGGATCCTTCTAGACTTGAGACAGTGATCTTGGGTTTACTCTGGAGTGCCATCAAGGAAATCAAGGCTCCTTTCAAGTTTGATGTGGAACACGGAATTGTTCTACACGCAGTGCAGGGGAATCGGACCTCATCCAGCGGCAAGGGGGAAGTCTCATGGTTTTTCTCGAGTTGCGGCCGGAACCTGGGGTATATTCTCGAGTTTCGACCGGGAGGCCCTTCCAGACACGTGTTTGTTCAGCGACGTCAGGACTCCTCCCAGGTGCGAGGGACACCTCGGGATTCTCCTCGAGTCTTGGCATGGCAATTGGGACGCGTCTCCACGTGAGGTGGGAGACCCAGTGTCCCTTTCCACGTGCCACAGGGATCCCGGGACTCCTATCCATTTTCAAGAGGAGTCAGGCATCGTCTCCTTTGGAAGCATTGATCTCCGCTGACCTCTCGAATTTTCAAAGGATGTGAGGCCTCTGATCGCGATGAGGCGGAGAACTCGGTCTTTCTCTGTGGTCTCCACAGGGGATTCAGACATCCCTTCGTCTTGGGAGATGCAAGACGAGCCTGCATTCAATTCACTGCAGGGATATCCGGCCTTACTTCGGGTCAGACCATCTCGGTGTCCATTCCACTTGAGGCCACAAACTCAGGGGCCCTCTCACATACCTGTAGCTGAGAGAAGGCTCCTCTTGAGGTGCTTGTGGAAAGTTGGTATTCCTCTTGAGTCGAAGCCAGGGACTAAGCTCTCATCTCGAGTTGATTTGGAGTCCACGGAGCCCTTCCGTGTTGCTCCACTGACCTCAGGATCCCTCTAGACTTGAGACAGTGATCTTGGGTTTTCTCTGGAGTGCCATCAAGGAAATCAAGGCTCCTTTCACGTTTGATGTGGAAAACGGAATTGCTCTGCATGCAGTGCAGGGGAATCGGGCCTCAACTCGCGGCGAGGGGGAAATCTCATGGTTTTTCTCGAGTTGCGGCCGGAACCTGGGGTATATTCTAGAGTTACGACTGGTAGGCCCCTTCCAGACACGTGTTTGTTCAGCGACGTCAGGACTCCTGCCTAGGTGCGAGGGACAACTCGGGATTCTCCTCGAGTCTTGGCATGGCAATTTGGACGCGTCTCCACGTGAGTCGGGAGACCCAGGGTCCCTTACCACGTCCCACAGGGTTCCTGGGACTCGTATCCATTTTCAAGAGGAGTCAGGCATCGTCTGCTTTGGAAGCATTGATCTCCGCAGACCTCTCGAGTTTTCAAAGATGTGAGGCCTCCGGTCATGATGAGGTGGAGGACTAGGTCTTTCTCTGTGGTCTCCACAGGGGATTCAGATAACCCTTCATCTTGGGAGATGCAAGACGAGCCTGCATTCAATTCACTGCCGGGATATCCGGGCTTACTTCGAGTCAGAGCATCTCGGTGTCCATTCCACTTGAGGCCACAAACTCAGGGGCCCTCTCACATACCTGTAGCTGAGAGAAGCCTCCTCTTGAGGTGCTTTTGGAAAGTTGGTATTCCTCTTGAGTCGAAGCCAGGGACTAAGCTCTCATCTCGAGTTGATTTGGGGTCCACGGAGCCCTTTCGTGTTGCTCCAGTGACCTCAGGATCCCTCTAGACTAGAGACAGTGATCTTGGGTTTTCTCTGGAGTGCCATCAAGAAATCAAGGCTCCTTTCAGTTTTGATGTGGAATACGGAATTGCTCTGCACGCAGGGTAGGGGAATCGGGCCTCATCTCGCGGCGAGGGGGAAGTCTCATTGTTTTTCTCGAGTTGCGGCCGGAACCTGGGGTATATTCTCGAGTTACAACGTGGAGGGCCCTTCCAGACACGTGTTTGTTCAGCGACATCAGGACTCTGGCCTAGGTGCGAGGGACATCTCGGGATTCTCCTCGAGTCTTGGCATTGCAATTGGTACGCGTATCCACGTGAGGCGGGAGACCCAGAGTCCCTTTCCACGTGCCACAGGGATCCTGGGACTCCTATCAATTTTCAAGAGGAGTCGGGCATCGTCTCCTTTGGAAGCATTGATCTCTGCAGACCTCTCAAGTTTTCAAAGGATGTGAGGCCTCCGGTCGTGATGAGGCGGAGAACTCGGTCTTTTTCTGTGGTCTCCACAGGGGATTCAGACATCCCTTCATCTTGGGAGATGCAAGACGAGCCTGCATTCAATTCACTGCAGGGATATCCGGCCTTACTTCGAGTCAGAGCATCTCGGTGTCCATTCCACTTGAGGCCACAAACTCAGCGTCCCTCAAATGTACCTGTAGCTGAGAGAAGCCTCCTCTTGAGGTGCTTGTGGAAAGTTGATATTCCTCTTGAGTCGAAGCCAGGGACTAAGCTCTCATCTCGAGTTGATTTGGAGTCCACGGAGCCCTTTCGTGTTGCTCCACTGACCTCAGGATCCCTCTAGACTTGAGACAGTGATCTTGGGTTTTCTCTGGAGTGCCATCAAGGAAATCAAGGCTCCTTTCACGTTTGATGTGGAACACGGAATTGCTCTGCACACAGTGCAGGGGAATCGGGCCTCATCTCGCGGCAAGGGGGATGTCTCATGGTTTTTCTCAAGTTGCGGACGGAACCTGGGGTATATTCTCGAGTTACGACGGGGAGGGCCCTTCCAGACACGTGTTTGTTCAGCGACGTCAGGACTCCTGCCTAGGTGCGAGGGACACCTCGGGATTCTCCTCGAGTCTTGGCATGGCAATTGGGACGCGTCTCCACGTGACGCGGGAGACCCAGGGTCCCTTTCCACGAGCCACAGGGATCCTGGGACTCCTATCCAATTTCAAGAGGAGTCAGGCATCGTCTCCTTTGGAAGCATTGACCTCCGCGGACCTCTCGAGTTTTCAAAGGATGTGAGGCCTCTGGTCGCGATGAGGCCGAGAACTCGGTCTTTCTCTGTGGTCTCCACAGCGGATTCAGACATCCCTTCTTCTAGGGAGATTCAAGACGAGCCTGCATTCAATTCACTGCAGGGATATCCGGCCTTACTTCGAGTCAGAGCATCTCGGTGTCCATTCCACTTGAGGCCACAAACTCAGGGTCCCTCTCACATACCTGTAGCTGAGAGAAGCCTCCTCTTGAGGTGCTTGTGGAAAGTGGGTATTCCTCTTGAGTCGAAGCCAGGGACTAAGCTCTCATCTCGAGTTGATTTGGGGTCCACGGGGCCCTTTCATGTTGTTCCAGTTACCTCAGGATCCCTCTAGACTTGAGACAGTGATCTTGGGTTTACTCTGGAGTGCCATCAAAGAAATCAAGGCTCCTTTCACGTTTGATGTGGAACACGGAATTGTTCTGCACGCAGTGCAGGGGAATCGGGCCTCATCCAGCGGCGAGGGGGAAGTCTCATGGTTTTTCTCGAGTGGTGGCCGGAAACTGGGGTATATTCTCGAGTTACGACGGGGAGGGCCCTTCCAGACAAGTGTTTGTTCAGCGACCTCAGGACTCCTGCCCAGGTGCGAGGGACACCTCGGGATTCTCCTCGAGTCTTGGCATGGCAATTGGGACACGTCTCCACGTGAGGCGGGAGACCCAGGGTCCCTTTCCACGTGCCAAAGGGATCCTGGGACTCCTATCCATTTTCAAGAGGAGTCAGGCATCGTCTCCTTTGGAAGCATTGATCTCCGTAGACCTCTCGAGTTTTCAAAGGATGTGAGGCCTCCGGTCGCGATGAGGCGGAGAACTAGGTCTTTCTCTGTGGTCTCCACAGGGGATTCAGACATCCCTTCATCTTGGGAGATGCAAGACGAGCCTGTATTCAATTCACTGCAGGGATATCCGGCCTTACTTCGAGTCAGAGCATCTCGGTGTCCATTCCACTTGAGGCCACAAATTCAGTGTCCCTCTCACATACCTGTAGCTGAGAGAAGCCTCCTCTTGAGGTGCTTGTGGAAAGTTGGTATTCCTCTTGAGTCGAAGCCAGGGACTAAGCTCTCATCTCGAGTTGATTTGGGGTCCACGGAGCCCTTTCGTGTTGCTCCAGTGACCTCAGGATCCCTCTAGACTTGAGACAGTGATCTTGGGTTTTCTCTGGAGTGCCATCAAGGAAATCAAGGCTCCTTTCACGTTTTATGTGAAACACGGAATTGCGCTGCATGCATTGCAGGGGAATCGGGCCTCAACTCGGGGCGAGGGGGAAATCTCATGGTTTTTCTTGAGTTGCGGCCAGAACCTGGGGTATAATCTCGAGTTACGACGGGGAGGGCCCTTCCAGACACGTGTTTGTTCAGCGACGTCAGGACTCCTGACTAGGTGCGAGGGACACCTCGGGATTCTCCTCGAGTCTTGGCATGGCAATTGGGACGCGTCTCCACGTGAGGCGGGAGACCCAGGGTCCCTTTCCACATGCCACAGGGATCCTGGGACTCCTATCCATTTTCAAGAGGAGTCAGGCATCGTCTCCTTTGGAAGCATTGATCTCCGCGGAAGTCTTTAGTTTTCAAAGGATGTGAGGCCTCCGGTCGCGATGAGACGGAGAACTAGGTCTTTCTCTGTGGTCTCCACAGGGGATTCAGACATCCCTTCGTCTTGGGAGATGCAAGACGAGCCTGCATTCAATTCACTGCAGGGATATCTGGCCTTACTTCGAGTCAGAGCATCTCGGTGTCCATTCCACTTGAGGCCACAAACTCAGGGTCCCTTTCACATACATGTGGCTGAGAGAACCCTCCTCTTGAGGTGCTTGTGGAAAGTTGGTATTCCTCTTGAGTCGAAGCCAGGTACTAAGCTCTAATCTCGAGTTGACTTGGGGTCCACGGAGCCCTTTCGTGTTGCTCCAGTGACCTCAGGGTCCCTCTAGACTTGAGACAGTGATCTTGGGTTTTCTCTGGAGTGCCATCAAGGAAATCAAGGCTCCTTTCACGTTTGATGTGGAACACGGAATTGCTCTGCACGCAGTCCAGGGGAATCGGCCCATATCTCGCGGCGAGGGGGAAGTCTCATTGTTTTTCTCGAGTTGCGGCCGGAACCTGGGGTATATTCTCGAGTTACGACGGGGAGGGCCCTTCCAGACACGTGTTTGTTCAGCGACGTCAGGACTCCTGCCTAGGTGCGAGGGACATCTCGAGATTCTCCTCGAGTCTTGGCATGGCAATTGGGACGCGTCTCCACGTGAGGCGGGAGACCCAGGGTCCGTTTCCACGTGCCACAGGGATCCTGGGAATCCTATCCATTTCAAGAGGAGTCAGGCATCGTCTTCTTTGGAAGCATTGATCTCCGCGGACCTCTCAAGTTTTCAAAGGATGTGAGGCCTCCGGTCGCGATGAGGCGGAGGACTAGTTCTTTCTCTGTGTTCTGCACAGGGGATTCAGACATCCCTTCGTCTTGGGAGATGCAAGATGAGCCTGCATTCAATTCACTGCAGGGATATCCGGCCTTACTTCGAGTCAGAGCATGTCGGTGTCCATTCCACTTGAGGCCACAAACTCAGGGTCCCTCATATATACCTGTAGCTGAGAGAAGCCTCTTCTTGAGGTGCTTGTGGAAAGTTGGTAATCCTCTTGAGTCTAAGTCAGGAACTAAGCTCTCATCTCGAGTTGATTTGGGGTCCACGGAGCCCTTTCCTTTTGGTCCAGTGACCTCAGGATCCCTCTAGACTTGAGACAGTGATCTTGAGTTTTCTCTGGAGTGCCATCAAGGAAATCAAGGCTCCTTTCACGTTTGATGTGGAAAACGGAATTGCTCTGCATGCAGTGCAGGGGAATCGGGCCTCAACTCGCGGGGAGGGGGAAATCTCATGGTTTTTCTCGAGTTGCGGCCGGAACCTGGGGTATATTCTCGAGTTACGACGGGTAGGCCCCTTCCAGACACGTGTTTCTTCAGCGACGTCAGGACTCCTGCCTAGGTGCGAGGGACACCTCGGGATTCTCCTCAAGTCTTGGCATGGCAATTTGGACGCGTCTCCACGTGAGGCGGGAGACCCAGGGTCCCTTTCCACGTCCCACAGGGTTCCTGGGACTCCTATCCATTTTCAAGAGGAGTCAGGCATCGTCTGCTTTGGAAGCATTGATCTCCGCGGACTTCTCGAGTTTTCAAAGATGTGTGGCCTCCGGTCATGATGAGGTGGAGGACTAGGACTTTCTCTGTGGTCTCCACAGCGGATTCAGATAACCCTTCGTCTTGGGAGATGCAAGACGAGCCTGCATTCAATTCACTGCAGGGATATCTGGCCTTACTTCGAGTCAGAGCATCTCGGTGTCCATTCCACTTGAGGCCACAAACTCAGGGGCCCTCTCACATACCTGTAGCTGAGAGAAGCCTCCTCTTGAGGTGCTTGTGGAAAGTTGGTATTCCTCTTGAGTCGAAGCCAGGGACTAAGCTCTCATCTCGAGTTGATTTGTGGTCCACGGAGCCCTTCCGTGTTGCTCCAGTGACCTCAGGATCCCTCTAGACTAGAGACAGTGATCTTGTGTTTTCTCTGGAGTGCCATCAAGGAAATCAAGGCTCCTTTCACTTTTGATGTGGAATACGGAATTGCTCTGCACGCAGGGTAGGGGAATCGGACCTCATCTCGAGGCGAGGGGGAAGTCTCATGGTTTTTCTCGAGTTGCGGCCGGAACCTGGGGTATATTCTCGAGTTACAACGGGGAGGGCCCTTCCAGACACGTGTTTGTTCAGCGACGTCAGGCCTCCTGCCTAGGTGCGAGGGACACCTCGGGATACTCCTCGAGTCTTGGCATGGCAATTGGGACGCGTATCCACGTGAGTCGGGAGACCCAGGGTCCCTTTCCACGTGCCACAGGGATCCTGGGACTCCTATCCATTTTCAAGAGGAGTCGGGCATCGTCTCCTTTGAAAGCATTGATCTCTGCAGACCTCTCGAGTTTTCAAAGGATGTGAGGCCTCCGGTCGCGATGAGGCGGAAAACTCGGTCTTTTTCTGTGGTCTCCACAGGGGATTCAGACATCCCTTCGTCTTGGGAGATGCAAGACAAGCCTGCATTCAATTCACTGCAGGGATATCCGGCCTTACTTCGAGTCAGAGCATCTCGGTGTCCATTCCACTTGAGGCCACAAACTCAGCGTCCCTCAAATATACCTGTAGCTGAGAGAAGCCTCCTCTTGAGGTGCTTGTGGAAAGTTGGTATTCCTCTTCAGTCGAAGCCAGGGACTAAGCTTTCTTCTCGAGTTGATTTGGAGTCCACGGAGCCCTTTCGTGTTGCTCCACTGACCTCAGGATCCCTCTAGACTTGAGACAGTGATCTTGGGTTTTCTCTGGAGTGCCATCAAGGAAATCAAGGCTCCTTTCACGTTTGATATGGTACACGGAATTGCTCTGCACACAGTGCAGGGGAATCGGGCCTCATCTCGCGGCAAGGGGGATGTCTCATAGTTTTTCTCAAGTTGCGGAAGGAACCTGGGGTATATTCTCGGGTTACGACGGGGAGGGGCCTTCCAGACAAGTGTTTGTTCAGGGACGTCAAGACTCCTGCCTAGGTGCGAGGGACACCTCGGGATTCTCCTCGAGTCTTGGCATGGCAATTGGGACGCGTCTCCACGTGAGGCGGGAGACCCAGGGTTCCTTTCCACGTGCCACAGGGATCCTGGGACTCCTATCCATTTTCAAGAGGAGTCAGGCATCGTCTCCTTTGGAAGCATTGACCTCCGCGGACCTCTCGAGTTTTCAAAGGATGTGAGGCCTCTGGTCTCGATGAGGCGGAGAACTCGGTCTTTCTCTGTGGTCTCCACAGGGGATTCAGACAACCCTTCTTCTAGGGAGATGCAAGACGAGCCTGCATTCAATTCACTGCAGGGATATCCGGCCTTACTTCGAGTCAGAGCATCTCGGTGTCCATTCCACTTGAGGCCACAAACTCAGGGTCCCTCTCACATACCTGTAGCTGAGAGAAGCCTCCTCTTGAGGTGCTTGTGGAAACTTGGTATTCCTCTTGAGTCGAACCCAGGGACTAATCTCTCATCTCGAGTTGATTTGGGGCCCACGGTGCCCTTTCCTGTTGCTCCAGTGACCTCAGGATCCCTCTAGACTTGAGACAGTGATCTTGTGTTTTCTCTGGAGTGCCATCAAGGAAATCAAGGCTCCTTTCACTTTTGATGTGGAACACGGAATTGCTCTGCACGCTGTGCAAGGGAATTGGGCCTCATCTCGCGTCGAGGGGGAAGTCTCATGGTTTTTCTCGAGTTGCGCCGGAACCTGGGGTATATTCTCGAGTTACGACGGGGAGGGCCCTTCGAGACACGTGTTTGTTCAGCGACGTCAGGATACCTGCCTAGGTGCGAGGGACACCTCGGGATTCTCCTCGAGTCTTGGCATGGCAATTGGGACGCGTCTCCACGTGAGGCGGGAGACCCAGGGTCCCTTTCCACGTGCCACAGGGATCCTGGGACTCCTATCCATTTTCAAGAGGAGTCAGGCATCGTCTCCTTTGGAAGCATTGATCTCCGAGAACCTCTCGAGTTTTCAAAGGATGTGAGGCCTCCGGTCGCGATGAGGCGGAAAACTAGGACTTTATCTGTGGTTTCCACAGGGGATTAAGACATCCCTTCATCTTGGGAGATGCAAGACGAGCCTGCATTCAATTCAATGCAGCGATATCCGGTGTAACTTCGAGTCAGAGCATCTCGGTGTCCATTCCACTTGAGGCCACAAACTCAGGGTCCCTCTCACATACCTGTAGCTGAGAGAAGGCTCCTCTTGAGGTGCTGGTGGAAACTTGGTATTCCTCTTGAGTCGATGCCAGGGACTAAGCTCTCATCTCGAGTTTATTTGGGGTCCACGAAGCCCTTTCCTGTTGCTCCAGTGACCTCAGGATCCCTCTAGACTTGAGACAGTGGTCTTGGGTTTTCTCTGGAGTGCCATCAAGGAAATCAAGGCTCCTTTCACGTTTGATGTGGAACACGAAATTGCTCTGCACGCAGTGCAAGGGAATTGGGCCTCATCTCGCGGCGAGGGGGAAGTCTCATGGTTTTTCTCGAGTTGCGGCTGGAACCTGGGGTATATTCTCGAGTTACGACGGGGAGGGCCCTTCCAGACACGTGTTTGTTCAGCGACCTCAGGACTCCTGCCTAGGTGCGAGGGACACCTCGGGATTCTCCTCGAGTCTTGGCATGGCAATTGGGACGCGTCTCCTTGTGAGGCGGGAGACCCAGGGTCCCTGTCCATGTGCCACATGGATCCTGGGACTCCTATCCATTTTCAAGAGGAGTCAGGCATCGTCTCCTTTGGAAGCATTGATCTCCGCAGACCTCTCGAGTTTTCAAAGGATGTGAGGCCTCCGGTCGCGATGAGGCGGAGGACTAGGACTTTCTCTGTGGTCTCCACAGGGGATTCAGACATCCCTTCATCTTGGGAGATGCAAGACGAGCCTGCATTCAATTCACTGCAGGGATATCCGGCGTTACTTCGAGTCAGAGCATCTCGGTGTCCATTCCACTTGAGGCCACAACCTCAGGGTCCCTCTCACATAATGTAGCTGAGAGAAGGCTCCTCTTGAGGTGCTTGTGGAAACTTGGTATTCCTCTTGAGTCGAATCCAGGGACTAAGCTCTCATCACGAGTTGATTTGGGGTCCACGAAGCCCTTTGGTGTTGCTCCAGTGACCTCAGGATCCCTCTAGACTTGAGACAGTGATCTTGGGTTTTCTCTGGAGTGCCATCAAGGAAATCAAGGCTCCTTTCACGTTTAATGTCGAACACGGAATAGCTCTGCACGCAGTGCAGGGGAATCGGGCCTCATCTCGTGGCTAGGGGGAAGTCTCATGGTGTTTCTCGAGTTGTGGCCGGAACCTGGGGTATATTCTCGAGTTACAACGGGGAGGGCCCTTCCAGACACGTGTTTGTTCAGTGATGTCAGGACTCCTGCCTAGGTGCGAGGGATACCTCGGGATTCTCCACGAGTCTTTTCATGGCAATTGGGACTCGTCTCCACGTGAGGCGGGAGACCCTGTGTCCCTTTCAACGTGCCACAGGCATCCTGGGACTCCTCTCTATTTTCAAGAGGAGTCAGGCATCGTCTCCTTTGGAAGCATTGATCTCCGCAGACCTCTCGAGTTTTCAAAGGATGTGAGGCCTACGGTCACGTTGAGGCGGATGACTAGGTCTCTCTGTGGTCTCCACAGGGGATTCAGACATCCCTTCGTCTTGGGAGATGCAAGACGAGCCTTCATTCAATTCACTGCAGGGATATCCAGCCTTACTTCGAGTCAGAGCATCTCGGTGTCCATTGCACTTGAGGCCACAAACTCAGGGTCCCTCTCACATACATGTAGATGAGAGAAGCCTCCTCGTGAGGTGCTTGTGGAAAGTTGGTATTCCTCTTGAATCGAAGCCAGGGACTAAGCTCTCATCTCGAGTTGATTTGGAGTCCACGGAGCCCTTTCGTGTTGCTCCACTGACCTCAGGATCCCTCTAGACTTGAGAAAGTTATCTTGGGTTTTCTCTGGAGTGCCATCAAGGAAATCAAGTCTCCTTTCACGTTTGATGTGGAACACGGAATTGCTCTTCACGCAGTGCAGGGGAATCGGATCTCAGCTCGCAGCGAGGGGGAAGTCTCATGATTTTTCTCGAGTTGCGGCCGGAACCTGGGGTATATTATCGAGTTACGACGGAGAGGGCCCTTCCAGACACGTGTTTGTTCAGCGACGTCAGGACTGTTGCCTAGGTGCGAGGGACACCTCGGGATTCTCCTCGAGTCTTGGCATGGCAATTGGGACGCGTATCCACGTGAGGCGGGAGACCAAAGGTCCCTTTCCACGTGCCACAGGGATCCTGGGACTCCGATCCATTTTCAAGAGGAGTCAGGCATCGTCTCCTTTGGAAGCATTGATCTCTGCGGACCTCTCGAGTTTTCAAAGGATGTGAGGCCTCCGGTCGCGTTGAGGCGGAGGACTAGGTCTTTCTCTGTGGTCTCCACAGCGGATTCAGATAACCCTTCGTCTTGGGAGATGCAAGAGGAGCCTGCATTCAATTCACTGCAGGGATATCCGGCCTTACTTCGAGTCAGAGCATCTCGGTGTCCATTCCACTTGAGGCCACAAACTCAGGGTCCTTCTCACATACCTGTGGCTGAGAGAACCCTCCTCTTGAGGTGCTTGTGGAAAGTTGGTATTCCTCTTGAGTCGAAGGCAGGTACTAAGCTCTCATCTCGAGTTGATTTGGGGTCCATGGAGCCCTTTCGTGTTGCTCCAGTGATCTCAGGATCCCTCTAGACTTGAGACAGTGATCTTGGGTTTTCTCTGGAGTGCCATCAAGGAAATCAAGGCTCCTTTCACGTTTGATGTGGAACACGGAATTGCTCTGCACGCAGGGCAGGGGAATCGGACTTCATCTCGCGGCGAGGGGGAAGTCTCATGGTTTTTCTCGAGTTGCGGCTGGAACCTGGGGTATATTCTCGAGTTACGACGGGGAGAGCCCTTCCAGACACGTGTTTGTTCAGCAACGTCAGGACTCCTGCCTAGGTGCGAGGGACACCTCGGGATTCTCCTCGAGTCTTGGCATGGCAATTGGGACGCGTCTCCACGTGAGGCGGGAGACCCAGGGTCCCTTTCCACGTGCACAGGGATCCTCGGACTCCTATCCATTTTCAAGAGGAGTCAGGCATCGTCTCCTTTGGAAGCATTGATCTCCACGGAACTCTCGAATTTTCAAAGGATGTAAGGCCTCCGGTCGCGTTGAGGTGGAGGACTAGGTCTTTCTCTGTGTTCTGCACAGGGGATTCAGACATCCCGTCGTCTTGGGAGATGCAAGATGAGCCTGCATTCAATTCACTGCAGGGATATCCGGCCTTACTTCGAGTCAGAGCATCTCGGTGTCCATTCCACTTGATGCCACAAACTCAGGGTCCCTATCACATACCTGTAGCTGAGAGAAGCCTCCTCTTGAGGGGCTTGTGGAAAGTTCGTATTCCTCTTGAGTTTAAGCCAGGGACTAAGCTCTCATCTCGAGTTGATTTGGGGTCCACGGAGCCCTTTCGTGTTGCTCCAGTGACCTCAGGATCCCTCAAGACTTGAGACAGTGATTTTGGGTTTTCTCTGGAGTGCCATCAAGGAAATCAAGGCTCCTTTCACGTTTGATGTGGAACACGAAATTGCTCTGCACGCATTGCAGGGGAATCGGGCCTCATGTAGCGCCGAGGGGGAAGTCTCATGGTTTTTCTCGAGTTGCACCCGGAACCTGGGGTATATTCTCGAGTTACGACCGGGAGGTTACTTCCAGACACGTGTTTGTTCAGCGACGTCAGGACTCCTGCCTAGGTGCGAGGGACATCTCGGGATTCTCCTCGAGTCTTGGCATGGCAATTGGGACGTGTCTCCACGTGAGGCGGGAGACCCAGGGTCCCTTTCTACGTGCCACAGGGATCCTCGGACTCCTATCCATTTTCAAGAGGAGTCAGGCATCGTCTCCTTTGGAAGCATTGATCTCCGCGGACCTCTCGAGTTTTCAAAGGATGTGAGGCCTCCGGTCGCGTTGAGGTGGAGGACTAGGTCTTTCTCTGTGTTCTGCACAGGGGATTCAGACATCCCTTCGTCTTGGGAGATGCAAGATGAGCCTGCATTCAATTCACTGCAGGGATATCCGGCCTTACTTCGAGTCAGAGCATCTCGGTGTCCATTCCACTTGAAGCCACAAACTCAGGTTCCCTCTCACATACCTGTAGCTGAGAGAAGCCTCCTCTTGAGGTGCTTGTGGAAACTTGGTATTCCTCTTGAGTCGAACCCAGGGACTAATCTTTCCTCTCGAGTTGATTTGGGGCCCACGGAGCCCTTTCCTGTTGCTCCAGTGACCTCAGGATCCCTCTAGACTTGAGACAGTGATCTTGTGTTTTCTCTGGAGTGCCATCAAGGAAATCAAGGCTCCTTTCACTTTTGATGTGGAACACGGAATTGCTCTGCACGCAGTGCAAGGGAATTGGGCCTCTTCTCGCGGCGAGGGGGAAGTCTCATGGTTTTTCTCGAGTGGCGGCCGGAGACTGGGGTATATTCTCGAGTTAGGACGGGGAGGGCCCTTCCAGACACGTGTTTCTTCAGCGACCTCAGGACTCCTGCCCAGGTGCGAGGGACAACTCGGGATTCTCCTCGAGTCTTGGCATGGCAATTGTGACACGTCTCCACGTGAGGCGGGAGACCCAGGGTCCCTTTCCACGTGCCACAGGGATCCTGGGACTCCTATCCATTTTCAAGAGGAGTCAGGCATCGTCTCCTTTGGAAGCATTGATCTCCGTGGACCTCTCGAGTTTTCAAAGGATGTGAGGCCTCCGGTCGCGAGGAGGCGGAGAACTACGTCTTTCTCTGTGGTCTCCACAGGGGATTCAGACATCCCTTCATCTTGGGAGATGCAAGACGAGCCTGCATTCAATTCACTGCAGGGATATCCGGCCTTACTTCGAGTCAGAGCATCTCGGTGTCCATTCCACTTGAGGCCACAAACTCAGTGTCCCTCTCACATACCTGTAGCTGAGAGAAGCCTCCTCTTGAGGTGCTTGTGGAAAGTTGGTATTCCTCTTGAGTCGAAGCCAGGGACTAAGCTCTCATCTCGAGTTGATTTGGGGTCCACGGAGCCCTTTCGTGTTGCTCCAGTGACCTCAGGATCCCTCTAGACTTGAGACAGTGATCTTGGATTTTCTCTGGAGTGCCATCAAGGAAATCAGGGCTCCTTTCACGTTTGATGTGGAACACGGAATTGCGCTGCATGCAGTGCAGGGGAATCGGGCCTCAACTCGCGGCGAGGGGGAAATCTCATGGTTTTTCTCGAGTTGCGGCCAGAACCTGGGGTATATTCTCGAGTTACGACGTGGAGGGCCCTTCCAGACACGTGTTTGTTCAGCGACATCAGGACTCCTGCCTAGGTGCGAGGGACACCTCGGGATTCTCCTCGAGTCTTGGCATGGCAATTGGGACGCGTCTCCACGTGAGGCGGGAGACCCAGGGTCCCTTTCCACGTGCCACAGGGATCCTGGGACTCCTATCCATTTTCAAGAGGAGTCAGGCATTGTCTCCTTTGGAAGCATTGATCTCCGCGGAAGTGTTTAGTTTTCAAAGGATGTGAGGCCTCCGGTCGCGATGAGACGGAGAACTAGGTTTTTCTCTGTGGTCTCCACAGGGGATTCAGACATCCCTTCGTCTTGGGAGATGCAAGACGAGCCTGCATTCAATTCACTGCAGGGATATCTGGCCTTACTTCGAGTCAGAGCATCTCGGTGTCCATTCCACTTGAGGCCACAAACTCAGGGTCCTTCTCACATACATGTGGCTGAGAGAACCCTCCTCTTGAGGTGCTTGTGGAAAGTTGGTATTCCTCTTGAGTCGAAGCCAGGTACTAAGCTCTTATCTCGAGTTGATTTGGGGTCCACGGAGCCCTTTCGTGTTGCTCCAGTGACCTCAGGATCCCTCTAGACTTGAGACAGTGATCTTGGGTTTTCTCTGGAGTGCCATCAAGGAAATCAAGGCTCCTTTCACGTTTGATGTGGAACACGGAATTGCTCTGCACGCAGTCCAGGGGAATCGGGCCATATCTCGTGGCGAGGGGGAAGTCTCATTGTTTTTCTCGAGTTGCGGCCAGAACCTGGGGTATATTCCCGAGTTACGACGGGGAGGGCCCTTCCAGACACGTGTTTGTTCAGCGACATCAGGACTCCTGCCTAGGTGCGAGGGACATCTCGGGATTCTCCTCGAGTCTTGGCATGGCAATTGGGACGCGTCTCCACGTGAGGCGGGAGACCCAGGGTCCGTTTCCACGTGCCACAGGGATCCTGGGACTCCTATCCATTTTCAAGAGGAGTCAGGCATCGTCTCCTTTGGAAGCATTGATCTCCGTGGACCTCTCGAGTTTTCAAAGGATGTGAGGCCTCCGGTCGCCATGAGGCGGAGGACTAGGTCTTTCTCTGTGTTCTGCACATGGGATTCAGACATCCCTTCGTCTTGGGAGATGCAAGATGAGCCTGCATTCAATTCACTGCAGGGATATCCGGCCTTACTTCGAGTCAGAGCATCTCGGTGTCCATTGCACTTGAGGCCACAAACTCAGGGTCCCTCTCACCTACCTGTAGCTGAGAGAAGCTTCCTCTTGAGGTGCTTGTGGAAAGTTGGTATTCCTCTTGAGTCTAAGCCAGGGACTAAGCTCTCATCTCGAGTTGATTTGGGGTCCACGGAGACCTTTCCTGTTGCTCCAGTGACCTCAGGATCCCTCTAGACTAGAGACAGTGATCTTGGGTTTTCTCTGGAGTGCCATCAAGGAAATCAACGCTCCTTTCACGTTTGATGTGGAACACGGAATTGCTCTGCATGCAGTGCAGGGGAATCGGGCCTCAACTCGAGGCGAGGGGGAAATCTCATGGTTTTTCTCGAGTTGCGGCCGGAACCTGGGGTATATTCTCGAGTTACGACGGGGAGGGCCCTTCCAGACACGTGTTTGTTCAGCGACGTCTGGCCTCCTGCCTAGGTGCGAGGGACACCTCGGGATTCTCCTCGAGCCTTGGCATGGCAATTGGGACGCGTCTCCACGTGAGGCGGGAGACCCAGGGTCCCTTTCCACGTGACACAGGGATCCTGGGACTCCTATCCATTTTCAAGAGGAGTATGGCATCGTCTCCTTCGGAAGTATTGATCTAGGCGGAGCTCTCGAGTTTTCAAAGGATATGAGGCCTCCGGTTGCGTTGAGTTGGAGGACTAGGTCTTTCTCTGAGGTCTCCACAGGGGATTCAGACAACCCTTCGTCTTGGGAGATGCAAGACGAGCCTGCATTCAATTCACTGCAGGGATATCCGGCCTTACTTCGACTCAGAGCATCTCGGTGTCCATTCCACTTGAGGCAACAAACTCAGGGTCCCTCTCACATACCTGTAGCTGAGAGAAGCCTCCTCTTCAGGTGCTTGTGGAAAGTTGGTATTCCTCTTGACTCGAAGCCAGGGACTAAGCTCTCATCTCGCGTTGATTTGGGGTCCACGGAGTCCTTTCCTTTTGCTCCAGTGACCTCAGGATCCCTCTAGACTTGAGACAGTGATCTTGGGTTTTCTCTGGAGTGCAATCAAGGAAATCAAGGCTCCTTTCATGTTTGATGTGGAACACGGAATGGCTCTGCACGCATTGCAGGGGAATCGGGCCTCATCTCGCGGCGAGGGGGAAGTCTCATGGTTTTTCTCGAGTTGCGGCCGGAACCTGGGGTATATTCTCGAGTTACGACGGGGATAGCCCTTCCAGACACGTGTTTGTTCAGCGACGTCAGGACTGCTGCCTAGGTGCGAGGGACACCTCGGGATTCTCCTCGAGTCTTGGCATGGCAATTGGGACGCGTCTCCACGTGAGGCGGGAGACCCAGGGTCCCTTTCCACGTGCCACAGGGATCCTGGGACTCCTATCCATTTTCAAGAGGAGTCAGGCATCGACTCCTTTGGAAGCATTAATCTCCGAGGACCTCTCGAATTTTCAAAGGATGTGAGGCCTACGCTCGCGATGAGGCGGAGAATTAGGTCTTTCTCTGTGGTCTTCACAGGGGATTCAAACATCCCTACGTCTTGGGAGATGCAAGACGAGCCTGCATTCAATTCACTGCAGGGATATCCGGCCTTACTTCGAGTCAGAGCATCTCGGTGTCCATTCCACTTGAGGCCACAAACTCAGGGGCCCTCTCACATACCTGTAGCTGAGAGAAGCCTCCTCTTGAGGTGTTTGTGGAAAGTTGGTATTCCTCTTGAGTCGAAGCCAGGGACTAAGCTCTCATCTCGAGTTGATTTTGGGTCCACGGAGCCCTTTCGTGTTGCTCTTGTGACCTCAGGATCCCTCTAGACTTGAGACAGTGATCTTGGGTTTTCTCTGGAGTGCCATCAAGGAAATCAAGGCTCCTTTCACGTTTGATGTGGAAAACGGAATTGCTCTGCACGCAGTTCAGGGGAATCGGGCCTCATCTCGCGGCGAAGTTGAAGTCTCATGGTTTTTCTCGAGTTGCGGCCGGAACCTGGGGTATATTCTCGAGTTACGACGGGGAGGGCCCTTCCAGACACGTGTTTGTTCAGCGACGTCAGGACTCCTGCCTAGGTGCGAGGGACACCTCGGGATTCTCCTCGAGTCTTGACATGGCAATTGGGACGCGTCTCCACGTGAGGCGGGAGACCCAGGGTCCCTTTCCACGTGCCACAGGGATCCTGGGACTCCTATCCATTTTCAAGAGGAGTCAGGCATCGTCTCCTTTGGAAGCATTGATCTAGGCGGAGCTCTCGAGTTTTCAAAGGATATGAGGCCTCCGGTTGCGTTGAGGTGGAGGACTAGGTATTTCTCTGTAGTCTCCACAGGGGATTCAGACAACCCTTCGTCTTGGGAGATGCAAGACGAGCCTGCATTCAATTCACTGCAGGGATATCCGGCCTTACTTCGAGTCAGAGCATCTCGGTGTCCATTCCACTTGAGGCCACAAACTCAGGGTCCCTCTCACATACCTGTAGCTGAGAGAAGCCTCCTCTTCAGGTGCTTGTGGAAAGTTGGTATTCCTCTTGACTCGAAGCCAGGGACTAAGCTCTCATCTCGAGTTGATTTGGGGTCCATGGAGCCCTATCGTGTTGCTCCAGTGACCTCAGGATCCCTCTAGACTTGAGACAGTGATCTTGGGTTTTCTCTGGAGTGCCATCAAGAAAATCAAGGCTCCTTTCAAGTTTGATGTCGAACACGGAATTGCTCTGCACACAGTGCAGGGGAATCGGGCCTCATCTCGCTGCAAGGGGGATATCTCATGGTTTTTCTCAAGTTGCGGATGGAACCTGGGGTATATTCTCGAGTTACGATGGGGAGGGCCCTTCCAGACACGTGTTTGTTCAGCGACGACAGGACTCCTGCCTAGGTGCGAAGGACATCTCGGGATTCTCCTCGAGTCTTGGCATGGCAATTTGGACGCATCTCCACGTGAGGCGGGAGACCCAGGGTCCCTTTCCACGTGCCACAGGGATCCTCGGACTCCTATCCATTTTCAAGAGGAGTCAGGCATCGTCTCCTTTGGAAGCATTGATCTCCGCATACCTCTCGAATTTTCAAAGGATGTGAGGCCTCCGGTCGCGATGAGTCGGACACTAGGTCTTTCTCTTTCGCCTCCACAGCGGATTCAGACAACCCTTCGTCCTGGGAGATGCAAGACGAGCCTGCATTCAATTCACTGCAGGGATATCCGGCCTTACTTCGAGTCAGAGCATCTCGGTGTCCATTCCACTTGAGGCCACAAACTCAGGGGCCCTCTCACATACCTGTGGCTGAGAGAACCCTCCTCTTGAGGTGCTTGTGGAAAGTTGGTATTCCTCTTGAGTCGAAGCCAGGTACTAAGCTCTCATCTCGAGTTGATTTGGGGTCCACGGAGCCCTTCGTGTTGCTCCAGTGACCTCAGGATCCCTCTAGACTTGAGACAGTGATCTTGGGTTTTCTCTGGAGTTCCATCAAGGAAATCAAGGCTCCTTTCACGTTTGATGTGGAACACGCAATTGCTCTGCACGCAGTGCAGGGGAATCGGGCCTCATCTCGCGGCGAGGGGGAAGTCTCATGGTTTTTCTCGAGTTGCGGCCGGAACCTGGGGTATATTCTCGAGTTACGACGGGGAGGGCCCTTCCAGACACGTGTTTGTTCAGCGACATCAGGACTCCTGCCTAGGTGCGAGGGACACCTCGGGATTCTTCTCGAGTCTTGGCATGGCAATTGGGACGCGTCTCCACGTGAGGCGGGAGACCCAGGGTCCCTTTCCACGTGCCACAGGGATCCTCGGACTCCTATCCATTTTCAAGAGGAGTCAGGCATCGTCTCCTTTGGAAGCATTGATCTCCGCGGACCTCTCGAGTTTTCAAAGGATGTGAGGCGTCCGGTCGCGTTGAGGTGGAGGACTAGATCTTTCTCTGTGTTCTGCACAGGGGATTCAGAAATCCCTTCGTCTTGGGAGATGCAAGATTAGCCTGCATTCAATTCACTGCCGGGATATCCGGCCTTACTTCGAGTCAGAGCATCTCGGTGTCCATTCCACTTGAGGCCACAAACTCAGGGTCCCTCTCACATACATGTAGCTGAGAGAAGCCTCCTCTTGAGATGATTGTGGAAAGTTGGTATTCTCATTGAGTCGAAGCCAGGGACTAAGCTCTCATCTCGAGTTGATTTGGGGTCCACGGAGCCCTTTCGTGTTGCTCCAGTGACCTCAGGATCCCTCTAGACTTGAGACAGTGATCTTGAGTTTTCTCTGGAGTGCCATCAAGGAAATCAAGGCTCCTTTCACGTTTGATGTGGAACACGGAATTGCTCTGCACGCAGTGCAGGGGTATCGGGTCTCATTTCGCAAGGAGGGGGAAGTCTCATGGTTTTTCTCGAGTTGCGGCCGGAACCTTGGGTATATTCTCGAGTTATGATGGGGAGGGGCTTTCCAGACACGTGTTTGTTCAGCGACATCAGGACTCCTTCCTAGGTGCGAGGGCCACCTCGGGATTCTCCTCGAGTCTTGGCATGGCAATTGGGACGCGTCTCCTCGTGAGGCGGGAGACCCAGAGTCCCTTTCCACGTGCCACAGGGATCCTGGGACTCCTATCCATTTTCAAGAGGAGTCAAGCATCGTCTCCTTTGGAAGCATTGATCTCCGCGGACTTCTCGAGTTTTCAAAGATGTGAGGCCTCCGGTCGCGATGAGGCGGACAACTAGGTCTTTCTCTGTGGTCTCCACAGGGGATTCAGATATCCCTTCGTCTTGGGAGATGCAAGACGAGCCTGCATTCAATTTACTGCAGGGATATCCGGCCTTACTTCGAGTCAGAGCATCTCGGTGTCCATTCCACATGAGGCCACAAACTCAGGGTCCCTTTCACATACCTGTAGCTGAGAGAAGCCTCCTCTTGAGGTGCTTGTGGAAAGTTGGTATTCCTCTTGAGTCGTAGCCAGAGACTAAGCTCTCATCTCTACTTTAATTGGGGTCCATGGAGCCCTTTTGTGTTGCTACAGTGACCTCAGGATCCTTCTAGGCTTGAGACAGTGATCTTGGGTTTTCTCTGGAGTGCCATCAAGGAAATCAAGGCTCCTTTCACGTTTGATGTGGAACACGGAATTGCTCTACTCGCAGTGCATGGGAATCGGGCCTCATTTCGCAACGAGGGGGAAGTCTCATGGTTTTTCTCGAGTTGCGGCCGGAACCTGGGGTATAATCTCGAGTTACGACGGGGAGGGCCCTTCCAGACACGTGTTTGTTTAGCGACGTCAAGACTCCTGCCTAGGTGCGAGGGACACCTCGGGATTCTCCTCGAGTCTTGGCATGGCAATTGGGTCGCGTCTCCACGTGAGGTGGGAGACCCAGGGTCCCTTTCCACGTACCACAGGGATCCTGGGACTCCTATCCATTTTCAAGAGGAGTCAGGCATCGTCTCCTTTGGAAGCATTGATCTCCGCGGACCTCTCGAGTTTTCAAAGATGTGAGGCCTCCGGTCGCAATGAGGCGGAGAACTAGGTCTTTCTCTGTGGTCTCCACAGGGGATACAGACATCCCTACGTCTTGGGAGATGCAAGACGAGCCTGCATTCAATTCACTGCAGGGATATCCGGTCCTACCTCTTGTCAGAGCATCTCGGTGTCCATTTCACTTGAGGCCACAAACTGAGGGTCCCTCTCACACACTTGTAGCTGAGAGGAGCCTCCTCTTGAGGTGCTTGTGGAAAGTTGGTATTCCTCTTGAGTCGAAGCCAGGGACTAAGCTCTCATCTCGAGGTGATTTGGGGTCTACGGAGCCCTTTACTGTTGCTACATTGACCTCAGGATCCATCTAGTCTTGAGACAGTGATCTTGGGTTTTCTCTGCAGTGCCATCAGGGAAATTAAGGCTCCTTTCACCTTTAATGTGGAACACGGAATTGCCTTGTACGCAGTGCATGGAATCGGGCCTCATCTCGCGGCGAGGGGGAAGTCTCATGGTTTTTCTCGAGTTGCGGCCGGAACCTAGGGTATATTCTCGAGTTACAATGGGGCGGACTCTTCCAGAAACGTGATTGTTCAGCGAAGACAGGACTGCGTCCTAGGTGTGAGGGCCACCTCGGGATTCTGTTCGAATCTTGGCATGGCAATTGGGACGCGTGTCCACATGAGGCGGGAGTCCCAGGGTCCCTCTCCACATGCCACAGGGATCCTGGAACTCCTATCCATTTTTAAGAGGAGTCAGGCATCGTCTCCTTTGGAAGCATTGATCTCCGCGGACGTCTCGAGTTTTCAAAGGATGTGAGGCCTCCGGTCGCGTAGAGGCTGAGGACTAGGTCTTTCTCTGTGGTCTCCACATGGGATTCAGACATCCCTTCGTCTTGGGAGATGCAAGACGAGCCTGCATTCAGTTCACTGCAGGGATATCCGGCCTAACTTCGAGTCAGAGCATCTCGGTGTCCATTCCACTTGAGGCCACAAACTCAGGGTCCCTCTCACATACCTGTAGCTGAGAGAAGGCTCCTCTTGAGGTGCTTGTGGAAACTTGGTATTCCTCTTGAGTCGAAGCCAGGGACTAAGCTCTCATCTCGAGTTGATTTGGGGTCCACAGAGCCCTTTCGTGTTGCTCCTGTGACCTCAGGATCCCTCTAGACTTGAGACAGTGATCTTGGGTTTTCTCTGGAGTGCCATTAAGGAAATCAAGGCTCCTTTCACGTTTGATGTGGAACACGGAATTGCTCTGCACGCAGTGCAGGGGATTCGGGCCTCATCTCGTGGTGAAGGGGAAATCTCATGGTTTTTCTCGAGTTGCGGCCGGAACCTGGGGTATATTCTCGAGTTACGACGGGGTGGGCCCTTCCAGACACGTGTTTGTTCAGCGATGTCAGGACTCCTGCCTAGGTGCGAGGGACACCTCGGGATTCTCCTCGAGTCTTGGCATGGCAATTGGCCCCCGTCTCCACGTGAGGCGGGAGACCCAGTGTCACTTTCCACGTGCCACAGTGATCCTGGGACTCCTATCCATTTTCAAGAGGACTCAGGCATCGTCTCCTTTGGAAGCATTGATCTCTGCAGACCTTTCGAGTTTTCAAAGGATGTGAGGCCTCCGGTCGCGATGAGGCGTTGGACTAGGTCTTTGTCTGTCGTCTCCACAGGGGATTCAGACATCCCTTCGTCTTGGGAGGTGCAAGACGAGCCTGCCTTCAATTCACTGCAGGGATATCCGGCCTTACTTCGAGTCAGAGCATCTCGATGTCCATTCCACTTGAGGCCACAAACTCAGGGTCCCTCTCACATACCTGTAGCTGAGAGAAGGCTCCTCTTGAGGTGCTTGTGGAAAGTTGGTATTCCTCTTGATTCGAAGCCAGGGACAAAGCTGTCATCTCGAGTTGATTTGGGGTCCAAGAGCTCTTTGGTGTTGCTACAGGGACCTCAGGATCCCTATAGACTTGAGACAGTGATCTTGAGTTTTGTCTAGAGTGCCATCAAGGAAATCAAGGCCCCTTTCACGTTTGATGTGGAACACGGAATTGCTCTACACGCAGTGCAGGGGAATCTGGCCTCATCTCGCGGCGAGAGGGAAGTCTCATGGTTTTTTTCGAGTTGCGGCCGGAACCTGGGGTATATTCTCGAGTTACGACAGGGAGGGCCCTTCCAGACACGTGTTTGTTCAGCGACGTCAGGACTCCTGCCTAGGTGCGAGGGACACCTCGGGATTCTCCTCGAGTCTTGGCATGGCAATTGGGACGCGTCTCCACGTGAGGCGGGAGACCCAGGGTCCCTTTCCACGTGCCACAGGGATCCTGGGACTCCTATCCATTTTCAAGAGGAGTCGGGCATCGTCTCCTTTGGAAGCATTGATCTCTGCAGACCTCTCGAGTTTTCAAAGGATGTGAGGCCTCCGGTCGCGATGAGGCGGAGAACTCGGTCTTTTTCTGTGGTCTCCACAGGGGATTCAGACATCCTTTCGTCTTGGGAGATGCAAGACGAGCTTGCATTCAATTCACTGCAGGGATATCCGGCCTTACTTCGAGTCAGAGCATCTCGGTGTCCATTCCACTTGAGGCCACAAACTCAGGGTCCCTCATATATACCTGTAGCTGAGAGAAGCCTCCTCTTGAGGTGCTTGTGGAAAGTTGGTATTCCTCTTGAGTCTAAGCCAGGGACTAAGCTCTCATCTCGAGTTGATTTGGGGTCCACGGAGCCCTTTCCTGTTGGACCAGTGACCTCAGGATCCCTCTAGACTTGAGACAGTGATCTTGGATTTTCTCTGGAGTGCCATCAAGGAAATCAAGGCTCCTTTCACGTTTGATGTGGAAAACGGAATTGCTCTGCATGCAGTGCAGGGGAATCGGGCCTCAACTCGCGGCGAGGGGGAAATCTCATGGTTTTTCTCGAGTTGCGGCCGGAACCTGGGGTATATTCTCGAGTTACGACCGGTAGGCCTCTTCCAGACACGTGTTTGTTCAGCGATTTCAGGACTCCTGCCTAGGTGCGAGGGACACCTCGGGATTCTCCTCGAGTCTTGGCATGGCAATTTGGACGCGTCTCCACGTGAGGCGGGAGACCCAGGGTCCCTTTCCACGTGCCACAGGTTTCCTGGGACTCGTATCCATTTTCAAGAGGAGTCAGGCATCGTCTGCTTTCGAAGCATTGATCTCCGCGGACCTCTCGAGTTTTCAAAGATGTGAGGCCTCCGGTCATGATGAAGTGGAGGACTAGGTCTTTCTCTGTTGTCTCCACATCGGATTCAGATAACCCTTCATCTTGGGAGATGCAAGACGAGCCTGCATTCAATTCACTGCTGGGATATCCAGCCTTACTTCGAGTCAGAGCATCTCGGTGTCCATTCCACTTGAGGCCACAAACTCAGGGGCCCTCTCACATACCTGTAGCTGAGAGAAGCCTCCTCTTGAGGTGCTTGTGGAAAGTTGGTATTCCTCTTGAGTCGAAGCCAGGGTCTAAGCTCTCATCTCGAGTTGATTTGGGGTCCACGGAGCCCTTTCGTGTTGCTACAGTGACCTCAGGATCCCTCTAGACTTGAGACAGTGATCTTGGGTATTCTCTGGAGTGCCATCAAGGAAATCCAGGCTCCTTTCACGTTTGATGTGGAACACGGAATTTTTCTGCATGCAGTGCAGGGGAATCGGGCCTCATCCAGCGGCGAGGGGGAAGTCTCATGGTTTTTCTCGAGTTGCGGCCAGAACCTGGGGCATATTCTCGAGTTACAACGGGGAGGGCCCTTCCAGACACGTGTTTGTTCAGCGACGTCAGGACTCCTGCCTAGGTGCGAGGGACACCTTGGGATTCTCCTCGAGTCTTGGTATGGCAATGGGGACACATCTCCACGTGAGGCGGGAGACCCAGGGTCCCTTTCCACGTGCCACAGGGATCCTGGGACTCCTATCCATTTTCAAGAGGAGTCAGGCATCGTCTCCTTCGGAAGTATTGATATCCGCGGACCTCTCGAGTTTTCAAAGGATGTGAGGCCCCCGGTCATGATGAGGCGGAGAACTCGGTCTTTCTCTGTGGTCTCCACAGGGGATTCAGGCAACCCTTCGTCTTGGGAGATGCAAGACGAGCCTGCATTCAATTCACTGCCGGGATATCCGGCCTTACTTCGAGTCAGAGCATGTCGGTGTCCATTCCACTTGAGGCCACAAACTCAGGGGCCCTCTAACATACCTGTAGCTGAGAGAAGCCTCCTCTTGAGGTGCTTGTGGAAAGCTGGTATTCCTCTTGAGTCGAAGCCAGGGACTAAGCTCTCATCTCGAGTTGATTTGTGGTATACGGAGCCCTTTTGTGTTGCTCCAGTGACCTCAGGATCCCTCTAGACTTGAGACAGTGATCGTGGGTTTTCTCTGGAGTGCCATCAAGGAAATCAAGGCTCCTTTCACGTTGATGTGGAACACGGCATTGCTCTGCACGCGTTGCAGGGGAATCGGGCCTCATCTCGCGTCGAGTGGGAAGTCTCATGGTTTTTCTCGAATTCCGGCCAGAACCTGGGGTATATTCTCGAGTTACAACGGGGAGGGCCCTTCCAGACACGTGTTTGTTCAGCGACGTCAGGACTCCTGCCTAGGTGCGAGGGACACCTCGGGATTCTCCTCGAGTCTTCGCATGGCAATTGGGACGCCTCTCCACGTGAGGCGGGAGACCCAGGGTCCCTTTCCACGTGCCACAGGGATCCTGGGACTCCTATCCATTTTCAAGAGGAGTCAGGCATCGTCTCCTTTGGAAGCATTGATATCCGCGGACCTCTCGAGTTTTCAAAGGATGTGAGGCCTCCGGTCGCGATGAGGCGGAGGACTAGGTCTTTCTCTGTGGTCTCCACAGCGGATTCAGATAACCCTTCGTCTTGGGAGATGCAAGACGAGCCTGCATTCAATTCACTGCAGGGATATCCGGACTTACTTCGAGTCAGAGCATCTCGGTGTCCATTCCACTTGAGGCCTCAAACTCAGGGGCCCTCTCACATACCTGTAGCTGAGAGAAGCCTCCTCTTGAGGTGCTTGTGGAAAGTTGGTATTCCTCTTGAGTCGAAGCCAGGGACTAAGCTCTCATCTCGAGTTGATTTGGGGTCCACGGAGCCCTTTCCTGTTGCTCCAGTGACCTCAGGATCCCTCTAGACTTGAGACAGTGATCTTGGGTTTTCTCTGGAGTGCCATCAAGGAAATCAAGGCTCCTTTCACGTTTGATGTGGAACACGGAATGGCTCTGTATGCAGTGCAAGGGAATCGGGCCTCAACTCGCGGTGAGGGGGAAATCTCATGGTTTTTCTCGAGTTGCGGCCGGAACCTGGGGTATATTCTCGAGTTACGACGGGGAGGGCCCTTCCAGACACGTGTTTGTTCAGCGACGTCAGGACTCCTGCCTAGGTGCGAGGGACAACTCGGGATTCTCCTCGAGTCTTGGCATGGCAATTTGGACGCGTCTCCACGTGAGGCGGGAGACCCAGGGTCCCTTTCCACGTGCCACAGTTATCCTGGGACTCGTATCCATTTTCAAGAGGAGTCAGGCATCGTCTGCTTTGGAAGCATTGATCTCCGCGGACCTCTCGAGTTTTCAAAGGATGTGAGGCCTCCGGTCATGATGAGGCGGAGAACTCGGTCTTTCTCTGTGGTCTCCACAGGGGATTCAGACATCCCTTCGTCTTGGGAGATGCAAGACGAGCCTGCATTCAATTCACTGCAGGGATATCCGTCCTTACTTCGAGTCAGAGCATCTCGTTGTCCATTGCACTTGAGGCCACAAACTTAGGGTCCCTCTCACATACCTGTAGCTGAGAGAAGCCTCCTCTTGAGGTGCTTGTGGAAAGTTGATATTCCTCTTGAGTCAAAGGCAGGGACTAAGCTCTCATCTCGAGTTGATTTTGGGTCCACGGAGCCCTTTCGTGTTGCTCCAGTGACCTCAGGATCCCTCTAGACTTGAGACAGTGATCTTGGGTTTTCTCAGGAGTGCCATCAAGGAAATCAAGGCTCCTTGCACGTTTGATGTGGAACACGGAATTGCTCTGCACGCAGTGCAGGGGAATCGGGCCTCATCTCGCCGCGAGGGGGAAGTCTCATGGTTTTTCTCGAGTTGCGGCCGGAATCTGGGGTATATTCTCGAGTTACGACGGGGAGGGCCCTTCCAGACACGTGTTTGTTCAGCGACGTCAGGACTCCTGCCTAGGTGCGAGGGACACCTCGGGATTCTCCTCGAGTCTTGGCATGGCAATTTGGACGCGTCTCCACGTGAGGCGGGAGACCCAGGGTCCCTTTCCACGTGCCACAGGGATCCTGGGACTCCTATCCATTTTCAAGTGGAGTCAGGCATCGTCTCCTTTGGAAGCATTGATCTCCACATACCTCTCGAATTTTCAAAGGATGTGAGGCCTCCTGCCGCGATGAGGCGGAGGACTAGGTCTTTCTCTGTGGTCTCCACAGCGGATTCAGATAACCCTTCGTCTTGGGAGATGCAAGAGGAGCGTGCATTCAATTCACTGCAGGGATATACGGCCTTACTTTGAGTCAAAGCATCTCGGTGTCCATTCCACTTGAGGCCACAAACTCAGGGTCCCTCTCACATACCTGTAGCTGAGAGAAGCCTCCTTTGAGGTGTTTGTGGAAAGTTGGTATTCCTCTTAATTCGAAGCCAGGGACTAAGCTCTCATCTCGAGTTGATTTGGGGTCGACGGAGCCCTTTCGTGTTGCTCCAGTGACCTCAGGATCCCTCTAGACTAGAGACAGTGATCTTGGGTTTTCTCTGGAGTGCCATCAAGGAAATCAAGGCTCCTTTCACTTTTGATGTGGAATACGGTATTGCTCTGCACGCAGGGCAGGGGAATCGGGCCTCGTCTCGCGGCGAGGGGGAAGTCTCATGGTTTTTCTCGAGTTGCGGCCGGAACCTGGGGTATATTCTCGAGTTACAACAGGGAGGGCCCTTCCAGACACGTGTTTGTTCAGCGACGTCAGGATTCCTGCCTAGGTGCGAGGGACACCTCGGGATTCTCCTCGAGTCTTGGCATGGCAATTGGGACGCCTCTCCACGTGAGGCGGGAGACCCAGGGTCCCTTTCCACGTGCCAAAGGGATCTTGGGACTCCTATCCATTTTCAAGAGGAGTCAGGCATCGTCTCCTTTGGAAGCATTGATCTCCGCGGACCTCTCGATTTTTCAAAGGATGTGAGGCCTCCGGTCGCGATGAGGCGGAGAACTCGGTCTTTCTCTGTGGTCTCCACAGGGGATTCAGACATCCCTTCGTCTTGGGAGATGCAAGACGAGCCTGCATTCAATTCACTGCCGGGATATCCGGCCTTACTTCGAGTCAGAGCATCTCGGTGTCCATTCCACTTGAGGCCACAAACTCAGTGTCCCTCTCACATACCTGTAGCTGAGAGAAGCCTCCTCTTGAGGTGCTTGTGGAAAGTTGGTATTCCTCTTGAGTCTAAGCCAGGGACTAAGCTCTCATCTCGAGTTGATTTGGGGTCCACGGAGCCCTTTCCTGTTGGTCCAGTGACCTCAGGATCCCTCTAGACTTGAGACAGTGATCTTGGGTTTTCTCTGGAGTTCCATCAAGGAAATCAATGCTCCTTTCACGTTTGATGTGGAACACGGAATTGCTCTGCATGCAGTGCAGGGGAATCGGGCCTCAACTCGCGGCGAGGGGGAAATCTCATGGTTTTTCTCGAGTTGTGGCCGGAACCTGGGGTATATTCTCGAGTTACGACGGGTAGGGCCCTTCCAGACACGTGTTTGTTCAGCGACGTCAGGACTCCTGCCTAGGTGCGAGGGACACCTCGGGATTCTCCTCGAGTCTTGGCATGGCAATTTGGACGCGTCTCCACGTGAGGCGGGAGACCCAGGGTCTCTTTCCACGTGCCACAGGGTTCCTGGAACTCGTATCCATTTTCAAGAGGAGTCAGGCATCGTCTCCTTTGGAAGCATTGATCTTCGCGGACCTCTCGAGTTTTCAAAGGATGTGAACCTCCGGTCATGATGACGCGGAGAACTCGGTCTTTCTCTGTGGTCTCCACAGGGGATTCAGACATCCCTTCGTCTTGGGAGATGCAAGACGAGCCTGCATTCAATTCACTGCAGGGATATCCGGCCTTATTTCGAGTCAGAGCATCTCGGTGTCCATTGCACTTGAGGCCACAAACTCAGGGTCCCTCTCACATACCTGTAGCTGAGAGAAGGCTCCTCTTGAGGTGCTTATGGAAATTTGGTATTCCTCTTGAGTCAAAGCCAGGGACTAAGCTCTCATCTCGAGTTGATTTGGGGTCCACGGAGCCCTTTCGTGTTGCTACAGTGACCTCAGGATCCCTCTAGACTAGAGACAGTGATCTTGGGTTTTCTCTGGAGTGCCATCAAGGAAATCAAGGCTCCTTTCACGTTTGATGTGGAACACGGAATTGCTCTGCATGCAGTGGAATCGGGCCTCATCTCGGGCGAGGGGGAAGTCTCATGGTTTTTCTCGAGTTGCGGCCCGAACCTGGGGTATATTCTCGAGTTACGACGGGGAGGGCCCTTCCAGACACGTGTTTTTTCAGGGACGTCAGGACTCCTGCCTAGGTGCGAGGGACACCTCGGGATTCTCCTCGAGTCTTGGCATGGCAATTGGGACGCCTCTCCACGCGAGGCGGGAGACCCAGGGTCCCTATCCACGTGCCACAGGGATCCTGGGACTCCTATCCATTTTCAAGAGGAGTCAGGCATCGTCTCCTTTGGAAGCATTGATCTCCGCGGACCTCTCGAATTTTCAAAGGATGTGAGGCCTCCGGTCGCGATAGGCGGAGGTCTAGGTCTTTCTCTGTCGTCTCCACAGGGGATTCAGACATCCCTTCGTCTTGGGAGATGCAAGACGAGCCTGCATTCAATTCACTGCAGGGATATCTGGCCTTACTGTGAGTCAGAGCATCTCGGTGTCCATTCCACTTGAGGCCACAAACTCAGGGTCCCTCTCACATACCTGTAGCTGAGAGAAGCCTCCTCTTGAGGTGCTTGTGGAAAGTGGGTATTCCTCTTGAGTCGAAGCCAGGGACTAAGCTCTCATCTCGAGTTGATTTTGGGTCCACGGAGCCCTTTCGTGTTGCTCCAGTGACTTTAGGATCCCTCTAGACTTGAGACAGTGATCTTGGGTTTTCTCTGGAGTGCCATCAAGGAAATCAAGGCTCCTTTCACGTTTGATGTGGAACACGGTATTGCTCTGCACGCAGTGCAGGGGAATCGGATCTCAGCTCGAGGCGAGGGGGAAGTCTCATGGTTTTTCTCGAGTTGCGGCCGGAACCTGGGGTATATTATCGAGTTACGACGGGGAGGGCCCTTCCAGACACGTGTTTTTCAGCGACATGAAGACTCCAGCCTAGGTGCGAGGGACACCTCGGGATTCTCCTCGAGTCTTGGCATGGCAATTGGGACGCGTCTCCACGTGAGGCGGGAGACCCAGGGTCCCTTTCCACGTGCCACAGGGATCCTGGGACTCCTATCCATTTTCAAGAGGAGTCAGGCATCGTCTCCTTTGGAAGCATTGATCTCCGCGGACCTCTCGAGTTTTCAAAGGATGTGAGGCCTCCGGTCGCGATGAGGCGGAGAACTCGGTCTTTCTCTGTGGCCTCCACAGGGGATTCAGACATCCCTTCTTCTTTGGAGATGCAAGACGAGCCTGCATTCAATTCACTGCAGGGATATCCGGCCTTACTTCGAGTCAGAGCATCTCGGTGTCCATTCCTCTTGAGGCCACAAACTCAGGGTCTCTCTCACATACCTGTAGCTGAGAGAAGCCTCCTCTTGAGGTGCTTGTGGAAAGTTGGTATTCCTCTTCAGTCGAAGCCAGGAACTAAGCTCTCATCACGAGTTGATTTGGGGTCCAGGGAGCCCTTTCCTGTTGCTCCAGTGACCTCAGGATCCCTCTAGACTTGAGACAGTGATCTTGAGTTTTCTCTGGAGTGCCAACAAGGAAATCAAGGCTCCTTTCACGTTTGATGTGGAACACGGAATTGCTCTGCATGTATTGCAGGGGAATCGGGACTCATCCAGCGGCGAGGGGAAAGTCTCATGGTTTTTCTCGAGTTGCGGCCGGAACCTGGGGTATATTCTCAAGTTACGACGGGGAGGGCCCTTCCAGACACGTGTTTGTTCAGCGACGTCAGCACTCCTGCCTAGGTGCGAGGAACACCTCAGGATTCTCCTCGAGTCTTGGCATGGCAATTGGGACGCGTCTCCACGTGAGGCGGGAGACCCAGTGTCCCTTTCCACGTGCCACAGGGATCCTGGGACTCCAATCCATTTTCAAGAGGAGTCAGGCATCGTCTCCTTTGGAAGCATTGATCTCCGCGGACCTCTCGAGTTTTCAAAGGATGTGAGGCCTCCGTTCGCGATGAGGCGGAGAACTAGGTCTTTATCTGTGGTCTCCACAGGCGATTTAGACATCCCTTCGTCTTGGGAGATGCAAGACGAGCCTGCATTCAATTCAATGCAGGGACATCCGGCCTAACTTCGAGTCAGAGCATCTCGGTGTGCATTCCACTTGAGGCCACAAACTCAGGGTCCCTCTCACATACCTGTAGCTGAGAGACGGCTCCTCTTGAGGTGCTTGTGGAAACTTGGTATTCCTCTTGAGTCGAAGCCAGGGAATAAGCTCTCATCTCGAGTTGAATTTTGGGTCCACGGAGCCCTTTCGTGTTGCTCCAGTGACCTCAGGATCCCTCTCGACTTGAGACAGTGATCTTGGGTATTCTCTGGAGTGCCATCAAGGAAATCAAGGCTCCTTTCACGTTTGATGTGGAACACGGAATTGCTCTACACGCAGTGCAGGGGAATCGGGCCTCATCTTGCGGCGAGGGGGAAGTCTCATGGTTTTTCTCGAGTTGCGGTCGGAACCTGTGGTATATTCTCGAGTTACGACGGGGAGGGCCCTTCCAGACATTTGTTTGTTCAGCGACGTCAGGACTCCTGCCTAGGTGCGAGGGACACCTCGGGATTCTCCGCAAGTCTTGGCATGGCAATTGGGACGCGTCTCCACGTGAGGCGGGAGACCCAGGGTCCCTTTCCTCGTGCCACAGGGATCCTGGGACTCCTATCCATTTTCAAGAGGAGTCAGGCATCGTCTCCTTTGGAAGCATTGATCTCCGCGGACCTCTCGAGTTTTCAAAGGATGTGAGGCCTCCATTCGCGTTGAGGCGAAGGACTAGGTCTTTCTCTGTGGTCTCCACAGGGGATTCAGACAACTCTTCGTCTTGGGAGATGCAAGAGGAGCCTGCATTCAATTCACTGCAGGGATATCCGGCCTTACTTCGAGTCAGAGCATCTCGGTGTCCATTCCACTTGAGGCCACAAACTCATCGTCCCTCTCACATACCTGTAGCTGAGAGAAGCCTCCTCTTGAGGTGCTTGTGGAAAGTTGGTGTTCCTCTTGAGTCGAAACCAAGGACTAATCTGTCATCTCGATTTGACTTGGGGTCCACGGAGCCCTTTCATGTTGCTCCAGTGACCTCAGGATCCCTCTAGACTTGAGACAGTGATCTTGGGTTTTCTCTGGAGTGCCATCAAGGAAATCAAGGCTCCTTTCACCTTTGATGTGGAACACGGAATTGCTCTGCACGCAGTGCAGGGGAATCGGGCCTCATCTCGCGGCGAGGGGGAAATCTCATGGTTTTTCTCGAGTTGCGGCCGGAACCTGTGGTATATTCTCGAGTTACGACGGGGAGGGCCCTTCCAGACACGTGTTTGTTCAGCGACGTCAGGACTCCTGCCTAGGTGCGAGGGATACCTCGGGATTCTCCTCGAGTCTTGGCATGGCAATTGAGAGGCGTCTCCACGTGAGGCGGGAGACCCAGGGTCCCATTCCACGTGCCACAGGGATCCTGGGACTCCTATCCACTTTCAAAAGGAGTCAGGCATCGTCTCCTTTGGAAGCATTGATCTCCGCGGACCTCTCGAGTTTTCAAAGGATGTGAGGCCTCCGGTCACGTTGAGGCGGAGGCCTAGGTCTTTCTCTGACGTCTCCACAGGGGATTCAGACATCCCTTCGTCGTGGGAGATGCAAGACGAGCCCACATTCAATTCACGGCAGGGATATCCGGCCTTACTTCGAGTCAGAGCATCTCGGTGTCCTTTCCACTTGAGGCCACAAACTCAGGGTCCCTCTCACATACCTGTAGCTGAGAGAAGCCTCCTCTTGAGGTGCTTGTGGAAAGTTGGTATTGCTCTTAAGTCAAAGCCAGGGACTAACCTCTCATCTCGAGTTGATTTGGGGTACACGGAGCGCTTTCTTGTTGCTAGAGTGACCTCAGGATCCCTCTAGACTTGAGACAGTGAAATTGGGTTTTCTCTAGAGTGCCATCAAGGAAATCAAGGCTCCTTTCACGTTTGATGTGGAACACGGAATTGCTCTGCACGCAGTGCAGGGGAATCGGGCCTCATCTCGGGGCGAGGGGGAAGTCTCATGGTTTTTCTCGAGTTGCGGCTGGAACCTGGGGTATATTCTCGAGTTACGACCGGGAGGGCCCTTCCAGACACGTGTTTGTTCAGCGACGTCAGGACTCCTGCCTAGGTGCGAGGGACACCTCGGAATTCTCCTCGAGTCTTGCCATGGCAATTGGAACGGGACTCCACGTGAGGTGGGAGACCCAGGGTCCCTTTCCACGTGCCACAGGGATCCTGGGACTCCTATCCATTTTCAAGAGGAGTCAGGCATCGTCTCCTTTGGAAGCATTGATCTCCGCAGACCTCTCGAGTTTTCAAGAATGTGAGGCCTCCGGTCGCGTTGAGGCGGAGGACTAGGTCTTTCTCTGTGGTCTCCACAGGGGATTAAGACATCCCTTCGTCTTGGGAGATGCAAGACAAGCCTGCATTCAATTCACTGCAGGGATATCCGGCCTTACTTTGAGTCAGAGCATCTCGTTGTCCATTCCACTTGAGGCCACAAATTCAGGGTCCCTCTCACATACCTATTGCTGAGAAAAGCCTCCTCTTGAGGTGCTTGTGGAAAGTTGGTATTCCTCTTGAGTCGAAGCCAGGGACTAAGCTCTCATCTCGAGTTGATTTGGGGTCCACGGAGCCCTTTCCTGTTGCTCCAGTGAACTCAGGATCCCTCTAGACTTGAAACAGTGATCTTGGGTTTTCTCTGGAGTGCCATCAAGGAAATCAAGGCTCCTTTCACGTTTGATGTGGAACACGGAATTGCTCTGCACGCAGTGCTAGGGTATCGGGCCTCATCTTGCGGCGAGGGGGAAGTCTCATGGTTTCTCTCGAGTTGCGGCCGGAACCTGGGGTATATTTTCGAGTTACGACGGGGAGGGCCCCTCCAGACACGTGTTTGTTCAGCGACGTCAGGACTCCTGCCTAGGTTCGAGGGACACTTCGGGATTCTCCTCGAGTCTTGGCATGGCAATTGGGACGCGTCTCCACGTGATGCGGGAGACCCAGGGTCCCTTTCCACGTGCCACAGGGATCCTGGGACTCCTATCCATTTTCAAGAGGAGTCAGGCATCGTCTCCTTTGGAAGCATTGACCTCCCCAGACCTCTCGAGTTTTCAAAGGATGTGAGGCCTCCGGTCGCGTTGAGGCGGAGGACTAGGTCTTTCTCTGTGGTCTCCACAGGGGATTCAGACATCCCTTCGTCTTGGGAGATGCAAGACGAGCTTGCATTCAATTCACTGCAGGGATATCCGGCCTTACTTCGAGTCAGAGCATCTCGGTGTCCATTCCACTTGAGGCCACAAACTCAGGGTCTCTCTCACATACCTGTAGCTGAGAGAAGCCTCCTCTTGAGGTGCTTGTGGAAAGTTGGTATTCCTCTTGAGTCGAAGCCAGGGACTAAGCCCTCATCTCTAGTTGATTTGGGGTCCATGGAGACATTTCCTGTTGCTACAGTGACCTCAGGATCCCTCTAGACTTGACACAGTGAACTTGGGTTTTCTCTGGAGTGCCATCAAGGAAATCAAGTCTCCTTTCACGTTTGATGTGGAACACGGAATTGCTCTGCACGCAGGGCAGGGGAATCGGGCCTCATCTCGCGGCGAGGGGGAAGTCTCATGATTTTTCTCGAGTTGCGGCCGGAACATGGGGTATATTCTCGAGTTACGACGGGGAGGGCACTTCCAGACACGTGTTTGTTCAGCGACGTCAGGACTCCTGCCTAGGTGCAAGGGATACCTCGGTATTCTCCTCGAGTCTTGGCATGGCAATTGGGACGCGTCTCCATGCGAAGCGGGAGACCCAGGGTCCCTATCCACGTGCCACAGGGATCCTGGGACTCCTATCCATTTTCAAGAGGAGTCAGGCATCGTCTCCTTTGGAAGCATTGATCTCCGCATACCTCTCGAATTTTCAAAGGATGTGAGGCCTCCGGTCGCGATGAGGCGGAGGTCTAGGTCTTTCCCTGTCGTCTCCACAGGGGATTCAGACATCCCTTCCTCTTGGGAGATGCAAGACGAGCCTGCATTCAATTCACTGCAGGGATATCTGGCCTTACTTTGAGTCAGAGCATCTCGGTGTCCATTCCACTTGAGGCCACAAACTCAGGGTCCCTCTCACATACCTGTAGCTGAGAGAAGCCTCCTCTTGAGGTGCTTGTGGAAAGTTGGTATTCCTCTTGAGTCGAAGCCAGGGACTAAGCTCTCATCTCGAGTTGATTTTGGGTCCACGGAGTCCTTTCGTGTTGCTCCAGTGACCTTAGGATCCCTCTAGACTTGAGACAGTGATCTTGGGTTTTCTCTGGAGTGCCATCAAGGAAATCAAGGCTCCTTTCACGTTTGATGTGGAACACGGAATTGCTCTGCACGCAGTGCAGGGAAATCGGATCTCAGCTCGCGGCGAGGGGGAAGTCTCATGGTTTTTCTCGAGTTTCGGCCGGAACCTGGGGTATATTATCGAGTTACGACGGGGAGGGCCCTTCCAGACACGTGTTTGGTCAGCGACGTCAGGAATCCTGCCTAGGTGCGAGGGACACCTCGGGATTCTCCTCGAGTCTTGGCATGGCAATTGGGACGCGTATCCACATGAGGCGGGAGACCAAAGGTCCCTTTCCACGTGCCACAGGGATCCTGGGACTCCTATCCATTTTCAAGAGGAGTCAGGCATCGTCTCCTTTGGAAGCATTGATCTCTGCGGACCTCTCGAGTTTTCAAAGGATGTGAGGCCTCCGGTCCCGATGAGGCGGAGGAGTAGGTCTTTCTCTGTGGTCTCCACAGCGGATTCAGATAACCCTTTGTCTTGGGAGATGCAAGAGGAGCCTGCATCCAATTCACTGCAGGGATATCCGGCCCTACTTCGAGTCAGAGCATCTCGGTCTCCATTCCACTTGAGGCCACAAACTCAGGCCCCTCTCACATACCTGTAGCTGAGAGAAGCCTCCTCTTGAGGTGCTTGTGGAAAGTTGGTATTCCTCTTGAGTCTAAGCCAGGGACTAAGCTCTCATCTCGAGTTGGTTTGGGGTCCACGGAGCCCTTTCATGTTGCTCCAGTGACCTCAGGATCCCTCTAGACTTGCGACAGTTATCTTGTGTTTTCTCTGGAGTGCCATCAAGGAAATCAAGGCTCCTTTCACTTTTGATGTGGAACACGGAATTGCTCTGCATGCAGTGCAAGGGAATTGGGCCTCATCTCGCGTCGAGGGGGAAGTCTCATGGTTTTTCTCGAGTGGCGGGCGGAAACAGGGGTATATTCTCGAGTTACGACGGGGAGGGCGCTTCCAGACACGTGTTTGTTCAGCGACGTCAGGACTCCTGCCCAGGTGCGAGGGACACCTCGGGATTCTCCTCGAGTCTTGGCATGGCAATTCGGACACGTCTCCACGTGAGGCGGGAGACCCAGGGTCCCTTTCCACGTGCCACAGGGATCCTGGTCTCCTATCCATTTTCAAGAGGAGTCAGGCATCGTCTCCTTTGGAAGCATTGATCTCCGTGGTCCTCTTGAGTTTTCAAAGGATGTGAGGCCTCCGGTCACGAGGAGGCGGAGAACTAGGTCTTTCTCTGTGGTCTCCACTGGGGATTCAGACATCCCTTCATCTTGGGAGATGCAAGACGAGCCTGCATTGAATTCACTGCAGGGATATCCGGCCTTACTTCGAGTCAGAGCATCTCGGTGTCCATTCCACTTGAGGCCACAAACTCAGTGTCCCTCTCACATACCTGTAGCTGAGAGAAGCCTCCTCTTGAGGTGCTTGTGGAAAGTTGGTATTCCTCTTGAGTCGAAGCCAGGGACTAAGCTCTCATCTCGAGTTGGTTTGGGGTCCACGGAGCCCTTTCATGTTGCTCCAGTGACCTCAGGATCCCTCTAGACTTGAGATAGTGATCTTGGGTTTTCTCTGGTGTGCCATCAAGGAAATCAAGTTTCCTTTCAAGTTTGATGTGGAAGATGGAATTGCTCTGCACGCAGTCCAGGGGAATCGGGCCTCATGTAGCGGCGAGGGGGAAGTCTCATGGTTTTTCTCGAGTTGTGGCTGGAACCTGGGGTATATTCTTGAGTTACGACGGGCAGGGCCCTTCCAGACACGTGTTTGTTCAGCGACGTCAGGACTCCTGCCTAGGAGCGAGGGACACCTCGGGATTCTCCTCGAGTCTTGGCATGGCAATTGGGAGGCGTCTCCACGTGAGGCGGGAGACCCAGGTTCCCTTCCCACGTGCCACAGGGATCCTGGGACTCCTATCCATTTCCAAGAGGAGTCAGGCATCGTCTCCTTTGGAAGCATTGATCTCCGTGGACATCTCGAGTTTTCAAAGGATGTGAGGCCTACGCTCCTGATGAGGCGGAGAACTCGGTTTTCTCTGTCATCTCCACAGGGGATTCAGACATCCCTTCGTCTTGGGAGATGCAAGACGAGCCTGCATTCAATTCACTGCAGGGATATCCGGCCTTACTTCGAGTCAGAGCATCTCGGTGTCCATTCCACTTGAGGCCAGAAACTCAGGGTCCCTCTCACATACCTGTAGCTGAGAGAAGCCTCCTCTTGAGGTGCTTGTGGAAAGTTGGTATTCCCCTTGAGTCGAAGCCAGGGACTAAGCTCTCATCTCGAGTTGATTTGGGGTCCACGGAGCCCTTGCGTGTTGCTCCAGTGACCTCAGGATCCCTCTAGACTTGAGACAGTGAACTTGGGTTTTCTCTGGAGTGCCATCAAGGAAATAAAGGCTCCTTTCACTTTTGATGTGGAACACGGAATTGCTCTGCACGCATTGCAGGGGAATCGGGCCTCATCTCGCGGCTAGGGGGAAGTCTCATGGTTTTTCACGAGTTGCGGCCGGAACCTGGGGTATATTCTCGAGTTACGACGGGGAGGGCCCTTCCAGACACGTGTTTGTTCAGCGACGTCAGGACTCCTGCCTAGGTGCGAGGGACTCCTTGGGATTCTCCTCGAGTCTTGGCATGGCAATTCGGACGCCTCTCCACGTGAGGCGGGAGACCCAGGGTCCCTTTCCACGTGCCACAGGGATCCCGGGACTCCTATCCATTTTCCAGAGGAGTCCGGCATCGTCTCCTTTGGAAGCATTGATCTCCGCGGACCTCTCGAGTTTTCAGAGGATGTGAGGCCTCCGGTCGCGATGAGGCGGAGGACTAGGTCTTTCTCTGTGGTCTCCACAGCGGCTTCAGATAACCCTTCGTCTTGGGAGATGCAAGAGGAGCCTGCATTCAATTCACTGCAGGGATATCCGGGCTTACTTCGAGTCAGAGCATCTCGCTGTCCATTCCACTTGAGGCCATAAACTCAGGGTCCCTCTAACATACCTGTAGCTGAGAGAAGCCCCTCTTGAGGTGCTTGTGGAAAGTTGGTATTCCTCTTGATTCGAAGCCAGGGACTAAGCTCTCATCTCGAGTTGATTTGGGGTCCACGGAGCCCTTTCATGTTGCTCCAGTGACCTCAGGATCCCTCTAGACTAGAGACAGTGATCTTGGGTTTTCTCTGGAGTGCCATCAAGGAAATCAAGGCTCCTTTCACTTTTGATGTGGAATACGGTATTGCTCTGCACGCAGGGCAAGGGAATCGTGCCTCATCTCTCGGCGAGGGGGAAGTTTCATGGTTTTTCTCGAGTTGCGACCGGAACCTGGTGTATATTCTCGAGTTACAACGGGGAGGGCCCTTCCAGACACGTGTTTGTTCAGCGACGTCAGGATTCCTGCCTAGGTGCGAGGGACACCTCGGGATTCTCCTCGAGTCTTGGCATGGCAATTGGGACGCCTCTCCATGTGAGGCGGGAGACCCAGGTTCCCTTTGCACGTGCCACAGGGATCTTGGGACACCTATCCATTTTCAAGAGGAGTCAGGCATCGTCTCCTTTGGAAGCATTGATCTCTGCAGACCTCTCGAGTTTTCAAAGGATGTGAGGCCTCCGGTCGAGATGAGGCGGAGAACTCGGTCTTTCTCTGTGGTCTCCACAGGGGATTCAGACATCCCTTCGTCTTGGGAGATGCAAGACGAGCCTGCATTCAATTCACTGCAGGGATATCCGGCCTAACTTCGAGTCAGAGCATCTCGGTGTCCATTCCACTTGAGGCCACTTACTCAGGGTCCCTCAAATATACCTGTAGCTGAGAGAAGCCTCCTCTTGAGGTGCTTGTGGAAAGTTCGTATTCCTCTTGAGTCGAAGCCAGGGACTAAGCTCTCATCTCGAGTTGATTTGGGGTCCACGGAGCCCTTTCCTGTTGCTCCAGTGACCTCAGGATCCCTCTAGACTTGAGACAGTGATCTTGGGTTTTATCTGCAGGGTCACCAAGGAAATCAAGGCTCCTTTCACGTTTGATGTGGAACACGGAATTGCTCTGCATGCAGTTCAGGGGAATCGGGCCTCAACTCGCGGCGAGGGGGAAATCTCGTAGTTTTTCTCGAGTTGCGGCCGGAACCTGGTGTATATTCTCGAGTTACGACGGGGAGGGCCCTTCCAGACACGTGTTTGTTCAGCGACGACAGGACTCCTGCCTAGGTGTGAGGGACACCTCGGGATTCTCCTCGAGTCTTGGCATGGCAATTTGGACGCGTCTCCACGTGAGGCGGGAGACCCAGGGTCCCTTTCCACGTGCCACAGTTATCCTGGGACTCGTATCCATTTTCAAGAGGAGTCAGGCATCGTCTCCTTTGGAAGCATTGATCTCCGCGGACCTCTCGAGTTTTCAAAGGATGTGAGGCCTCCGGTCATGATGAGGCGGAGAACTCGGTCTTTCTCTGTGGTCTCCACAGGGGATTCAGACATCCCTTCGTCTTGGGAGATGCAAGACGAGCCTGCATTCAATTCACTGCAGGGATATCCGGCCTTACTTCGAGTCAGAGCATCTCGGTGTCCATTCCACTTGAGGCCACAAACTCAGGGTCCCTCTCACATACCTGTAGCTGAGAGAAGCCTCCTCTTGAGGTGCTTGTGGAAAGTTGATATTCCTCTTGAGTCAAAGGCAGGGACTAAGCTCTCATCTCGAGTTGATTTGGGGTCCACGGAGCCCTTTCGTGTTGCTCCAGTGACCTCAGGATCCCTCTAGACTTGAGACAGTGATCTTGGGTTTTCTCAGGAGTGCCATCAAGGAAATCAAGGCTCCTTTCACGTTTGATGTGGAACACGGAATTGCTCTGCACGCAGTGCAGGGGAATCGGGCCTCATCTCGCCGCGAGGGGGAAGTCTCATGGTTTTTCTCGAGTTGCGTCCGGAATCTGGGGTATATTCTCGAGTTACGACGGGGAGGGCCCTTCCAGACACGTGTTTGTTCAGCGACGTCAGGACTCCTGCCTAGGTGCGAGGGACACCTCGGGATTCTCCTCGAGTCTTGGCATGGCAATTTGGACGCGTCTCCACATGAGGCGGGAGACCCAGTGTCCTTTTCCACGTGCCACAGGGATCCTGGGACTCCTATCCATTTTCAAGAGGAGTCAGGCATCGTCTCCTTTGGAAGCATTGATCTCCACATACCTCTCGAATTTTCAAAGGATGTGAGGCCTCCGCTCGCGATGAAGCGGAGAATTAGGTCTTTCTCTGTTGTCTCCACACGGGATTCAGACATCCCTTCGTCTTGGGAGATGCAAGACGAGCCTGCATTCAATTCACTGCAGGGATATCCGGCCTTACTTTGAGTCAGAGCATCTCGGTGTCCATTCCACTTGAGGCCACAAACTCAGGGGCCCTCTCACATACCTGTAGCTGAGAGAAGCCTCCTCTTGAGGTGCTTGTGGAAAGTTGGTATTCCTCTTGAGTCGAAGCCAGGGACTAAGCTCTCATCTCGAGTTGATTTGGAGTCCACGGAGCCCTTTCGTGTTGCGCCACTGACCTCAGGATCCCTCTAGACTTGAGACAGTGATCTTGGGTATTCTCTGGAGTGCCATCAAGGAAATCAAGGCTCCTTTCACGTTTGATGTGGAACACGGAATTGCTCTGCACGCAGTGCAGGGGAATCGGATCTCAGCTCGCGGCGAGGGGGAAGTCTCATGGTTTTTCTCGAGTTGCGGCCAGAACCTGGGGTATATTCTCGAGTTACGACGGGGAGGGCCCTTCCAGACACGTGTTTGTTCAGCGACGTCAGGACTCCTGCCTAGGTGCGAGGGACACCCCGGGATTCTCCTTGAGTCTTGGCATGGCAATTGGGACGCGTGTCCACGTGAGGCGGGAAACCAAGTGTCCCTTTCCACGTGCCACAGGGATCCTGGGTCTCCTATCCATTTTCAAGAGGAGTCAGGCATCGTCTCCTTTGGAAGCATTGATCTCTGCGGACCTCTCGAGTTTTCAAAGGATGTGAGGCCTCAGGTCGCGATGAGGCGGAGGACTAGGTCTTTCTCTTTCGCCTGCACAGCGGATTCAGACAACCCTTCGTCTTGGGAGATGCAAGACGAGCCTGCATTCAATTCACTGCAGGGATATCCGGCCTTACTTCGAGTCAGAGCATCTCGGTGTCCATTCCACTTGAGGCCACAAACTCAGGGTCCCTCTCACATACCTTTAGCTGAGAGAAGCCTCCTCTTGAGGTGCTTGTGGAAAGTTGGTATTCCTCTTGAGTCGAAGCCAGGGACTAAGCTCTCATCTCGAGTTGATTTGTGGTCCACGGAGCCCTTTCTTGTTGCTCCAGTGACCTCAGGATCCCTCTAGACTTGAGACAGTGAACTTGGGTTTTCTCTGGAGTGCCATCAAGGAAATCAAGGCTCGTTTCACGTTTGATGTGGAAAACGGAATTGCTGTGCATGCAGTGCAGGGAAATCGGGCCTCAACTCGCGGCCAGGGGGAAATCTCATGGTTTTTCTCGAGTTGCGGCCGGAACCTGGGGTATATTCTCGAGTTACGACGGGTAGGCCCCTTCCAGACACGTGTTTGTTCAGTGACGTCAGGACTCCTGCCTAGGTGCGAGGGACACCTCGGGATTCTCCTCGAGTCTTGGCATGGCAATTTGGACGCGTCTCCACGTGAGGCGGGAGACCCAGGGTCCCTTTCCACGTGCCACAGGGTTCCTGGGACTCGTATCCATTTTCAAGAGGAGTCAGGCATCGTCTGCTTTGGAAGCATTGATCTCCGCGGACCTCTCGAGTTTTTAAAGATGTGAGGCCTCCGGTCATGATGAGGTGGAGGACTAGGTCTTTCTCTGTGCTCTCCACAGCGGATTCAGATAACCCTTCGTCTTGGGAGATGCAAGACGAGCCTGCATTCAATTCACTGCAGGGATATCCGGCCTTACTTCGAGTCAGAGCATCTCGGTGTCCATTCCACTTGAGGCCACAAACTCAGGGTCAATCAAATATACATGTAGCTGAGAGAAGCCTCCTCTTGAGGTGCTTGTGGAAAGTTGGTATTCCTCTTGAGTCTAAGCCAGGGACTAAGCTCTCATCTCGAGTTGATTTGGGGTCCACGGAGCCCTTTCCTGTTGGTCCAGTGACCTCAGGATCCCTCTAGACTTGAGACAGTGATCTTGGATTTTCTCTGGAGTTCCATCAAGGAAATCAAGGCTCCTTTCACATTTGATGTGGAACACGGAATTCCTCTGCACGCAGGGTAGGGGAATCGGGCCTCATCTTGCGGCGAGGGGGAAGTCTCATGGTTTTTCTCGAGTTGCGGCCGGAACCTGGGGTATATTCTCGAGTTACAACGGGGAGGGCCCTTCCAGACACGTGTTTGTTCAGCGACGTCAGGACTCCTGCCTAGGTGCGAGGGACACCTCGGGATTCTCCTCGAGTCTTGGCATGGCAATTTGGACGCGTCTCCACGTGAGGCGGGAGACCCAGGGTCCCTTTCCACGTGCCACAGGGTTCCTGGGACTCGTATCCATTTTCAAGAGGAGTCAGGCATCGTCTGCTTTGGAAGCATTGATCTCCGCGGACCTCTCGAGTTTTTAAAGATGTGAGGCCTCCGGTCATGATGAGGTGGAGGACTAGGTCTTTCTCTGTGGTCTCCACAGCGGATTCAGATAACCCTTCGTCTTGGGAGATGCAAGACGAGCCTGCATTCAATTCACTGCAGGGATATCCGGCCTTACTTCGAGTCAGAGCATCTCGGTGTCCATTCCACTTGAGGCCACAAACTCAGGGTCAATCAAATATACATGTAGCTGAGAGAAGCCTCCTCTTGAGGTGCTTGTGGAAAGTTGGTATTCCTCTTGAGTCTAAGCCAGGGACTAAGCTCTCATCTCGAGTTGATTTGGGGTCCACGGAGCCCTTTCCTGTTGGTCCAGTGACCTCAGGATCCCTCTAGACTTGAGACAGTGATCTTGGGTTTTCTCTGGAGTGCCATCAAGGAAATCAAGGCTCCTTTCACGTTTGATGTGGAACACGGAATTGCTCTGCATGCAGTGCAGGGGAATCGGGCGTCAACTCGCTGCGAGGGGGAAATCTCATGGTTTTTCTCGAGTTGCGGCCGGAACCAGGGGTATATTCTTCAGTTACGCCGGGAAGGGCCCTTCCAGACACATGTTTGTTCAGCGACGTCAGGACTCCTGCCTAGGTGTGAGGGACACCTCGGGATTCTCCTCGAGTTTTGGCATGGCAATTGGGATGCGTCTCCACGTGAGGCGGGAGACCCAGGGTCTCTTTCCACGTGCCACAGGGTTCCTGGGACTCGTATCCATTTTCAAGAGGAGTCAGGCATCGTCTGCTTTGGAAGCATTGATCTGCGCGGACCTCTCGAGTTTTCAAAGGATGTGAGGCCTCCGGTCATGATGAGGCGGTGAACTCGGTCTTTCTCTGTGGTCTCCACAGGGGATTCAGACATCCCTTCGTCTTGGGAGATGCAAGACGAGCCTGCATTCAATTCACTGCAGGGATATCCGGCCTTATTTCGAGTCAGAGCATCTCGGTGTCCATTGCACTTGAGGCCACAAACTCAGGGTACCTCTCACATACCTGTAGCTGAGAGAAGCTTCCTCTTGAGGTGCTTGTGTAAAGTTGGTATTCCTCTTGAGTCAAAGCCAGGGACTAAGCTCTCATCTCGAGTAGATTTGTGGTCCACGGAGCCCTTTCATGTTGCTCCAGTGACCTCAGGATCCCTCTAGACTTGAGACAGTGATCTTGGGTATTCTCTGGAGTGCCATCAAGGAAATCCAGGCTCCTTTCACTTTTGATGTGGAATACGGAATTGCTCTGCACACAGGGTAAGGGAATCGGGCCTCATCTTGCGGCGAGGGGGAAGTCTCATGGTTTTTCTCGAGTTGCGGCCGGAACCTGGGGTATATTCTCGAGTTACAACGGGGAGGGCCCTTCCAGACACGTGTTTGTTCAGCGACGTCAGGACTCCTGCCTAGGTGCGAGGGACACCTCGGGATTCTCCTCGAGTGTTGGCATGGCAATTTGGACGCATCTCCACATGAGGCGGGAGACCCAGGTTCCCTTTTCACGTGCCACAGGGATCCTGGGACTCCTATCCATTTTCAAGAGGAGTCAGGCATCGTCTCCTTTGGAAGCATTGATCTCCGCGGACCTCTCGAATTTTCAAAGGATGTGAGGCCTCCGGTCGCGATGAGGCGGAAAATTAGGTCTTTCTCTGTGGTCTCCACAGGGGATTCAGACATCCCTTCGTCTTGGGAGATGCAAGACGAGCCTGCATTCAATTCACTGCAGGGATATCCGGCCTTACTTCGAGTCAGAGCATCTCGGTGTCCATTCCACTTGAGGCCAGAAACTCAGGGTCCCTCTCACATACCTGTAGCTGAGAGAAGACTCCTCTTGAGGTGCTTGTGGAAAGTTGGTATTCCTCTTGAGTCGAAGCCAGGGACTAAGCTCTCATCTCGAGTTGATTTGGGGTCCACGGAGCCCTTGCGTGTTGCTCCAGTGACCTCAGGATCCCTCTAGACTTGAGACAGTGAACTTGGGTTTTCTCTGGAGTGCCATCAAGGAAATAAAGGCTCCTTTCAATTTTGATGTGGAACACGGAATTGCTCTGCACGCAGTGCAGGTGAATCGGGCCTCATCTCGCGGCGAGGGGGAAGTCTCATGGTTTTTCTCGAGTTGCGGCCGGAACCTGGGGTATATTCTCGAGTTACGACGGGGAGGGCTCTTCCAGACACGTGTTTGTTCAGCGACGTCAGGACTCCTGCCTAGGTGCGAGGGACACCTCGGGATTCTCCACGAGTCTTGGCATGGCAATTTGGATGCGTATCCACGTGAGGCGGGAGACCCAGGGTCCCTTTCCACGTGCCACAGTGATCCTGGGACTCCTATCCATTTTCAACAGGAGTCAGGCATCGTCTCCTTTGGAAGCATTGATCTCCGCGGACCTCTCGAGTTTTCAAAGGATGTGAGGCCTCCGCTCGCGATGAGGCGGAGAACTCGGTCTTTCTCTGTCATCTCCACAGGGGATTCAGTCATCCCTTCATCTTGGGAGATGCAAGACGAGCCTGCATTCAATTCACTGCAGGGATATCCGGCCTTACTTCGAGTCAGAGCATCTCGGTGTCCATTCCACTTGAGGCCAGAAACTCAGGGTCCCTCTCACATACCTGTAGCTGAGAGAAGCCTCCTCTTGAGGTTTCTTGTGGAAAGTTGGTATTCCTCTTGAGTCTAAGCCAGGGTCTAAGCTCTCATCTCGAATTGATTTGGGGTCCACGGAGCCCTTTCGTGTTGCTCCAGTGACCTCAGGATCCCTCTAGACTTGAGACAGTGATCTTGGGTTTTCTCTGGAGTGCCATCAAGGAAATCAAGGCTCCTTTCACGTTTGATGTGGAACACGGAATTGCTCTGCACGCATTGCAGGGGAATCGGGCCTCATCTCGCGGCTAGGGGGAAGTCTCATGGTTTTTCACGAGTTGCGGCCGGAACCTGGGGTATATTCTCGAGTTACGACGGGGAGGGCCCTTCCAGACACGTGTTTGTTCAGCGACGTCAGGACTCCTGCCTAGTTGGGAGGGACTCCTTGGGATTCTCCTCGAGTCTTGGCATGGCAATTCGGACGCCTCTCCACGTGAGGCGGGAGACCCAGGGTCCCTTTCCACGTGCCACAGGGATCCCGGGACTCCTATCCATTTTCAAGAGGAGTCCGGCATCGTCTCCTTTGGAAGCATTGATCTCCGCGGACCTCTCGAGTTTTCAGAGGATGTGAGGCCTCCGGTCGCGATGAGGCGGAGGACTAGGTCTTTCTCTGTGGTCTCCACAGCGGCTTCAGATAACCCTTCGTCTTGGGAGATGCAAGAGGAGCCTGCATTCAATTCACTGCAGGGATATCCGGGCTTACTTCGAGTCAGAGCATCTCGCTGTCCATTCCACTTGAGGCCACAAACTCAGGGTCCCTCTAACATACCTGTAGCTGAGAGAAGCCCCTCTTGAGGTGCTTGTGGAAAGTTGGTATTCCTCTTGATTCGAAGCCAGGGACTAAGCTCTCATCTCGAGTTGATTTGGGGTCCACGGAGCCCTTTCATGTTGTTCCAGTGACCTCAGGATCCCTCTAGACTAGAGACAGTGATCTTTGGTTTTCTCTGGAGTGCCATCAAGGAAATCAAGTCTCCTTTCACTTTTGATGTGGAATACGGTATTGCTCTGCACGCAGGGCAGGGGAATCGGGCCTCATCTCTCGGCGAGGGGGAAGTCTCATGGTTTTTCTCGAGTTGCGGCCGGAACCTGGTGTATATTCTCGAGTTACAACGGGGAGGGCCCTTCCAGACACGTGTTTGTTCAGCGACGTCAGGATTCCTGCCTAGGTGCGAGGGACACCTCGGGATTCTCCTCGAGTCTTGGCATGGCAATTGGGACGCCTCTCCATGTGAGGCGGCAGACCCAGGTTCCCTTTGCACGTGCCACAGGGATCTTGGGACACCTATCCATTTTCAAGAGGAGTCAGGCATCGTCTCCTTTGGAAGCATTGATCTCTGCAGACCTCTCGAGTTTTCAAAGGATGTGAGGCCTCCGGTCGAGATGAGGCGGAGAACTCGGTCTTTCTCTGTGGTCTCCACAGGGGATTCAGACATCCCTTCGTCTTGGGAGATGCAAGACGAGCCTGCATTCAATTCACTGCAGGGATATCCGGCCTAACTTCGAGTCAGAGCATCTCGGTGTCCATTCCACTTGAGGCCACTTACTCAGGGTCCCTCAAATATACCTGTAGCTGAGAGAAGCCTCCTCTTGAGGTGCTTGTGGAAAGTTGGTATTCCTCTTGAGTCGAAGCCAGGGACTGAGCTCTCATCTCGAGTTGATTTGGGGACCACGGAGCCCTTTCCTGTTGCTCCAGTGACCTCAGGCTCCCTCTAGACTTGAGACAGTGATCTTGGGTTTTATCTGCAGGGTCACCAAGGAAATCAAGGCTCCTTTCACGTTTGATGTGGAACACGGAATTGCTCTGCATGCAGTTCAGGGGAATCGGGCCTCAACTCGCGGCGAGGGGGAAATCTCGTAGTTTTTCTCGAGTTGCGGCCGAAACCTGGTGTATATTCTCGAGTTACGACGGGGAGGGCCCTTCCAGACACGTGTTTGTTCAGCGACGACAGGACTCCTGCCTAGGTGTGAGGGACACCTCGGGATTCTCCTCGAGTCTTGGCATGGCAATTTGGACGCGTCTCCACGTGAGGCGGGAGACCCAGGGTCCCTTTCCACGTGCCACAGTTATCCTGGGACTCGTATCCATTTTCAAGAGGAGTCAGGCATCGTCTGCTTTGGAAGCATTGATCTCCGCGGACCTCTCGAGTTTTCAAAGGATGTGAGGCCTCCGGTCATGATGAGGCGGAGAACTCGGTCTTTCTCTGTGGTCTCCACAGGGGATTCAGACATCCCTTCGTCTTGGGAGATGCAAGACGAGCCTGCATTCAATTCACTGCAGGGATATCCGGCCTTATTTCGACTCAGAGCATCTCGGTGTCCATTGCACTTGAGGCCACAAACTCAGGGTCCCTCTCACATACCTGTAGCTGAGAGAAGCCTCCTCTTGAGGTGCTTGTGGAAAGTTGATATTCCTCTTGAGTCAAAGGCAGGGACTAAGCTCTCATCTCGAGTTGATTTGGGGTCCACGGAGCCCTTTCGTGTTGCTCCAGTGACCTCAGGATCCCTCTAGACTTGAGACAGTGATCTTGGGTTTTCTCAGGAGTGCCATCAAGGAAATCAAGGCTCCTTTCACGTTTGATGTGGAACACGGAATTGCTCTGCACGCAGTGCAGGGGAATCGGGCCTCATCTCGCCGCGAGGGGGAAGTCTCATGGTTTTTCTCGAGTTGTGTCCGGAATCTGGGGTATATTCTCGAGTTACGACGGGGAGGGCCCTTCCAGACACGTGTTTGTTCAGCGACGTCAGGACTCCTGCCTAGGTGCGAGGGACACCTCGGGATTCTCCTCGAGTCTTGGCATGGCAATTTGGACGCGTCTCCACATGAGGCGGGAGACCCAGTGTCCCTTTCCACATGCCACAGGGATCCTGGGACTCCTATCCATTTTCAAGAGGAGTCAGGCATCGTCTCCTTTGGAAGCATTGATCTCCACATACCTCTCGAATTTTCAAAGGATGTGAGGCCTCTGCTCGCGATGAAGCGGAGAATTAGGTCTTTCTCTGTGGTCTCCACACGGGATTCAGACATCCCTTCGTCTTGGGAGATGCAAGACGAGCCTGCATTCAATTCACTGCAGGGATATCCGGCCTTACTTTGAGTCAGAGCATCTCGGTGTCCATTCCACTTGAGGCCACAAACTCAGGGGCCCTCTCACATACCTGTAGCTGAGAGAAGCCTCCTCTTGAGGTGCTTGTGGAAAGTTGGTATTCCTCTTGAGTCGAAGCCAGGGACTAAGCTCTCATCTCGAGTTGATTTGGAGTCCACGGAGCCCTTTCGTGTTGCGCCACTGACCTCAGGATCCCTCTAGACTTGAGACAGTGATCTTGGGTATTCTCTGGAGTGCCATCAAGGAAATCAAGGCTCCTTTCACGTTTGATGTGGAACACGGAATTGCTCTGCACGCAGTGCAGGGGAATCGGATCTCAGCTCGCGGCGAGGGGGAAGTCTCATGGTTTTTCTCGAGTTGCGGCCAGAACCTGGGGTATATTCTCGAGTTACGACGGGGAGGGCCCTTCCAGACACGTGTTTGTTCAGCGACGTGAGGACTCCTGCCTAGGTGCGAGGGACACCCCGGGATTCTCCTCGAGTCTTGGCATGGCAATTGGGACACGTGTCCACGTGAGGCGGGAGACCAAGTGTCCCTTTCCACGTGCCACAGGGATCCTGGGTCTCCTATCCATTTTCAAGAGGAGTCAGGCATCGTCTCCTTTGGAAGCATTGATCTCTGCGGACCTCTCGAGTTTTCAAAGGATGTGAGGCCTCAGGTCGCGATGAGGCGGAGGACTAGGTCTTTCTCTTTCGCCTGCACAGCGGATTCAGACAACCCTTCGTCTTGGGAGATGCAAGACGAGCCTGCATTCAATTCACTGCAGGGATATCCGGCCTTACTTCGAGTCAGAGCATCTCGGTGTCCATTCCACTTTAGGCCACAAACTCAGGGTCCCTCTCACATACCTGTAGCTGAGAGAAGCCTCCTCTTGAGGTGCTTGTGGAAAGTTGGTATTCCTCTTGAGTCGAAGCCAGGGACTAAGCTCTCATCTCGTGTTGATTTGTGGTCCACGGAGCCCTTTCTTGTTGCTCCAGTTACCTCAGGATCCCTCTAGACTTGAGACAGTGAACTTGGGTTTTCTCTGGAGTGCCATCAAGGAAATCAAGGCTCGTTTCACGTTTGATGTGGAAAACGGAATTGCTGTGCATGCAGTGCAGGGGAATCGGGCCTCAACTCGCGGCCAGGGGGAAATCTCATGGTTTTTCTCGAGTTGCGGCCGGAACCTGGGGTATATTCTCGAGTTACGACGGGTAGGCCCCTTCCAGACACGTGTTTGTTCAGTGACGTCAGGACTCCTGCCTAGGTGCGAGGGACACCTCGGGATTCTCCTCGAGTCTTGGCATGGCAATTTGGACGCGTCTCCACGTGAGGCGGGAGACCCAGGGTCCCTTTCCACGTGCCACAGGGTTCCTGGGACTCGTATCCATTTTCAAGAGGAGTCAGGCATCGTCTGCTTTGGAAGCATTGATCTCCGCGGACCTCTCGAGTTTTTAAAGATGTGAGGCCTCCGGTCATGATGAGGTGGAGGACTAGGTCTTTCTCTGTGCTCTCCACAGCGGATTCAGATAACCCTTCGTCTTGGGAGATGCAAGACGAGCCTGCATTCAATTCACTGCAGGGATATCCGGCCTTACTTCGAGTCAGAGCATCTCGGTGTCCATTCCACTTGAGGCCACAAACTCAGGGTCAATCAAATATACATGTAGCTGAGAGAAGCCTCCTCTTGAGGTGCTTGGGGAAAGTTGGTATTCCTCTTGAGTCTAAGCCAGGGACTAAGCTCTCATCTCGAGTTGATTTGGGGTCCACGGAGCCCTTTCCTGTTGGTCCAGTGACCTCAGGATCCCTCTAGACTTGAGACAGTGATCTTGGATTTTCTCTGGAGTTCCATCAAGGAAATCAAGGCTCCTTTCACGTTTGATGTGGAACACGGAATTCCTCTGCATGCAGTGCAGGGGAATCGGGCGTCAACTCGCTGCGAGGGGGAAATCTCATGGTTTTTCTCGAGTTGCGGCCGGAACCAGGGGTATATTCTTGAGTTACGCCGGGAAGGGCCCTTCCAGACACGTGTTTGTTCAGCGACGTCAGGACTCCTGCCTAGGTGTGAGGGACACCTCGGGATTCTCCTCGAGTCTTGGCATGGCAATTGGGATGCGTCTCCACGTGAGGCGGGAGACCCAGGGTCTCTTTCCACGTGCCACAGGGTTCCTGGGACTCGTATCCATTTTCAAGAGGAGTCAGGCATCGTCTGCTTTGGAAGCATTGATCTGCGTGGACCTCTCGAGTTTTCAAAGGATGTGAGGCCTCCGGTCATGATGAGGCGGTGAACTCGGTCTTTCTCTGTGGTCTCCACAGGGGATTCAGACATCCCTTCGTCTTGGGAGATGCAAGACGAGCCTGCATTCAATTCACTGCAGGGATATCCGGCCTTATTTCGAGTCAGAGCATCTCGGTGTCCATTGCACTTGAGGCCACAAACTCAGGGTACCTCTCACATACCTGTAGCTGAGAGAAGCTTCCTCTTGAGGTGCTTGTGTAAAGTTGGTATTCCTCTTGAGTCAAAGCCAGGGACTAAGCTCTCATCTCGAGTAGATTTGTGGTCCACGGAGCCCTTTCGTGTTGCTCCAGTGACCTCAGGATCCCTCTAGACTTGAGACAGTGATCTTGGGTATTCTCTGGAGTGCCATCAAGGAAATCCAGGCTCCTTTCACTTTTGATGTGGAATACGGAATTGCTCTGCACGCAGGGTAGGGGAATCGGGCCTCATCTTGCGGCGAGGGGGAAGTCTCATGGTTTTTCTCGAGTTGCGGCCGGAACCTGGGGTATATTCTCGAGTTACAACGGGGAGGGCCCTTCCAGACACGTTTTTGTTCAGCGACGTCAGGACTCCTGCCTAGGTGCGAGGGACACCTCGGGATTCTCCTCGAGTGTTCGCATGGCAATTTGGACGCATCTCCACATGAGGCGGGAGACCCAGGTTCCCTTTTCACGTGCCACAGGGATCCTGGGACTCCTATCCATTTTCAAGAGGAGTCAGGCATCGTCTCCTTTGGAAGCATTGATCTCCGCGGACCTCTCGAATTTTCAAAGGATGTGAGGCTTCCGGTCGCGATGAGGCGGAAAATTAGGTCTTTCTCTGTGGTCTCCACAGGGGATTCAGACATCCCTTCGTCTTGGGAGATGCAAGACGAGCCTGCATTCAATTCACTGCAGGGATATCCGGCCTAACTTCGAGTCAGAGCATCTCGGTGTCCATTCCACTTGAGGCCAGAAACTCAGGGTCCCTCTCACATACCTGTAGCTGAGAGAAGCCTCCTCTTGAGGTGCTTGTGGAAAGTTGGTATTCCTCTTGAGTCGAAGCCAGGGACTAAGCTCTCATCTCGAGTTGATTTGGGGTCCACGGAGCCCTTGCGTGTTGCTCCAGTGACCTCAGGATCCCTCTAGACTTGAGACAGTGAACTTGGGTTTTCTCTGGAGTGCCATCAAGGAAATAAAGGCTCCTTTCACTTTTGATGTGGAACACGGAATTGCTCTGCACGCAGTGCAGGGGAATCGGGCCTCATCTCGCGGCGAGGGGGAAGTCTCATGGTTTTTCTCGAGTTGCGGCAGGAACCTGGGGTATATTCTCGAGTTACGACGGGGAGGGCTCTTCCAGACACGTGTTTGTTCAGCGACGTCAGGACTCCTGCCTAGGTGCGAGGGACACCTCGGGATTCTCCACGAGTCTTGGCATGGCAATTTGGATGCGTATCCACGTGAGGCGGGAGACCCAGGGTCCCTTTCCACGTGCCACAGTGATCCTGGGACTCCTATCCATTTTCAACAGGAGTCAGGCATCGTCTCCTTTGGAAGCATTGATCTCCGCGGACCTCTCGAGTTTTCAAAGGATGTGAGGCCTCCGCTCGCGATGAGGCGGAGAACTCGGTCTTTCTCTGTCATCTCCACAGGGGATTCAGACATCCCTTCATCTTGGGAGATGCAAGACGAGCCTGCATTCAATTCACTGCAGGGATATCCGGCCTTACTTCGAGTCAGAGCATCTCGGTGTCCATTCCACTTGAGGCCACAAACTCAGGGTCCCTCTCACATACCTGTAGCTGAGAGAAGCCTCCTCTTGAGGTTTCTTGTGGAAAGTTGGTATTCCTCTTGAGTCTAAGCCAGGGACTAAGCTCTCATCTCGAGTTGATTTGGGGTCCACAGAGCCCTTTCGTGTTGCTCCAGTGACCTCAGGATCCCTCTAGACTTGAGACAGTGATCTTGGGTTTTCTCTGGAGTGCCATCAAGGAAATCAAGGCTCCTTTCACGTTTGATGTGGAACACGGAATTGCTCTGCACGCATTGCAGGGGAATCGGGCCTCATCTCGCGGCTAGGGGGAAGTCTCATGGTTTTTCACGAGTTGCGGCCGGAACCTGGGGTATATTCTCGAGTTACGACGGGGAGGGCCCTTCCAGACACGTGTTTGTTCAGCGACGTCAGGACTCCTGCCTAGTTGGGAGGGACTCCTTGGGATTCTCCTCGAGTCTTGGCATGGCAATTCGGACGCCTCTCCACGTGAGGCGGGAGACCCAGGGTCCCTTTCCACGTGCCACAGGGATCCCGGGACTCCTATCCATTTTCAAGAGGAGTCCGGCATCGTCTCCTTTGGAAGCATTGATCTCCGCGGACCTCTCGAGTTTTCAGAGGATGTGAGGCCTCCGGTCGCGATGAGCCGGAGGACTAGGTCTTTCTCTGTGGTCTCCACAGCGGCTTCAGATAACCCTTCGTCTTGGGAGATGCAAGAGGAGCCTGCATTCAATTCACTGCAGGGATATCCGGCCTTACTTCGAGTCAGAGCATCTCGCTGTCCATTCCACTTGAGGCCACAAACTCAGGGTCCCTCTAACATACCTGTAGCTGAGAGAAGCCCCTCTTGAGGTGCTTGTGGAAATTTGGTATTCCTCTTGATTCGAAGCCAGGGACTAAGCTCTCATCTCGAGTTGATTTGGGGTCCACGGAGCCCTTTCATGTTGCTCCAGTGACCTCAGGATCCCTCTAGACTAGAGACAGTGATCTTGGGTTTTCTCTGGAGTGCCATCAAGGAAATTAAGGCTCCTTTCACTTTTGATGTGGAATACGGTATTGCTCTGCACGCAGGGCAGGGGAATCGGGCCTCATCTCTCGGCGAGGGGGAAGTCTCATGGTTTTTCTCGAGTTGCGGCCGGAACCTGGTGTATATTCTCGAGTTACAACGGGGAGGGCCCTTCCAGACACGTGTTTGTTCAGCGACGTCAGGACTCCTGCCTAGGTGCGAGGGACACCTCGGGATTCTCCTCGAGTCTTGGCATGGCAATTGGGACGCCTCTCCATGTGAGGCGGGAGACCCAGGGTCCCTTTGCACGTGCCACAGGGATCTTGGGACACCTATCCATTTTCAAGAGGAGTCAGGCATCGTCTCCTTTGGAAGCATTGATCTCTGCAGACCTCTCGAGTTTTCAAAGGATGTGAGGCCTCCGGTCGAGATGAGGCGGAGAACTCGGTCTTTCTCTGTGGTCTCCACAGGGGATTCAGACATCCCTTCGTCTTGGGAGATGCAAGACGAGCCTGCATTCAATTCACTGCAGGGATATCCGGCCTTACTTCGAGTCAGAGCATCTCGGTGTCCATTCCACTTGAGGCCACTTACTCAGGGTCCCTCAAATATACCTGTAGCTGAGAGAAGCCTCCTCTTGAGGTGCTTGTGGAAAGTTGGTATTCCTCTTGAGTCGAAGCCAGGGACTAAGCTCTCATCTCGAGTTGATTTGGGGTCCACGGAGCCCTTTCCTGTTGCTCCAGTGACCTCAGGATCCCTCTAGACTTGAGACAGTGATCTTGGGTTTTATCTGCAGGGTCACCAAGGAAATCAAGGCTCCTTTCACGTTTGATGTGGAACACGGAATTGCTCTGCATGCAGTTCAGGGGAATCGGGCCTCAACTCGCGGCGAGGGGGAAATCTCGTAGTTTTTCTCGAGTTGCCGCCGGAACCTGGTGTATATTCTCGAGTTACGACGGGGAGGGCCCTTCCAGACACGTGTTTGTTCAGCGACGACAGGACTCCTGCCTAGGTTGAGGGACACCTCGGGATTCTCCTCGAGTCTTGGCATGGCAATTTGGACGCATCTCCACGTGAGGCGGGAGACCCAGGGTCCCTTTCCACGTGCCACAGTTATCCTGGGACTCGTATCCATTTTCAAGAGGAGTCAGGCATCGTCTGCTTTGGAAGCATTGATCTCCGCGGACCTCTCGAGTTTTCAAAGGATGTGAGGCCTCCGGTCATGATGAGGCGGAGAACTCGGTCTTTCTCTGTGGTCTCCACAGGGGATTCAGACATCCCTTCGTCTTGGGAGATGCAAGACGAGCCTGCATTCAATTCACTGCAGGGATATCCGGCCTTATTTCGAGTCAGAGCATCTCGGTGTCCATTCCACTTGAGGCCACAAACTCAGGGTCCCTCTCACATACCTGTAGCTGAGAGAAGCCTCCTCTTGAGGTGCTTGTGGAAAGTTGATATTCCTCTTGAGTCAAAGGCAGGGACTAAGCTCTCATCTCGAGTTGATTTGGGGTCCACGGAGCCCTTTCGTGTTGCTCCAGTGACCTCAGGATCCCTCTAGACTTGAGACAGTGATCTTGGGTTTTCTCAGGAGTGCCATCAAGGAAATCAAGGCTCCTTTCACGTTTGATGTGGAACACGGAATTGCTCTGCACGCAGTGCAGGGGAATCGGGCCTCATCTCGCCGCGAGGGGGAAGTCTCATGGTTTTTCTCGAGTTGTGTCCGGAATCTGGGGTATATTCTCGAGTTACGACGGGGAGGGCCCTTCCAGACACGTGTTTGTTCAGCGACGTCAGGACTCCTGCCTAGGTGCGAGGGACACCTCGGGATTCTCCTCGAGTCTTGGCATGGCAATTTGGACGCGTCTCCACAAGAGGCGGGAGACCCAGTGTCCCTTTCCACGTGCCACAGGGATCCTGGGACTCCTATCCATTTTCAAGAGGAGTCAGGCATCGTCTCCTTTGGAAGCATTGATCTCCACATACCTCTCGAATTTTCAAAGGATGTGAGGCCTCCGCTCGCGATGAAGCGGAGAATTAGGTTTTCTCTGTGGTCTCCACACGGGATTCAGACATCCCTTCGTCTTGGGAGATGCAAGACGAGCCTGCATTCAATTCACTGCAGGGATATCCGGCCTTACTTCGAGTCAGAGCATCTCGGTGTCCATTCCACTTGAGGCCACAAACTCAGGGGCCCTCTCACATACCTGTAGCTGAGAGAAGCCTCCTCTTGAGGTGCTTGTGGAAAGTTGGTATTCCTCTTGAGTCGAAGCCAGGGACTAAGCTCTCATCTCGAGTTGATTTGTGGTCCACTGAGCCCTTTCCTGTTGGTCCAGTGACCTCAGGATCCCTCTAGACTTGAGACAGTGATCTTGGATTTTCTCTGGAGTTCCATCAAGGAAATCAAGGCTCCTTTCACGTTTGATGTGGAACACGGAATTGCTCTGCATGCAGTGCAGGGGAATCGGGCGTCAACTCGCTGCGAGGGGGAAATCTCATGGTTTTTCTCGAGTTGCGGCCGGAACCAGGGGTATATTCTTGAGTTACGCCGGGAAGGGCCCTTCCAGACACGTGTTTGTTCAGCGACGTCAGGACTCCTGCCTAGGTGTGAGGGACACCTCGGGATTCTCCTCGAGTCTTGGCATGGCAATTGGGATGCGTCTCCACGTGAGGCGGGAGACCCAGGGTCTCTTTCCACGTGCCACAGGGTTCCTGGGACTCGTATCCATTTTCAAGAGGAGTCAGGCATCGTCTGCTTTGGAAGCATTGATCTGCGCGGACCTCTCGAGTTTTCAAAGGATGTGAGGCCTCCGGTCATGATGAGGCGGTGAACTCGGTCTTTCTCTGTGGTCTCCACAGGGGATTCAGACATCCCTTCGTCTTGGGAGATGCACGACGAGCCTGCATTCAATTCACTGCAGGGATATCCGGCCTTATTTCGAGTCAGAGCATCTCGGTGTCCATTGCACTTGAGGCCACAAACTCAGGGTACCTCTCACATACCTGTAGCTGAGAGAAGCTTCCTCTTGAGGTGATTGTGTAAAGTTGGTATTCCTCTTGAGTCAAAGCCAGGGACTAAGCTCTCATCTCGAGTAGATTTGTGGTCCACGGAGCCCTTTCGTGTTGCTCCAGTGACCTCAGGATCCCTCTAGACTTGAGACAGTGATCTTGGGTATTCTCTGGAGTGCCATCAAGGAAATCCAGGCTCCTTTCACTTTTGATGTGGAATACGGAATTGCTCTGCACGCAGGGTAGGGGAATCGGGCCTCATCTTGCGGCGAGGGGGAAGTCTCATGGTTTTTCTCGAGTTGCGGCCGGAACCTGGGGTATATTCTCGAGTTACAACGGGGAGGGCCCTTCCAGACACGTGTTTGTTCAGCGACGTCAGGACTCCTGTCTAGGTGCGAGGGACACCTCGGGATTCTCCTCGAGTGTTGGCATGGCAATTTGGACGCATCTCCACATGAGGCGGGAGACCCAGGTTCCCTTTTCACGTGCCACAGGGATCCTGGGACTCCTATCCATTTTCAAGAGGAGTCAGGCATCGTCTCCTTTGGAAGCATTGATCTCCGCGGACCTCTCGAATTTTCAAAGGATGTGAGGCCTCCGGTCGCGATGAGGCGGAAAATTAGGTCTTTCTCTGTGGTCTCCACAGGGGATTCAGACATCCCTTCGTCTTGGGAGATGCAAGACGAGCCTGCATTCAATTCACTGCAGGGATATCCGGCCTTACTTCGAGTCAGAGCATCTCGGTGTCCATTCCACTTGAGGCCAGAAACTCAGGGTCCCTCTCACATACCTGTAGCTGAGAGAAGCCTCCACTTGAGGTGCTTGTGGAAAGTTGGTATTCCTCTTGAGTCTGAGCCAGGGACTAAGCTCTCATCTCGAGTTGATTTGGGGTCCACGGAGCCCTTGCGTGTTGCTCCAGTGACCTCAGGATCCCTCTAGACTTGAGACAGTGAACTTGGGTTTTCTCTGGAGTGCCATCAAGGAAATAAAGGCTCCTTTCACTTTTGATGTGGAACACGGAATTGCTCTGCACGCAGTGCAGGGGAATCGGGCCTCATCTCGCGGCGAGGGGGAAGTCTCATGGTTTCTCTCGAGTTGCGGCCGGAACCTGGGGTATATTCTCGAGTTACGACGGGGAGGGCTCTTCCAGACACGTGTTTGTTCAGCGACGTCAGGACTCCTGCCTAGTTGGGAGGGACTCCTTGGGATTCTCCTCGAGTCTTGGCATGGCAATTCGGACGCCTCTCCACGTGAGGCGGGAGACCCAGGGTCCCTTTCCACGTGCCACAGGGATCCCGGGACTCCTATCCATTTTCAAGAGGAGTCCGGCATCGTCTCCTTTGGAAGCATTGATCTCCGCGGACCTCTCGAGTTTTCAGAGGATGTGAGGCCTCCGGTCGCGATGAGCCGGAGGACTAGGTCTTTCTCTGTGGTCTCCACAGGGGATTCAGACATCCCTTCGTCTTGGGAGATGCAAGACGAGCCTGCATTCAATTCACTGCAGGGATATCCGGCCTTATTTCGAGTCAGAGCATCTCGGTGTCCATTCCACTTGAGGCCACAAACTCAGGGTCCCTCTCACATACCTGTAGCTGAGAGAAGCCTCCTCTTGAGGTGCTTGTGGAAAGTTGATATTCCTCTTGAGTCAAAGGCAGGGACTAAGCTCTCATCTCGAGTTGATTTGGGGTCCACGGAGCCCTTTCGTGTTGCTCCAGTGACCTCAGGATCCCTCTAGACTTGAGACAGTGATCTTGGGTTTTCTCAGGAGTGCCATCAAGGAAATCAAGGCTCCTTTCACGTTTGATGTGGAATACGGAATTGCTCTGCACGCAGTGCAGGGGAATCGGGCCTCATCTCGCCGCGAGGGGGAAGTCTCATGGTTTTTCTCGAGTTGCGTCCGGAATCTGGGGTATATTCTCGAGTCACGACGGGGAGGGCCCTTCCAGACACGTGTTTGTTCAGCGACGTCAGGACTCCTGCCTAGGTGCGAGGGCACCTCGGGATTCTCCTCGAGTCTTGGCATGGCAATTTGGACGCGTCTCCACATGAGGCGGGAGACCCAGGGTCCCTTTCCACGTGCAACAGGGATCCTGGGACTCCTATCCATTTTCAAGAGGAGTCAGGCATCGTCTCCTTTGGAAGCATTGATCTCCACATACCTCTCGAATTTTCAAAGGATGTGAGGCCTCGGCTCGCGATGAAGCGGAGAATTAGGTCTTTCTCTGTGGTCTCCACACGGGATTCAGACATCCCTTCGTCTTGGGAGATGCAAGACGAGCCTGCATTCAATTCACTGCAGGGATATCCGGCCTTACTTTGAGTCAGAGCATCTCGGTGTCCATTCCACTTGAGGCCACAAACTCAGGGGCCCTCTCACATACCTGTAGCTGAGAGAAGCCTCCTCTTGAGGTGCTTGTGGAAAGTTGGTATTCCTCTTGAGTCGAAGCCAGGGACTAAGCTCTCATCTCGAGTTGATTTGGAGTCCACGGAGCCCTTTCGTGTTGCGCCACTGACCTCAGGATCCCTCTAGACTTGAGACAGTGATCTTGGGTATTCTCTGGAGTGCCATCAAGGAAATCAAGGCTCCTTTCACGTTTGATGTGGAACACGGAATTGCTCTGCACGCAGTGCAGGGGAATCGGATCTCAGCTCGCGGCGAGGGGGAAGTCTCATGGTTTTTCTCGAGTTGCGGCCAGAACCTGGGGTATATTCTCGAGTTACGACGGGGAGGGCCCTTCCAGACACGTGTTTGTTCAGCGACGTCAGGACTCCTGCCTAGGTGCGAGGGACACCTCGGGATTCTCCTCGAGTCTTGGCATGGCAATTGGGACGCGTGTCCACGTGAGGCGGGAGACCAAGTGTCCCTTTCCACGTGCCACAGGGATCCTGGGTCTCCTATCCATTTTCAAGAGGAGTCAGGCATCGTCTCCTTTGGAAGCATTGATCTCTGCGGACCTCTGGAGTTTTCAAAGGATGTGAGGCCTCAGGTCGCGATGAGGCGGAGGACTAGGTCTTTCTCTTTCGCCTGCACAGCGGATTCAGACAACCCTCGTCTTGGGAGATGCAAGACGAGCCTGTATTCAATTCACTGCCGGGATATCCGGCCTTACTTCGAGTCAGAGCATCTCGGTGTCCATTCCACTTGAGGCCACAAACTCAGGGTCCCTCTCACATACCTGTAGCTGAGAGAAGCCTCCTCTTGAGGTGCTTGTGAAAGTTGGTATTCCTCTTGAGTCGAAGCCAGGGACTAAGCTCTCATCTCGAGTTGATTTGTGGTCCACGGAGCCCTTTCCTGTTGCTCCAGTGACCTCAGGATCCCTCTAGACTTGAGACAGTGATCTTGGGTTTTCTCTGGAGTGCCATCAAGGAAATCAAGGCTCCTTTCACGTTTGATGTGGAATCCGGAATTGCTCTGCACGCAGTGCAGGGGAATCGGGCCTCATCTCGCGGCGAGGGGGAAGTCTCATGGTTTTTCTCGAGTTGCGGCCGGAACCTGGGGTATATTCTCGAGTTACGACGGGGAGGGCCCTTCCAGACACATGTTTGTTCAGCGACGTCAGGACTCCTGCCTAGGTGCGAGGGACACCTCGGGATTCTCCACGAGTCTTGGCATGGCAATTTGGACGCGTATCCACGTGAGGCGGGAAACCCAGGGTCCCTTTCCACGTGCCACAGTGATCCTGGGACTCCTATCCATTTTCAACAGGAGTCAGGCATCGTCTCCTTTGGAAGCATTGATCTCCGCGGACCTCGCGAGTTTTCAAAGGATGTGAGGCCTCCGCTCGCGATGAGGCGGAGAACTCGGTCTTTCTCTGTCATCTCCACAGGGGATTCAGACATCCCTTCATCTTGGGAGATGCAAGACGAGCCTGCATTCAATTCACTGCAGGGATATCCGGCCTTACTTCGAGTCAGAGCATCTCGGTGTCCATTCCACTTGAGGCCACAAACTCAGGGTCCCTCTCACATACCTGTAGCTGAGAGAAGCCTCCTCTTGAGGTTTCTTGTGGAAAGTTGGTATTCCTCTTGAGTCTAAGCCAGGGACTAAGCTCTCATCTCGAGTTGATTTGGGGTCCACGGAGCCCTTTCGTGTTGCTCCAGTGACCTCAGGATCCCTCTAGACTTGAGACAGTGATCTTGGGTTTTCTCTGGAGTGCCATCAAGGAAATCAAGGCTCCTTTCACGTTTGATGTGGAACACGGAATTGCTCTGCACGCATTGCAGGGGAATCGGGCCTCATCTCGCGGCTAGGGGGAAGTTTCATGGTTTTTCTCGAGTTGCGGCCGGAACCTGGGGTATATTCTCGAGTTACGACGGGGAGGGCCCTTCCAGACACGTGTTTGTTCAGCGACGTCAGGACTCCTGCCTAGTTGGGAGGGACTCCTTGGGATTCTCCTCGAGTCTTGGCATGGCAATTAGGACGCCTCTCCACGTGAGGCGGGAGACCCAGGGTCCCTTTCCACGTGCCACAGGGATCCCGGGACTAATATCCATTTTCAAGAGGAGTCCGGCATCGTCTCCTTTGGAAGCATTGATCTGCGCGGACCTCTCGAGTTTTCAGAGGATGTGAGGCCTCCGGTCGCGATGAGGCGGAGGACTAGGTCTTTCTCTGTGGTCTCCACAGCGGCTTCAGATAACCCTTCGTCTTGGGAGATGCAAGAGGAGCCTGCATTCAATTCACTGCAGGGATATCCGGCCTTACTTCGAGTCAGAGCATCTCGGTGTCCATTCCACTTGAGGCCACAAACTCAGGGTCCCTCTAACATACCTGTAGCTGAGAGAAGCCTCCTCTTGAGGTGCTTGTGGAAAGTTGGTATTCCTCTTGATTCGAAGCCAGGGACTAAGCTCTCATCTCGAGTTGATTTGGGGTCCACGGAGCCCTTTCGTGTTGCTCCAGTGACCTCAGGATCCCTCTAGACTTGAGACAGTGATCTTGGGTTTTCTCAGGAGTGCCATCAAGGAAATCAAGGCTCCTTTCACGTTTGATGTGGAACACGGAATTGCTCTGCACGCAGTGCAGGGGAATCGGGCCTCATCTCGCCGCGAGGGGGAAGTCTCATGGTTTTTCTCGAGTTGCGGCCGGAACCTGGGGTATATTCTCGAGTTACGACGGGGAGGGCCCTTCCAGACACGTGTTTGTTCAGCGACGTCAGGACTCCTGCCTAGGTGCGAGGGACACCTCGGGATTCTCCTCGAGTCTTGGCATGGCAATTTGGACGCGTCTCCACATGAGGCGGGAGACCCAGTGTCCCTTTCCACGTGCCACAGGGATCCTGGGACTCCTATCCATTTTCAAGAGGAGTCAGGCATCGTCTCCTTTGGAAGCATTGATCTCCACATACCTCTCGAATTTTCAAAGGATGTGAGGCCTCCACTCGCGATGAAGCGGAGAATTAGGTCTTTCTCTGTGGTCTCCACAGGGGATTCAGACATCCCTTCGTCTTGGGAGATGCAAGACGAGCCTGCATTCAATTCACTGCAGGGATATCCGGCCTTACTTCAAGTCAGAGCATCTCGGTGTCCATTCCACTTGAGGCCACAAACTCAGGGGCTCTCTCACATACCTGTAGCTGAGAGAAGCCTCCTCTTGAGGTTCTTGTGGAAAGTTGGTATTCCTCTTGAGTCGAAGCCAGGGACTAAGCTCTCATCTCGAGTTGATTTGGAGTCCACGGAGCCCTTTCTTGTTGCGCCACTGACCTCAAGATCCCTCTAGACTTGAGACAGTGATCTTGGGTATTCTCTGGAGTGCCATCAAGGAAATCAAGGCTCCTTTCACGTTTGATGTGGAACACGGAATTGCTCTGCACGCAGTGCAGGGGAATCGGATCTCAGCTCGCGGCGAGGGGAAAGTCTCATGGTTTTTCTCAAGTTGCGGCCGGAACCTGGGGTATATTCTCGAGTTACGACAGGGAGGGCCCTTCCAGACACGTGTTTGTTCAGCGACGTCAGGACTCCTGCCTAGGTGCGAGGGACACCTCGGGATTCTCCTCGAGTCTTGGCATGGCAATTGGGACGCGTATCCACGTGAGGCGGGAGACCAAGTGTCCCTTTCCACGTGCCACAGGGATCCTGGGTCTCCTATCCATTTTCAAGAGGAGTCAGGCATCGTCTCCTTTGGAAGCATTGATCTCTGCGGACCTCTCGAGTTTTCAAAGGATGTGAGGCCTCAGGTCGCGATGAGGCGGAGAACTAGGTCTTTCTCTGTGGTCTATACAGCGGATTCAGATAACCCTTCGTCTTGGGAGATGCAAGAGGAGCCTGCATTCAATTCACTGCAGGGATATCCGGCCTTACTTCGAGTCAGAGCATCTCGGTGTCCATTGCACTTGAGGCCACAAACTCAGGGTCCCTCTCACCTACCTGTAGCTGAGATAAGCTTCCTCTTGAGGTGCTTGTGGAAAGTTGGTATTCCTCTTGAGTCTAAGCCAGGGACTAAGCTCTCATCTCGAGTTGATTTGGGGTCCACGGAGCCTTTTCCTGTTGCTCCAGTGACCTCAGGATCCCTCTAGACTTGAGACAGTGATCTTGGGTTTTCTCTGGAGTGCCATCAAGGAAATCAAGGCTCCTTTCACGTTTGATGTGGAACACGGAATTGCTCTGCATGCAGTGCAGGGGTATCGGGCCTCAACTCGAGGCGAGGGGGAAATCTCATGGTTTTTCTCGAGTTGTGGCCGGAACCTGGGGTATATTCTCGAGTTACGAGGGGGAGGGCCCTTCCAGACACGTGTTTGTTCAGCGACGTCAGGACTCCTGCCTAGGTGCGAGGGACACCTCGGGATTCTCCTCGAGTCTTGGCATGGCAATTGGGACGCGTCTCCACTTGAGGCGGGAGACCCAGGGTCCCTTTCCACGTGCCAGAGCGATCCTGGGACTCCTATCCGTTTTCAAGAGGAGTCAGGCATCGTCTCCTTTGGAAGCATTGATCTCCGCGGACCTCTCGAGTTTTCAAAGGATGTGAGGCTTCCGGTCGCGATGAGGCGGAGGACTAGGTCTTTCTCTGTGGTCTCCACAGCGGATTCCGACATCCCTTCGTCTTGGGAGATGCAAGACGAGCCTGCATTCAATACACTGCAGGGATATCCGGCCTTACTTCGAGTCAGAGCATCTCGGTGTCCATTCCACTTGAGGCCACAAACTCAGGGTCCCTCATATATACCTGTAGCTGAGAGAAGCCTCTTCTTGAGGTGCTTGTGGAAAGTTGGTATTCCTCTTGAGTCTAAGCCAGGAACTAAGCTCTCATCTCGAGTTGATTTGGGGTCCACAGAGCCCTTTCCTGTTGGTCCAGTGACCTCAGGATCCCTCTAGACTTGAGACAGTGATCTTGTGTTTTCTCTGGAGTGCCATCAAGGAAATCAAGGCTCCTTTCACGTTTGATGTGGAACACGGAATTGCTCTGCACGCAGTGCAGGGGAATCGGGCCTCAACTCGCGGCGAGGGGGAAATCTCATGGTTTTTCTAGAGTTGCGGCCGGAACCTGGGGTATATTCTCGAGTTACGACGGGTAGGCCCCTTCCAGACACGTGTTTGTTCAGCGACGTCAGGACTCCTGCCTAGGTGCGAGGGACACCTCGGGATTCTCCTCGAGTCTTGGCATGGCAATTGGGACGCGTCTCCACGTGAGGCGGGAGACCCAGGGTCCCTTTCCACGTGCCACAGTTATCCTGGGACTCATATCCATTTTCAAGAGGAGTCAGGCATCGTGTGCTTTGGAAGCATTAATCTCCGCAGACCTCTCGAGTTTTCAAAGATGTGAGGCCTCCGGTCATGATGAGGTGGAGGACTAGGTCTTTCTCTGTGGTCTCCACAGCGGATTCATATAACCCTTCATCTTGGGAGATGCAAGACGAGCCTGCATTCAATTCACTGCCGGGATATCCGGCCTTACTTCGAGTCAGAGCATCTCGGTGTCCATTCCACTTGAGGCCACAAACTCAGGGGCCCTCTCACATACCTGTAGCTGAGAGAAGCCTCCTCTTGAGGTGCTTGTGGAAAGTTGGTATTCCTCTTGAGTCGAAGCCAGGGACTAAGCTCTCATCTCGAGTTGATTTGGAGTCCACGGAGCCCTTTCGTGTTGCTCCAGTGACCTCAGGATCCCTCTAGACTTGAGACAGTGATGTTGGGTTTTCTCTGGAGTGCCATCAAGGAAATCAAGTCTCCTTTCACGTTTGATGTGGAACACGGAATTGCTCTGCACACAGTGCAGGGGAATCGGGCCTCATCTCGCGGCAAGGGGGATGTCTCATGGTTTTTCTCAAGTTGCGGACGGAACCTGGGGAATATTCTCGAGTTACGACGGGGAGGGCCCTTCCAGACACGTGTTTGTTCAGCGACATCAGGACTCCTGCCTAGGTGCGAGGGACACCTCGGGATTCTCCGCGAGTCTTGGCATGGCAATTGGGACGCGTCTCCACGTGAGGCGGGAGACCCAGGGTCCCTTTCCAAGTGACACAGGGATCCTGGGACTCCTATCCATTTTCAAGAGGAGTCAGGCATCGTCTCCTTTGGAAGCATTGATCTCCGTGGACCTCTCGAGGTTTCAAAGGATGTGAGGCCTCCGGTCGCGATGAGGCGCAGAACTACGTCTTTCTCTGTGGTCTCCACAGGGGATTCAGACATCCGTTCGTCTTGGGAGATGCAAGACGAGCCTGCATTCAATTCACTGCAGGGATATCCGGCCTTACTTCGCGTCAGAGCATCTCGGTGTCCATTCCACTTGAAGCCACAAATTCAGGGTCCCTCTCACATACCTGTAGCTGAGAGAAGGCTCCTCTTGAGGTGCTTGTGGAAAATTGGTATTCCTCTTGACTCTAACCCAGGGACTAATCTCTCATCTCGAGTTGATTTGGGGTCCAAGGAGCCGTTTCCTGTTGCTCCAGTGACCTCAGGATCCCTCTAGACTTGAGACAGTGATCTTGTGTTTTCTCTGGAGTGCCATCAAGGAAATCAAGGCTCCTTTCATGTTTAATGTGGAACACGGAATGGCTGTGCACGCAGTGCAGGGGATTTGGGCCTCATCTCGCGGCGAGGGGGAAGTCTCATGGTTTTTCTCGAGTTGTGGCCGGAACCTGGGGTATATTCTCGAGTTACGACGGGGAGGGCCCTTCCAGACACGTGTTTGTTCAGCGACGACAGGACTCCTGCCTAGGTGCGAGGGACACCTCGGGATTCTCCTCGAGTCTTGGCATGGCAATTGGGACGCGTCTGCACGTGTGGCGGGAGACCCAGTGTCCCTTTCAACGTTCCACAGGGATCCTGATACTCCTATCTTATTTCAAGAGGAGTCAGGCATCGTCTCCTTAGGAAGCATTCATCTCCGCGGACCTCTCGAGTTTTCAAAGAATGTGAGGCCTCCGGTCGCGTTGAGGCGGAGGACTAGGTCTTTCTCTGTGGTCTCCACAGGGGATTCAGACATCCCTTCGTCTTGGGAGATGCAAGACGAGCCTGCATTCAATTCACTGCAGGGACATCCAGCCATACTTCGAGTCAGAGCATTTTGGTGTCCATTCCACTTGAGGCCACATACTCAGGTTCCCTCTCACATACCTGTAGCTGAGAGAAGCCTCCTCTTGAGGTGCTTGTGGAAAGTTGGTATTCCTCTTGAGTTGAAGACAGGGACTAAGCTCTCCTCTCGAGTTGATTTGGGGTCCACTGAGCCCTTTCGTGCTGCTAAAGTGACCTCAGGATCCCTCTAGACTAGAGACAGTGATCTTGAGTTTTCTCTGGAGTGCCATCAAGGAAATCAAGGCTCCTTTCACATTTGATGTGGAACGCGGAATTCCTCTGCACGCAGTGCAGGGGAATCGGGCCTCATCTCGCGGCGAGGGGGAAGTCTCATGGTTTTTTTCAAGTTGCGGCCGGAACCTGGGGTATATTCTCGAGTTACGACGGGGAGGGCCCTTCGAGACACGTGTTTGTTCAGCGACGTCTGGATACCTGCCTAGGTGCGAGGGACACCTCGGGATTCTCCTCGAGTCTTCCATGGCAATTGGGACGCGTCTCCACGTGAGGCGGGAGACCCAGGGTCCCTTTCCACGTGCCACAGTGATCCTGGGACTCCTATCCATTTTCAAAAGGAGTCAGGCATCGTCTCCTTTGGAAGCATTGATCTCCGAGGACCTCTCGAGTTTCCCAAGGATGTGAGGCCTTCGGTCGCGATGAGGCGGAGAACTAGGTCTTTATCTGTGGTTTCCACAGGGGATTAAGACATCCCTTCATCTTGGGAGATGCAAGACGAGCCTGCATTCAATTCAATGCAGCGATATCCGGTCTAACTTCGCGTGAGAGCATCTCGGTGTCCATTCCACTTGAGGCCACAAACTCAGGGTCCCTCTCACATACCTGTAGCTTAGAGAAGGCTCCTCTTGTGGTGCTGGTGGAAACTTGGTATTCCTCTTGAGTCGAAGCCAGGGACTAAGCTCTCATCTCGAGTTTATTTGGGGTCCACGAAGCCCTTTCCTGTTGCTCCAGTGACCTCAGGATCCCTCTAGACGTGAGACAGTGATCTTGGGTTTTCTCTGGAGTGCCATCAAGGAAATCAAGGCTCCTTTCCTGTTTAATGTGGAACACGGAATTGCTCTGCACGCAGTGCAGGGGAATTGGCCCTCATCTCGCGGCGAGGGGGAAGTCTCATGGTTTTTCTCGAGTTGCGGCCGGAACCTGGGGTATATTCTCGAGTTACGACGGGGAGGGCCCTTCCAGACACGTGTTTGTTCAGCGACGTCAGGACTCCTGCCTAGGAGCGAGGGACACCTCGGGATTCTCCTCGAGTCTTGGCATGGCAACTGGGAGGCGTCTCCACGTGAGGCGGTAGACCCAGGGTCCCTTTCTACGTGCCACAGGGATCCTGGGAATCCTATCCATTTTCAAGAGGAGTCAGGCATCGCCTCCTTTGGAAGCATTGATCTCCGCGGACCTCTTGAATTTTCAAAAGATATGAGGCCTCCAGTCGCGATGAGGCGGAGAACTAGGTCTTTCTCTGTGGTCTCCGCAGGGGATTCAGACATCCCTTCATCTTGGGAGTGCAAGACGAGCCTGCATTCAATTCACTGCAGGGATATCCGGCCTTACTTCGAGTCAGAGCATCTCGGTGTCCATTGCACTTGAGGCCACAAACTCAGGGGCCCTCTCACATACCTGTAGCTGAGAGAAGCCTCCTCTTGAGGTGCTTGTGGAAAGTTGGTATTCCTCTTGAGTCGAAGCCAGTTACTAAGCTCTCATCTCGAGTTGACTTGGGGTCCACGGAGCCCTTTCGTGTTGCTCCAGTGACCTTAGGATCCCTCTAGACTTGAGACAGTGATCTTGGGTTTTCTCTGGAGTGCCATCAAGGAAATCAATGCTCCTTTCACGTTTGATGTGGAACACGGAATTGCTCTGCATGCAGTGCAGGGGAATCGGATGTCATCTCGCGGCGAGGGGGAAGTCTCATGGTTTTTCTCGAGTTGCGGCCGGAACCTGGGGTATATTATCGAGTTACGACGGGGAGGGCCCTTCCAGACACGTGTTTGTTCAGCGACGTCAGGACTCCTGCCTAGGTGCGAGGGACACCTCGGGATTCTCCTCGAGTTTTGGCATGGCAATTGGGACGTGTCTCCACGTGAGGCGGGAGACCCAGGGTCCCTTTCCACGTGCCACAGGGATCCTGGGACTCCTATCCATTTTCAAGAGGAGTCAGGCATCGTCTCCTTCGGAAGTATTGATCTAGGCGGAGCTCTCGAGTTTTCAAAGGATATGAGGCCTCCGGTTGCGTTGAGGTGGAGGACTAGGTCTTTCTCTGAGGTCTCCACAGGGGATTCAGACAACCCTTCGTCTTGGGAGATGCAAGACGAGCCTGCATTCAATTCACTGCAGGGATATCCGGGCTTACTTCGAGTCAGAGCATCCCGGTGTCCATTCCACTTGAGGCAACAAACTCAGGGTCCCTCTCACATACCTGTAGCTGAGAGAAGCCTCCTCTTCAGGTGCTTGTGGAAAGTTGGTATTCCTCTTGACTCGAAGCCAGGGACTAAGCTCTCATCTCGCGTTGATTTGGGGTCCACGGAGCCCTTTCCTTTTGCTCCAGTGACCTCAGGATCCCTCTAGACTTGAGACAGTGATCTTGGGTTTTCTCTGGAGTGCCATCAAGGAAATCAAGGCTCCTTTCATGTTTGATGTGGAACACGGAATGGCTCTGCACGCATTGCAGGGGAATCGGGCCTCATCTCGCGGCGAGGGGGAAGTCTCATGGTTTTTCTCGAGTTGCGGCCCGAACCTGGGGTATATTCTCGAGTTACGACGGGGATGGCCCTTCCAGACACGTGTTTGTTCAGCGACGTCAGGACTCCTGCGTAGGTGCGAGGGACACCTCGGGATTCTCCTCGAGTCTTGGCATGGCAATTGGGACGCGTCTCCACGTGAGGCGGGAGACCCAGGGTCCCTTTCCACGTGCCACAGGGATCCTGGAACTCCTATTCATTTTCAAGAGGAGTCAGGCATCGTCTCCTTTGGAAGCATTAATCTCCGCGGACCTCTCGAATTTTCAAAGGATGTGAGGCCTACGCTCGCGATGAGGCGGAGAATTAGGTCTTTCTCTGTGGTCTTCACAGGGGATTCAAACATCCCTACGTCTTGGGAGATGCAAGACGAGCCTGCATTCAATTCACTGCAGGGATTTCCGGCCTTACTTCGAGTCAGAGCATCTCAGTGTCCATTGCACTTGAGGCCACAAACTCAGGGGCCCTCTCACATACCTGTAGCTGAGAGAAGCCTCCTCTTGAGGTGCTTGTGGAAAGTTGGTATTCCTCTTGAGTCGAAGCCAGGGACTAAGCTCTCATCTCGAGTTGATTTTGGGTCCACGGAGCACTTTCGTGTTGCTCTTGTGACCTCAGGATCCCTCTAGACTTGAGACAGTGATCTTGGGTTTTCTCTGGAGTGCCATCAAGGAAATCAAGGCTCCTTTCACATTTGATGTGGAAAACGGAATTGCTCTGCACGCAGTTCAGGGGAATCGGGCCTCATCTCGCGGCGAAGTTGAAGTCTCATGGTTTTTCTCGAGTTGCGGCCGGAACCTGGGGTATATTCTCGAGTTACGACGGGGAGGGCCCTTCCAGACACGTGTTTGTTCAGCGACGTCAGGACTCCTGCCTAGGTGCGAGGGCCACCTCGGGATTCTCCTCGAGTCTTGACATGGCAATTGGGACGCGTCCTCACGTGAGGCGGGAGACCCAGGGTCCCTTTCCACGTGCCACAGGGATCCTGGGACTCCTATCCATTTTCAAGAGGAGTCAGGCATCGTCTACTTTGGAAGCATTGATCTAGACGGAGCTCTCGAATTTTCAAAGGATATGAGGCCTCCGGTCGCGATGAGACGGAGAACTAGGTCTTTCTCTGTGGTCTCCACAGGGGATTCAGACAACCCTTCGTCTTGGGAGATGCAAGACGAGCCTGCATTCAATTCACTGCAGGGATATCCGGCCTTACTTCGAGTCAGAGCATCTCGGTGTCCATTCCACTTGAGGCCACAAACTCAGGGGCCCTCTCACATACCTGTAGCTGAGAGAAGCCTCCTCTTGAGGGGCTTGTGGAAAGTTGGTATTCCTCTTGAGTCGAAGCCAGGGACTAAGCTCTCATCTCGAGTTGATTTGGAGCCACGGAGCCCTTTCGTGTTGCTCCACTGACCTCAGGATCCCTCTAGACTTGAGACAGTGATCTTGGGTTTTCTCTGGAGTGCCATCAAGGAAATCAAGGCTCCTTTCACGTTTGATGTGGAACACGGAATTGCTCTGCACGCAGTGCAGGGGAATCGGGCCTCATCCAGCGGCGAGGGGGAAGTCTCATGGTTTTTCTCGAGTTGCGGCCGGAACCTGGGGTATATTCTCGAGTTACGACGGGGAGGCCCTTCCAGACACGTGTTTATTCAGCGACGTCAGGACTCCTCCCTAGGTGCGAGGGACACCTCGGGATTCTCCTCGAGTCTTGGCATGGCAATTGGGACGCGTCTCCACGTGAGGCGGGAGACCCAGTGTCCCTTTCCACGTGCCACAGGGATCCTGGGACTCCTATCCATTTTCAAGAGGAGTCAGGCATCGTCTCCTTTGGAAGCACTGATCTCCGCGGACCTCTCGAGTTTTCAAAGGATGTGAGGCCTCCGCTCGCTATGAGGCGGAGAACTCGGTGTTTCTCTGTCATCTCCACAGGGGATTCAGACATCCTTTTGTCTTGGGAGATGCAAGACGAGCCTGCATTCAATTCACTGCAGGGATATCCGGCCTTACTTCGAGTCAGAGCATCTCGGTGTCCATTCCACTTGAGGCCACAAACTCAGGGTCCCTCTCACATACCTGTAGCTGAGAGAAGCCTCCTCTTGAGGTGCTTGTGGAAAGTTGGTATTCCTCTTGAGTCTAAGCCAGGGACTAAGCTCTCATCTCGAGTTGATTTGGGGTCCATGGAGCCCTTTCCTGTTGCTACAGTGACCTCAGGATCCCTCTAGACTTGAGACAGTGATCTTGGGTTTTCTCTGGAGTGCCATCAAGGAAATCAAGGCTCCTTTCACGTTTGATGTGGAAAACGGAATTGCTCTGCATGCAGTGCAGGGGAATCGGGCCTCAACTCGCGGCGAGGGGGAAATCTCATGGGTTTTCATGAGTTGCGGCCGGAACCTGGGGTATATTCTCGAGTTACGACGGGGAGTGCCCTTCCAGACACGTGTTTTTCAGCGACGTCAAGACTCCAGCCTAGGTGCGAGGGACAACTCGGGATTCTCCTCGAGTCTTGGCATGGCAATTGGGACGCGTATCCACGTGAGGCGGGAGACCCAGGGTCCCTTTCCACGTACCACAGGGATCCTGGGACTCCTATCCATTTTCAAGAAGAGTCAGGCATCTTCTCCTTTGGAAGCATTGATCTACGCGGACCTCTCGATTTTTCAAAGGATGTGAGGCCTCCGGTCGCGATGAGGCGGAGAACGAGGTCTTTCTCTGTGGTCTCCACAGGGGATTCAGACAACCCTTCGTCTTGGGAGATGCAAGACGAGCCTGCATTCAATTCACTGCAGGGATATCCGGCCTTACTTCGAGTCAGAGCATCTCGGTGTCCATTCCACTTGAGGCCACAAACTCAGGGTCCCTCTCACATACCTGTAGCTGCGAGAAGCCTCCTCTTCAGGTGCTTGTGGAAAGTGGGTATTCCTCTTGAGTCGAAGCCAGTGACTAAGCTCTCATCTCGAGTAGATTTGGGGTCCACGGAGCCCTTTCCTGTTGCTCCAGTGACCTCGGGATCCTTCTAGACTTGAGACAGTGATCTTGGGTTTACTCTGGAGTGCCATCAAGGAAATCAAGGCTCCTTTCACGTTTGATGTGGAACACGGAATTGCTCTGCACGCAGTGCAGGGGAATCGGGCCTCATCCAGCGGCGAGGGGGAAGTCTCATGGTTTTTCTCGAGTTGCGGCCGGAACCTGGGGTATATTCTCGAGTTACGACGGGGAGGCCCTTCCAGACACGTGTTTGTTCAGCGACGTCAGGACTCTTCCCTAGGTGCGAGGGACACCTCGGGATTCTCCTCGAGTCTTGGCATGGCAATTGGGACGCGTCTCCACGTGAGGCGGGAGACCCAGTGTCCCTTTCCACGTGCCACAGGGATCCTGGGACTCCTATCCATTTTCAAGAGGAGTCAGGCATCGTCTCCTTTGGAAGCACTGATATCCGCGAACCTCTCGAGTTTTCAAAGGATGTGAGGCCTCCGCTCGCTATGAGGCGGAGAACTCGGTGTTTCTCTGTCATCTCCACAGGGGATTCAGACATCCTTTTGTCTTGGGAGATGCAAGACGAGCCTGCATTCAATTCACTGCAGGGATATCCGGCCTTACTTCGAGTCAGAGCATCTCGGTGTCCATTCCACTTGAGGCCACAAACTCAGGGTCCCTCTCACATACCTGTAGCTGAGAGAAGTCTCCTCTTGAGGTGCTTGTGGAAAGTTGGTATTCCTCTTGAGTCTAAGCCAGGGACTAAGCTCTCATCTCGAGTTGATTTGGGGTCCATGGAGCCCTTTCCTGTTGCTACAGTGACCTCAGGATCCCTCTAGACTTGAGACAGTGATCTTGGGTTTTCTCTGGAGTGCCATCAAGGAAATCAAGGCTCCTTTCACGTTTGATGTGGAACACGGAATTGCTCTGCACGCAGTGCAGGGGAGTCGGGCCTCATCTCGCGGCGAGGGGGAAGTCTCATGGTTTTTCTCGCGTTGCGGCCCGAACCTGGGGTATATTCTCGAGTTACGACGGGGAGGGCCCTTCCAGACACGTGTTTTTTCAGGGACGTAAGGACTCCTGCCTAGGTGCGAGGGACACCTCGGGATTCTCCTCGAGTCTTGGCATGGCAATTTGGACGCGTCTCCATGCGAGGCGGGAGACCCAGGGTCCCTATCCACGTGCCACAGGGATCCTGGGACTCCTATCCATTTTCAAGAGGAGTCAGGCATCGTCTCCTTTGGAAGCATTGATCTCCGCATACCTCTCGAATTTTCAAAGAATGTGAGGCCTCCAGTCGCGATGAGGCGGAGGTCTAGGTCTTTCTCTGTCGTCTCCACAGGGGATTCAGACATCCCTTCGTCTTGGGAGATGCAAGACGAGCCTGCATTCAATTCACTGCAGGGATATCTGGCCTTACTTTGAGTCAGAGCATCTCGGTGTCCATTCCACTTTAGGCCACAAACTCAGGGTCCCTCTCACATACCTGTAGCTGAGAGAAGCCTCCTCTTGAGGTGCTTGTGGAAAGTTGGTATTCCTCTTGAGTCGAAGCCAGGGACTAAGCTCTCATCTCGAGTTGATTTGGGGTCCACGGAGCCCTTTCGTGTTGCTACAGTGACCTCAGGATCCCTCTAGACTAGAGACAGTGATCTTGGGTTTTCTCTGGAGTGCCATCAAGGAAATCAAGGCTCCTTTCACTTTTGATGTGGAATACGGTATTGCTCTGCACGCAGGGCAGGGGAATCGGGCCTCATCTCGCGGCGAGGGGGAAGTCTCATGGTTTTTCTCGAGTTGCGGCCGGAACCTGGTGTATATTCTCGAGTTACGACGGGGAGGGCACTTCCAGACACGTGTTTGTTCAGCGACGTCAGGACTCCTGCCTAGGAGCGAGAGACACCTCGGGATTCTCCTCGAGTCTTGGCATGGCAATTGGGAGGCATCTCCACGTGAGGCGGGAGATCCAGGATCCCTTTCCACGTGCCACAGTGATCCTGGGACTCCTATCCATTTTCAAGAGTAGTCAGGCATCGTCTCCTTTGGAAGCATTGATCTCCGCGGACCTCTCGAGTTTTCAAAGGATGTGAGGCCTCCGCTCGCGATGAGGCAGAGAACTCGGTCTTTCTCTGTCATCTCCACAGGGGATTCAGACATCCTTTTGTCTTGGGAGATGCAAGACGAGCCTGCATTCAATTCACTGCAGGGATATCCGGCCTTATTTCGAGTCAGAGCATCTCGGTGTCCATTCCACTTGAGGCCACAAACTCAGGGTCCCTCTCACATACCTGTAGCTGAGAGAAGCCTCCTGTTGAGGTGCTTGTGGAAAGTTGGTATTCCTCTTGAGTCTAAGCCAGGGACTAAGCTCTCATCTCGAGTTGATTTGGGGTCCATGGAGCCTTTTCCTGTTGCTACAGTGACCTCAGGATCACTCTAGACTTGAGACAGTGATCTTGGGTTTTCTCTGGAGTGCCATCAAGGAAATCAAGGCTCCTTTCACGTTTGATGTGGAAAACGGAATTGCTCTGCATGCAGTGCAGGGGAATCGGGCCTCAACTCGCGGCAAGGGGGAAATCTCATGGTTTTTCACGAGTTGCGCCCGGAACCTGGGGTATATTCTCGAGTTACGACGGGGAGTGCCCTTCCAGACACGTGTTTTTCAGCGACGTCAAGACTCCAGCCTAGGTGCGAGGGACACCTCGGTATTCTCCTCGAGTCTTGGCATGGCAATTGGGACGCGTCTCCACGTGAGGCGGGAGACCCAGGGTCCCTTTCCACGTGCCACAGGGATCCTGGGACTCCTATCCATTTTCAAGAAGAGTCAGGCATCTTCTCCTTTGGAAGCATTTATCTCCGCGGACCTCTCGATTTTTCAAAGGATGTGAGGCCTCCGCTCGCGATGAGGCGGAGAACGAGGTCTTTCTCTGTGGTCTCCACAGGGGATTCAGACAACCCTTCGTCTTGGGAGATGCAAGACGAGCCTGCATTCAATTCACTGCAGGGATATCCGGCCTTACTTCGAGTCAGAGCATCTCGGTGTCAATTCCACTTGAGGCCACAAACTCAGGGTCCCTCTCACATACCTGTAGCTGAGAGAAGCCTCCTCTTGAGGTGCTTGTGGAAAGTGGGTATTACTCTTGAGTCGAAGCCAGTGACTAAGCTCTCATCTCGAGTTGATTTGGGGTCCACGGAGCCCTTTCGTGTTGCTCCAGGGACCTCAGGATCCTTCTAGACTTGAGACAGTGATCTTGGATTTACTCTGGAGTGCCATCAAGGAAATCAAGGCTCCTTTCATGTTTGATGTGGAACACGGAATTGTTCTACACGCAGTGCAGGGGAATTGGGCCTCATTCAGCGGCGAGGGGGTAGTCTCATGGTTTTTCTCGAGGTGCGGCCGGAACCTGGGGTATATTCTCGAGTTACGACGGGGAGGCCCTTCCAGACACTTGTTTGTTCAGCGACGTCAGGACTCCTCCCTAGGTGCGAGGGACACCTCGGGATTCTCCTCGAGTCTTGCCATGGCAATTTGGACGCGTCTCCACGCGAGGCGGGAGACCCAGGGTCCCTATCCACGTGCCACAGGGATCCTGGGACTCCTATCCATTTTCAAGAGGAGTCAGGCATCGTCTCCTTTGGAAGCATTGATCTCTGCAGACCTCTCGAGTTTTCAAAGGATGTGAGGCCTCCGGTAGCGATGAGGCGGAGGTCTAGGTCTTTCTCTGTCGTCTCCACAGGGGATTCAGACATCCCTTCGTCTTGGGAGATGCAAGACGAGCCTGCATTCAATTCACTGCAGGCATATCCGGCCTTACCTCGAGTCAGAGCATCTCGGTGTCCATTCCACTTGAGGCCACAAACTCAGGGTCCCTCTCACGTACCTGTAGCTGAGAGAAGCCTCCTCTTGAGGTGCTTGTGGAAAGTTGGTATTCCTCTTGAGTCGAAGCCAGGGACTAAGCTCTCATCTCGAGTTGATTTGGGGTCCAAGGAGCCTTTTCGTGTTGCTCCTGTGACCTCAGGATCCGTCTAGACTTGAGACAGTGATCTTGGGTTTTCTCTGGAGTGCCATTAAGGAAATCAAGGCTCCTTTCAGGTTTGATGTGGAACACGGAATTGCTCTGCACGCAGTGCAGGGGAATCGGGCCTCATCTCGCGGTGAAGGGGAAATCTCATGGTTTTTCTCGAGTTGCGGCAGGAACCTGGGGTATATTCTCGAGTTACGACGGGGTGGGCCCTTCCAGACACGTGTTTGTTCAGCGATGTCAGGACTCCTGCCTAGGTGCGAGGGACACCTCGGGAATCTCCTCGAGTCTTGGCATGGCAATTGGCCCGCGTCTCCACGTGAGGCGGGAGACCCAGTGTCCCTTTCCACGTGCCACAGTGATCCTGGGACTCCTATCCATTTTCAAGAGGAGTCAGGCATCGTCTCCTTTGGAAGCATTGATCTCTGCAGGCCTTTCGAGGTTTCAAAGGATGTGAGGCCTCCGGTCACGATGAGGCTTTGGACTAGGTCTTTGTCTGTCGTCTCCACAGGGGATTCAGACATCCCTTCGTCTTGGGACATGCAAGACGAGCCTGCATTCAATTCACTGCAGGGATATCTGGGCTTACTTCGAGTCAGAGCATCTCGGTGTCCATTCCACTTGAGGCCACAAACTCAGGGTCCCTCTCACGTACCTGTAGCTGAGAGAAGGCTCCTCTTGAGGTGCTTGTGGAAAGTTGGTATTCCTCTTGAGTCGAAGCCAGGGACTAGGCTGTCATCTCGAGTTGATTTGGGGTCCAAGAGCGCTTTGGTGTTGCTACAGGGACTTAAGGATCCCTATAGACTTGAGACAGTGATCTTGAGTTTTGTCTAGAGTGCCATCAAGGAAATCAAGGCTCCTTTCACGTTTGATGTGGAACACGGAATTGCTCTGCACGCAGTGCAGGGGAATCGGGCCTCATCTCGTGGCGAGGGGGAAGTCTCATGGTTTTATTCGAGTTGCGGTCGGAAGCTGGGTTATATTCTCGAGTTACGACGGGGATGGCCCTTCCAGACACGTGTTTGTTCAGCGACGTCAGGACTCGTGCCTAGGTGCGAGGGACACCTCGGGATTCTCCTCGAGTCTTGGCATGGCAATTGGGATCCGTCTCCACGTGAGGCGGGAGACCTAGTGTCCCTTTCCACGTGCCACAGGGATCCTGGGACTCCTATCCATTTTCAAGAATAGTCGGGCATCGTCTCCTTTGGAAGCATTGATCTCCGCAGACCTCTCGAGTTTTTAAAGAATGTGAGGCCTCCGGTCTCGATGAGGCGGAGAACTAGGTATTTCTCTGTGGTCTCCACAGGGGATTCAGACATCCCTTCGTCTTGGGAGATGCAAGCCGAGCCTACTTTCAATTCACTGTAGGGATATCCGGCCTTACTTCGAGTCAGAGCATCTCGGTGTCCATTCCAGTTGACGCCACAAACTCAGGGTCCCTCTCACATACCTGTAGCTGAGAGAAAGCTCCTCTTGAGGTGCTTGTGGAAAGTTGGTATTCCTCTTGAGTCGAAGCCAGGGACTAAGCTCTCATCTCGAGTTGATTTGGGGTCCACGGAGCCCTTTCCTGTTGCTACAGTGACCTCAGGATCCCTCTAGACTTGAGACAGTGATCTTGGGTTTTCTCTGGAGTGCCATCAAGGAAATCAAGGCTCCTTTCACGTTTGATGTGGAACACGGTATTGCTCTACACGCAGTGCAGGGGAATCTGGCCTCATCTCGCGGCGAGAGGGAAGTCTCATGGTTTTTTTCGAGTTGCGGCCGGAACCTGGGGTATATTCTCGAGTTACGACGGGGAGGGCCCTTCCAGACACGTGTTTGTTCAGCGACGTCAGGGCTCCTGCCTAGGTGCGAGGGACACCTCGGGATTCTCATCGAGTATTGGCATGGCAATTGGGACGCGTCTCCACGTGAGACGGGAGACCCAGTGTCCCTTTCCACGTGCCACAGGCATCCTGGGATTCCTATCCATTTTCAAGAGGAGTCAGGCATCGTCTCCTTTGGAAGCATTAATCTCCGCGGACCTCTCGAGTTTTCAAAGGATGTGAGGCCTCCGCTCGCTATGAGGCGGAGCACTAGGTCTTTCTCTGTGGTCTCCACAGGGGATTCAGACATCCCTTCGTCTTGGGAGATGCAAGACGAGCCTACTTTCAATTCACTGCAGGGATATCCGGCCTTAATTCTAGTCAGAGCCTCTCGGTGTCCATTCCACTTGAGGCTACAAACTCAGGGTCCCTCTCACATACCTGTAGCTGAGAGAAGGCTCCTCTGGAGGTGCTTGTGGAAAGTTGGTATTCCTCTTGAGTCGAAGCCAGGGACTAATCTCTCATCTTGAGTTGATTTGGCATCCACGGAGACATTTCGTGTTGCTCCTGTGACCTCAGGATCCCTCTAGACTTGAGACAGTGATCTTGGGTTTTCTCTGGAGTGCCATTAAGGAAATGAAGGCTCCTTTCACGTTTGATATGGAACACGGAATTGCTCTGCACGCAGTGCAGGCGTATCGGGCCTCATCTCGCGGTGAAGGGGAAATCTCATGATTTTTCTCGAGTTGCGGCAGGAACCTGGGGTATATTGTCGAGTTACGACGGGGTGGGCCCTTCCAGACACGTGTTTGTTCAGCGATGTCAGGACTCCTGCCTAGGTGCGAGGGACACCTCGGGAATCTCCTCGAGTCTTGGCATGGCAATTGGCCCGCGTCTCCACGTGAGCCGGGAGACCCAGTGTCCCTTTCCACGTGCCACAGTGATCCTGGGACTCCTATCCATTTTCAAGAGGAGTCAGGCATCATCTCCTTTGGAAGCATTGATCTCTGCAGACCTTTCGAGTTTTCAAAGGATGTGAGGCCTCCGGTCGCGATGAGGCGTTGGACTAGGTCTTCGTCTGTCGTCTCCACACGGGATTCAGACATCCCTTCGTCTTGGGAGATGCAAGACGAGCCTGCATTCAATTCACTGCAGGGATATCCGGGCTTACTTCGAGTCAGAGCATCTCGGTGTCCATTCCACTTGAGGCCACAAACTCAGGGTCCCTCTCACATACCTGTAGCTGAGAGAAGGCTCCTCTTGAGGTGCTTGTGGAAAGTTGGTATTCCTCTTGATTCAAAGCCAGGGACTAAGCTGTCATCTCGAGTTGATTTAGGGTCCAAGAGCGCTTTGGTGTTGCTACAGGGACCTCAGGATCCCTATAGACTTGAGACAGTGATCTTGGGTTTTGTCTAGAGTGCCATCAAGGAAATCAAGGCTCCTTTCACGTTTGATGTGGAACACGGAATTGCTCTGCACGCAGTGCAGGGGAATCGGGCCTCATCTCGCGGAGAGGGGGAAGTCTCATGGTTTTATTCGAGTTGCGGTCGGAACCTGGGTTATATTCTCGAGTTACGACGGGGAGGGCCCTTCCAGACACGTGTTTGTTCAGCGACGTCAGGACTCCTGCCTAGGTGCGAGGGACTCCTCGGGATTCTCCTCGAGTCTTGGCATGGCAATTGGGACGCGTCTCCACGTGAGGCGGGAGACCCAGGGTCCCTTTCCACGTGCCACAGGGATCCTGGGACTCCTATCCATTTTCAGGAGGAGTCAGGCATCGTCTCCTTTGGAAGGATTGATCTCTGCAGACCTTTCGAGTTTTCAAAGGATGTGAGGCCTCCGGTCGCGATGATGCGGAGGACTAGGTCTTTCTCTGTGGTCTCCACAGGGATTCAGACATCCCTTCGTATTGGGAGATGCAAGACGAGCCTGCATTCAATTCACTGCAGGGATATCCGGGCTTACTTCGAGTCAGAGCATCTCGGTGTCCATTCCACTTGAGGCCACAAACTCAGGGTCCCTCTCACATACCTGTAGCTGAGAGAAGCCTCCTCTTGAGGTGCTTGTGGAAAGTTGGTATTCCTCTTGAGTCGAAGCCAGGGACTAAGCTCTCATCTCGAGTTGATTTGGTGTCCACAGAGCCCTTTCCTGTTGGTCCAGTGACTTTAGGATCCCTCTAGACTTGAGACAGTGATCTTGGGTTTTCTCTGGAGTTCAATCAAGGAAATCAAGGCTCCTTTCACGTTTGATGTGGAACACGGAATTGCTCTGCACGCAGTATAGGGGATTCGGGCCTCATCCAGCAGCGAGGGGGAAGTCTCATGGTTTTTCTCGAGTTGCGGCCGGAACCTGGGGTATATTCTCGAGTTACGACGGGGAGGGCCCTTCCAGACACGTGTTTGTTCAGCGATTTCAGGACTCCTGCCTAGGTGCGAGGGACACCTCGGGATTCTCCTCGAGTCTTGGCATGGCAATTGGGAGGCGTCTCCACGTGAGGCGGGAGACCCAGGGTCCCTTTCCACGTGCCACAGTGATCCTGGGACTCCTATCCATTTTCCAGAGGAGTCAGGCATCGTCTCCTTTGGAAGCATTGATCTCCGCGGACCTCTCGAGTTTTCAAAGGATGTTAGGCCTTCGCTCGCGATGAGGCGGAGAATTAGGTCTTTCTCTGTGGTCTCCACAGGGGATTCAGACATCCCTTCGTCTTGGGAGATGCAAGACGAGCCTGCATTCAATTCACTGCAGGGATATCCGGCCTTATTCGAGTCAGAGCATCTCGGTGTCCATTCCACTTGAGGCCACAAACTCAGGGGCCCTCTCACATACCTGTAGCTGAGAGAAGCCTCCTCTTGAGGTGCTTGTGGAAAGTTGGTTTTCCTCTTGAGTCGAAGCCAGGGACTAAGCTCTCGTCTTGAGTTGATTTGGGGTCCACGGAGCCCTTTCGTGTTGCTCCACTGACCTCAGGATCCCTCTAGACTTGAGACAGTGATCTTGGGTTTTCTCTGGAGTGCCATCAAGGAAATCAAGGCTCCTTTCACGTTTGATGTGGAACACGGAATTGCTCTGCACGCAGTGCAGGGGATTCGGGCCTCATCTCGCGGCGAGGGGGAAGTCTCATGGTTTTATTCGAGTTGCGGCCGGAACCTGGGGTATATTCTCGAGTTACAACGGGGAGGGCCCTTCCAGACACGTGTTTGTTCAGCGACGTCAGGACTCCTGCCTAGGTGCGAGGGACACCTCGGGATTCTCCTCGAGTCTTGGCATGGCAATTTGGACGCGTCTCCACGCGCGGCGGGAGACCCAGGTTCCCTATACACGTGCAACAGGGATCCTGGGACTCCTATCCATTTTCAAGAGGAGTCAGGCATCGTCTCCTTTGGAAGCATTGATCTCCGCATACCTCTCGAATTTTCAAAGGATGTGAGGCCTCCGGTCGCGATGAGGCGGAGGTCTAGGTCTTTCTCTGTCGTCTCCACAGGGGATTCAGACATCCCTTGGTCTTGGGAGATGCAAGACGAGCCTGCAGTCAATTCACTGCAGGGATATCCGGCCTTACCTCGAGTCAGAGCATCTCGGGGTCCATTCCACTTGAGGCCACAAACTCAGGGTCCCTCTCACATACCTGTAGCTGAGAGAAGCCTCCTCTTGAGGTGCTTGTGGAAAGTTGGTATTACACTTGAGTTGAAGCCAGGGACTAAGCTCTCATCTCGAGTTGATTTGGGGTCCACGGAGCCCTTTCGTGTTGTTCCAGTGACGTCAGAATCCCTCTAGACTTGAGACAGTGATCTTGGGTTTTCTCTGGAGTGCCATCAAGGAAATCAAGGCTCCTTTCACGTTTGATGTGGAACACGGAATTGCTCTGCACGCAGTGCAGGGGAATCGGGCCTCATCCAGCAGCGAGGGGGCAGTCTCATTGTTTTTCTCGAGTTGCGGCCGGAACCTGGGGTATATTCTCGAGTTACGACGGGGAGGGCCATTCCAGACACGTGTTTGTTCAGCGACGTCAGGACTCCTGCCTAGGTGGGAGGGACACCTCGGGATTCTCCGCGAGTCTTGGCATGGCAATTGGTACGCGTCTCCACGTGAGGCGGGAGTCCCAGGGTCCCTTTCCACGTGCCACAGGGATCCTGGGACTCCTATCCATTTTCAGGAGGAGTCAGGCATCGTCTCCTTTGGAAGCATTGATCTCTGCAGATCTCTCGAGTTTTCAAAGGATGTGAGTCCTCCGGACGCGATGAGGCGGAGGACTAGTTGTTTCTGTGTGGTCTCCACAGGGGATTCAGACATCCCTTCATCTTGGGAGATGCAAGACGAGCCTGCATTCAATTCACTGCAGGGATATCCGGCCTTACTTCGAGTCAGAGCATTTCGGTGTCCATTCCATTTGAGACCACAAACTCAGGGTCCCTCTCACATACCTGTAGCTGAGAGAAGTCTTCTCTTGAGGTGCTTGTGGAAAGTTGGTATTCCTCTTGAGTCGAAGCCAGGGACTAAGCACTCATCACGAGTTGATTTGGGGTCCACGGAGCCCTTTAGTGTTGCTCCAGTGACCTCAGGATCCCTCTAGACTTGAGACAGTGAACTTGGGTTTTCTCTGGGGTGACATCAAGGAAATCAAGGCTCCGTTCACGTTTGATGTGGAACACGGAATTGTTCTGCACAGAGTGCAGGGGAATCGGGCCTCATCTCGCGGCGAGGGGGAAGTCTCGTGGTTTTTCTCGAGTTGTGGCCGGAACCTGGGGTATATTCTCGAGTTACCACGGGGAGGGCCCTTCCAGACACGTGTTTGTTCAGCGAAGTCAGGACACCTGCCTAGGTGCGAGGGACACCTCGGGATTCTCCGCGAGTCTTGGCATGGCAATTGGTACGCGTCTCCACGTGAGGCGGGAGTCCCAGGGTCCCTTTCCACGTGCCACAGGGATCCTGTGACTCCTATCCAATTTCAAGAAGAGTCAGGCATCGTCTCCTTTTGAAGCATTGATCTCCGCGGACCTCTCGAGTTTTCAAAGGATGTGAGGCCTCCGGTCGCGATGAGGCGGAGGGCTAGGACTTTCTCTGTGGTCTCCACAGGGGATTCAAACATCCCTTCGTCTTAGGAGATGCAAGACGAGCCTGCATTCAATTCACTGCAGGGATATCCGGCCTTACTTCGAGTCAGAGCATTTCGGTGTCCATTCCATTTGAGACCACAAACTCAGGGTCCCTCTCACATACCTGTAGCTGAGAGAAGCCTCCTCTTGAGGTGCTTGTGGAAAGTTGGTATTCATCTTGAGTCGAAGCCAGGGACTAAGCTCTCATCTGGAGTTTATTTGGGGTCCACGGAGCCCTTTCGTGGTGCTCCAGTGACCTCAGGATCCCTCTAGTCTAGAGACAGTGACTTTGGGTTTTCTCTGGAGTGCCATCAAGGAAATCAAGGGTCCTTTCACGTTTGATGTGGAACACGGAATTGCTCTGCACGCAGTGCAGGGGAATCGGGCCTCATCTCGTGGCGAGGGGGAAGTGTCATGGTTTTTTTCGAGTTGCGGCCGGAACCTGGGGTATATTCTCGAGTTACGACGGGGAGGGCCCTTCCAGACACGTGTTTGTTCAGCGACGTCAGGACTCCTGCCTAGGAGCGAGGGACACCTCGGGCTTCTCATCGAGTCTTGGCATGGCAATTGGGACGCATCTCCACGTGAGGCGGGAGACCCAGGGTCCCTTTCCACGTGCCACAGGGAGCCTGGGACTCCTATCCATTTTCAGGAAGAGTCAGGCATCGTCTCCTTCGGAAGCATTGATCTCTGCAGATCTCTCGAGTTTTCAAAGGATGTGAGTCCTCCGGACGCGATGAGGCGGAGGACTAGTTGTTTCTGTGGGGTCTCCACAGGGGTTTCAGACATCCCTTCATCTTGGGAGATGCAAGACGAGCCTGCATTCAATTCACTGCAGGGATATCCGGCCTTACTTCGAGTCAGAGTATTTCAGTGTCCATTCCATTTGAGACCACAAACTCAGGGTCCCTCTCACATACTTGTAGCTGAGAAAAGCCTCCTCTTGAGGTGTTTGTGGAAAGTTGGTATTCCTCTTGAGTCGAAGCCAGGGACTAAGCACTCATCACGAGTTGATTTGGGGTCCACGGAGCCTTTTGGTGTTGCTCCAGTGACCTCAGGATCCCTCTAGACTTGAGACAGTGATCTTGGGTTTTCTCTGGAGTGCCATCAAGGAAATCAAGGCTCCTTTCATGTTTAATTTCGAACACGGAATTGCTCTGCACGCAGTGCAGGGGAATTGGGCCTCATCTCGCGGCTAGGGGGAAGTCTCATTGTGTTTCTCGAGTTGTGGCCGGAATCTGGGGTATATTCTCGAGTTACGATGGGGAGGGCCCTTCCAGACACGTGTTTGTTCAGCGATGTCAGGACTCCTGCCTAGGTGCGAGGGACACCTCGGGATTCTCCACGAGTCTTTTCATGGCAATTGGAACTCGTCTCCACGTGAGGCGGGAGACCCAGTGTCCCTTTCAACGTGCCACAGGCATCCTGGGACTCCTCTCTATTTTCAAGAGGAGTCAGGCATCGTCTCCTTTGGAAGCATTGATCTCCGCGGACCTCTCGAGTTTTCAAAGGATGTGAGGCCTCCGGTCGCGTTGAGGCGGAGGACTAGGTCTCTCTGTGGTCTCCACAGGGGATTCAGACATCCCTTCGTCTTGGGAGATGCAAGACGAGCCTTCATTCAATTCACTGCAGGGATATCCAGCCTTACTTCGAGTCAGAGCATCTCGGTGTCCTTTCCACTTGAGGCCACAAACTCAGGGTCCCTCTCACTTACATGTAGATGAGAGAAGCCTCCTCGTGAGGTGCTTGTGGAAACTTGGTATTCCTCTTGAGTCGAAGCCAGGGACTAAGCTCTCATTTGGAGTTTATTTGGGGTCCACGGAGCCTTTTCGTGTTGCTCCAGTGACCTCAGGATCCGTCTAGACTTGAGACAGTGATCTTGGGTTTTCTCTGGAGTGCCATCAAGGAAATCAAGGCTCCTTTCACGTTTGATGTGGAACACGGAATTGCTCTGCACGCAGTGCAGGGGAATTGGGCCTCATTCAGCGGCGAGGGGGAAGTCTCATGGTTTTTCTCGAGTTGCTGCCGGAACCTGGGGTATATTCTCGAGTTACGACGGGGAGGGCCCTTCCAGACACGTGTTTGTTCAGCGACGACAGGACTCCTGCCTAGGTGTGAGGGACACCTCGGGATTCTCCTCGAGTCTTGGCATGGCAATTTGGACGCGTCTCCACGTGAGGCGGGAGACCCAGGGTCCCTTTCCACGTGCCACAGTTATCCTGGGACTCGTATCCATTTTCAAGAGGAGTCAGGCATCGTCTGCTTTGGAAGCATTGATCTCCGCGGACCTCTCGAGTTTTCAAAGGATGTGAGGCCTCCGGTCATGATGAGGCGGAGAACTCGGTCTTTCTCTGTGGTCTCCACAGGGGATTCAGACATCCCTTCGTCTTGGGAGATGCAAGACGAGCCTGCATTCAATTCACTGCAGGGATATCCGGCCTTATTTCGAGTCAGAGCATCTCGGTGTCCATTCCACTTGAGGCCACAAATTCAGGGTCCCTCTCACATACCTGTAGCTGAGAGAAGCCTCCTCTTGAGGTGCTTGTGGAAAGTTGATATTCCTCTTGAGTCAAAGGCAGGGACTAAGCTCTCATCTCGAGTTGATTTGGGGTCCACGGAGCCCTTTCGTGTTGCTCCAGTGACCTCAGGATCCCTCTAGACTTGAGACAGTGATCTTGGGTTTTCTCAGGAGTGCCATCAAGGAAATCAAGGCTCCTTTCACGTTTGATGTGGAACACGGAATTGCTCTGCACGCAGTGCAGGGGAATCGGGCCTCATCTCGCCGCGAGGGGGAAGTCTCATGGTTTTTCTCGAGTTGCGTCCGGAATCTGGGGTATATTCTCGAGTTACGACGGGGAGGGCCCTTCCAGACACGTGTTTGTTCAGCGACGTCAGGACTCCTGCCTAGGTGCGAGGGCACCTCGGGATTCTCCTCGAGTCTTGGCATGGCAATTTGGACGCGTCTCCACATGAGGCGGGAGACCCAGTGTCCCTTTCCACGTGCAACATGGATCCTGGTACTCCTATCCATTTTCAAGAGGAGTCAGGCATCGTCTCCTTTGGAAGCATTGATCTCTGCGGACCTCTCGAGTTTTCAAAGGATGTGAGGCCTCAGGTCGCGATGAGGCGGAGGACTAGGTCTTTCTCTTTCGCCTGCACAGCGGATTCAGACAACCCTCGTCTTGGGAGATGCAAGATGAGCCTGTATTCAATTCACTGCCGGGATATCCGGCCTTACTTCGAGTCAGAGCATCTCGGTGTCCATTCCACTTGAGGCCACAAACTCAGGGTCCCTCTCACATACCTGCAGCTGAGAGAAGCCTCCTCTTGAGGTGCTTGTGGAAAGTTGGTATTCCTCTTGAGTCGAAGCCAGGGACTAAGCTCTCATCTCGAGTTGATTTGTGGTCCACGGAGCCCTTTCTTGTTGCTCCAGTGACCTCAGGATCCCTCTAGACTTGAGACAGTGATCTTGGGTTTTCTCTGGAGTGCCATCAAGGAAATCAAGGCTCCTTTCACGTTTGATGTGGAATGCGGAATTGCTCTGCACGCAGTGCAGGGGAATCGGGCCTCATCTCGCGGCAAGGGGGAAGTCTCATGGTTTTTCTCGAGTTGCGGCCGGAACCTGGGGTATATTCTCGAGTTACGACGGGGAGGGCCCTTCCAGACACGTGTTTGTTCAGCGACGTCAGGACTCCTGCCTAGGTGCGAGGGACACCTCGGGATTCTCCACGAGTCTTGGCATGGCAATTTGGACGCGTATCCACGTGAGGCGGGAGACCCAGGGTCCCTTTCCACGTGCCACAGTGATCCTGGGACTCCTATCCATTTTCAACAGGAGTCAGGCATCGTCTCCTTTGGAAGCATTGATCTCCGCGGACCTCGCGAGTTTTCAAAGGATGTGAGGCCTCCGCTCGCGATGAGGCGGAGAACTCGGTCTTTCTCTGTCATCTCCACAGGGGATTCAGACATCCCTTCATCTTGGGAGATGCAAGACGAGACTGCATTCAATTCACTGCAGGGATATCCGGCCTTACTTCGAGTCAGAGCATCTCGGTGTCCATTCCACTTGAGGCCACAAACTCAGGGTCCCTCTCACATACCTGTAGCTGAGAGAAGCCTCCTCTTGAGGTTTCTTGTGGAAAGTTGGTATTCCTCTTGAGTCTAAGCCAGGGACTAAGCTCTCATCTCGAGTTGATTTGGGGTCCACGGAGCCCTTTCGTGTTGCTCCAGTGACCTCAGGATCCCTCTAGACTTGAGACAGTGATCTTGGGTTTTCTCTGGAGTGCCATCAAGGAAATCAAGGCTCCTTTCACGTTTGATGTGGAACACGGAATTGCTCTGCACGCATTGCAGGGGAATCGGGCCTCATCTCGCGGCTAGGGGGAAGTTTCATGGTTTTTCTCGAGTTGCGGCCGGAACCTGGGGTATATTCTCGAGTTACGACGGGAAGGGCCCTTCCAGACACGTGTTTGTTCAGCGACGTCAGGACTCCTGCCTAGGTGCGAGGGACACCTCGGGATTCTCCTCGAGTCTTGGCATGGCAATTGGGACGCGTCTCCACTTGAGGCGGGAGACCCAGGGTCCCTTTCCACGTGCCACAGGGATCCTGGGTCTCCTATCCATTTTCAAGAGGAGTCAGGCATCGTCTCCTTTGGAAGCATTGATCTCTGCGGACCTCTCGAGTTTTCAAAGGATGTGAGGCCTCAGGTCGCGATGAGGCGGAGGACTAGGTCTTTCTCTGTGGTCTATACAGCGGATTCAGATAACCCTTCGTCTTGGGAGATGCAAGAGGAGCCTGCATTCAATTCACTGCAGGGATATCCGGCCTTACTTCGAGTCAGAGCATCTCGGTGTCCATTGCACTTGAGGCCACAAACTCAGGGTCCCTCTCACCTACCTGTAGCTGAGATAAGCTTCCTCTTGAGGTGCTTGTGGAAAGTTGGTATTCCTCTTGAGTCGAAGCCAGGGACTAAGCTCTCATCTCGAGTTGATTTGTGGTCCACGGAGCCTTTTCCTGTTGCTCCAGTGATCTCAGGATCCCTCTAGACTTGAGACAGTGATCTTGGGTTTTCTCTGGAGTGCCATCAAGGAAATCAAGGCTCCTTTCACGTTTGATGTGGAACACGGAATTGCTCTGCATGCAGTGCAGGGGTATCGGGCCTCAACTCGCGGCGAGGGGGAAATCTCATGGTTTTTCTCGAGTTGTGGCCGGAACCTGGGGTATATTCTCGAGTTACGAGGGGGAGGGCCCTTCCAGACACGTGTTTGTTCAGCGACGTCAGGACTCCTGCCTAGGTGCGAGGGACACCTCGGGATTCTCCTCGAGTCTTGGCATGGCAATTGGGACGCGTCTCCACTTGAGGCGGGAGACCCAGGGTCCCTTTCCACGTGCCAGAGCGATCCTGGGACTCCTATCCGTTTTCAAGAGGAGTCAGGCATCGTCTCCTTTGGAAGCATTGATCTCCGCGGACCTCTCGAGTTTTCAAAGGATGTGAGGCTTCCGCTCGCGATGAGGCGGAGGACTAGGTCTTTCTCTGTGGTCTCCACAGCGGATTCCGACATCCCTTCGTCTTGGGAGATGCAAGACGAGCCTGCATTCAATTCACTGCAGGGATATCCGGCCTTACTTCGAGTCAGAGCATCTCGGTGTCCATTCCACTTGAGGCCACAAATTCAGGGTCCCTCATATATACCTGTAGCTGAGAGAAGCCTCTTCTTGAGGTGCTTGTGGAAAGTTGGTATTCCTCTTGAGTCTAAGCCAGGAACTAAGCTCTCATCTCGAGTTGATTTGGGGTCCACAGAGCCCTTTCCTGTTGGTCCAGTGACCTCAGGATCCCTCTAGACTTGAGACAGTGATCTTGTGTTTTCTCTGGAGTGCCATCAAGGAAATCAAGGCTCCTTTCACGTTTGATGTGGAACACGGAATTGCTCTGTACGCAGTGCAGGGGAATCGGGCCTCAACTCGCGGCGAGGGGGAAATCTCATGGTTTTTCTAGAGTTGCGGCCGGAACCTGGGGTATATTCTCGAGTTACGACGGGTAGGCCCCTTCCAGACACGTGTTTGTTCAGCGACGTCAGGACTCCTGCCTAGGTGCGAGGGACACCTCGGGATTCTCCGCGAGTCTTGGCATGGCAATTGGGACGCGTCTCCACGTGAGGCGGGAGACCCAGGGTCCCTTTCCAAGTGACACAGGGATCCTGGGACTCCTATCCATTTTCAAGAGGAGTCAGGCATCGTCTCCTTTGGAAGCATTGATCTCCGTGGACCTCTCGAGGTTTCAAAGGATGTGAGGCCTCCGGTCGCGATGAGGCGCAGAACTACGTCTTTCTCTGTGGTCTCCATAGGGGATTCAGACATCCGTTCGTCTTGGGAGATGCAAGACGAGCCTGCATTCAATTCACTGCAGGGATATCCGGCCTTACTTCGCGTCAGAGCATCTCGGTGTCCATTCCACTTGAAGCCACAAACTCAGGGTCCCTCTCACATACCTGTAGCTGAGAGAAGGCTCCTCTTGAGGTGCTTGTGGAAAATTGGTATTCCTCTTGACTCTAACCCAGGGACTAATCTCTCATCTCGCGTTGATTTGGGGTCCAAGGAGCCGTTTCCTGTTGCTCCAGTGACCTCAGGATCCCTCTAGACTTGAGACAGTGATCTTGTGTTTTCTCTGGAGTGCCATCAAGGAAATCAAGGCTCCTTTCACTTTTGATGTGGAACACGGAATTGCTCTGCACGCAGTGCAAGGGAATTGGGCCTCATCTCGCGTCGAGGGGGAAGTCTCATGGTTTTTCTCGAGTGGTGGCCGGAAACTGGGGTATATTCTCGAGTTACGACGGGGAGGGCCCTTCCAGACACGTGTTTGTTCAGCGACATCAGGACTCCTGCCCAGGTGCGAGGGACACCTCGGGATTCTCCTCGAGTCTTGGCATGGCAATTGGGACACGTCTCCACGTGAGGCGGGAGACCCAGGGTCCCTTTCCACGTGCCACAGTGATTCTGGGATCTCCTATCCATTTTCAAGAGGAGTCAGGCATCGTCTCCTTTGGAAGCATTGATCTCCGTGGACCTCTCGAGTTTTCAAAGGATGTGAGGCCTCCGGTCGCGAGGAGGCGGAGAACTAGGTCTTTCTCTGTGGTCTCCACAGGGGATTCAGACATCCCTTCATCTTGGGAGATGCAAGACGAGCCTGCATTCAATTCACTGCAGGGATATCCGGCCTTACTTCGAGTCAGAACATCTCGGTGTCCATTCCACTTGAGGCCACAAATTCAGTGTCCCTCTCACATATCTGTAGCTGAGAGAAGCCTCCTCTTGAGGTGCTTGTGGAAAGTTGGTATTCCTCTTGAGTCGAAGCCAGGGACTAAGCTCTCATCTCGAGTAGATTTGGGGTCCACGGAGCCCTTTCGTGTTTCTCCAGTGACCTCAGGATCCCTCTAGACTTGAGACAGTGATCTTGGCGTTTCTCTGGAGTGCCATCAAGGAAATCAAGGCTCCTTTCATGTTTAATGTGGAACACGGAATGGCTGTGCACGCAGTGCAGGGGATTTGGGCCTCATCTCGCGGCGAGGGGGAAGTCTCATGGTTTTTCTCGAGTTGTGGCCGGAACCTGGGGTATATTCTCGAGTTACGACGGGGAGGGCCCTTCCAGACACGTGTTTGTTCAGCGACGACAGGACTCCTGCCTAGGTGCGAGGGACACCTCGGGATTCTCCTCGAGTCTTGGCATGGCAATTGGGACGCGTCTCCACGTGTGGCGGGAGACCCAGTGTCCCTTTCAACGTTCCACAGGGATCCTGATACTCCTATCTTATTTCAAGAGGAGTCAGGCATCGTCTCCTTAGGAAGCATTCATCTCCGCGGACCTCTTGAGTTTTCAAAGGATGTGAGGCCTCCGGTCGCGTTGAGGCGGAGGACTAGGTCTTTCTCTGTGGTCTCCACAGGGGATTCAGACATCCCTTCGTCTTGGGAGATGCAAGACGAGCCTGCATTCAATTCACTGCAGGGACATCCAGCCATACTTCGAGTCAGAGCATTTTGGTGTCCATTCCACTTGAGGCCACATACTCAGGTTCCCTCTCACATACCTGTAGCTGAGAGAAGCCTCCTCTTGAGGTGCTTGTGGAAAGTTGGTATTCCTCTTGAGTCGAAGACAGGGACTAAGCTCTCCTCTCGAGTTGATTTGGGGTCCACTGAGCCCTTTCGTGCTGCTAAAGTGACCTCAGGATCCCTCTAGACTAGAGACAGTGATCTTGAGTTTTCTCTGGAGTGCCATCAAGGAAATCAAGGCTCCTTTCACGTTTGATGTGGAACGCGGAATTGCTCTGCACGCAGTGCAGGGGAATCGGGCCTCATCTCGCGGCGAGGGGGAAGTCTCATGGTTTTTTTCAAGTTGCGGCCGGAACATGGGGTATATTCTCGAGTTACGACGGGGAGGGCCCTTCGAGACACGTGTTTGTTCAGCGACGTCTGGATACCTGCCTAGGTGCGAGGGACACCTCGGGATTCTCCTCGAGTCTTCCATGGCAATTGGGACGCGTCTCCACGTGAGGCGGGAGACCCAGGGTCCCTTTCCACGTGCCACAGTTATCCTGGGACTCCTATCCATTTTCAAAAGGAGTCAGGCATCGTCTCCTTTGGAAGCATTGATCTCCGAGGACCTCTCCAGTTTCCCAAGGATGTGAGGCCTTCGGTCGCGATGAGGCGGAGAACTAGGTCTTTATCTGTGGTTTCCACAGGGGATTAAGACATCCCTTCATCTTGGGAGATGCAAGACGAGCCTGCATTCAATTCAATGCAGCGATATCCGGTCTAACTTCGCGTGAGAGCATCTCGGTGTCCATTCCACTTGAGGCCACAAACTCAGGGTCCCTCTCACATACCTGTAGCTTAGAGAAGGCTCCTCTTGTGGTGCTGGAGGAAACTTGGTATTCCTCTTGAGTCGAAGCCAGGGACTAAGCTCTCATCTCGAGTTTATTTGGGGTCCACGAAGCCCTTTCCTGTTGCTCCAGTGACCTCAGGATCCCTCTAGACTTGAGACAGTGATCTTGGGTTTTCTCTGGAGTGCCATCAAGGAAATCAAGGCTCCTTTCACGTTTGATGTGGAACACGGAATTGCTCTGCACGCAGTGCAAGGGAATTGGGCCTCATCTCGCGTCGAGGGGGAAGTCTCATGCTTTTTCTCGAGTTGCGGCCGGAACCTGGGATATATTCTCGAGTTACGACGGGGAGGGCCCTTCCAGACACGTGTTTGTTCAGCGACATCAGGACTCCTGCCTAGGTGCAAGGGACACCTCGGGATTCCCCTCGAGTCTTGGCATGGCAATTGGGACGCGTCTCCACGTGAGGAGAAAGACCCAGGGTCCCTTTCCACGTGCCACAGGGATCCTGGGACTCCTATCCATTTTCAAGAGGAGTCAGGCATCGTCTCCTTTGGAAGCATTGATCTCCGCGGACCTCTCGAATTTTCAAAGGATGTGAGGCCTCCGGTCGCGATGAGGCGGAAAATTAGGTCTTTCTCTGTGGTCTCCACAGGGGATTCAGACATCCCTTCGTCTTGGGAGATGCAAGACGAGCCTGCATTCAATTCACTGCAGGGATATCCGGCCTTACTTCGAGTCAGAGCATCTCGGTGTCCATTGCACTTGAGGCCACAAACTCAGGGGCCCTCTCACATACCTGTAGCTGAGAGAAGCCTCCTCTTGAGGTGCTTGTGGAAAGTTGGCATTCCTCTTGAGTCGAAGCGAGGTTCTAAGCTCTCATCTCAAATTGATTTGGGGTTCACTGAGCCCTTTCGTGTTGCTCCAGTGACCTCAGGATCCCTCTAGACTTGAGACAGTGATCTTGGGTTTTCTCTGGAGTGCCATCAAGGAAATCAAGTCTCCTTTCACGTTTGATGTGGAACACGAAATTGCTCTGCACGCAGTCCAGGGGAATCGGGACTCATGTCGCGGCGAGGGGGAAGTCTCATGGTTTTTCTCGAGTTGCGGCCGGAACCAGGGGTATATTCTCGAGTTACGACGGGGAGGGCCCTTCCAGACACGTGTTTGTTCAGCGACGTCAGGACTCCTGCCTAGGAGCGAGGGACACCTCGGGATTCTCCTCGAGTCTTGGCATGGCAACTGGGAGGCGTCTCCACGTGAGGCGGTAGACCCAGGGTCCCTTTCCTCGTGCCACAGGGATCCTGGGAATCCTATCCATTTTCAAGAGGAGTCAGGCATCGTCTCCTTTGGAAGCATTGATCTCCGCGGACCTCTCGAGTTTTCAAAGGATGTGAGGCCTCCGGTCGCGATGATGCGGAGGACTAGGTCTTTCTCTGTGGTCTCCACAGCGGATTTAGACATCCCGTCCTCTTGGGAGATGCAAGACGAGCCTGCATTCATTTCAGTGCTTGGATATCCGGCCTTACTTCGAGTCAGAGCATCTCGGTTTCCATTCCACTTGAGGCCACAAACTCAGGTTCCCTCTCACATACCTGTAGCTGAGAGAAGCCTCCTCTTGAGGTGCTTGTGGAAAGTTGGTATTCCTCTTGAGTCGAAGCCAGGGACTAAGCTCTCATCTCGAGATGATTTGGGGTCCATGGAGCCCTTTCGTGTTGCTCCAGATACCGCAGGATCCCTCTAGACTAGAGACAGTGATTTTGGGTTTTCTCTGGAGTGCCATCAAGGAAATCAAGGCTCCTTTCACGTTTGATGTGGAACACGGAATTGCTCTGCACGCAGTGCGGGGGAATCGGGCCTCATCTCGCGGCGAGGGGGAAGTCTCATGGTTTTTCTCGAGTTGCGGCCAGAACCTGGGGTATATTCTCGAGTTACGACGGGGAGGGCCCTTCGAGACACGTGTTTTTTCAGCGACGTCAGGACTCCTGCCTAGTTGCGAGGGACACCTCGAGATTCTCCTCGAGTCTTGGCATGGCAATTGGGACGCATCTCCACGTGAGGCGGGAGACCCAGGGTCCCTTTCCACGTGCCACAGGGATCCTGGGACTCCTATCCATTTTCAAGAGGAGTCAGGCATCGTCTCCTTTGGAAGCATTGATCTCCGCGGACCTCTCGAGTTTTCAAAGGATCTGAGGCCTCCGGTCGCGATGAGTCGGAGGACTAGGTCTTTCTCTGTGGTCTCAACAGGGGATTCAGACATCCCTTCGTCTTGGGAGATGCAAGACGAGCCTGCATTCAATTCACTGCAGGGATATCCGGCCTTACTTCGAGTCAGAGCATCTCGGTGTCCATTGCACTTGAGGCCACAAACTCAGGGTCCCTCTCACATACCTGTAGCTGAGAGAAGCCTCCTCTTGAGGTGTTTGTGGAAAGTAGGTATTCCTCTTGAGTCGAAGCCAGGGACTAATCTCACATCACGAGTAGATTTGGGGTACATGGAGCCCTTTCGTGTTGCTCCAGTGACCTCAGGATCCCTCTAGAATTGAGACAGTGATCTTGGGGTTTCTCTGGAGTGCCATCAAGGAAATCAAGGCTCCTTTCCTGTTTAATGTGGAACACGGAATTGCTCTGCACGCAGTGCAGGGGAATTTGCCCTCATCTCGCGGCGAGGGGGAAGTCTCATGGTTTTTCTCGAGTTGCGGCCGGAACCTGGGGTATATTCTCGAGTTACGACGGGGAGGGCCCTTCCAGACACGTGTTTGTTCAGCGACGTCAGGACTCCTGCCTAGGAGCGAGGGACACCTCGGGATTCTCCTCGAGTCTTGGCATGGCAACTGGGAGGCGTCTCCACGTGAGGCGGTAGACCCAGGGTCCCTTTCTACGTGCCACAGGGATCCTGGGAATCCTATCCATTTTCAAGAGGAGTCAGGCATCGCCTCCTTTGGAAGCATTGATCTCCGCGGACCTCTTGAATTTTCAAAAGATATGAGGCCTCCAGTCGCGATGAGGCGGAGAACTAGGTCTTTCTCTGTGGTCTCCGCAGGGGATTCAGACATCCCTTCATCTTGGGAGTGCAAGACGAGCCTGCATTCAATTCACTGCAGGGATATCCGGCCTTACTTCGAGTCAGAGCATCTCGGTGTCCATTGCACTTGAGGCCACAAACTCAGGGGCCCTCTCACATACCTGTAGCTGAGAGAAGCCTCCTCTTGAGGTGCTTGTGGAAAGTTGGTATTCCTCTTGAGTCGAAGCCAGTTACTAAGCTCTCATCTCGAGTTGATTTGGGGTCCACGGAGCCCTTTCGTGTTGCTCCAGTGACCTTAGGATCCCTCTAGACTTGAGACAGTGATCTTGGGTTTTCTCTGGAGTGCCATCAAGGAAATCAAGGCTCCTTTCACGTTTGATGTGGAACACGGAATTGCTCTGCATGCAGTGCAGGGGAATCGGATCTCATCTCGCGGCGAGGGGGAAGTCTCATGGTTTTTCTCGAGTTGCGGCCGGAACCTGGGGTATATTCTCGAGTTACGACGGGGAGGGCCCTTCCAGACACGTGTTTGTTCAGCGACGTCAGGACTCCTGCCTAGGTGCGAGGGACACCTCGGGATTCTCCTCGAGTCTTGGCATGGCAATTGGGACGTGTCTCCACGTGAGGCGGGAGACCCAGGGTCCCTTTCCACGTGCCACAGGGATCCTGGGACTCCTATCCATTTTCAAGAGGAGTCAGGCATCGTCTCCTTCGGAAGTATTGATCTAGGCGGAGCTCTCGAGTTTTCAAAGGATATGAGGCCTCCGGTTGCGTTGAGGTGGAGGACTAGGTCTTTCTCTGAGGTCTCCACAGGGGATTCAGACAACCCTTCGTCTTGGGAGATGCAAGACGAGCCTGCATTCAATTCACTGCAGGGATATCCGGGCTTACTTCGAGTCAGAGCATCTCGGTGTCCATTCCACTTGAGGCAACAAACTCAGGGTCCCTCTCACATACCTGTAGCTGAGAGAAGCCTCCTCTTCAGGTGCTTGTGGAAAGTTGGTATTCCTCTTGACTCGAAGCCAGGGACTAAGCTCTCATCTCGCGTTGATTTGGGGTCCACGGAGCCCTTTCCTTTTGCTCCAGTGACCTCAGGATCCCTCTAGACTTGAGACAGTGATCTTGGGTTTTCTCTGGAGTGCCATCAAGGAAATCAAGGCTCCTTTCATGTTTGATGTGGAACACGGAATGGCTCTGCACGCATTGCAGGGGAATCGGGCCTCATCTCGCGGCGAGAGGGAAGTCTCATGGTTTTTCTCGAGTTGCGGCCGGAACCTGGGGTATATTCTCGAGTTACGACGGGGATGGCCCTTCCAGACACGTGTTTGTTCAGCGACGTCAGGACTCCTGCGTAGGTGCGAGGGACACCTCGGGATTCTCCTCGAGTCTTGGCATGGCAATTGGGACGCGTCTCCACGTGACGCGGGAGACCCAGGGTCCCTTTCCACGTGCCACAGGGATCCTGGAACTCCTATTCATTTTCAAGAGGAGTCAGGCATCGTCTCCTTTGGAAGCATTAATCTCCGCGGACCTCTCGAATTTTCAAAGGATGTGAGGCCTACGCTCGCGATGAGGCGGAGAATTAGGTCTTTCTCTGTGGTCTTCACAGGGGATTCAAACATCCCTACGTCTTGGGAGATGCAAGACGAGCCTGCATTCAATTCACTGCAGGGATATCCGGCCTTACTTCGAGTCAGAGCATCTCAGTGTCCATTGCACTTGAGGCCACAAACTCAGGGGCCCTCTCACATACCTGTAGCTGAGAGAAGCCTCCTCTTGAGGTGCTTGTGGAAAGTTGGTATTCCTCTTGAGTCGAAGCCAGGGACTAAGCTCTCATCTCGAGTTGATTTTGGGTCCACGGAGCACTTTCGTGTTGCTCTTGTGACCTCAGGATCCCTCTAGACTTGAGACAGTGATCTTGGGTTTTCTCTGGAGTGCCATCAAGGAAATCAAGGCTCCTTTCACATTTGATATGGAAAACGGAATTGCTCTGCACGCAGTTCAGGGGAATCGGGCCTCATCTCGCGGCGAAGTTGAAGTCTCATGGTTTTTCTCGAGTTGCGGCCGGAACGTGGGGTATATTCTCGAGTTACGACGGGGAGGGCCCTTCCAGACACGTGTTTGTTCAGCGACGTCAGGACTCCTGCCTAGGTGCGAGGGCCACCTCGGGATTCTCCTCGAGTCTTGACATGGCAATTGGGACGCGTCTCCACGTGAGGCGGGAGACCCAGGGTCCCTTTCCACGTGCCACAGGGATCCTGGGACTCCTATCCATTTTCAAGAGGAGTCAGGCATCGTCTACTTTGGAAGCATTGATCTAGACGGAGCTCTCGAATTTTCAAAGGATATGAGGCCTCCGGTCGCGATGAGACGGAGAACTAGGTCTTTCTCTGTGGTCTCCACAGGGGATTCAGACAACCCTTCGTCTTGGGAGATGCAAGACGAGCCTGCATTCAATTCACTGCAGGGATATCCGGCCTTACTTCGAGTCAGAGCATCTCGGTGTCCATTCCACTTGAGGCCACAAACTCAGGGGCCCTCTCACATACCTGTAGCTGAGAGAAGCCTCCTCTTGAGGGGCTTGTGGAAAGTTGGTATTCCTCTTGAGTCGAAGCCAGGGACTAAGCTCTCATCTCGAGTTGATTTGGAGCCACGGAGCCCTTTCGTGTTGCTCCACTGACCTCAGGATCCCTCTAGACTTGAGACAGTGATCTTGGGTTTTCTCTGGAGTGCCATCAAGGAAATCAAGGCTCCTTTCACGTTTGATGTGGAACACGGAATTGCTCTGCACGCAGTGCAGGGGAATCGGGCCTCATCCAGCGGCGAGGGGGAAGTCTCATGGTTTTTCTCGAGTTGCGGCCGGAACCTGGGGTATATTCTCGAGTTACGACGGGGAGGCCCTTCCAGACACGTGTTTATTCAGCGACGTCAGGACTCCTCCCTAGGTGCGAGGGACACCTCGGGATTCTCCTCGAGTCTTGGCATGGCAATTGGGACGCGTCTCCACGTGAGGCGGGAGACCCAGTGTCCCTTTCCACGTGCCACAGGGATCCTGGGACTCCTATCCATTTTCAAGAGGAGTCAGGCATCGTCTCCTTTGGAAGCACTGATCTCCGCGGACCTCTCGAGTTTTCAAAGGATGTGAGGCCTCCGCTCGCTATGAGGCGGAGAACTCGGTGTTTCTCTGTCATCTCCACAGGGGATTCAGACATCCTTTTGTCTTGGGAGATGCAAGACGAGCCTGCATTCAATTCACTGCAGGGATATCCGGCCTTACTTCGAGTCAGAGCATCTCGGTGTCCATTCCACTTGAGGCCACAAACTCAGGGTCCCTCTCACATACCTGTAGCTGAGAGAAGCCTCCTCTTGAGGTGCTTGTGGAAAGTTGGTATTCCTCTTGAGTCTAAGCCAGGGACTAAGCTCTCATCTCGAGTTGATTTGGGGTCCATGGAGCCCTTTCCTGTTGCTACAGTGACCTCAGGATCCCTCTAGACTTGAGACAGTGATCTTGGGTTTTCTCTGGAGTGCCATCAAGGAAATCAAGGCTCCTTTCACGTTTGATGTGGAAAACGGAATTGCTCTGCATGCAGTGCAGGGGAATCGGGCCTCAACTCGCGGCGAGGGGGAAATCTCATGGTTTTTCATGAGTTGCGGCCGGAACCTGGGGTATATTCTCGAGTTACGACGGGGAGTGCCCTTCCAGACACGTGTTTTTCAGCGACGTCAAGACTCCAGCCTAGGTGCGAGGGACAACTCGGGATTCTCCTCGAGTCTTGGCATGGCAATTGGGACGCGTATCCACGTGAGGCGGGAGACCCAGGGTCCCTTTCCACGTACCACAGGGATCCTGGGACTCCTATCCATTTTCAAGAAGAGTCAGGCATCTTCTCCTTTGGAAGCATTGATCTACGCGGACCTCTCGATTTTTCAAAGGATGTGAGGCCTCCGGTCGCGATGAGGCGGAGAACGAGGTCTTTCTCTGTGGTCTCCACAGGGGATTCAGACAACCCTTCGTCTTGGGAGATGCAAGACGAGCCTGCATTCAATTCACTGCAGGGATATCCGGCCTTACTTCGAGTCAGAGCATCTCGGTGTCCATTCCACTTGAGGCCACAAACTCAGGGTCCCTCTCACATACCTGTAGCTGAGAGAAGCCTCCTCTTCAGGTGCTTGTGGAAAGTGGGTATTCCTCTTGAGTCGAAGCCAGTGACTAAGCTCTCATCTCGAGTAGATTTGGGGTCCACGGAGCACTTTCCTGTTGCTCCAGTGACCTCGGGATCCTTCTAGACTTGAGACAGTGATCTTGGGTTTACTCTGGAGTGCCATCAAGGAAATCAAGGCTCCTTTCACGTTTGATGTGGAACACGGAATTGCTCTGCACGCAGTGCAGGGGAATCGGGCCTCATCCAGCGGCGAGGGGGAAGTCTCATGGTTTTTCTCGAGTTGCGGCCGGAACCTGGGGTATATTCTCGAGTTACGACGGGGATGCCCTTCCAGACACGTGTTTGTTCAGCGACGTCAGGACTCCTCCCTAGGTGCGAGGGACACCTCGGGATTCTCCTCGAGTCTTGGCATGGCAATTGGGACGCGTCTCCACGTGAGGCGGGAGACCCAGTGTCCCTTTCCACGTGCCACAGGGATCCTGGGACTCCTATCCATTTTCAAGAGGAGTCAGGCATCGTCTCCTTTGGAAGCACTGATCTCCGCGGACCTCTCGAGTTTTCAAAGGATGTGAGGCCTCCGCTCGCTATGAGGCGGAGAACTCGGTGTTTCTCTGTCATCTCCACAGGGGATTCAGACATCCTTTTGTCTTGGGAGATGCAAGACGAGCCTGCATTCAATTCACTGCAGGGATATCCGGCCTTACTTCGAGTCAGAGCATCTCGGTGTCCATTCCACTTGAGGCCACAAACTCAGGGTCCCTCTCACATACCTGTAGCTGAGAGAAGCCTCCTCTTGAGGTGCTTGTGGAAAGTTGGTATTCCTCTTGAGTCTAAGCCAGGGACTAAGCTCTCATCTCGAGTTGATTTGGGGTCCATGGAGCCCTTTCCTGTTGCTACAGTGACCTCAGGATCCCTCTAGACTTGAGACAGTGATCTTGGGTTTTCTCTGGAGTGCCATCAAGGAAATCAAGGCTCCTTTCACGTTTGATGTGGAAAACGGAATTGCTCTGCATGCAGTGCAGGGGAATCGGGCCTCAACTCGCGGCGAGGGGGAAATCTCATGGTTTTTCAAGAGTTGCGGCCGGAACCTGGGGTATATTCTCGAGTTACGACGGGGAGTGCCCTTCCAGACACGTGTTTTTCAGCGACGTCAAGACTCCAGCCTAGGTGCGAGGGACACCTCGGGATTCTCCTCGAGTCTTGGCATGGCAATTGGGACGCGTATCCACGTGAGGCGGGAGACCCAGGGTCCCTTTCCACGTACCACAGGGATCCTGGGACTCCTATCCATTTTCAAGAAGAGTCAGGCATCTTCTCCTTTGGAAGCATTGATCTACGCGGACCTCTCGATTTTTCAAAGGATGTGAGGCCTCCGGTCGCGATGAGGCGGAGAACGAGGTCTTTCTCTGTGGTCTCCACAGGGGATTCAGACAACCCTTCGTCTTGGGAGATGCAAGACGAGCCTGCATTCAATTCACTGCAGGGATATCCGGCCTTACTTCGAGTCAGAGCATCTCGGTGTCCATTCCACTTGAGGCCACAAACTCAGGGTCCCTCTCACATACCTGTAGCTGAGAGAAGCCTCCTCTTCAGGTGCTTGTGGAAAGTGGGTATTCCTCTTGAGTCGAAGCCAGTGACTAAGCTCTCATCTCGAGTTGATTTGGGGTCCACGGAGCCCTTTCGTGTTGCTCCAGTGACCTCAGGATCCTTCTAGACTTGAGACAGTGATCTTGGGTTTACTCTGGAGTGCCATCAAGGAAATCAAGGCTCCTTTCACGTTTGATGTGGAACACGGAATTGTTCTACACGCAGTGCAGGGGAATCGGGCCTCATCCAGCGGCGAGGGGGAAGTCTCATGGTTTTTCTCGAGTTGCGGCCGGAACCTTGGGTATATTCTCGAGTTACGACGGGGTGGCCCTTCCAGACACGTGTTTGTTCAGCGACGTCAGGACTCCTCCCTAGGTGCGAGGGACACCTCGGGATTCTCCTCCAGTCTTGGCATGGCAATTGGGACGCGTCTCCATGCGAGGCGGGAGACCCAGTGTCCCTTTCCACGTGCCACAGGGATCCTGGGACTCCTATCCATTTTCAAGAGGAGTCAGGCATCGTCTCCTTTGGAAGCATTGATCTCCGCGGAACTCTCGAATTTTCAAAGTATGTGAGGCCTCTGGTCGCGATGAGGCGGAGAACTCGGTCTTTCTCTGTGGTCTCCACAGGGGATTCAGACATCCCTTCGTCTTGGGAGATGCAAGACGCGCCTGCATTCAATTCACTGCAGGGATATCCGGCCTTACTTCGAGTCAGAGCATCTCGGTGTCCATTCCACTTGAGGCCACAAACTCAGGGGCCCTCTTACATACCTGTAGCTGAGAGAAGCCTCCTCTTGAGGTGCTTGTGGAAAGTTGGTATTCCTCTTGAGTCGAAGCCAGGGACTAAGCTCTCATCTCGAGTTGATTTGGAGTCCACGGAGCCCTTTCGTTTTGCTCCACTGACCTCAGGATCCCTCTAGACTTGAGACAGTGATCTTGGGTTTTCTCTGGAGTGCCATCAAGGAAATCAAGGCTCCTTTCACGTTTGATGTGGAACACGGAATTGCTCTGCACGCAGTGCAAGGGAATTGGGCCTCATCTCGCGTCGAGGGGGAAGTCTCATGCTTTTTCTCGAGTTGCGGCCGGAACCTGGGGTATATTCTCGAGTTACGACGGGGAGGGCCCTTCCAGACACGTGTTTGTTCAGCGACATCAGGACTCCTGCCTAGGTGCAAGGGACACCTCGGGATTCCCCTCGAGTCTTGGCATGGCAATTGGGACGCGTCTCCACGTGAGGAGAAAGACCCAGGGTCCCTTTCCACGTGCCACAGGGATCCTGGGACTCCTATCCATTTTCAAGAGGAGTCAGGCATCGTCTCCTTTGGAAGCATTGATCTCCGCGGACCTCTCGAATTTTCAAAGGATGTGAGGCCTCCGGTCGCGATGAGGCGGAAAATTAGGTCTTTCTCTGTGGTCTCCACAGGGGATTCAGACATCCCTTCGTCTTGGGAGATGCAAGACGAGCCTGCATTCAATTCACTGCAGGGATATCCGGCCTTACTTCGAGTCAGAGCATCTCGGTGTCCATTGCACTTGAGGCCACAAACTCAGGGGCCCTCTCACATACCTGTAGCTGAGAGAAGCCTCCTCTTGAGGTGCTTGTGGAAAGTTGGCATTCCTCTTGAGTCGAAGCGAGGTTCTAAGCTCTCATCTCAAATTGATTTGGGGTTCACTGAGCCCTTTCGTGTTGCTCCAGTGACCTCAGGATCCCTCTAGACTTGAGACAGTGATCTTGGGTTTTCTCTGGAGTGCCATCAAGGAAATCAAGTCTCCTTTCACGTTTGATGTGGAACACGAAATTGCTCTGCACGCAGTCCAGGGGAATCGGGACTCATGTCGCGGCGAGGGGGAAGTCTCATGGTTTTTCTCGAGTTGCGGCCGGAACCAGGGGTATATTCTCGAGTTACGACGGGGAGGGCCCTTCCAGACACGTGTTTGTTCAGCGACGTCAGGACTCCTGCCTAGGAGCGAGGGACACCTCGGGATTCTCCTCGAGTCTTGGCATGGCAACTGGGAGGCGTCTCCACGTGAGGCGGTAGACCCAGGGTCCCTTTCCTCGTGCCACAGGGATCCTGGGAATCCTATCCATTTTCAAGAGGAGTCAGGCATCGTCTCCTTTGGAAGCATTGATCTCCGCGGACCTCTCGAGTTTTCAAAGGATGTGAGGCCTCCGGTCGCGATGATGCGGAGGACTAGGTCTTTCTCTGTTGTCTCCACAGCGGATTTAGACATCCCGTCCTCTTGGGAGATGCAAGACGAGCCTGCATTCATTTCAGTGCTTGGATATCCGGCCTTACTTCGAGTCAGAGCATCTCGGTTTCCATTCCACTTGAGGCCACAAACTCAGGTTCCCTCTCACATACCTGTAGCTGAGAGAAGCCTCCTCTTGAGGTGCTTGTGGAAAGTTGGTATTCCTCTTGAGTCGAAGCCAGGGACTAAGCTCTCATCTCGAGATGATTTGGGGTCCATGGAGCCCTTTCGTGTTGCTCCAGATACCGCAGGATCCCTCTAGACTAGAGACAGTGATTTTGGGTTTTCTCTGGAGTGCCATCAAGGAAATCAAGGCTCCTTTCACGTTTGATGTGGAACACGGAATTGCTCTGCACGCAGTGCGGGGGAATCGGGCCTCATCTCGCGGCGAGGGGGAAGTCTCATGGTTTTTCTCGAGTTGCGGCCAGAACCTGGGGTATATTCTCGAGTTACGACGGGGAGGGCCCTTCGAGACACGTGTTTTTTCAGCGACGTCAGGACTCCTGCCTAGTTGCGAGGGACACCTCGAGATTCTCCTCGAGTCTTGGCATGGCAATTGGGACGCATCTCCACGTGAGGCGGGAGACCCAGGGTCCCTTTCCACGTGCCACAGGGATCCTGGGACTCCTATCCATTTTCAAGAGGAGTCAGGCATCGTCTCCTTTGGAAGCATTGATCTCCGCGGACCTCTCGAGTTTTCAAAGGATCTGAGGCCTCCGGTCGCGATGAGTCGGAGGACTAGGTCTTTCTCTGTGGTCTCAACAGGGGATTCAGACATCCCTTCGTCTTGGGAGATGCAAGACGAGCCTGCATTCAATTCACTGCAGGGATATCCGGCCTTACTTCGAGTCAGAGCATCTCGGTGTCCATTGCACTTGAGGCCACAAACTCAGGGTCCCTCTCACATACCTGTAGCTGAGAGAAGCCTCCTCTTGAGGTGTTTGTGGAAAGTAGGTATTCCTCTTGAGTCGAAGCCAGGGACTAATCTCACATCACGAGTAGATTTGGGGTACATGGAGCCCTTTCGTGTTGCTCCAGTGACCTCAGGATCCCTCTAGAATTGAGACAGTGATCTTGGGGTTTCTCTGGAGTGCCATCAAGGAAATCAAGGCTCCTTTCCTGTTTAATGTGGAACACGGAATTGCTCTGCACGCAGTGCAGGGGAATTTGCCCTCATCTCGCGGCGAGGGGGAAGTCTCATGGTTTTTCTCGAGTTGCGGCCGGAACCTGGGGTATATTCTCGAGTTACGACGGGGAGGGCCCTTCCAGACACGTGTTTGTTCAGCGACGTCAGGACTCCTGCCTAGGAGCGAGGGACACCTCGGGATTCTCCTCGAGTCTTGGCATGGCAACTGGGAGGCGTCTCCACGTGAGGCGGTAGACCCAGGGTCCCTTTCTACGTGCCACAGGGATCCTGGGAATCCTATCCATTTTCAAGAGGAGTCAGGCATCGCCTCCTTTGGAAGCATTGATCTCCGCGGACCTCTTGAATTTTCAAAAGATATGAGGCCTCCAGTCGCGATGAGGCGGAGAACTAGGTCTTTCTCTGTGGTCTCCGCAGGGGATTCAGACATCCCTTCATCTTGGGAGTGCAAGACGAGCCTGCATTCAATTCACTGCAGGGATATCCGGCCTTACTTCGAGTCAGAGCATCTCGGTGTCCATTGCACTTGAGGCCACAAACTCAGGGGCCCTCTCACATACCTGTAGCTGAGAGAAGCCTCCTCTTGAGGTGCTTGTGGAAAGTTGGTATTCCTCTTGAGTCGAAGCCAGTTACTAAGCTCTCATCTCGAGTTGATTTGGGGTCCACGGAGCCCTTTCGTGTTGCTCCAGTGACCTTAGGATCCCTCTAGACTTGAGACAGTGATCTTGGGTTTTCTCTGGAGTGCCATCAAGGAAATCAAGGCTCCTTTCACGTTTGATGTGGAACACGGAATTGCTCTGCATGCAGTGCAGGGGAATCGGATCTCATCTCGCGGCGAGGGGGAAGTCTCATGGTTTTTCTCGAGTTGCGGCCGGAACCTGGGGTATATTCTCGAGTTACGACGGGGAGGGCCCTTCCAGACACGTGTTTGTTCAGCGACGTCAGGACTCCTGCCTAGGTGCGAGGGACACCTCGGGATTCTCCTCGAGTCTTGGCATGGCAATTGGGACGTGTCTCCACGTGAGGCGGGAGACCCAGGGTCCCTTTCCACGTGCCACAGGGATCCTGGGACTCCTATCCATTTTCAAGAGGAGTCAGGCATCGTCTCCTTCGGAAGTATTGATCTAGGCGGAGCTCTCGAGTTTTCAAAGGATATGAGGCCTCCGGTTGCGTTGAGGTGGAGGACTAGGTCTTTCTCTGAGGTCTCCACAGGGGATTCAGACAACCCTTCGTCTTGGGAGATGCAAGACGAGCCTGCATTCAATTCACTGCAGGGATATCCGGGCTTACTTCGAGTCAGAGCATCTCGGTGTCCATTCCACTTGAGGCAACAAACTCAGGGTCCCTCTCACATACCTGTAGCTGAGAGAAGCCTCCTCTTCAGGTGCTTGTGGAAAGTTGGTATTCCTCTTGACTCGAAGCCAGGGACTAAGCTCTCATCTCGCGTTGATTTGGGGTCCACGGAGCCCTTTCCTTTTGCTCCAGTGACCTCAGGATCCCTCTAGACTTGAGACAGTGATCTTGGGTTTTCTCTGGAGTGCCATCAAGGAAATCAAGGCTCCTTTCATGTTTGATGTGGAACACGGAATGGCTCTGCACGCATTGCAGGGGAATCGGGCCTCATCTCGCGGCGAGAGGGAAGTCTCATGGTTTTTCTCGAGTTGCGGCCGGAACCTGGGGTATATTCTCGAGTTACGACGGGGATGGCCCTTCCAGACACGTGTTTGTTCAGCGACGTCAGGACTCCTGCGTAGGTGCGAGGGACACCTCGGGATTCTCCTCGAGTCTTGGCATGGCAATTGGGACGCGTCTCCACGTGACGCGGGAGACCCAGGGTCCCTTTCCACGTGCCACAGGGATCCTGGAACTCCTATTCATTTTCAAGAGGAGTCAGGCATCGTCTCCTTTGGAAGCATTAATCTCCGCGGACCTCTCGAATTTTCAAAGGATGTGAGGCCTACGCTCGCGATGAGGCGGAGAATTAGGTCTTTCTCTGTGGTCTTCACAGGGGATTCAAACATCCCTACGTCTTGGGAGATGCAAGACGAGCCTGCATTCAATTCACTGCAGGGATATCCGGCCTTACTTCGAGTCAGAGCATCTCAGTGTCCATTGCACTTGAGGCCACAAACTCAGGGGCCCTCTCACATACCTGTAGCTGAGAGAAGCCTCCTCTTGAGGTGCTTGTGGAAAGTTGGTATTCCTCTTGAGTCGAAGCCAGGGACTAAGCTCTCATCTCGAGTTGATTTTGGGTCCACGGAGCACTTTCGTGTTGCTCTTGTGACCTCAGGATCCCTCTAGACTTGAGACAGTGATCTTGGGTTTTCTCTGGAGTGCCATCAAGGAAATCAAGGCTCCTTTCACATTTGATATGGAAAACGGAATTGCTCTGCACGCAGTTCAGGGGAATCGGGCCTCATCTCGCGGCGAAGTTGAAGTCTCATGGTTTTTCTCGAGTTGCGGCCGGAACGTGGGGTATATTCTCGAGTTACGACGGGGAGGGCCCTTCCAGACACGTGTTTGTTCAGCGACGTCAGGACTCCTGCCTAGGTGCGAGGGCCACCTCGGGATTCTCCTCGAGTCTTGACATGGCAATTGGGACGCGTCTCCACGTGAGGCGGGAGACCCAGGGTCCCTTTCCACGTGCCACAGGGATCCTGGGACTCCTATCCATTTTCAAGAGGAGTCAGGCATCGTCTACTTTGGAAGCATTGATCTAGACGGAGCTCTCGAATTTTCAAAGGATATGAGGCCTCCGGTCGCGATGAGACGGAGAACTAGGTCTTTCTCTGTGGTCTCCACAGGGGATTCAGACAACCCTTCGTCTTGGGAGATGCAAGACGAGCCTGCATTCAATTCACTGCAGGGATATCCGGCCTTACTTCGAGTCAGAGCATCTCGGTGTCCATTCCACTTGAGGCCACAAACTCAGGGGCCCTCTCACATACCTGTAGCTGAGAGAAGCCTCCTCTTGAGGGGCTTGTGGAAAGTTGGTATTCCTCTTGAGTCGAAGCCAGGGACTAAGCTCTCATCTCGAGTTGATTTGGAGCCACGGAGCCCTTTCGTGTTGCTCCACTGACCTCAGGATCCCTCTAGACTTGAGACAGTGATCTTGGGTTTTCTCTGGAGTGCCATCAAGGAAATCAAGGCTCCTTTCACGTTTGATGTGGAACACGGAATTGCTCTGCACGCAGTGCAGGGGAATCGGGCCTCATCCAGCGGCGAGGGGGAAGTCTCATGGTTTTTCTCGAGTTGCGGCCGGAACCTGGGGTATATTCTCGAGTTACGACGGGGAGGCCCTTCCAGACACGTGTTTATTCAGCGACGTCAGGACTCCTCCCTAGGTGCGAGGGACACCTCGGGATTCTCCTCGAGTCTTGGCATGGCAATTGGGACGCGTCTCCACGTGAGGCGGGAGACCCAGTGTCCCTTTCCACGTGCCACAGGGATCCTGGGACTCCTATCCATTTTCAAGAGGAGTCAGGCATCGTCTCCTTTGGAAGCACTGATCTCCGCGGACCTCTCGAGTTTTCAAAGGATGTGAGGCCTCCGCTCGCTATGAGGCGGAGAACTCGGTGTTTCTCTGTCATCTCCACAGGGGATTCAGACATCCTTTTGTCTTGGGAGATGCAAGACGAGCCTGCATTCAATTCACTGCAGGGATATCCGGCCTTACTTCGAGTCAGAGCATCTCGGTGTCCATTCCACTTGAGGCCACAAACTCAGGGTCCCTCTCACATACCTGTAGCTGAGAGAAGCCTCCTCTTGAGGTGCTTGTGGAAAGTTGGTATTCCTCTTGAGTCTAAGCCAGGGACTAAGCTCTCATCTCGAGTTGATTTGGGGTCCATGGAGCCCTTTCCTGTTGCTACAGTGACCTCAGGATCCCTCTAGACTTGAGACAGTGATCTTGGGTTTTCTCTGGAGTGCCATCAAGGAAATCAAGGCTCCTTTCACGTTTGATGTGGAAAACGGAATTGCTCTGCATGCAGTGCAGGGGAATCGGGCCTCAACTCGCGGCGAGGGGGAAATCTCATGGTTTTTCATGAGTTGCGGCCGGAACCTGGGGTATATTCTCGAGTTACGACGGGGAGTGCCCTTCCAGACACGTGTTTTTCAGCGACGTCAAGACTCCAGCCTAGGTGCGAGGGACAACTCGGGATTCTCCTCGAGTCTTGGCATGGCAATTGGGACGCGTATCCACGTGAGGCGGGAGACCCAGGGTCCCTTTCCACGTACCACAGGGATCCTGGGACTCCTATCCATTTTCAAGAAGAGTCAGGCATCTTCTCCTTTGGAAGCATTGATCTACGCGGACCTCTCGATTTTTCAAAGGATGTGAGGCCTCCGGTCGCGATGAGGCGGAGAACGAGGTCTTTCTCTGTGGTCTCCACAGGGGATTCAGACAACCCTTCGTCTTGGGAGATGCAAGACGAGCCTGCATTCAATTCACTGCAGGGATATCCGGCCTTACTTCGAGTCAGAGCATCTCGGTGTCCATTCCACTTGAGGCCACAAACTCAGGGTCCCTCTCACATACCTGTAGCTGAGAGAAGCCTCCTCTTCAGGTGCTTGTGGAAAGTGGGTATTCCTCTTGAGTCGAAGCCAGTGACTAAGCTCTCATCTCGAGTAGATTTGGGGTCCACGGAGCACTTTCCTGTTGCTCCAGTGACCTCGGGATCCTTCTAGACTTGAGACAGTGATCTTGGGTTTACTCTGGAGTGCCATCAAGGAAATCAAGGCTCCTTTCACGTTTGATGTGGAACACGGAATTGCTCTGCACGCAGTGCAGGGGAATCGGGCCTCATCCAGCGGCGAGGGGGAAGTCTCATGGTTTTTCTCGAGTTGCGGCCGGAACCTGGGGTATATTCTCGAGTTACGACGGGGATGCCCTTCCAGACACGTGTTTGTTCAGCGACGTCAGGACTCCTCCCTAGGTGCGAGGGACACCTCGGGATTCTCCTCGAGTCTTGGCATGGCAATTGGGACGCGTCTCCACGTGAGGCGGGAGACCCAGTGTCCCTTTCCACGTGCCACAGGGATCCTGGGACTCCTATCCATTTTCAAGAGGAGTCAGGCATCGTCTCCTTTGGAAGCACTGATCTCCGCGGACCTCTCGAGTTTTCAAAGGATGTGAGGCCTCCGCTCGCTATGAGGCGGAGAACTCGGTGTTTCTCTGTCATCTCCACAGGGGATTCAGACATCCTTTTGTCTTGGGAGATGCAAGACGAGCCTGCATTCAATTCACTGCAGGGATATCCGGCCTTACTTCGAGTCAGAGCATCTCGGTGTCCATTCCACTTGAGGCCACAAACTCAGGGTCCCTCTCACATACCTGTAGCTGAGAGAAGCCTCCTCTTGAGGTGCTTGTGGAAAGTTGGTATTCCTCTTGAGTCTAAGCCAGGGACTAAGCTCTCATCTCGAGTTGATTTGGGGTCCATGGAGCCCTTTCCTGTTGCTACAGTGACCTCAGGATCCCTCTAGACTTGAGACAGTGATCTTGGGTTTTCTCTGGAGTGCCATCAAGGAAATCAAGGCTCCTTTCACGTTTGATGTGGAAAACGGAATTGCTCTGCATGCAGTGCAGGGGAATCGGGCCTCAACTCGCGGCGAGGGGGAAATCTCATGGTTTTTCAAGAGTTGCGGCCGGAACCTGGGGTATATTCTCGAGTTACGACGGGGAGTGCCCTTCCAGACACGTGTTTTTCAGCGACGTCAAGACTCCAGCCTAGGTGCGAGGGACACCTCGGGATTCTCCTCGAGTCTTGGCATGGCAATTGGGACGCGTATCCACGTGAGGCGGGAGACCCAGGGTCCCTTTCCACGTACCACAGGGATCCTGGGACTCCTATCCATTTTCAAGAAGAGTCAGGCATCTTCTCCTTTGGAAGCATTGATCTACGCGGACCTCTCGATTTTTCAAAGGATGTGAGGCCTCCGGTCGCGATGAGGCGGAGAACGAGGTCTTTCTCTGTGGTCTCCACAGGGGATTCAGACAACCCTTCGTCTTGGGAGATGCAAGACGAGCCTGCATTCAATTCACTGCAGGGATATCCGGCCTTACTTCGAGTCAGAGCATCTCGGTGTCCATTCCACTTGAGGCCACAAACTCAGGGTCCCTCTCACATACCTGTAGCTGAGAGAAGCCTCCTCTTCAGGTGCTTGTGGAAAGTGGGTATTCCTCTTGAGTCGAAGCCAGTGACTAAGCTCTCATCTCGAGTTGATTTGGGGTCCACGGAGCCCTTTCGTGTTGCTCCAGTGACCTCAGGATCCTTCTAGACTTGAGACAGTGATCTTGGGTTTACTCTGGAGTGCCATCAAGGAAATCAAGGCTCCTTTCACGTTTGATGTGGAACACGGAATTGTTCTACACGCAGTGCAGGGGAATCGGGCCTCATCCAGCGGCGAGGGGGAAGTCTCATGGTTTTTCTCGAGTTGCGGCCGGAACCTTGGGTATATTCTCGAGTTACGACGGGGTGGCCCTTCCAGACACGTGTTTGTTCAGCGACGTCAGGACTCCTCCCTAGGTGCGAGGGACACCTCGGGATTCTCCTCCAGTCTTGGCATGGCAATTGGGACGCGTCTCCATGCGAGGCGGGAGACCCAGTGTCCCTTTCCACGTGCCACAGGGATCCTGGGACTCCTATCCATTTTCAAGAGGAGTCAGGCATCGTCTCCTTTGGAAGCATTGATCTCCGCGGAACTCTCGAATTTTCAAAGTATGTGAGGCCTCTGGTCGCGATGAGGCGGAGAACTCGGTCTTTCTCTGTGGTCTCCACAGGGGATTCAGACATCCCTTCGTCTTGGGAGATGCAAGACGCGCCTGCATTCAATTCACTGCAGGGATATCCGGCCTTACTTCGAGTCAGAGCATCTCGGTGTCCATTCCACTTGAGGCCACAAACTCAGGGGCCCTCTTACATACCTGTAGCTGAGAGAAGCCTCCTCTTGAGGTGCTTGTGGAAAGTTGGTATTCCTCTTGAGTCGAAGCCAGGGACTAAGCTCTCATCTCGAGTTGATTTGGAGTCCACGGAGCCCTTTCGTTTTGCTCCACTGACCTCAGGATCCCTCTAGACTTGAGACAGTGATCTTGGGTTTTCTCTGGAGTGCCATCAAGGAAATCAAGGCTCCTTTCACGTTTGATGTGGAACACGGAATTGCTCTGCACGCAGTGCAGGGGAGTCGGGCCTCATCTCGCGGCGAGGGGGAAGTCTCATGGTTTTTCTCGCGTTGCGGCCCGAACCTGGCGTATATTCTCGAGTTACGACGGGGAGGGCCCTTCCAGACACGTGTTTTTTCAGGGACGTCAGGACTCCTGCCTAGGTGCGAGGGACACCTCGGGATTCTCCTCGAGTCTTGGCATGGCAATTTGGACGCGTCTCCATGCGAGGCGGGAGACCCAGGGTCCCTATCCACGTGCCACAGGGATCCTGGGACTCCTATCCATTTTCAAGAGGAGTCAGGCATCGTCTCCTTTGGAAGCATTGATCTCCGCATACCTCTCGAATTTTCAAAGAATGTGAGGCCTCCAGTCGCGATGAGGCGGAGGTCTAGGTCTTTCTCTGTCGTCTCCACAGGGGATTCAGACATCCCTTTGTCTTGGGAGATGCAAGACGAGCCTGCATTCAATTCACTGCAGGGATATCTGGCCTTACTTTGAGTCAGAGCATCTCGGTGTCCATTCCACTTTAGGCCACACACTCAGGGTCCCTCTCACATACCTGTAGCTGAGAGAAGCCTCCTCTTGAGGTGCTTGTGGAAAGTTGGTATTCCTCTTGAGTCTAAGCCAGGGACTAAGCTCTCATATCGAGTTGATTTGGGGTCCATGGAGCCCTTTCCTGTTGCTACAGTGACCTCAGGATCACTCTAGACTTGAGACAGTGATCTTGGGTTTTCTCTGGAGTGCCATCAATGAAATCAAGGCTCCTTTCACGTTTGATGTGGAAAACGGAATTGCTCTGCATGCAGTGCAGGGGAATCGGGCCTCAACTCGCGGCGAGGGGGAAATCTCATGGTTTTTCATGAGTTGCGCCCGGAACCTGGGGTATATTCTCGAGTTACGACGGGGAGTGCCCTTCCAGACACGTGTTTTTCAGCGACGTCAAGACTCCAGCCTAGGTGCGAGGGACACCTCGGTATTCTCCTCGAGTCTTGGCATGGCAATTGGGACGCGTCTCCACGTGAGGCGGGAGACCCAGGGTCCCTTTCCACGTGCCACAGGGATCCTGGGACTCCTATCCATTTTCAAGAAGAGTCAGGCATCTTCTCCTTTGGAAGCATTTATCTCCGCGGACCTCTCGATTTTTCAAAGGATGTGAGGCCTCCGCTCGCGATGAGGCGGAGAACGAGGTCTTTCTCTGTGGTCTCCACAGGGGATTCAGACAACCCTTCGTCTTGGGAGATGCAAGACGAGCCTGCATTCAATTCACTGCAGGGATATCCGGCCTTACTTCGAGTCAGAGCATCTCGGTGTCCATTCCACTTGAGGCCACAAACTCAGGGTCCCTCTCACATACCTGTAGCTGAGAGAAGCCTCCTCTTGAGGTGCTTGTGGAAAGTGGGTATTCCTCTTGAGTCGAAGCCAGTGACTAAGCTCTCATCTCGAGTTGATTTGGGGTCCACGGAGCCCTTTCGTGTTGCTCCAGGGACCTCAGGATCCTTCTAGACTTGAGACAGTGATCTTGGGTTTACTCTGGAGTGCCATCAAGGAAATCAAGGCTCCTTTCATGTTTGATGTGGAACACGGAATTGTTCTACACGCAGTGCAGGGGAATTGGGCCTCATTCAGCGGCGAGGGGGTAGTCTCATGGTTTTTCTCGAGTTGCGGCCGGAACCTGGGGTATATTCTCGAGTTACGACGGGGAGGCCCTTCCAGACACTTGTTTGTTCAGCGACGTCAGGACTCCTCCCTAGGTGCGAGGGACACCTCGGGATTCTCCTCGAGTCTTGCCATGGCAATTTGGACGCGTCTCCACGCGAGGCGGGAGACCCAGGGTCCCTATCCACGTGCCACAGGGATCCTGGGACTCCTATCCATTTTCAAGAGGAGTCAGGCATCGTCTCCTTTGGAAGCATTGATCTCTGCAGACCTCTCGAGTTTTCAAAGGATGTGAGGCCTCCGGTAGCGATGAGGCGGAGGTCTAGGTCTTTCTCTGTCGTCTCCACAGGGGATTCAGACATCCCTTCGTCTTGGGAGATGCAAGACGAGCCTGCATTCAATTCACTGCAGGCATATCCGGCCTTACCTCGAGTCAGAGCATCTCGGTGTCCATTCCACTTGAGGCCACAAACTCAGGGTCCCTCTCACGTACCTGTAGCTGAGAGAAGCCTCCTCTTGAGGTGCTTGTGGAAAGTTGGTATTCCTCTTGAGTCGAAGCCAGGGACTAAGCTCTCATCTCGAGTTGATTTGGGGTCCAAGGAGCCTTTTCGTGTTGCTCCTGTGACCTCAGGATCCGTCTAGACTTGAGACAGTGATCTTGGGTTTTCTCTGGAGTGCCATTAAGGAAATCAAGGCTCCTTTCAGGTTTGATGTGGAACACGGAATTGCTCTGCACGCAGTGCAGGGGAATCGGGCCTCATCTCGCGGTGAAGGGGAAATCTCATGGTTTTTCTCGAGTTGCGGCAGGAACCTGGGGTATATTCTCGAGTTACGACGGGGTGGGCCCTTCCAGACACGTGTTTGTTCAGCGATGTCAGGACTCCTGCCTAGGTGCGAGGGACACCTCGGGAATCTCCTCGAGTCTTGGCATGGCAATTGGCCCGCGTCTCCACGTGAGGCGGGAGACCCAGTGTCCCTTTCCACGTGCCACAGTGATCCTGGGACTCCTATCCATTTTCAAGAGGAGTCAGGCATCGTCTCCTTTGGAAGCATTGATCTCTGCAGATCTCTCGAGTTTTCAAAGGATGTGAGGCCTCCGGTCGCGATGAGGCTTTGGACTAGGTCTTTGTCTGTCGTCTCCACAGGGGATTCAGACATCCCTTTGTCTTGGGACATGCAAGACGAGCCTGCATTCAATTCACTGCAGGGATATCTGGGCTTACTTCGAGTCAGAGCATCTCGGTGTCCATTCCACTTGAGGCCACAAACTCAGGGTCCCTCTCACGTACCTGTAGCTGAGAGAAGGCTCCTCTTGAGGTGCTTGTGGAAAGTTGGTATTCCTCTTGAGTCGAAGCCAGGGACTAGGCTGTCATCTCGAGTTGATTTGGGGTCCAAGAGCGCTTTGGTGTTGCTACAGGGACTTAAGGATCCCTATAGACTTGAGACAGTGATCTTGAGTTTTGTCTAGAGTGCCATCAAGGAAATCAAGGCTCCTTTCACGTTTGATGTGGAACACGGAATTGCTCTGCACGCAGTGCAGGGGAATCGGGCCTCATCTCGTGGCGAGGGGGAAGTCTCATGGTTTTATTCGAGTTGCGGTCGGAAGCTCGGTTATATTCTCGAGTTACGACGGGGATGGCCCTTCCAGACACGTGTTTGTTCAGCGACGTCAGGACTCGTGCCTAGGTGCGAGGGACACCTCGGGATTCTCCTCGAGTCTTGGCATGGCAATTGGGATCCGTCTCCACGTGAGGCGGGAGACCTAGTGTCCCTTTCCACGTGCCACAGGGATCCTGGGACTCCTATCCATTTTCAAGAATAGTCGGGCATCGTCTCCTTTGGAAGCATTGATCTCCGCAGACCTCTCGAGTTTTTAAAGAATGTGAGGCCTCCGGTCTCGATGAGGCGGAGAACTAGGTATTTCTCTGTGGTCTCCACAGGGGATTCAGACATCCCTTCGTCTTGGGAGATGCAAGACGAGCCTACTTTCAATTCACTGCAGGGATATCCGGCCTTACTTCGAGTCAGAGCATCTCGGTGTCCATTCCAGTTGACGCCACAAACTCAGGGTCCCTCTCACATACCTGTAGCTGAGAGAAAGCTCCTCTTGAGGTGCTTGTGGAAAGTTGGTATTCCTCTTGAGTCGAAGCCAGGGACTAAGCTCTCATCTCGAGTTGATTTGGGGTCCACGGAGCCCTTTCCTGTTGCTACAGTGACCTCAGGATCCCTCTAGACTTGAGACAGTGATCTTGGGTTTTCTCTGGAGTGCCATCAAGGAAATCAAGGCTCCTTTCACGTTTGATGTGGAACACGGTATTGCTCTACACGCAGTGCAGGGGAATCTGGCCTCATCTCGCGGCGAGAGGGAAGTCTCATGGTTTTTTTCGAGTTGCGGCCGGAACCTGGGGTATATTCTCGAGTTACGACGGGGAGGGCCCTTCCAGACACGTGTTTGTTCAGCGACGTCAGGGCTCCTGCCTAGGTGCGAGGGACACCTCGGGATTCTCATCGAGTATTGGCATGGCAATTGGGACGCGTCTCCACGTGAGACGGGAGACCCAGTGTCCCTTTCCACGTGCCACAGGCATCCTGGGATTCCTATCCATTTTCAAGAGGAGTCAGGCATCGTCTCCTTTGGAAGCATTAATCTCCGCGGACCTCTCGAGTTTTCAAAGGATGTGAGGCCTCAGCTCGCTATGAGGCGGAGCACTAGGTCTTTCTCTGTGGTCTCGACAGGGGATTCAGACATCCCTTCGTCTTGGGAGATGCAAGACGAGCCTACTTTCAATTCACTGCAGGGATATCCGGCCTTAATTCTAGTCAGAGCCTCTCGGTGTCCATTCCACTTGAGGCTACAAACTCAGGGTCCCTCTCACATACCTGTAGCTGAGAGAAGGCTCCTCTGGAGGTGCTTGTGGAAAGTTGGTATTCCTCTTGAGTCGAAGCCAGGGACTAATCTCTCATCTTGAGTTGATTTGGCATCCACGGAGACCTTTCGTGTTGCTCCTGTGACCTCAGGATCCCTCTAGACTTGAGACAGTGATCTTGGGTTTTCTCTGGAGTGCCATTAAGGTAATGAAGGCTCCTTTCACGTTTGATGTGGAACACGGAATTGCTCTGCACGCAGTGCAGGCGTATCGGGCCTCATCTCGCGGTGAAGGGGAAATCTCATGATTTTTCTCGAGTTGCGGCAGGAACCTGGGGTATATTGTCGAGTTACGACGGGGTGGGCCCTTCCAGACACGTGTTTGTTCAGCGATGTCAGGACTCCTGCCTAGGTGCGAGGGACACCTCGGGAATCTCCTCGAGTCTTGGCATGGCAATTGGCCCGCGTCTCCACGTGAGGCGGGAGACCCAGTGTCCCTTTCCACGTGCCACAGTGATCCTGGGACTCCTATCCATTTTCAAGAGGAGTCAGGCATCATCTCCTTTGGAAGCATTGATCTCTGCAGACCTTTCGAGTTTTCAAAGGATGTGAGGCCTCCGGTCGCGATGAGGCGTTGGACTAGGTCTTCGTCTGTCGTCTCCACAGGGGATTCAGACATCCCTTCGTCTTGGGAGATGCAAGACGAGCCTGCATTCAATTCACTGCAGGGATATCCGGGCTTACTTCGAGTCAGAGCATCTCGGTGTCCATTCCACTTGAGGCCACAAACTCAGGGTCCCTCTCACATACCTGTAGCTGAGAGAAGGCTCCTCTTGAGGTGCTTGTGGAAAGTTGGTATTCCTCTTGATTCAAAGCCAGGGACTAAGCTGTCATCTCGAGTTGATTTAGGGTCCAAGAGCGCTTTGGTGTTGCTACAGGGACCTCAGGATCCCTATAGACTTGAGACAGTGATCTTGGGTTTTGTCTAGAGTGCCATCAAGGAAATCAAGGCTCCTTTCACGTTTGATGTGGAACACGGAATTGCTCTGCACGCAGTGCAGGGGAATCGGGCCTCATCTCGCGGAGAGGGGGAAGTCTCATGGTTTTATTCGAGTTGCGGTCGGAACCTGGGTTATATTCTCGAGTTACGACGGGGAGGGCCCTTCCAGACACGTGTTTGTTCAGCGACGTCAGGACTCCTGCCTAGGTGCGAGGGACTCCTCGGGATTCTCCTCGAGTCTTGGCATGGCAATTGGGACGCGTCTCCACGTGAGGCGGGAGACCCAGGGTCCCTTTCCACGTGCCACAGGGATCCTGGGACTCCTATCCATTTTCAGGAGGAGTCAGGCATCGTCTCCTTTGGAAGGATTGATCTCTGCAGACCTTTCGAGTTTTCAAAGGATGTGAGGCCTCCGGTCGCGATGATGCGGAGGACTAGGTCTTTCTCTGTGGTCTCCACAGGGATTCAGACATCCCTTCGTATTGGGAGATGCAAGACGAGCCTGCATTCAATTCACTGCAGGGATATCCGGGCTTACTTCGAGTCAGAGCATCTCGGTGTCCATTCCACTTGAGGCCACAAACTCAGGGTCCCTCTCACATACCTGTAGCTGAGAGAAGCCTCCTCTTGAGGTGCTTGTGGAAAGTTGGTATTCCTCTTGAGTCGAAGCCAGAGACTAAGCTCTCATCTCGAGTTGATTTGGTGTCCACAGAGCCCTTTCCTGTTGGTCCAGTGACTTTAGGATCCCTCTAGACTTGAGACAGTGATCTTGGGTTTTCTCTGGAGTGCAATCAAGGAAATCAAGGCTCCTTTCACGTTTGATGTGGAACACGGAATTGCTCTGCACGCAGTATAGGGGAATCGGGCCTCATCCAGCAGCGAGGGGGAAGTCTCATGGTTTTTCTCGAGTTGCGGCCGGAACCTGGGGTATATTGTCGAGTTACGACGGGGTGGGCCCTTCCAGACACGTGTTTGTTCAGCGATGTCAGGACTCCTGCCTAGGTGCGAGGGACACCTCGGGAATCTCCTCGAGTCTTGGCATGGCAATTGGCCCGCGTCTCCACGTGAAGCGGGAGACCCAGTGTCCCTTTCCACGTGCCACAGTGATCCTGGGACTCCTATCCATTTTCAAGAGGAGTCAGGCATCATCTCCTTTGGAAGCATTGATCTCTGCAGACCTTTCGAGTTTTCAAAGGATGTGAGGCCTCCGGTCGCGATGAGGCGTTGGACTAGGTCTTCGTCTGTCGTCTCCACAGGGGATTCAGACATCCCTTCGTCTTGGGAGATGCAAGACGAGCCTGCATTCAATTCACTGCAGGGATATCCGGGCTTACTTCGAGTCAGAGCATCTCGGTGTCCATTCCACTTGAGGCCACAAACTCAGGGTCCCTCTCACATACCTGTAGCTGAGAGAAGGCTCCTCTTGAGGTGCTTGTGGAAAGTTGGTATTCCTCTTGATTCAAAGCCAGGGACTAAGCTGTCATCTCGAGTTGATTTAGGGTCCAAGAGCGCTTTGGTGTTGCTACAGGGACCTCAGGATCCCTATAGACTTGAGACAGTGATCTTGGGTTTTGTCTAGAGTGCCATCAAGGAAATCAAGGCTCCTTTCACGTTTGATGTGGAACACGGAATTGCTCTGCACGCAGTGCAGGGGAATCGGGCCTCATCTCGCGGAGAGGGGGAAGTCTCATGGTTTTATTCGAGTTGCGGTCGGAACCTGGGTTATATTCTCGAGTTACGACGGGGAGGGCCCTTCCAGACACGTGTTTGTTCAGCGACGTCAGGACTCCTGCCTAGGTGCGAGGGACTCCTCGGGATTCTCCTCGAGTCTTGGCATGGCAATTGGGACGCGTCTCCACGTGAGGCGGGAGACCCAGGGTCCCTTTCCACGTGCCACAGGGATCCTGGGACTCCTATCCATTTTCAGGAGGAGTCAGGCATCGTCTCCTTTGGAAGGATTGATCTCTGCAGACCTTTCGAGTTTTCAAAGGATGTGAGGCCTCCGGTCGCGATGATGCGGAGGACTAGGTCTTTCTCTGTGGTCTCCACAGGGATTCAGACATCCCTTCGTATTGGGAGATGCAAGACGAGCCTGCATTCAATTCACTGCAGGGATATCCGGGCTTACTTCGAGTCAGAGCATCTCGGTGTCCATTCCACTTGAGGCCACAAACTCAGGGTCCCTCTCACATACCTGTAGCTGAGAGAAGCCTCCTCTTGAGGTGCTTGTGGAAAGTTGGTATTCCTCTTGAGTCGAAGCCAGGGACTAAGCTCTCATCTCGAGTTGATTTGGTGTCCACAGAGCCCTTTCCTGTTGGTCCAGTGACTTTAGGATCCCTCTAGACTTGAGACAGTGATCTTGGGTTTTCTCTGGAGTGCAATCAAGGAAATCAAGGCTCCTTTCACGTTTGATGTGGAACACGGAATTGCTCTGCACGCAGTATAGGGGAATCGGGCCTCATCCAGCAGCGAGGGGGAATTCTCATGGTTTTTCTCGAGTTGCGGCCGGAACCTGGGGTATATTCTCGAGTTACGACGGGGAGGGCCCTTCCAGACACGTGTTTGTTCAGCGATTTCAGGACTCCTGCCTAGGTGCGAGGGACACCTCGGGATTCTCCTCGAGTCTTGGCATGGCAATTGGGAGGCGTCTCCACGTGAGGCGGGAGACCCAGGGTCCCTTTCCACGTGCCACAGTGATCCTGGGACTCCTATCCATTTTCCAGAGGAGTCAGGCATCGTCTCCTTTGGAAGCATTGATCTCCGCGGACCTCTCGAGTTTTCAAAGGATGTTAGGCCTCCGCTCGCGATGAGGCGGAGAATTAGGTCTTTCTCTGTGGTCTCCACAGGGGATTCAGACATCCCTTCGTCTTGGGAGATGCAAGACGAGCCTGCATTCAATTCACTGCAGGGATATCCGGCCTTACTTCGAGTCAGAGCATCTCGGTGTCCATTCCACTTGAGGCCACAAACTCAGGGTCCCTCTCACATACCTGTAGCTGAGAGAAGCCTCCTGTTGAGGTGCTTGTGGAAAGTTGGTTTTCCTCTTGAGTCGAAGCCAGGGACTAAGCTCTCGTCTTGAGTTGATTTGGGGTCCACGGAGCCCTTTCGTGTTGCTCCACTGACCTCAGGATCCCTCTAGACTTGAGACAGTGATCTTGGGTTTTCTCTGGAGTGCCATCAAGGAAATCAAGGCTCCTTTCACGTTTGATGTGGAACACGGAATTGCTCTGCACGCAGTGCAGGGGAATCGGGCCTCTTCCAGCAGCGAGGGGGCAGTCTCATTGTTTTTCTCGAGTTGCGGCCGGAACCTGGGGTATATTCTCGAGTTACGACGGGGAGGGCCCTTCCAGACACGTGTTTGTTCAGCGACGTCAGGACTCCTGCCTAGGTGGGAGGGACACCTCGGGATTCTCCGCGAGTCTTGGCATGGCAATTGGTACGTGTCTCCACGTGAGGCGGGAGTCCCAGGGTCCCTTTCCACGTGCCACAGGGATCCTGGGACTCCTATCCATTTTCAGGAGGAGTCAGGCATCGTCTCCTTTGGAAGCATTGATCTCTGCAGACCTCTCGAGTTTTCAAAGGATGTGAGGCCTCCGGTCGCGATGAGGCGGAGAACTAGGACTTTCTCTGTGGTCTCCACAGGGGATTCAGACATCCCTTTGTCTTGGGAGATACAAGACGAGCCTGCATTCAATTCACTGCAGGGATATCCGGCCTTACTTCGAGTCAGAGCATTTCGGTGTCCATTCCATTTGAGACCACAAACTCAGGGTCCCTTTCACATACCTGTAGCTGAGAGAAGCCTCCTCTTGAGGTGCTTGTGGAAAGTTGGTATTCCTCTTGAGTTGAAGCCAGGGACTAAGCTCTCATCTCGAGATGATTTGCGGTCCACGGAGCCCTTTCGTGGTGCTCCAGTGACCTCAAGATCCCTCTAGTCAGAGACAGTGACTTTGGGTTTTCTCTGGAGTGCCATCAAGAAAATCAAGGGTCCTTTCACGTTTGATGTGGAACACGGAATTGCTCTGCACGCAGTGCAGGGGAATCGGGCCTCATCTCGCGGCGAGGGGGAAGTCTCATGGTTTTTTTCGAGTTGCGGCTGGAACCTGGGGTATATTTTCGAGTTACGACGGGGAGGGCCCTTCGAGACACGTGTTTGTTCAGCGACGTCAGGACTCCTGCCTAGGTGCGAGGGACACCTCGGGATTCTCCTCGAGTCTTGGCATGGCAATTGGGACGCATCTCCACATGAGGCGGGAGACCCAGGGTCCCTTTCCACGTGCCACAGGGAGCCTGGGACTCCTATCCATTTTCAGGAGGAGTCAGGCATCGTCTCCTTTGGAAGCATTGATCTCTGCAGACCTCTCGAGTTTTCAAAGGATGTGAGTCCTCCTGACGCGATGAGGCGGAGGACTAGTTGTTTCTGTGTGGTCTACACAGGGGATTCAGACATCCCTTCATCTTGGGAGATGCAAGACGAGCCTGCATTCAATTCACTGCAGGGATATCCGGCCTTACTTCGAGTCAGAGCATTTCGGTGTCCATTCCATTTGAGACCACAAACTCAGGGTCCCTCTCACATACCTGTAGCTGAGAGAAGTCTTCTCTTGAGGTGCTTGTGGAAAGTTGGTATTCCTCTTGAGTCGAAGCCAGGGACTAAGCACTCATCACGAGTTGATTTGGGGTCCACGGAGTCCTTTCCTGTTGCTCCAGTGACCGCAGGATCCCTCTAGACTTGAGACAGTGAACTTGGGTTTTCTCTGGAGTGACATCAAGGAAATCAAGGCTCCGTTCACGTTTGATGTGGAACACGGAATTGTTCTGCACAGAGTGCAGGGGAATCGGGCCTCATCTCGCGGCGAGGGGGAAGTCTCGTGGTTTTTCTCGAGTTGCGGCCGGAACCTGGGGTATATTCTCGAGTTACCACGGGGAGGGCCCTTCCAGACACGTGTTTGTTCAGCGAAGTCAGGACACCTGCCTAGGTGCGAGGGACACCTCGGGATTCTCCGCGAGTCTTGGCATGGCAATTGGTACGCGTCTCCACGTGAGGCGGGAGTCCCAGGGTCCCTTTCCACGTGCCACAGGGATCCTGTGACTCCTATCCAATTTCAAGAAGAGTCAGGCATCGTCTCCTTTTGAAGCATTGATCTCCGCGGACCTCTCGAGTTTTCAAAGGATGTGAGGCCTCCGGTCGCGATGAGGCGGAGGGCTAGGACTTTCTCTGTGGTCTCCACAGGGGATTCAAACATCCCTTCGTCTTGGGAGATGCAAGACGAGCCTGCATTCAATTCACTGCAGGGATATCCGGCCTTACTTCGAGTCAGAGCATTTCGGTGTCCATTCCATTTGAGACCACAAACTCAGGGTCCCTCTCACATACCTGTAGCTGAGAGAAGCCTCCTCTTGAGGTGCTTGTGGAAAGTTGGTATTCATCTTGAGTCGAAGCCAGGGACTAAGCTCTCATCTGGAGTTTATTTGGGGTCCACGGAGCCCTTTCGTGGTGCTCCAGTGACCTCAGGATCCCTCTAGTCTAGAGACAGTGACTTTGGGTTTTCTCTGGAGTGCCATCAAGGAAATCAAGGGTCCTTTCACGTTTGATGTGGAACACGGAATTGCTCTGCACGCAGTGCAGGGGAATCGGGCCTCATCTCGTGGCGAGGGGGAAGTGTCATGGTTTTTTTCGAGTTGCGGCCGGAACCTGGGGTATATTCTCGAGTTACGACGGGGAGGGCCCTTCCAGACACGTGTTTGTTCAGCGACGTCAGGACTCCTGCCTAGGAGCGAGGGACACCTCGGGCTTCTCATCGAGTCTTGGCATGGCAATTGGGACGCATCTCCACGTGAGGCGGGAGACCCAGGGTCCCTTTCCACGTGCCCCAGGGAGCCTGGGACTCCTATCCATTTTCAGGAGGAGTCAGGCATCGTCTCCTTCGGAAGCATTGATCTCTGCAGATCTCTCGAGTTTTCAAAGGATGTGAGTCCTCCGGACGCGATGAGGCGGAGGACTAGTTGTTTCTGTGGGGTCTCCACAGGGGTTTCAGACATCCCTTCATCTTGGGAGATGCAAGACGAGCCTGCATTCAATTCACTGCAGGGATATCCGGCCTTACTTCGAGTCAGAGTATTTCGGTGTCCATTCCATTTGAGACCACAAACTCAGGGTCCCTCTCACATAACTGTAGCTGAGAAAAGCCTCCTCTTGAGGTGTTTGTGGAAAGTTGGTATTCCTCTTGAGTCGAAGCCAGGGACTAAGCACTCATCACGAGTTGATTTGGGGTCCACGGAGCCTTTTGGTGTTGCTCCAGTGACCTCAGGATCCCTCTAGACTTGAGACAGTGATCTTGGGTTTTCTCTGGAGTGCCATCAAGGAAATCAAGGCTCCTTTCACGTTTAATTTCGAACACGGAATTGCTCTGCACGCAGTGCAGGGGAATTGGGCCTCATCTCGCGGCTAGGGGGAAGTCTCATTGTGTTTCTCGAGTTGTTGCCGGAATCTGGGGTATATTCTCGAGTTACGATGGGGAGGGCCCTTCCAGACACGTGTTTGTTCAGCGATGTCAGGACTCCTGCCTAGGTGCGAGGGACACCTCGGGATTCTCCACGAGTCTTTTCATGGCAATTGGAACTCGTCTCCACGTGAGGCGGGAGACCCAGTGTCCCTTTCAACGTGCCACAGGCATCCTGGGACTCCTCTCTATTTTCAAGAGGAGTCAGGCATCGTCTCCTTTGGAAGCATTGATCTACGCGGACCTCTCGAGTTTTCAAAGGATGTGAGGCCTCCGGTCGCGTTGAGGCGGAGGACTAGGTCTCTCTGTGGTCTCCACAGGGGATTCAGACATCCCTTCGTCTTGGGAGATGCAAGACGAGCCTTCATTCAATTCACTGCAGGGATATCCAGCCTTACTTCGAGTCAGAGCATCTCGGTGTCCATTCCACTTGAGGCCACAAACTCAGGGTCCCTCTCACTTACATGTAGATGAGAGAAGCCTCCTCGTGAGGTGCTTGTGGAAACTTGGTATTCCTCTTGAGTCGAAGCCAGGGACTAAGCTCTCATCTGGAGTTTATTTGGGGTCCACGGAGCCTTTTCGTGTTGCTCCAGTGACCTCAGGATCCGTCTAGACTTGAGACAGTGATCTTGGGTTTTCTCTGGAGTGCCATCAAGGAAATCAAGGCTCCTTTCACGTTTGATGTGGAACACGGAATTGCTCTGCACGCAGTGCAGGGGAATGGGGCCTCATTCAGCGGCGAGGGGGAAGTCTCATGGTTTTTCTCGAGTTGCTGCCGGAACCTGGGGTGTATTCTCGAGTTACGACGGGGAGGGCCCTTCCAGACACGTGTTTGTTCAGCGACGTCAGGACTCCTGCCTAGGTGCGAGGGACACCTCGGGATTCTCCTCGAGTCTTGGCATGGCAATGGGGACGCGTCTCCACGTGAGGCCGGAGACCCAGGGTCCCTTTCCACGTGCCACAGGGATCCTGGGACTCCTATCCATTTTCAAGAGGAGTCAGGCATCGTCTCCTTTGGAAGCATGGATCTCCGCGGACCTCTCGAATTTTCAAAGGATGTGAGGCCTCCGGTCGCGATGAGGCGGTAAATTAGGTCTTTCTCTGTGGTCTCCACAGGGGATTCAGACATCCCTTCGTCTTGGGAGATGCAAGATGAGCCTGCATTCAATTCACTGCAGGGATATCCGGCCTTACTTCGAGTCAGAGCATCTCGGTGTCCATTCCACTTGAGGCCACAAACTCAGGGTCCCTCTCACATACCTGTAGCTGAGAGAAGCCTCCTCTTCAGGTCCTTGTGAAAAGTTGGTATTCCTCTTGAGTCGAAGCCAGGGACTAAGCTCTCATCTCGAGTTGATTTGGGGTCCACGGAGCCCTTTCGTGTTGTTCCAGTGACCTCAGGATATCTCTAGACTTGAGACAGTGATCTTGGGTTTTCTCTGGAGTGCCATCAAGGAAATCAAGGCTCCTTTCACGTTTGATGTGGAACACGGAATTGCTCTGCACGCAGTGGAGGGGAATCGGGCCTCATCCAGCAGCGAGGGGGAAGTCTCATGGTTTTTCTCGAGTTGCGGCCGTAACCTGGGGTATATTCTCGAGTTACGACGGGGAGGGCCCTTCCAGACACGTGTTTGTTCAGCGACGTCAGGACTCCTGCCTAGGTGCGAGGGACACCTCGGGATTCTCCGCGAGTCTTGGCATGGCAATTGGTACGCGTCTCCACGTGAGGCGGGAGTCCCAGGGTCCCTTTCCACGTGCCACAGGGATCCTGGGACTCCTATCCATTTTCAAGAAGAGTCAGGCATCGTCTCCTTTGGAAGCATCGATCTCCGCGGACCTCTCGAGTTTTCAAAGGATATGAGGCCTCCGGTCGCGATGATGTGGAGGGCTAGGACTTTCTCTGTGGTCTCCACAGGGGATTCAGACATCCCTTCGTCTTGGGAGATGCAAGACGAGCCAGCATTCAATTCACTGCAGGGATATCCAGCCTTACTTCGAGTCAGAGCATCTCGGTGTCCATTCCACTTGAGGCCACAAACTCAGGGTCCCTCTCACATACATGTAGATGAGAGAAGCCTCCTCGTGAGGTGCTTGTGGAAAGTTGGTATTCCTCTTGAGTCGAAGCCAGGGACTAAGCTCTCATCTGGAGTTTATTTGGGGTTCACGGAGCCCTTTCGTGTTGCTCCAGTGACCTCAGGATCCCTCTAGACTTCAGACAGTGATCTTGGGTTTTCTCTGGAGTGCCATCAAGGAAATCAAGGCTCCTTTCACGTTTGATGTGGAACACGGAATTGCTCTTCACGCAGTGCAGGGAAATTGGGCCTCATTCAGCGGCGAGGGGGAAGTCTCATGGTTTTTCTCGAGTTGCTGCCGGAACCTGGGGTATATTCTCGAGTTACGACGGGGAGGGCCCTTCCAGACACGTGTTTGTTCAGCGACGTCAGGACTCCTGCCTAGGTGCGAGGGACACCTCGGGATTCTCCTCGAGTCTTGGCATGGCAATGGGGACGCGTCTCCACGTGAGGCGGGAGACCCAGGGTCCCTTTCCACGTGCCACAGGGATCCTGGGACTCCTATCCATTTTCAAGAGGAGTCAGGCATCGTCTCCTTTGGAAGCATGGATCTCCGCGGACCTCTCGAATTTTCAAAGGATGTGAGGCCTCCGGTCGCGATGAGGCGGAGAATATGGTCTTTCTCTGTGGTCTCCACATCGGATTCAGACATCCCTTCGTCTTGGGAGATGCAAGACGAGCCTGCATTCACTTCACTGCAGGGATATCCGGCCTTACTTCGAGTCAGAGCATCTCGGTGTCCATTCCACTTGAGGCCACAAACTCAGGGTCCCTCTCACATACCTGTAGCTGAGAGAAGGCTCCTCTTGAGGTGCTTGTGGAAAGTTGGTATTCCTCTTGAGTCGAATCCAGGGACTAAGCTCTCATCTCGAGATGATTTGGGGTCCACGGAGGCCTTTCGTGTTGCTCCAGTGACCTCAGGATCCCTCTAGACTTGAGACAGTGATCTTGGGTTTTCTCTGGAGTGCCATCAAGGAAATCAAGGCTCCTGTCACTTTTGATGTCGAACACGGAATTGCTCTGCACTCAGTGGAGGGGAATCGGGCCTCATCTTACGGCGAGGGGGAAGTCTCATGGTTTTACTCGAGTTGCGGCCGGAACCTGGGGTATATTCTCGAGTTACGACGGGGAGGGCCCTTCCAGACACGTGTTTGTTCAGCGACGTCAGGACTCCTGACTAGGTGCGAGGGACACCTCGGGATTCCCCTCGAGTCTTGGCATGGCAATTGGGACGCGTCTCCACGTGAGGCGGGAGACCCAGGGTCCCTTTCAACGTGCCACAGGGATCCTGGGACTCCTATCAATTTTCAAGAGGAGTCAGGCATCGTCTCCTTTGGAAGCATTGATCTCCGCAGTCCTCTCGAGTTTTCAAAGGATGTGAGGCCTCCGGTCGCGTTGAGGCGGAGGACTACGTCTTTCTCTGTGGTCTCCACAGGGGATTCAGACATCCCTTCGTCTTGGGAGCTGCAAGACGAGCCTGCATTCAATTCACTGTAGGGATATCCAGTCTTACTTCGAGTCAGAGCATCTCGGTGTCTATTCCACTTGAGGCCACAAAATCAGGGTCCCTCTCACATACCTGTAGCTGAGAGAAGCCTCCTCTTGAAGTGCTTGTGGAAAGTTGGTATTCCTCTTGAGTCGAAGCCAGGGACTAAGCTATCATCTCGAGTTGATTTGGCGTCCACGGAGCCTTTTCGAGTTGCTCCAGTGACCTCAGGATCCCTCTAGACTTGAGACAGTGATCTTGGGTTTTCTCTGGAATGCCATCAAGGAAATCAAGGCTCCTTTCACGTTTGAGGTGGAACACGGAATTGCTCTGCATGCAGTGCAGGGGAATCGGGCCTCATCTCGCGGCAAGGGGGAAATCTCATGGTTTTTCTCGAGTTGCGGCCGGAACCTGGGGTATATTCTCGAGTAACGACGGGGAGGGCCCTTCCAGACACGTGTTTGTTCAGCGATTTCAGGACTCCTGCCTAGGTGCGAGGGACACCTCGGGATTCTCCTCGAGTCTTGGCATGGCAATTGGGACGCGTCTCCACATGAGGCGGGAGACCCAGGGTCCCTTTCCACGTGCCACAGGGATCCTGGAACTCCTATCCATTTTCAAGAGGAGTCAGGCATCGTCTCCTTTGGAAGCATTGATCTCCGCGGACCTCTCGAGTTTTCAAAGGATGTGAGGCCTCCGGTCGCTTCGAGGCGGACGACTAGGTCTTTCTCTGTCATCTCCACCGGGGATTCAGACATCCCTTCGTCTTGGGAGATGCAAGACGAGCCTGATTCAATTCACTGCAGGGATATCCGGCCTTACTTCGAGTCAGAGCATCTCGGTGTCCATTCCACTTGAGGCCACAATCTCAGGGTCCCTCTCACATACCTGTAGCTGAGAGAAGCCTCCTCTTGAGGTGCTCTTGGAAAGTTGGTATTCCTCTTGAGTCGAAGCCAGGGACTAAGCTCTCATCTCGAGTTGATCTGGTGTCCACGGAGCCCTTTCATGTTGCTCCAGTGACCTCAGGATCCCTCTAGATTTGAGACAGTGATCTTGGGTTTCCTCTGGAGTGCCATCAAGGAAATCAAGGCTCCTTTCACGTTTGATGTGGAACTCGGAATTGCTCTGCACACATTGCAGGGGAATCGGGCCTCATCTCGCGGCGAGGGGGAAGTCTCATTGTTTTTCTCCAGTTGAGGCCAGAACCTGGGGTATATTCTCGAGTTACGACGGGGAGGGCCCTTCCAGACACGTGTTTGTTCAGCGATGTCAGGACTCCTGCCTAGGTGCGAGGGACACCTCGGGATTCTCCTCGAGTCTTGGCATGGCAATTGGGACGCGTCTCCATGTGAGGCGGGAGACCCAGTGTCCCTTTCCACGTGCCACAGGGATCCTGGGACTCCTATCTATATTCAAGAGGAGTCAGGCATCGTCTCCTTTGGAAGCATTGATCTCCGGGGACCTCTCGAGTTTTCAAAGGATGTGAGGCCTCCGGTCGCGTTGAGGCGGAGGACTACGTCTTTCTCTGTGGTCTCCACAGGGGATTCAGACATCCCTTCGTCTTGGGAGATGCAAGACGAGCCTGCATTCAATTCACTGTAGGGATATCCAGTCTTACTTCGAGTCAGAGCATCTCGGTGTCTATTCCACTTGAGGCCACAAAATCAGGGTCCCTCTCACATACCTGTAGCTGAGAGAAGCCTCCTCTTGAAGTGCTTGTGGAAAGTTGGTATTCCTCTTGAGTCGAAGCCAGGGACTAAGCTATCATCTCGAGTTGATTTGGGGTCCACGGAGCCTTTTCGAGTTGCTCCAGTGACCTCAGGATCCGTCTAGACTTGAGACAGTGATCTTGGGTTTTCTCTGGAGTGCCATCAAGGAAATCAAGGCTCCTTTCACGTTTGAGGTGGAACACGGAATTGCTCTGCATGCAGTGCAGGGGAATCGGGCCTCATCTCGCGGCAAGGGGGAAATCTCATGGTTTTTCTCGAGTTGCTGCCGGAACCTGGGGTATATTCTCGAGTTACGACGGGGAGGGCCCTTCCAGACACGTGTTTGTTCAGCGATTTCAGGACTCCTGCCTAGGTGCGAGGGACACCTCGGGATTCTCCTCGAGTTTTGGCATGGCAATTGGGACGCGACTCCACGATAGCCGGGAGCCCCAGGGTCCCTTTCCACGTGCCACAGGGATCCTGGGACTCCTATCCATTTTTAAGAGGAGTCAGGCATCGTCTCCTTTGGAAGCTTTGATCTCTGCAGACCTCTCGAGTTTTCAAAGGATGTGAGGCCTCCGGTTGCGAGGAGGCGGACGACTAGGTATTTCTCTGTCGACTCCACCGGGGATTCAGACATCCCTTCGTCTTGGGAGATGCAAGACGAGCCTGCTTTCAATTCACTGCAGGGATATCCGGCCTTACTTCGAGTCAGAGCATCTCGGTGTCCATTCCACTTGAGGCCACAATCTCAGGGTCCCTCTCACATACCTGTAGCTGAGAGAAGCCTCCTCTTGAGGTGCTCTTGGAAAGTTGGTATTCCTCTTGAGTCGAAGCCAGGGACTGAGCTCTCATCTCGAGTTGATTTTGGGTCCACGGAGCCCTTTCATGTTGCTCCAGTGACCTCAGGATCCCTCTAGATTTGAGACAGTGATCTTGGGTTTCCTCTGGAGTGCCATCAAGGAAATCAAGGCTCCTTTCACGTTTGATGTGGAACTCGGAATTGCTCTGCATGCATTGCAGGGGAATCGGGCCTCATCTCGCGGCGAGGGGGAAGTCTCATGGTTTTTCTCTAGTTGGGGCTAGAACCTGGGGTGTATTCTCGAGTTACGACGGGGAGGGCCCTTCCAGACATGTGTTTGTTCAGCGATGTCAGGACTCCTGCCTAGGTGCGAGCGACACCTCGGGATTCTCCTCGAGTCTTGGCATGGCAATTGGGACGAGTCTCCACGTGAGGCGGGAGACCCAGGGTCCCTTTCCACGTGCCACAGGGATCCTGGGACTCCTATCTATTTTCAAGAGGAGTCAGGCATCGTCTCCTTTGGAAGCATTGATCTCCGCGGACCTCTCAAGTTTTCAAAGGATGTGAGGCCTCCGGTCGCCATGAGGCGGAGAACTCGGTCTTTCTCTGTTTTCTCCCCAGGGGATTCAGACATCCCTTCGTCTTGGGAGATGCAAGACGAGCCTGCATTCAATTCACTGCAGGGATATCTGGCCTTACTTCGAGTCAGAGCATCTCGGTGTCCTTTCCACTTGAGGCCACAAACTTAGGGTTCCTCTCACATACCTTTAGCTGAGAGTAGCCTCCTCTTGAGATGCTTGTGGAAAGTTGGTATTCCTCTTGAGTCGAAGCCAAAGAATAAGTTTTCATCTCGAGTTGATTTGGGGTCCACGGAGCCCTTTCGTGTTGCTCCAGTGACCTCAGGATCCCTCTAGACTAGAGACAGTGATCTTCGGTTTTCTCTGGAGTGCCATCAAGAAAATCAAGGCTCCTTTCACGTTTGATGTGGAACACGGAATTGCTCTGCACGTAGTGCAGGGGAATCGGGCCTCTTCTCACGGCGAGGGGGAAGTCTCATGGTTTTTCTTGAGTTGAGCCCGGAACGTGAGGTATATTCTCGAGTTACGACGGGGAGGGCCCTTCGCACGTGTTTGTTCAGCGACGTCAGGACTCCTGATTAGGTGCGAGAGACACCTCGGGATTCTCCTCGATTCTTGGCATGGCAATTGGGACGCGTATCCACGTGAGGCGGGAGACCCAGGGTCCCTTTCCACGTGCCACAGGGATCCTGGCACTCCTATCCATTTTCAAGAGGAGTCAGGCATCGTCTCCTTTGGAAGCATTGATCTCCGCGGACCTCTCGAGTTTTCAAAGGATGTGAGGCCTCCGGTCGCTTCGAGGCGGACGACTAGGTCTTTCTCTGTCGTCTCCACCGGGGATTCAGACATCCCTTCGTCTTGGGAGATGCAAGACGAGCCTGCATTCAATTCACTGCAGGGATATCCGCCCTTACTTCGAGTCAGAGCATCTCGGTGTCCATTCCACTTGAGGCCACAAACTCAGGGTCCCTCTCACATACCTGTAGCTGAGAGAAGCCTCCTCTTGAGGTGCTTGTGTAAAGTTGGTATTCCTCTTGAGTCGAAGCCAGGGACTAAGCTCTCATCTCGAGTTGATTTGGGGTCCACGGAGCCCTTTCGTGTTGCTCCAGTGACCTCAGGATCCCTCTAGACTTGAGACAGTGATCTTGGGTTTTCTCTGGAGTGCCATCAAGGAAATCAAGGCTCCTTTCACGTTTGATGTGGAACACGGAATTGCTCTGCACGCAGTCCAGGGGAATCGGGCCTCATGTAGCGGCGAGGGGGAAGTCTCATGGATTTTCTCGAGTTGCGGCCGGAACCTGGGGTATATTCTCGAGTTACGACGGGGAGGGCCCTTCCAGACACGTGTTTGTTCAGCGACGTCAGGACTCCTGCCTAGGTGCGAGGGACATCTCGGGATTCTCCTCGAGTCTTGGCATGGCAATTTGGACGCGTCTCCACGTGAGGCGGGAGACCCAGGGTCCCTTTCCACGTGCCACAGGGATCCTGGGACTCCTATCCATTTTCAAGAGGAGTCAGGCATCGTCTCCTTTGGAAGCATTGATCTTCGCATACCTCTCGAATTTTCAAAGAATATGAGGCCTCCCGTCGCGATGAGGCGGAAAATTAGGTCTTTCTCTGTGGTCTCCACAGGGGATTCAGACATCCCTTCATCTTCCGAGATGCAAGACGAGCCTGCATTCAATTCACTGCAGGGATATCCGGCCTTACTTCGAGTCAGAGCATCTCGGTGTCCATTCCACTTGAGGCCACAAACTCAGGGTCCCTCTCACATACCTGTAGCTGAGAGAAGCCTCCTCTTGAGGTGCTTGTGGAAAGTTGGGATTCCTCTTGAGTCGAAGCCAGGGACTAAACTCTCATCTCGAGTTGATTTGGGGTCCACGGAGCCCTTTCGTGTTGCTCCACTGACCTCAGGATCCCTCTAGACTTGAGACAGTGATCTTGGGTTTTCTCTGGAGGGCCATCAAGGAAATCAAGGCTTTTTTCACGTTTGATGTGGAACACGGAATTGCTCTGCACGCAGTGCAGGGGAATCGGGTCTCATCTCGCGGCGAGGGGGAAGTCTCATGGTTTTTCTCGAGTTACGGCGGGAACCTGGGGTATATTCTCGAGTTACGACGGGGAGGGCCCTTCCTGACACAGGTTTGTTCAGCGACGTCAGGACTCCTGCCTAGGTGCGAGGGACACCTCGGGATTCTCCTCGAGTCTTGGCATGGCAATTGGGACGCGTATCCACGTGAGGCGGGAGACCCAGGGTCCCTTTCCACGTGCCACAGGGATCCTGGGACTCCTAACCATTTTCAAGAGGAGTCAGGCATCGTCTCCTTTGGAAGCATTGATCTCCGCGGACCTCTCGAGTTTTCAAAGGATGTGAGGCCTCCGGTCGCGATGAGGCGGAGGACTAGGTCTTTCTCTGTGGTCTCCACAGCGGGTTCAGATATCCCTTCGTCTTGGGAGATGCAAGACGAGCCTGCATTCAATTTACTGCAGGGATATCCGTCCTTACGTCGAGTCAGAGCATCTCGGTGTCCATTCCACTTGAGGCCACAAACTTAGGGTCCCTCTCACATACCTGTAGCTGAGAGAAGCCTCCTCTTGAGGTGCTTGTGGAAAGTTGGGATTCCTCTTGAGTCGAAGACAGGGACTAAGCTCTCATCTCGAGTTGATTTGTGGTCCACGGAGCCCTTTAGTGTTGCTCCAGTGACCTCAGGATCGCTCTAGACTTGACACAGTGAACTTGGGTATTCTCTGGAGTGCCATCAAGGAAATCAAGGCTCCTTTCACGTTTGATGTGGAAAACGGAATTGCTCTGCACGCAGTGCAGGGGAATCGGGCCTCATCTCGCGGCGAAGTTGAAGTCTCATGGTTTTTCTCGAGTTGCGGCCGTAACCTGGGGTATATTCTCGAGTTACGACGGGGAGGGCCCTTCCAGACACGTGTTTGTTCAGTGACGTCAGGTCTCCTGCCTAGGTGCGAGGGACACCTCGGGATTCTCCTCGAGTCTTTGCATGGCAATTGGGACACGTCTCCACGTGAGGCGGGAGACCCAGGGTCCCTTTCCACGTGCCACAGGGATCCTGGGACGCCTATCCATTTTCAAGAGGAGTCAGGCATCGTCTCCTTCGGAAGTATTCATCTAGGCAGAGCTCTCGAGTTTTCAAAGGATATGAGGCCTCCGGTTGCGTTGAGGTGGAGGACTAGGTCTTTCTCTGTGGTCTCCAAAGGGGATTCAGACAACCCTTCGTCTTGGGAGATGCAAGACGAGCCTGCATTCAATTCACTGCAGGGATATCCGGGCTTACTTCGAGTCAGAGCATCTCGGTGTCCATTCCACTTGAGGCCACAAACTCAGGGTCCCTCTCACATACCTGTAGCTGAGAGAAGCCTCCTCTTGAGGTGCTTGTGGAAAGTTGGTATTCCTCTTGAGTCGAAGCCAGGGACTAAGCTCTCATCTCGAGTTGATTTGGGGTCCACGGAGCCCTTTCGTGTGGCTCCAGTGACCTCAGGATCCCTCTAGACTTGAGACAGTGATCTTGGGTTTTCTCTGGAGTGCCATCAAGGAAATCAAGGCTCCTTTCACGTTTGATGTGGAACACGGAATTGCTCTGCACGCAGTGCAGGCGTATCGGGCCTCATCTCGCGGTGAAGGGGAAATCTCATGGTTTTTCTCGAGTTGCGGCAGGAACCTGGGGTATATTGTCGAGTTACGACGGGGTGGGCCCTTCCAGACACGTGTTTGTTCAGCGATGTCAGGACTCCTGCCTAGGTGCGAGGGACACCTCGGGAATCTCCTCGAGTCTTGGCATGGCAATTGGCCCGCGTCTCCACGTGAGGCGGGAGACCCAGTGTCCCTTTCCACGTGCCACAGTGATCCTGGGACTCCTATCCATTTTCAAGAGGAGTCAGGCATCGTCTCCTTTGGAAGCATTGATCTCTGCAGACCTTTCGAGTTTTCAAAGGATGTGAGGCCTCCGGTCACGATGAGGCGTTGGACTAGGTCTTCGTCTGTCGTCTCCACAGGGGATTCAGACATCCCTTCGTCTTGGGAGATGCAAGACGAGCCTGCATTCAATTCACTGCAGGGATATCCGGGCTTACTTCGAGTCAGAGCATTTCGGTGTCCATTCCACTTGAGGCCACAAACTCAGGGTCCCTCTCACATACCTGTAGCTGAGAGAAGGCTCCTCTTGAGGTGCTTGTGGAAAGTTGGTATTCCTCTTGATTCAAAGCCAGGGACTAAGCTCTCATCTCGAGTTGATTTGGGGTCCACAGAGCCCTTTCCTGTTGGTCCAGTGACTTTAGGATCCCTCTAGACTTGAGACAGTTATCTTGGGTTTTCTCTGGAGTGCAATCAAGGAAATCAAGGCTCCTTTCACGTTTGATGTGGAACACGGAATTGCTCTGCACGCAGTGCAGGGGAATCGGGCCTCATCCAGCAGCGAGGGGGAAGTCTCATGGTTTTTCTTGAGTTGCGGCCGGAACCTGGGTTATATTCTCGAGTTACGACGGGGAGGGCCCTTCCAGACACGTGTTTGTTCAGCGACGTCAGGACTCCTGCCTAGGTGCGAGGGACACCTCGGGATTCTCCTCGAGTCTTGGCATGGCAATTGGGAGGCGTCTCCACGTGAGGCGGGAGACCCAGGGTCCCTTTCCACGTGCCACAGTTATCCTGGGACTCCTATCCATTCTCCAGAGGAGTCAGGCATCGTCTCCTTTGGAAGCATTGATCTCCGCGGACCTCTCGAGTTTTCAAAGGATGTTAGGCCTCCGCTCGCGATGAGGCGGAGAATTAGGTCTTTCTCTGTGGTCTCCACAGGGGATTCAGACATCCCTTCGTCTTGGGAGATGCAAGACGAGCCTGCATTCAATTCACTGCAGGGATATCCGGCCTTACTTCGAGTCAGAGCATCTCGGTGTCCATTCCACTTGAGGCCACAAAATCAGGGGCCCTCTCACATACCTGTAGCTGAGAGAAGCCTCCTCTTGAGGTGCTTGTGGAAAGTTGGTTTTCCTCTTGAGTCGAAGCCAGGGACTAAGCTCTCATCTCGAGTTGATTTGGGGTCCACGGAGCCCTTTCGTGTTGCTCCACTGACCTCAGGATCCCTCTAGACTTGAGACAGTGATCTTGGGTATTCTCTGGAGTGCCATCAAGGAAATCAAGGCTCCTTTCACGTTTGATGTGGAACACGGAATTGCTCTGCACGCAGTGCAGGGGATTCGGGCCTCATCTCGCGGCGAGGGGGAAGTCTCATGGTTTTTCTCGAGTTGCAGCCGGAACCTGGGGTATATTCTCGAGTTACGACGGGGAGGGCCCTTCCAGACACGTGTTTGTTCAGCGACGTCAGGACTCCTGCCTAGGTGCGAGGGACACCTCGGGATTCTCCTCGAGTCTTGGCATGGCAATTTGGACGCGTCTCCACGCGCGGCGGGAGACCCAGGATCCCTATCCACGTGCCACAGGGATCCTGGGACTCCTATCCATTTTCAAGAGGAGTCAGGCATCGTCTCCTTCGGAAGTATTGATATCCGCGGACCTCTCGAGTTTTCAAAGGATGTGAGGCCTCCGGTTGCGTTGAGGTGGAGGACTAGGTCTTTCTCTGTGGTCTCCACAGGGGATTCAGACAACCCTTCGTCTTGGGAGATGCAAGACGAGCCTGCATTCAATTCACTGCCGGGATATCCGGCCTTACTTCGAGTCAGAGCATCTCGGTGTCCATTCCACTTGAGGCCACAAACTCAGGGTCCCTCTCACATACCTGTAGCTGAGAGAAGCCTCCTCTTGAGGTGGTTGTGGAAAGCTGGTATTCCTCTTGAGTCGAAGCCAGGGACTAAGCTCTCATCTCGAGTTGATTTGTGGTCCACGGAGCCCTTTCGTGTTACTCCAGTGACCTCAGGATCCCTCTAGACTTGAGACAGTGAATTTGGGTATTCTCTGGAGTGCCATCAAGGAAATCAAGGCTCCTTTCACGTTTGATGTGGAACACGGAATTGTTCTGCACACAGTGCAGGGGAATCGGGCTTCATCTCGCGGCGAGGGGGAAGTCTCGTGGTTTTTCTCGAGTTGCGGCCGAAACCTGGGGTATATTCTCGAGTTACGACGGGGAGGGCCGTTCCAGACACGTGTTTGTTCAGCGACATCAGGACTTCTGCCTAGGTACGAGGGACACCTCGGGATTCTCCTCGATTCTTGGCATGGCAATTGGTACGCGTCTCCACGTGAGGCGGGAGACCCAGGGTCCCTTTCCACGTGCCACAGGGATCCTGGGACTCCTATCCATTTTCAAGAGGAGTCAGGCATCGTCTCCTTTGGAAGCATTGAGCTCCGCGGACCTCTTGAGTTTTCAAGGGATGTGAGGCCTCCGGTCGTGATGAGGTGGAGAACTAGGTCTTTCTCTGTGGTCTCCACAGGGGATTCAGACATCCCTTCGTCTTGGGAGATGCAAGACGAGCCTGCATTCAATTCACTGCAGGGATATCTGGCATTACTTCGAGTCACTGCATATCGGTGTCCATTCCACTGGAGGCCATAAACTCAGGGTCCCTATCACATACCTGTAGCTGACAAAAGCCTCCTCTTGAGGTGCTTGTGGAAAGGTGGCATTCCTCTTGAGTCGAAGCCAGGGACTAAGCTCTCATCTCGAGTTGATTTGGGGTCCACGGAGCCCTTTCGTGTTGCCACAGTGACCTCATGATACCTCCAGACTTGAGACAGTGATCTTGGGTTTTCTCTGGAGTGCCATCAAGGAAATCAAGGCTCCTTTCACGTTTGATGTGGAACACGGAATTGCTCTGCACGCAGTGCAGGGGAATCGGGCCTCATCTCGCGGCGAGGGGGAAGTCTCATGGTTTTTCTCGAGTTGCGGCCGGAACCTGGGGTATATTCTCGAGTTACGACGGGGAGGGCCCTTCCAGATACGTGTTTGTTCAGCGACGTCAGGACTCCTGCCTAGGTGGGAGGGACACCTCGGGATTCTCCACGAGTCTTGGCATGGCATTTGGGACGCGTCTCCACGTGAGGCGGGAGACCAAGGGTCCCTTTCCACGTGCCACAGGGATCCTGGGACTCCTATCCATTTTGAAGAGGAGTCAGGCATCGTCTCCTTTGGAAGCATTGATCTCCGCGGACCTCTCGAGTTTTCAAAGGATGTGAGGCCTCCGGTCGGGATGAGGCGGAGAACTAGTTCTTTCTCTGTGGTCTCCACAGGGGATTCAGACATCCCTTCCTCTTGGGAGATGCAAGACGAGCCAGCATTCAATTCACTGCAGGGATATCCAGCCTTAGTTCGAGTCAGAGCATCTCGGTGTCCATTCCACTTGAGGCCACAAACTCAGGGTCCCTCTCACATACCTGTAGCTGAGAGAAGCCTCCTCTTGAGGTGCTTGTGGAAAGTTGGTGTTCCTCTTGAGTCGAAGCCAAGGACTAAGTTCTCATCTCGAGTTGACTTGGGGTCCACGGAGCCCTTTCGTGTTGCTCCAGTGACCTCAGGATCCTTCTAGACTTGAGACAGTGATCTTGGGTTTTCTCTGCAGTGCCATCAAGGAAATCAAGGCTCCTTTCACGTTTGATGTGGAACACGGAATTGCTCTGCACGCAGTGCAGGGGATTCGGGCCTCATCTCGCGGCGAGGGGGAAGTCTCATGGTTTTTCTCGAGTTGCGGCCGGAACCTGGGGTATATTCTCGAGTTACGACAGTGAGGGCCCTTCCAGACACGTGTTTGTTCAGCGACGTCAGGACTCCTGCCTAGGTGCAAGGGACAACTCGGCATTCTCCTCGAGTCTTGACATGGCAATTGGGACGCGTCTCCACTTGAGGCGGGAGACCCAGCGTCCATTCCCACGTGCCACAGGGATCCTGGGACTCCTATCCATTTTCAAGAGGAGTCAGGCATCGTCTCCTTTGAAAGCATTGATCTCCGCGGAGGTCTCGAGTTTTCAAAGAATGTGAGGCCTCCAGTCACGAAAAGGTGGAAAACTAGGGCTTCTCTGTCGTCTCCACAGGGGATTCAGACATCTCTTCGTCTTGCGAGATGCAAGACGAGCCTGCATTCAATTCACTTCAGGGATATCCGGTCTTACTTCGAGTCAGAGCATCTCGGTGTCCATTCCACTTGAGGCCACAAACTCAGGGGCCCTCTCACATACCTGTAGCTGAGAGAAGCCTCCTCTTGAGGTGCTTGTGGAAAGTTGGTATTCCTCTTGAGGCGAAGCCAGGGACTAAGCTCTCATTTCGAGTTGATTTGGGGTCCACGGAGCCCTTTCGTGTTGCTCCAGTGACCTCAGGATCCCTCTAGACTTGAGACAGTGATTCTGGGATTTCTCTGGAGTGCCATCAAGGAAATCAAGGCTCCTTTCAGGTTTGATGTGGAACACGGAATTGCTCTGCACGCAGTGAAGGGGAATCGGGCCTCCTCTCGCGGCGAGGGGGAAGTCTCATGGTTTTTTGCGAGTTGTGGCCGGAACTTGGGGTATATTCTCGAGTTACGACAGGGAGGGCCCTTCCAGACACGTGTTTGGTCAACAACGTCAGGACTCCTGCCTAGGTGCGAGGGACACCTCGGGATTCTCCTCGAGTCTTGGCATGGCAATTGGGACGCGTCTGCACGTGAGGCGGGAGACCCAGGGTCCCTTTCCACGTGCCACAGGGATCCTGGGACTCCTATCCATTTTCAAGAGGAGTCAGGCATCGTCTCCTTTGGAAGCATTGATCTCCGCGGACCTCTTGAGTTTTCAAAGGATGTGAGGCCTCCGGTCGGGATGAGGCGGAGAACTAGGTCTTTCTCTGTGGTCTCCACAGGGGATTCAGACATCCCTTCGTCTTGGGAGATGCAAGAAGAGCCTGCATTCAATTCACTGCAGGGATATCTGGCATTACTTCGAGTCACTGCATATCGGTGTCCATTCCACTGGAGGCCATAAACTCAGGGTCCCTATCACATACCTGTAGCTGACAAAAGCCTCCTCTTGAGGTGCTTGTGGAAAGGTGGCATTCCTCTTGAGTCGAAGCCAGGGACTAAGCTCTCATCTCGAGTTGATTTGGGGTCCACGGAGCCCTTTCGTGTTGCCACAGTGACCTCATGATACCTCCAGACTTGAGACAGTGATCTTGGGTTTTCTCTGGAGTGCCATCAAGGAAATCAAGGCTCCTTTCACGTTTGATGTGGAACACGGAATTGCTCTGCACGCAGTGCAGGGGAATCGGGCCTCATCTCGCGGCGAGGGGGAAGTCTCATGGTTTTTCTCGAGTTGCGGCCGGAACCTGGGGTATATTCTCGAGTTACGACGGGGAGGGCCCTTCCAGATACGTGTTTGTTCAGCGACGTCAGGACTCCTGCCTAGGTGGGAGGGACACCTCGGGATTCTCCACGAGTCTTGGCATGGCATTTGGGACGCGTCTCCATGTGAGGCGGGAGACCAAGGGTCCCTTTCCACGTGCCACAGGGATCCTGGGACTCCTATCCATTTTGAAGAGGAGTCAGGCATCGTCTCCTTTGGAAGCATTGATCTCCGCGGACCTCTCGAGTTTTCAAAGGATGTGAGGCCTCCGGTCGGGATGAGGCGGAGAACTAGTTCTTTCTCTGTGGTCTCCACAGGGGATTCAGACATCCCTTCCTCTTGGGAGATGCAAGACGAGCCAGCATTCAATTCACTGCAGGGATATCCAGCCTTAGTTCGAGTCAGAGCATCTCGGTGTCCATTCCACTTGAGGCCACAAACTCAGGGTCCCTCTCACATACCTGTAGCTGAGAGAAGCCTCCCCTTGAGGTGCTTGTGGAAAGTTGGTGTTCCTCTTGAGTCGAAGCCAAGGACTAAGTTCTCATCTCGAGTTGACTTGGGGTCCACGGAGCCCTTTCGTGTTGCTCCAGTGACCTCAGGATCCTTCTAGACTTGAGACAGTGATCTTGGGTTTTCTCTGCAGTGCCATCAAGGAAATCAAGGCTCCTTTCACGTTTGATGTGGAACACGGAATTGCTCTGCACGCAGTGCAGGGGATTCGGGCCTCATCTCGCGGCGAGGGGGAAGTCTCATGGTTTTTCTCGAGTTGCGGCCGGAACCTGGGGTATATTCTCGAGTTACGACAGTGAGGGCCCTTCCAGACACGTGTTTGTTCAGCGACGTCAGGACTCCTGCCTAGGTGCGAGGGACAACTCGGCATTCTCCTCGAGTCTTGACATGGCAATTGGGACGCGTCTCCACTTGAGGCGGGAGACCCAGCGTCCATTCCCACGTGCCACAGGGATCCTGGGACTCCTATCCATTTTCAAGAGGAGTCAGGCATCGTCTCCTTTGAAAGCATTGATCTCCGCGGAGGTCTCGAGTTTTCAAAGAATGTGAGGCCTCCAGTCACGAAAAGGTGGAAAACTAGGGCTTCTCTGTCGTCTCCACAGGGGATTCAGACATCTCTTCGTCTTGCGAGATGCAAGACGAGCCTGCATTCAATTCACATCAGGGATATCCGGTCTTACTTCGAGTCAGAGCATCTCGGTGTCCATTCCACTTGAGGCCACAAACTCAGGGGCCCTCTCACATACCTGTACCTGAGAGAAGCCTCCTCTTGAGGTGCTTGTGGAAAGTTGGTATTCCTCTTGAGGCGAAGCCAGGGACTAAGCTCTCATTTCGAGTTGATTTGGGGTCCACGGAGCCCTTTCGTGTTGCTCCAGTGACCTCAGGATCCCTCTAGACTTGAGACAGTGATTCTGGTATTTCTCTGTAGTGCCATCAAGGAAATCAAGGCTCCTTTCAGGTTTGATGTGGAACACGGAATTGCTCTGCACGCAGTGAAGGGGAATCGGGCCTCATCTCGCGGCGAGGGGGAAGTCTCATGGTTTTTTGCGAGTTGTGGCCGGAACTTGGGGTATATTCTCGAGTTACGACAGGGAGGGCCCTTCCAGACACGTGTTTGTTCAGCGACGTCAGGACTCCTGCCTAGGTGCGAGGGACACCTCGGGATTCTCCTCGAGTCTTGGCAAGGCAATTGGGTCGCGTCTCCACGTGAGGCGGGAGACCCAGGGTCCCTTTCCACGTGCCACAGGGATCCTGGGACTCCTATCCATTTTCAAGAGGAGTCAGGCATCGCCACCTTTGAAAGCATTGATCTCCGCGCACCTCTCGAGTTTTCAAAGGATGTGAGGCCTCCGGACGCGATGAGGCGGAGAACTAGGTCTTTCTTGTGATCTCCACAGGTGATTCAGACATCCCTTCGTCTTGGGAGATGCAAGACGAGCCTGCATTCAATTCACTGCAGGGATATCCGGCCTTACCTAAGTCAGAGCATCTCGGTGTCCATTCCACTTGAGGCCACAAACTCAGGGTCCCTCTCACATACCTGTAGCTGAGAGAAGCCTCGTCTTGAGGTGCTTGTGAAAAGTTGGTATTCCTCTTGAGTCGAAGCCAGGGACTAAGCTCTCATCTCGAGTTGATTTGGGGTCCATGGAGCCCTTTCGTGTTGCTACAGGGACCTCAGGATCCCTCTAGACTTGAGACAGTGATCTTGGGTTTTCTCTGGAGTGCCATCAAGGAAATCAAGTCTCCTTTCACGTTTGATGTGGAACACGGAATTGCTCTACACACAGTGCAGTGGAATCGGGCCTCATCTCGTGGCGAGGGGGACGTCTCATGGTTTTTCTCGAGTTGCTTCCGGAACCTGGGGTATATTCTCGTGTTACAACATGGAGGGCCCTTCCAGACACGTGATAGGTGCGAGGGACACCTTCGGATTCTCCACGAGTCTTGGCATGGCAATTGGGACGCGTCTCCTCGTGAGGCGGGAGACCCAGGGTCCCTTTCCACGTGCCACAAGGATCCTGGGTCTCCTATCCATTTTCAAGAGTAGTCAGGAATCGTCTCCTTCATAAGTATTGATCTCCGCGGACCTCTCGAGTTTTCAAAGGATGTGAGGCCTCCGGTCGCGATGAGCCGGAGAACTAGGTCTTTCTCTGTGCTCTCCACAGTGGATTCAGACATCCCTTCGCTTGGGAGATGCAAGACGAGCCTGCATTCAATTCACTGCAGTGATATCCTGCCTTACTTCGAGTCAGAGCATCTCGGTGTCCATTCTACTTGATGCCACAAACTCAGGGTCCCTCTCACATACCTGTAGCTGAGAGAAGCCTCCTCTTGAGGTGCTTGTGGAAAGTTGGTATTCCTCTTGGTCGAAGCCAGGGACTAATCTTTCATCTCGAGTTGATTTGGGGTCCACGGAGCCCTTTCGTGTTGCTACACTTATTTTAGGATCCCTCTAGACTTGAGACAGTGATCTTGGGTTTTCTCTGGAGTGCCATCAAGGAAATCAAGGCTCCTTTCACGTTTGATGTGGAACACGGAATTGCTCTGCCCGCAGTGCAGGGGATTCGGGCCTCATCTCGCGGCGAGGGGGAAGTCTCATGGTTTTTCTCGAGTTGCGTCCGGAACCTGGGGTATATTCTCGAGTTACGACAGTGAGGGCCCTTCCAGACACGTGTTTGTTCAGCGACGTCAGGACTCCTCCCTAGGTGCGAGGGACACCTCGGCAATCTCCTCGAGTCTTGACATGGCAATTGGGACGCGTCTCCACGTGAGGCGGGAGACCCAGCGTCCCTTCCCACGTGCCACAGGGATCCTGGGACTCCTATCCATTTTCAAGAGGAGGCAGGCATCGTCTCCTTTGAAAGCATTGATCTCGGCGGACGTCTCGAGTTTTCAAAGAATATGAGGCCTCCAGTCACGAAAAGGTGGAGAACTAGGGCTTCTCTGTCGTCTCCACAGGGGATTCAGACATCCCTTCGTCTTGGGAGATGCAAGACGAGCCTGCATTCAATTCACTGCAGGGATATCCGGTCTTACTTCGAGTCAGAGCATCTCGGTGTCCATTCCACTTGAGGCCACAAACTCAGGGTCCCTCTCACATACCTGTAGCTGAGAGAAGCCTCCTCTTGAGGTGCTTGTGGAAAGTTGGTATTCCTCTTGAGGCGAAGCCAGGGACTAATCTCTCATCTCGAGTTGATTTGGGGTCCAGGGAGCCCTTTCTTGTTGCTCCAGTGAGCTCAGGATCCCTCTAGACTTGAGACAGTGATCTTGCGTTTTCTCTGTTGTGCCATCAAGGAAATCAAGGCTCCTTTCACGTTTGATGTGGAACACGGAATTGCTCTGCACGCAGTGCAGGGGAATCGGGCCTCATCTCGCGGCGAGGGGGAAGTCTCATGGTTTTTCTCGAGTTGCGGCCAGAACCTGGGGTATATTCTCGAGTTCCGACGGGGAGGGCCCTTCCAGACACGTGTTTGTTCAGCGACGTCAGGACTCCTGCCTAGGTGCGAGGGACACCTCGGGATTCTCCCCGAGTCTTGGCATGGCAATTGGGAAGCGTTTCCACGTGAGGCGGGAGACCCAGGGTCCCTTTCCACGTGCCACAGGGATCCTGGGACTCCTATCCATTTTCAAGAGGAGTCAGGCATCGTCTCCTTTGGAAGCATTGATCTCCGCGGACCTCTCGACTTTTCAAAGGATGTGAGGCCTCCGGTCGCGATGAGGCGGAGAACTAGGTCTTTCTCTGTGGTTTCCACAGGGGATTCAGACATCCCTTCGTCTTGGGAGATGCAAGACAAACCTGCATTCATTTCACTGCAGGGATATCTGGCATTACTTCGAGTCACGGCATATCGGTGTCCATTCCACTGGAGGCCATAAACTCAGGGTCCCTATCACATACCTGTAGCTGAGAAAAGCCTCCTCTTGAGGTGCTTGTGGAAAGTTGGTATTCCTCTTGAGTCGAAGCCAGGGACTAAGCTCTCATCTCGAGTTGATTTGGGGTCCACGGAGCCCTTTCGTGTTGCCACAGTGACCTCATGATCCCTATAGACTTGAGACAGTGATCTTGGGTTTTCTCTGGAGTGCCATCAAGGAAATCAAGGCTCCTTTCACGTTTGATGTGGAACACGGAATTGCTCTGCACGCAGTGCAGGGGAATCGGGCCTCATCTCGCGGCGAGGGGGAAGTCTCATGGTTTTTCTCGAGTTGCGGCCGGAACCTGGGGTATATTCTCGAGTTACGACGGGGAGGGCCCTTCCAGATACGTGTTTGTTCAGCGACGTCAACACTCCTGCCTAGGTGCGAGGGACAACTCGGGCTTCTCCACGAGTCTTGGCATGGCATTTGGGACGCGTCTCCACGTGAGGCGGGAGACCCAGGGTCCCTTCCCACGTGCCACAGGGATCCTGGGACTCCTATCCATTTTGAAGAGGAGTCAGGCATCGTCTCCTTTGGAAGCATTGATCTCCGGGGACCTCTCGAGTTTTCAAAGGATGTGAGGCTTCCGGTCGCGATGAGGGGGAGAACTAGTTCTTTCTCTGTCGTCTCCACAGGGGATTCAGACATCCCTTCCTCTTGGGAGATGCAAGACGAGCCTGCATTCAATTCACTGCAGGGATATCCAGCCTTAGTTCGAGTCAGAGCCTGTCGGTGTCCATTCCACTGGAGGCCACAAACTCAGGGTCCCTCTCACATACCTGTAGCTGAGAGAAGCCTCCTCTTGAGGTGCTTGTGGAAAGTTGGTGTTCCTCTTGAGTCGAAGCCAAGGACTAAGTTCTCATCTCGAGTTGACTTGGGGTCCACGGAGCCCTTTCGTGTTGCTCCAGTGACCTCAGGATCCTTCTAGACTTGAGACAGTGATCTTGGGTTTTCTCTGCAGTGCCATCAAGGAAATCAAGGCTCCTTTCACGTTTGATGTGGAACACGGAATTGCTCTGCACGCAGTGCAGGGGATTCGGGCCTCATCTCGCGGCGAGGGGGAAGTCTCATGGTTTTTCTCGAGTTGCGGCCGGAACCTGGGGTATATTCTCGAGTTACGACAGTGAGGGCCCTTCCAGACACGTGTTTGTTCAGCGACGTCAGGACTCCTGCCTAGGTGCAAGGGACAACTCGGCATTCTCCTCGAGTCTTGACATGGCAATTGGGACGCGTCTCCACTTGAGGCGGGAGACCCAGCGTCCATTCCCACGTGCCACAGGGATCCTGGGACTCCTATCCATTTTCAAGAGGAGTCAGGCATCGTCTCCTTTGAAAGCATTGATCTCCGCGGAGGTCTCGAGTTTTCAAAGAATGTGAGGCCTCCAGTCACGAAAAGGTGGAAAACTAGGGCTTCTCTGTCGTCTCCACAGGGGATTCAGACATCTCTTCGTCTTGCGAGATGCAAGACGAGCCTGCATTCAATTCACTTCAGGGATATCCGGTCTTACTTCGAGTCAGAGCATCTCGGTGTCCATTCCACTTGAGGCCACAATCTCAGGGGCCCTCTCACATACCTGTAGCTGAGAGAAGCCTCCTCTTGAGGTGCTTGTGGAAAGTTGGTATTCCTCTTGAGGCGAAGCCAGGGACTAAGCTCTCATTTCGAGTTGATTTGGGGTCCACGGAGCCCTTTCGTGTTGCTCCAGTGACCTCAGGATCCCTCTAGACTTGAGACAGTGATTCTGGGATTTCTCTGGAGTGCCATCAAGGAAATCAAGGCTCCTTTCAGGTTTGATGTGGAACACGGAATTGCTCTGCACGCAGTGAAGGGAATTCGGGCCTCATCTCGCGGCGAGGGGGAAGTCTCATAGTTTTTCTCGAGTTGCGGCCGGAACCTGGGGTATATTCTCGAGCTACAACAGTGAGGGCCCTTCCAGACACGTGTTTGTTCAGCGACGTCAGGACTCCTGCCTAGGTGCGAGGGACAACTCGGGATTCTCCTCGAGTCTTAACATGGCAATTGGAACGCGTCTCCACGTGAGGCGGGAGACCCAGTGTCCCTTAAACGTACCACAGGGAAGCTGGAACTCCTATCCATTTTCAAGAGGAGTCAGGCATCGTCTCCTTTGGAAGCATTGATCTCCACGGACCTCTCGAGTTTTCAAAGGATGTGAGGCCTCCGGTCGTGATGAGGCGGAGGACTAGGTCTTTCTCTGTGGTCTCCACAGGGGATTCAGACATCCCTTCGTCTTCGGAGATGCAAGACGAGCCTGCATTCAATTCACTGCAGGGATATCCGGCCTTACTTCGAGTCAGAAAATCTCGGTGTCCATTCCACTTGAGGCCAGAAACTCAGGGGCCCTCTCACATACCTGTAGCTGAGAGAAGCCTCTTCTTGAGGTGCTTGTGGAAAGTTGGTATTCCTCTTGAGGCGAAGCCAGGGACTAAGCTCTCATCTCGAGTTGATTTGGGGTCCACGGAGCCCTTTCGTGTTGCTCCAGTGACCTCAGGATCCCTGTAGACTTGAGACAGTGATCTTGGGTTTTCTCTGGAGTGCCGTCAAGGAAATCAAGGCTCCTTTCACGTTTGATGTGGAACACGGAATTGCTCTGCACGCAGTGCAGGGGATTCCGGCCTCATCTCGCGGCGAGGGGGAAGTCTCATGGTTTTTCTCGAGTTGCGGATGTAACCTGGGGTATATTCTCGAGTTACGACGGGAAGGGCCCTTCCAGACACGTGTTTGTTCAACGACGTCAGGACTCCTGCCTAGGTGCGAGGGACACCTCGGGATTCTCCTCGAGTCTTGGCATGGCAATTGGGACGCGTCTTCACGTGAGGCGGGAGACCCAGGGTCCCTTTCCAAGTGCCACAGGGATCCTGGGACTCCTATCCATTTTCAAGAGGAGTCAGGCATCGTCTCCTTTGGAAGCATAGATCTCCGCAGACCTCTCGAGTTTTCAAAGGATGTGAGGCCTCTGGTCGGGATGAGGCGGAGGGCTAGGTCTTTCTCTGTGGTCTCCACAGGGGATTCACACATCCCTTCGTCTTGGGAGATGCAAGACGAGCCTGCATTCAATTCACTGCAGGGATATCCGGCCTTAATTTTAGTCAGAGCATCTCTGTGTCCATTCCATTTGAGGCCACAAACTCAGGGTCCGTCTCACATACCTGTAGCTGAGAGAAGCCTCCTCTTGAGGTGCTTGTGGAAAGTTGGTATTCCTCTTGAGGCAAAGCCACGGACTAAGCTCTCATCTCGAGTTGATATGGGGTCCACGGAGACCTTTCGTGTTGCTCCAATGACCTCAGGATCCCTCTAGACTTGAGACAGTGATCTTGGGTTTTCTTTGGAGTGCCATCAAGGAAATCAAGGCTCCTTTCAAGTTTGATGTGGAACACGGAATTGCTCTGCACGCAGTGCAGGGGATTCGGGCCTCATCTCGCGGCGAGGGGGAAGTCTCATGGTTTTTCTCGAGTTGCGGCCGGAACCTGGGGTATATTCTCGAGTTACGACGGGGAGGGCCCTTCCAGACACGTGTTTGTTCAGCGACGTCAGGACTCCTGCCTAGGTGCGAGGGACACCTCGGGATTCTCCTCTAGTCTTGGCATGGCAATTGGGATGCGTCTCCACGTGAGGCGGGAGACCCAGGGTCCCTTTCCACGTGCCACAGGGATCCTGGGACTCCTATCCATTTTGAAGAGGAGTCAGGCATCGTCTCCTTTGGAAGCATTGATCTCCACGGACCTCTCGAGTTTTCAAAGGATGTGAGGACTCCGGTCGCGATGGGGCTGAGAACTAGGTCTTTCTCTGTGGTCTCCACAGGGGATTCAGCCATCCCTTCATCTTGGGAGATGCAAGACGAGCCTGCATTCAATTCACTGCAGGGATATCCGGCCTTACTTCGAGTCCGAGCATCTCGGTGTCCATTCCACTTGAGGCCACAAACTCAGGGTCCCTCTCACATACCTGTAGCTGAGAGAAGCCTCCTCTTGAGGTGCTTGTGAAAAGTTGGTATTCCTCTTGAGTCGAAGCCAGGGACTAAGCTCTCATCTCGAGTTGATTTGGGTTCCACGGAGCCCTTTCATGTTGCTCCACTGACCTCAGGATCCCTCTAGACTTGAGACAGTGAACCTGGGTTTTCTCTGCAGTGCCATCAAGGAAATCAAGGCTTCTTTCACGTTTGATGTGGAACACGGAATTGCTCTGCACGCAGTGCAGGGGAATCGGGTCTCATCTCACGGCGAGGGGGAAGTCTCATGGTTTTTCTCGAGTTGCGGCCCGAACCTGGGGTATATTCTCGAGTTACGACGCGGAGGGCCCTTCCAGACACGTGTTTGTTCAGCGACATCAGGACTCCTGCCTAGGTGCGAGGGACACCTCGGGATTCTCCTCGAGTCTTGGCATGGCAACTGGGACGCGTCTCCACGTGAGGCGGGAGACCCAGGTTCCCTTTCCACGTGCCACAGGGATCCTGGGACTCCTATCCATTTTCAAGAGGAGTCAGGCATCGTCTCCTTTGGAAGCATTGATCTCCGCGTACCTCTTGAGTTTTCAAAGGATGTGAGGACTCCGGTCGCGATGAGGTGGAGAACTAGGTCTTTCTCTGTGGTCTCCACAGGGGATTCAGAAATCCCTTTGTCTTGGGAGATGCAAGACGAGCCTGCATTCAATTCACTGTTGGGATATCCGGCCTTACTTCGACTCAGAGCATCCCGGAGTCCATTCCACTTGAGGCCACAAATTCAGGGTCCCTCTCAGATACCTGTAGCTGAGAGAAACCTCCACTTGAGGTGCTTGTGGAAAGTTGGTGTTCATCTTTAGTTGAAGTCAGGGACTAAGCTCTCATCTCGAGTTGATTTGGGGTCCACGGAGACCTTTCGTGTTGCTACAGTGACCTCAGGATCCCTCTAGACTTGAGACAGTGATCTTGGGTTTTCTCTGGAGTGCCATCAAGGAAATCAAGGCTCCGTTCACATGTAATGTGGAACACGGAATTCCTCTGCACGCAGTGTAGGGGAATCGGGCCTCATCTCGCAGCGAGGGGGCAGTCTCATGGTTTTTCTCGAGTTGCGGCCGGAACCTGGGGTATATTCTCGAGTTACGACGGGGAGGGCAATTCCAGACACGTGTGTGTTCAGCGACGTCAGGACTCCTGCCTAGGTGCGAGGGACACCTTGGGATTCTCCTCGAGTCTTGGCATGGCAATTGGGACGCATCTCCACGTGAGGCGGGAGACCCAGGGTCCCTTTCCAAGTTCCACAGGTATCCTGGAACTCCTATCCATTTTCAAGAGCAGCCAGGCATCTTCTCCTTTGGAAGCATTGATCTTCGCATACCTCTCGAATTTTCAAAGGATGTGAGGCCTCCGGTCGCGATGAGGCGGAAAATTAGGTCTTTCTCTGTGTTCTCCACAGGGGATTCAGACATCCCTTCATCTTCCGAGATGCAAGACGAGCCTGCATTCAATCACTGCAGGGATATCCGGCCTTACTTCGAGTCAGAGCATCTCGGTGTCCATTCCACTTGAGGCCACAAACTCAGGGTCCCTCTCACATACCTGTAGCTGAGAGAAGCCTCCTCTTGAGGTGCATGTGGAAATTTGGGATTCCTCTTGAGTCGAGGCAGAGACTAAGCTCTCATCTCGAGTTGATTTGGGGTCCACGGAGCCCTTTCGTGTTGCTCCAGTGACCTCAGGATCCCTCTAGACTTTAGACAGTGATCTTGGGTTTTCTCTGGAGTGCCATCAAGGAAATCAAGGCTTTTTTCACGTTTGATGTGGAACACGGAATTGCTCTGCACGCAGTGCAGGGGAATCGGGTCTCATCTCGCGGCGAGGGGGAAGTCTCATGGTTTTTCTCGAGTTACGGCGGGAACCTGGGGTATATTCTCGAGTTACGACGGGGAGGGCCCTTCCAGACACATGTTTCTTCAGCGACGTCAGGACTCCTGCCTAGGTGCGAGGGACACCTCGGGATTCTCCTCGAGTCTTGGCATGGCAATTGGGAGGCGTCTCCACGTGAGGCGGGAGACCCAGTGTCCCTTTCCACGTGCCACAGGGATCCTGGGACTCCTAACCATTTTCAAGAGGAGTCAGGCATCGTCTCCTTTGGAAGCATTGATCTCCGCGGACCTCTCGAGTTTTCAAAGGATGTGAGGCCTCCGGTCGCGATGAGTCGGAGGACTAGGTCTTTCTCTGTGGTCTCCACAGCGGATTCAGATATCCCTTCGTCTTGGGAGATGCAAGACGAGCCTGCATTCAATTTACTGCAGGGATATCCGTCCTTACGTCGAGTCAGAGCATCTCGGTGTCCATTCCACTTGAGGCCACAAACTTAGGGTCCCTCTCACATACCTGTAGCTGAGAGAAGCCTCCTCTTGAGGTGCTTGTGGAAAGTTGGGATTCCTCTTGAGTCGAAGACAGGGACTAAGCTCTCATCTCGAGTTGATTTGTGGTCCACGGAGCCCTTTAGTGTTGCTCCAGTGACCTCAGGATCACTCTAGACTTGACACAGTGAACTTGGGTGTTCTCTGGAGTGCCATCAAGGAAATCAAGGCTCCTTTCACGTTTGATGTGGAAAACGGAATTGCTCTGCACGCAGTGCAGGGGAATCGGGCCTCATCTCGCGGCGAAGTTGAAGTCTCATGGTTTTTCTCGAGTTGCGGCCGGAACCTGGGGTATATTCTCGAGTTACGACGGGGAGGGCCCTTCCAGACACGTGTTTGTTCAGCGACGTCAGGTCTCCTGCCTAGGTGCGAGGGACACCTCGGGATTCTCCTCGAGTCTTGGCATGGCAATTGGGACGCGTCTCCACGTGAGGCGGGAGACCCAGGGTCCCTTTCCACGTGCCACAGGGATCCTGGGACTCCTATCCATTTTCAAGAGGAGTCAGGCATCGTCTCCTTCGGAAGTATTGATATCCGCGGACCTCTCGAGTTTTCAAAGGATGTGAGGCCTCCGGTTGCGTTGAGGTGGAGGACTAGGTCTTTCTCTGTGGTCTCCACAGGGGATTCAGACAACCCTTCGTCTTGGGAGATCCAAGACGAGCCTGCATTCAATTCACTGCCGGGATATCCGGCCTTACTTCGAGTCAGAGCATCTCGGTGTCCATTCCACTTGAGGCCACAAACTCAGGGTCCCTCTCACATACCTGTAGCTGAGAGAAGCCTCCTCTTGAGGTGCTTTTGGAAAGCTGGTATTCCTCTTGAGTCGAAGCCAGGGACTAAGCTCTCATCTCGAGTTGATTTGTGGTCCACGGAGCCCTTTCGTATTGCTCCAGTGACCTCAGGATCCCTCTAGACTTGAGACAGTGAACTTGGGTATTCTCTGGAGTGCCATCAAGGAAATCAAGGCTCCTTTCACGTTTGATGTGGAACACGGAATTGCTCTGCACGCAGTGCAGGGGAATCGGGCCTAATCTCGCGGCGAGGGGGAAGTCTCATGGTTTTTCTCGACTTGCTGCCGCAACCTGGGGTATATTCTCGAGTTACGACGGGGAGGGCCCTTCCAGACACGTGTTTGTTCAGCGACGTCAGGACTCCTGCCTAGGTGCGAGGGACACCTCGGGATTCTCCTCGAGTCTTTGCATGGCAATTGGGACACGTCTCCACGTGAGACGGGAGACCCAGGGTCCCTTTCCACGTGCCACAGGGATCCTGGGACTCATATCCATTTTCATGAGGAGTCAGGCATCGTCTCCTTGGAAGTATTGATCTAGGCAGAGCTCTCGAGTTTTCAAAGGATATGAGGCCTCCGGTTGCGTTGAGGTGGAGGACTAGGTCTTTCTCTGTGGTCTCCACAGGGGATTCAGACAACCCTTCGTCTTGGGAGATGCAAGACGAGACTGCATTCATTCACTGCAGGGATATCCGGGCTTACTTCGAGTCAGAGCATCTCGGTGTCCATTCCACTTGAGGCCACAAACTCAGGGTCCCTCTCACATACCTGTAGCTGAGAGAAGCCTCCTCTTGAGGTGCTTGTGGAAAGTTGGTATTCCTCTTGAGTCGAAGCCAGGGACTAAGCTCTCATCTCGAGTTGATTTGGGGTCCACGGAGCCCTTTCGTGTTGCTCCTGTGACCTCAGGATCCCTCTAGACTTGAGACAGTGATCTTGGGTTTTCTCTGGAGTGCCATCAAGGAAATCAAGGCTCCTTTCACGTTTGATGTGGAACACGGAATTGCTCTGCACGCAGTCCAGGGGAATCGGGTCTCATGTAGCTGCGAGGGGGAAGTCTCATGGATTTTCTCGAGTTGCGGCCAGAACCTGGGGTATATTCTCGAGTTACGACGGGGAGGGCCCTTCCAGACACGTGTTTGTTCAGCGACGTCAGGACTCCTGCCTAGGAGCGAGGGACACCTCGGGATTCTCCTCGAGTCTTGGCATGGCAATTGGGACACGTCTCCACGTGAGGCGGGAGCCCAAGGGTCCCTTTCCACGTGCCACAGGGATCCTGGGACTCCTATCCATTTTCAAGAGGAGTCAGGCATCGTTTCCTTTGGAAGCATTGATCTCCGCGGACCTCTCGAGTTTTCAAAGGATGTGAGGACTCCGGTCGCGATGAGGCATAGAACTAGGTCTTTCTCTGTGGTGTCCACAGGGGATTCAGACATCCCTTCGTCTTGGGAGATGTAAGACGAGCCTGCATTCAATTCACTGCAGGGATATCCGGCCTTACATCGAGTCAGAGCATCTTGGTGTCCATTCCACTTGAGGCCAAAAATTCAGGGTCCCTTTCACATACATATAGCTGAGAGAAGCCTCCTCTTGAGGTGCTTGTGGAAAGCGGGTATTCCTCTTGAGTCGAAGCCAGGGACTAAGCTCTCATCTCGAGTTGATTTGGGGTCCACGGAGCACTCTCGTGTTGCTACAGTGACCTCAGTATCCCTCTAGACTTGAGACAGTGATCTTGGGTTTTCTCTGGAGTGCCATCAAGGAAATCAAGGATCCTTTCACGTTTGATGTGGAACAAGGAATTGCTCTGCACGCAGTGCAGGGGAATCGGGCCTCATCTCGCGGCGAGGGGGAAGTCTCATGGTTTTTCTCGAGTTGCGGCCGGAACCTGGGGTATATTCTCGAGTTCCGACGGGGAGGGCCCTTCCAGACACGTGTTTGTTCAGCGACGTCAGGACTCCTGCCTAGGTGCGAGGGACACCTCGGGATTCTCCTCTAGTCTTGGCATGGCAATTGGGATGCGTCTCCACGTGAGGCGGGAGACCCAGGGTCCCTTTCCACGTGCCACAGGGATCCTGGGACTCCTATCCATTTTGAAGAGGAGTCAGGCATCGTCTCCTTTTGAAGCATTGATCTCCACGGACCTCTCGAGTTTTCAAAGGATGTGAGGACTCCGGTCGCGATGGGGCTGAGAACTAGGTCTTTCTCTGTGGTCTCCACAGGGGATTCAGCCATCCCTTCATCTTGGGAGATGCAAGACGAGCCTGCATTCAATTCACTGCAGGGATATCCGGCCTTACTTCGAGTCCGAGCATCTCGGTGTCCATTCCACTTGAGGCCACAAACTCAGGGTCCCTCTCACATACCTGTAGCTGAGAGAAGCCTCCTCTTGAGGTGCTTGTGAAAAGTTGGTATTCCTCTTGAGTCGAAGCCAGGGACTAAGCTCTCATCTCGAGTTGATTTGGGGTCCACGGAGCCCTTTCATGTTGCTCCACTGACCTCAGGATCCCTCTAGACTTGAGACAGTGAACCTGGGTTTTCTCTGCAGTGCCATCAAGGAAATCAAGGCTTCTTTCACGTTTGATGTGGAACATGGAATTGCTCTGCACGCAGTGCAGGGGAATCGGGTCTCATCTCACGGCGAGGGGGAAGTCTCATGGTTTTTCTCGAGTTGCGGCCCGAACCTGGGGTATATTCTCGAGTTACGACGCGGAGGGCCCTTCCAGACACGTGTTTGTTCAGCGACATCAGGACTCCTGCCTAGGTGCGAGGGACACCTCGGGATTCTCCTCGAGTCTTGGCATGGCAACTGGGACGCGTCTCCACGTGAGGCGGGAGACCCAGGTTCCCTTTCCACGTGCCACAAGGATCCTGGGACTCCTATCCATTTTCAAGAGGAGTCAGGCATCGTCTCCTTTGGAAGCATTGATCTCCGCGTACCTCTTGAGTTTTCAAAGGATGTGAGGACTCCGGTCGCGATGAGGTGGAGAACTAGGTCTTTCTCTGTGGTCTCCACAGGGGATTCAGAAATCCCTTTGTCTTGGGAGATGCAAGACGAGCCTGCATTCAATTCACTGTTGGGATATCCGGCCTTACTTCGACTCAGAGCATCCCGGAGTCCATTCCACTTGAGGCCACAAATTCAGGGTCCCTCTCAGATACCTGTAGCTGAGAGAAACCTCCACTTGAGGTGCTTGTGGAAAGTTGGTGTTCCTCTTTAGTTGAAGTCAGGGACTAAGCTCTCATCTCGAGTTGATTTGGGGTCCACGGAGACCTTTCGTGTTGCTACAGTGACCTCAGGATCCCTCTAGACTTGAGACAGTGATCTTGGGTATTCTCTGGAGTGCCATCAAGGAAATCAAGGCTCCGTTCACATGTAATGTGGAACACGGAATTCCTCTGCACGCAGTGTAGGGGAATCGGGCCTCATCTCGCAGCGAGGGGGCAGTCTCATGGTTTTTCTCGAGTTGCGGCCGGAACCTGGGGTATATTCTCGAGTTACGACGGGGAGGGCAATTCCAGACACGTGTGTGTTCAGCGACGTCAGGACTCCTGCCTAGGTGCGAGGGACACCTCGGGATTCTCCTCGAGTCTTGGCATGGCAATTGGGACGCATCTCCACGTGAGGCGGGAGACCCAGGGTCCCTTTCCAAGTTCCACAGGTATCCTGGAACTCCTATCCATTTTCAAGAGCAGCCAGGCATCTTCTCCTTTGGAAGCATTGATCTCCGCGGACCTGTCGAGTTTTCAAAGGATGTGAGGTCTCCGGCCGCGATGATGCGGAGAACTAGGTCTTTCTCTGTGGTCTCCACAGGGGATTCAGACATCCCTTCGTCTTGGGAGATGCAAGACGAGCCTGCATTCAATTCACTGCAGGGATATCCGGCCGTATTTCAAGTCAGAGCATCTCGGTGTCCGTTCCACTTGAGGCCACAAACTCAGGGTCCCTCTCACATACCTGTAGCTGAGAGAAGCCTCCTCTTGAGGTGCTTGTGGAAAGTTGGTATTCCTCTTGAGTCGAAGCCAGGGACTAATCTCTCATCTCGAGTTGATTTGGGTTCCACGGAGCGCTTTCGTGTTGCTCCAGTGACCTCAGGGTCCCTCTAGACTTCAGACAGTGGTTTTGGGTTTTCTCTGGAGTACCATCAAGGAAATTAAGGCTCCTTTCCCGTTGGATGTGGAACACGGAATTGCTCTGCACGCAGTGCAGGGGAATCGGGCCTCATCTCGCGGCGAGGGGGAAGTCTCATGGTTTTACTTGAGTTGCGGCGGAACCTGGGGTATATTCTCGAGTTACGACGGGGAGGCCCCTTCCAGACACGTGTTTGTTCAGCGACGTCAGGACTCCTGCCTAGGTGCGAGGGACACCTCGGGATTCTCCTCGAGTCTTGGCATGGCAATTGGGATGCGTCTCCACGTGATGCACGAGACCCAGGGTCCCTTTCAAAGTGCGACAGGGATCCAGGGACTTGTATCCGTTTTCAAGAGGAGTCAGGCATCGTCTCCTTTGGAAGCATTGATCTCCGTGGACCTCTCGAGTTTTCAAAGGATGTGAGGCCTCCGGTCGCGATGAGGCGGAGAACTTGGTCTTTCTCTGTGGTATCCACATTGGATTCAGACACCCCTTCGCTTGGGAGATGCAAGACGAGCCTGCATTCAATTCACTGCAGGGATATCCAGCCTTACTTCGAGTCAGAGTATCTCGGTGTCCATTCCACTTGAGGCCACAAACTCAGGGTCCCCATCACATACCTGTAGCTGAGAGAAGCCTCCTCTTGAGGTGCTTGTGGAAAGTTGGTATTTCTCTTGATTCGAAGCCAGGGACTAAGCTCTCATCTCGAGTTGATTTGGGGTACACGGAGCCCTTTCGTGTTGCTACAGTGACCTCAAGATCCCTCCAGATTTGAGACAGTGATCTTGGCTTTTCTCTGCAGTAAAATCAAGGAAATCAAGACTCCTTTCACGTTTCATGAGGAACACGGAATTGCTCTGCACGCAGTGCAGGGGAATCGGACCTCATCTCGCGGCGAGTAGGAAGTCTCATTGTTTTTCTCGAGTTGCGCCCGGAACCTGTGGTATATTCTCGAGTTAGGAAGGGGAGGGCCCTTCCAGACACGTGTTTCTTCATCGACGTCAGGACTTCTGCCTAGGTGCGAGGGACACCTCGGGATGCTCCACAAGTCTTGGCATGGCAATTGGGACGCGTCTGCACGTGAGGCGCGAGTCCCAGGGTCCCTTTCCACGTGTCACAGGGATCCTGGGACTCCTATCCATTTTCAAGAGGAGTCAGGCATCTTGTCCTTTGGAAGCATTGATCTCCGCGGACCTCTCGAGTTTTCAAAGGATGTGAGGCCTCCGGTCGCTTTGAGGCGGAGGACTAGGTCTTTCTCTGTGCTCTCCACAGGGGAATCAGTCATCCCTTTGTCGGGAGATGCAAGACGAGCCTGCATTCTATTCACTGCAGGGATATCCGGCCTTACTTCGAGTCAGAGCATTTCGGTGTCCATTCCACTTGAGGCCACAAACTCAGGGTCCCTCTCACAACCTGTAGCTGAGAGAAGCCTCCTCTTGAGGTGCTTGTGGAAAGTTGGTATTCCTCTTGAGTCGAAGCCAGGGACTAAGCTCTCATCTCGAGTTGATTTGGGATCCACGCAGCACATTCGTGTTGCTCCAGAGACCTCAGCATCCCTCTAGACTTGAGACAGTGATCTTGGGTTTTCTCTAGAGTGCCATCAAGGAAATCAAGGCTCCTTTCACGTTTGATGTGGAACACGGAATTGCTGTCCTCACAGTGCAGGGGAATCGGGCCTCATCTCGCGGCGTGGGGGAAGTCTCATGGTTTTTCTCGAGTTGCGGCCGGAACCTGGGGTATATTCTCGAATTACGACGGGGAGGGCCCTTCCAGACACGTGTTTGTTCAGCGACGTCAGGACTCCTGCCTAGGTGCGAGGGACACCTCGGGATTCTCCTCTAGTCTTGGCATTGCAATTGGGACGGGTCTCCACGTGAGGCGGGAGACCCAGGGTCCCTTTCCACCTGCCACAGGGATCCTGGGACTCCTATCCATTTTCAAGAGGAGTCAGGCATCGTCTCCTTTGGTAGCATTGATCTCCGTGGACCTCTCGAGTTTTCAAAGGATGTGAGGCATCCGGTCTCGATGAGGCTGAGAACTAGGTCTTTCTCTGTGGTCTCCACAGGGGATTCAGACATCCCTTCGTCTTGGGAGATGCAAGACGAGCCTGCATTCAATTCACTGCAGGGATATCCGGCCTTACTTCGAGTCAGAGCATCTCGGTATCCATTCCACTTGAGGCCACAAACTCAGGGTCCCTCTCACATACCTGCAGCTGAGAGAAGCCTCCTCTTGAGGTGCTTGTGGAAAGTTGGTATTCCTCTTGAGTCGAATCCAGGGACTTAACTCTCATCTCGAGTTGATTTGGGGTCCACGGAGCCCTTTCGTGTTGCTCCAGTGACCTCAGGATCCCTCTAGACCTGAGACAGTGATCTTGGGTTTTCTCTGTAGTGCCAGCAAGGAAATCAAGGCTCCTTTTACGTTTGATGTGGAACACGGAATTGCTCTGCACGCACTGCAGGGGAATCGGGCCTCATTTCGCGGCGAGGGGGAAATCTCATGGTTTTTCTCGAGTTGAGGCCGGAACCTGGGGTATATTCTCGAGTTTCGACGGGTAGGCCCCTTCCAGAAACGTGTTTGTTCAGCGACGTCAGGACTCCTGCCTAGGTGCGAGGGACACCTCGGTATTCTCCTCGAATCTTGGCATGGCAATTGGGACGCGTCTCCACGTGAGGCGGGAGACCCAGGGTCCCTTTCCACGTGCCACAGGGATCCTGGGACTCCTATCCATTTTCAAGACGAGTCAGGCATCGTCTTCTTTGGAAGCATTGATCTCCGCGGACCTCTCGAATTTCAAAGGATGTAAGGCCTCCGGTCGCGATGAGGCGGTGGACTAAGACTTTCTCTGTGGTCTCCACAGGGGATTCAGACATCCCTTCGTCTTGGGAGATGCAGGACGAGCCTGCATTTAATTCACTGCAGGGATATCCGGCCTTACTTCCAGTCAGAGCATCTCGGTGTCCATTCCACTTGAGGCCACAATTTCAGGGTCCCTCTCACATACCTGTAGCTGACAGAGGCCTCCTCTTGAGGTGCTTGTGCAAAGTTGGTATTCCTCTTGAGTCGAAGTCAGGGACTAAGCTCTCATCTCGAGATGATTTGGAGTCCACGGAGAACTTTCTTTTTGCAACAGTGACCTCAGGATCCCTCTAGACTAGAGACAGTGACTTTTGGTTTTCTCTGGAGTGCCATCAAGGAAATCAAGGCTCCTTTCACGTTTGATGTGGAACACGGAATTCCTCTGCACGCAGTGCAGGGGAATCGGGCCTCATCTCGCGGCGAGGGGGAAGTCTCATGGTTTTTCTCGAGTTGTGGCCAGATCCTGGGGTGTATTCTCGAGTTACGACGAGGAGGGCCCTTCCAGACACGTGTTTGTTCAGCGACGTCAGGACTCCTGCCTAGGTGCGAGGGACACCTCGGGATTCTCCTCGAGTCTTGGCATGGCAATTGGGACCCGTCTCCACGTGAGGCGGGAGACCCAGTGTCCCTTTCAACGTGCCACAGGGACCCTCGGACTCCTATCTATTTTCAAGAGGAGTCAGGCATCGTCTCCTTTGGAAGCATTGATCTCCGCACACCTCTCGAGTTTTCAAAGGATGTGAGGCCTCCGGTCGCGATGAGGCTGAGGACTAGGTCTTTCTCTGTGGTCTCCACAGGGGATTCAGACATCCCTTCGTCTTGGGAGATGCAAGACGAGCCTGCTTTCAATTCACTGCAGGGATATCCGGCCTTACTTCGAGTCAGAGCATCACAGTGTCCATTCCACTTGAGGCCACAAACTCAGGGTCCCTCTCACATACCTGTAGCTGAGAGAAGCCTCCTCTTGAGGTGCTTGTGGAAAGTTGGTATTCCTCTTGAGTCGAAGCCAGGGACTAAGCTCTCATCTCGAGTTGATTTGGGGTCCACGGAGCCCTTTCCTGTTGGTCTTGTGACCTCAGGATCCCTCTAGACTTGAGACAGTGATCTTGGGTTTTCTCTGGAGTGCCATCAAGGAAATCAAGGCTCCTTTCACGTTTGATGTGGAACACGGAATTGCTCTGCACGCAGTCCAGGGGAATCGGGCCTCATCTCGCGGCGAGGGGGAAGTCTCATGGTTTTTCTCGAGTTGCGGCCGGAACCTGGGGTATATTCTCGAGTTACGACGGGGAGGGCCCTTCCAGACACGTGTTTGTTCAGCGACGTCAGGACTCCTGCGTAGGTGCGAGGGACACCTCGGGATTCTCCTCGAGTCTTGGCATGGCAATTTGGACGCGTCTCCACGTGAGGCGGGAGACCCAGGGTCCCTTTCCACGTGCCACAGGGATCCTGGGACTCTTATCCATTTTCAAGAGGAGTCAGGCATCGTCTCCTTTGGAAGCATTGATCTTCGCATACCTCTCGAATTTTCAAAGGATGTGAGGCCTCCGGTCGCGATGAGGCGGAAAATTAGGTCTTTCTCTGTGGTCTCCACAGGGGATTCAGACATCCCTTCATCTTCCGAGATGCAAGACGAGCCTGCATTCAATCACTGCAGGGATATCCGGCCTTACTTCGAGTCACAGCATCTCGGTGTCCATTCCACTTGAGGCCACAAACTCAGGGTCCCTCTCACATACCTATAGCTGAGAGAAGCCTCCTCTTGAGGTGCATGTGGAAAGTTGGGATTCCTCTTGAGTCGAGGCAGAGACTAAGCTCTCATCTCGAGTTGATTTGGGGTCCACGGAGCCCTTTCGTGTTGCTCCAGTGACCTCAGGATCCCTCTAGACTTGAGACAGTGATCTTGGGTTTTCTCTGGAGTGCCATCAAGGAAATCAAGGCTTTTTTCACGTTTGATGTGGAACACGGAATTGCTTTGCACGCAGTGCAGGGGAATCGGGTCTCATCTCGCGGCGAGGGGGAAGTCTCATGGTTTTTCTCGAGTTACGGCGGGAACCTGGGGTATATTCTCGAGTTACGACGGGGAGGGCCCTTCCAGACACGTGTTTTTTCAGCGACGTCAGGACTCGGGCCTAGGTGCGACGGACACCACGGGATTCTCGGCGAGTCTTGGCATGGCAATTGGGACGCGTCTCCACGTGAGGCGGGAGACCCAGGGTCCCTTTCCACATGCCACTGGGATCCTGGGACGCCTATCCATTTTCAAGAGGAGTCAGGCATCGTCTCCGTTGGAAGCATTGATCTCCGCGGACCTCTCCAGTTTTCAAAGGATGTGAGGCCTCCAGGTCGCGATGAGGCGGAGAACTAGGTCTTTCTCTGTGGTCTCCACAGGGGATTCAGACATCCCTTTGTCTTGGAAGATGCAAGACGAGCCTGCATTCAATTCACTGCAGAGATATCCGGCCTTACTTCGAGTCAGAGCATCTCGGTGTCCATTCGACTTGAGGCCACAAACTCAGGGTCCCTCTCACATACCTGTAGCTGAGAGAAGCCTCCTCTTGAGGTGCTTGTGTAAAGTTGGTAATCCTCTTGAGTCGAAGCCAGAAACTAAGCTCTCATCTCGAGTTGATTTGGTGTCCACGGAGCCCTTTCGTGTTGCTCCAGTGACCTCAGGATCCCTCTAGAATTGAGACAGTGATCTTGAGTTTTCTCTGGAGTGCCATCAAGGAAATCAAGGCTCCTTTCATATTTGATGTGGAACACGGAATTGCTCTGCACGCAGTGCAGGGGAATCGGGCCTCATCTCGCTGTGAGATTGAAGTCTCATGGTTTTTCTCGAGTTGCGGCCGGAACCTGGGGTATATTCTCGAGTAACGACGGGGAGGGCTCTTCCAGACATGTGTTTTTTCAGCGACGTCAGGACTCCTGTCTAGGTTACGAGTGACACCTCGGGATTCTCTTCGAGTCTTGGCATGGTAATTGGGACCCGTCTCCACGTGAGGCGGGAGACCCAGGGTCCCTTTCCACGTGCCACAGGGATCCTGGGACTCCTATCCATTTTCAAGAGGAGTCAGGCATCGTCTCCTTTGGAAGCATTGATCTCCGGGGACGTCTCGAGTTTTCAAAGGATGTGAGGCCTCCGTCAGCGATGAGGCGGAGAACTAGGTCTTTCTCTGTGGTCTCCACAGGGGATTCAGACATCCCTTCGTCTTGGGAGATGCAAGACGAGCCTGCATTCAATTCACTGCAGGGATATCCGGCCTTACTTTGAGTCAGAGCATCTCGGTGTCCATTCCACTTGAGGCCACAAACTCAGGGTCCCTCTCACATACCTGTAGCTGAGAGAAGCCCCTCTTGAGGTAGTTGCAGAAAGTTGGTATTCCTCTTGAGTCGAAGCCAGGGACTAAGCTCTCATCTCGAGTTGATTTGGATTCCACAGAGCCCTTTCGTGTTGCTAAAGTGACCTCAGGATCTCTCTAGACTTGAGACAGTGATCTTGGGTTTTCTCTGGAGTGCCATCAAGGAAATCAAGGCTCCTTTCACGTTTGATGTGGAACACGGAATTGCTCTGCACGCAGTGCAGGGGAATCGGGCCTCATCTCGCGGCGAGGGGGAAATCTCATGGTTTTTCTCGAGTTGCGGCCGGAACCTGGGGTATATTCTCGAGTTACGACGGGGAGGGCCCTTCCAGACACGTGTTTGTTCAGCGACGTCAGGTCTCCTGCCTAGGTGCGAGGGACACCTCGGGATACTCCTCGAGTCTTGGCATGGCAATTGGGACGCGCCTCCACTTGAGGCGGGAGACCCAGGGTCCCTTTCCACGTGCCATAGGGATCCTGGGACTCCTATCCATTTTCAAGAGGAGTCAGGCATCGTCTCCTTTGGAAGCATTGATCTCCGCATACCTCTCGAATTTTCAAAGAATGTGAGGCCTCCGGTCGCGATGAGGCGGAGAACGAGGTCTTTCTCTGTGGTCTCCACAGGTGATTCAGACATCCCTTCGTTTGGGAGATGCAAGACGAGCCTGCATTCAATTCACTGCAGGGATATCCGGCCTTACTTCGAGTCAGAGCATCTCGGTGTCCATTCCACTTGAGGCCACAAACTCAGGGTCCCTCTCACATACCTGTAACTGAGAGAAGCCTCCTCTTGAGGTGCTTGTGGAAACTTGGTATTCCTCTTGAGTGGAAGCCATGGACTAAGCTCTCATCTAGAGTTGATTACGGGTCCATGCAGCCCTTTCGTGTTGCCCCAGTGACCTCAGGATCCCTCTAGACTTGAGACAGTGATCTTGGGTTTTCTCTGGAGTGCCATCAAGGAAATCAAGGCTCCTTTCACGTTTGATGTGGAAAACGGAATTGCTCTGCATGCAGTGCAGGGGAATCGGGCCTCAACTTGCCGCGAGGGGGAAGTCTCATGGTTTTGCTCAAGTTGCGGCCGGAACCTGGGGTATATTCTGGACTTACGACGGGGAGGGCCCTTCCAGACACGTGTTTGTTCAGCGACGTCAGGACTCCTGCCTAGGTGCGAGGGATACCTCGGGATTCTCCTCGAGTCTTGGCATGGCAATTGGGATGCGTCTCCACGTGAGGCGGGAGACCCAGGGTCCCTTTCCACGTGCCACAGGGATCCTGGGACTCCTATCCATTTTCAAGAGGAGTCAGGCATCGTCTCCTTTGGAAATACATTGATCTCCGCCGGCCTCTCCAGTTTTCAAATGATGTGAGGCCTCCGGGCGCGATGAGGTGGAGGACTAGGTCTTTCTCTGTGGTCTCCACAGGGGATTCAGACATCCCTTCATCTTGGGAGATGCAAGACGAGCCTGCACTCAATTCACTGCAGGGATATCCGGCCTTACTTCGAGTCAGAGCATCTCGGTGTCCATTCCACATGAGGCCACAAACTCAGGGTCCCTCTCACATACCTGTAGCTGAGAGAAGCCTCCTCTTGAGGTGCTTGTGGAAAGTTGGTATTCCTCTTGAGTCGAAACCAGGGACTAAGCTCTCATCTCGAGTTGATTTGGGGTCCACGGAGCCCTTTCGTGTTGTTCCAGTGACCTCAGGATCCCTCTAGACTTGACACAGTGATCTTGGATACTCTCTGGAGTGCCATCAAGGAAATCAAGGCTCCTTTCACGTTTGATGTGGAACACGGAATTGCTCTGCACGCAGTGCAGGGGAATCGGGCCTCATCTCGCGGCGAGGGGGAAGTCTCATGGTTTTTCTCGAGTTGCAGCCGGAACCTGGGGTATATTCTCGAGTTACGACGGGGAGGGCCCTTCCAGACACGTGTTTGTTCAGCGACGTCAGGACTCCTGCCTAGGTGCGAGGGACACCTCGGGATTCTCCTCGAGTCTTGGCATGGCAATTGGGACGCGTCTCCTCGTGAGACGGCAGACCCAGGGTCCCTATCCACGTGCCCCACGGATCCTGGGAGTCCTATCCATTTTCAAGAGAAGTCAGGCATCGTCACCTTTGGAAGCATTGATCTCCGCAGACCTCTCGAGTTTTCAAAAGATGTGAGGCCTCCGGTCGCGATGAGGCGGAGAACTAGGTCTTTCTCTGTGGTCTCCACAGGGGATTCAGACATCCCTTCGTCTTGGGAGATGCAAGACGAGCCTGCATTCAATTCACTGCAGGGATATCCGGCCTTACTTCGAGTCGAGCATCTAGGTGTCCATTGCACTTGAGGCCACAAACTCAGGGTCCCTCTCACATACCTGTAGCTGAGAGAAGCCTCCTCTTGAGGTGCTTTTGGAAAGTTGGTATTCCTCTTGAGTCGAAGCCAGGGACTAAGCTCCCATCTCGAGTTGATTTGGGGTCCACGGAGCCCTTTCATTTTGCTCCAGTGACCTCAGGATCCCGCTAGACTTGAGACAGTGATCTTGGATACTCTCTGGAGTGCCATCAAGGAAATCAAGGCTCTTTTCATTTTTGATGTGGAATACGGAATTGCTCTGCATGCAGTGCAGGGGAATCGGGCCTCATCTCGCGGCGAGGCGTAAGTCTCATGGTTTTTCTCGAGTTGCGGCCAGAACCTGGGGTATATTCTCGAGTTATGACGGGGAGGGCCCTCCCAACACGGGTTTGTTCAGCGACGTGAGGACTCCTGCCTAGGTGCGAGGGACACCTCGGGATTCTCCTCGAGTCTTGGCATGGCAATTTGGACGCGTCCCCACGTCACGCGGGAGACCCAGGGTCCCTTTCCACGTGCCACAGGGATCCTGGGACTCCTATCCATTTTCAAGAGGAGTCAGGCATCGTCTACTTTGGAAGCATTGATCTCCGCAGACCTCTCGAATATTCAAAGGATGTGAGGCCTCCCGTCGCGATGAGGCGGAGGACTAGGTCTTTCTCTGTCGTCTCCACAGCGGATTCAGACATCCCTTCGTCTAGGGAGATGCAAGACGAGCCTGCATTCAATTCACTGCAGGGATATCCAGCCTTACTTTGAGTCAGAGCATCTCGGTGTCCATTCCACTTGAGGCCACAAACTCAGGGTCCCTCTCACATACCTGTAGCTGAGAGAAGCCTCTTCTTTAGGTGCTTGTGGAAAGTTGGTATTCCTCTTGAGTCGAAGCCAGGGACTAAGCTCTCATCTCGAGTTGATTTCGGGTCCACGGAGCCCTTTCGTGTTGCTCCAGTGACCTCAGGATCCCTCTAGACTTGAGACAGTGATCTTGGGTTTTCTCTGGAGTGCCATCAAGGATATCAAGGCTCCTTTCACGTTTGATGTGGAACACGGAATTGCTCTACACGCAGTGCAGGGGAATCCGGTCTCATCTCGCGGCGAGAGGGAAATCTCATGGTTTTTTTCGAGTTGCGGCCGGAACCTGGGGTATATTCCCGAGTTACGACGGGGAGGGCCCTTCCAGACACGTGTTTGTTCAGCGACGTCAGGACTCCTGCCTAGGTGCGAGGGACACCTCGGAATTCTCCTCGAGTCTTGGCATGGCAATTGGGACGCTTCTCCAAGTGAGGCGGGAGACCCAGGGTCCCTTTCCACGTGCCACAGGTATCCTGGGACTCCTATCCATTTTCAAGAGGAGTCAGGCATCGTCTCCTTTGGAAGCATTGATCTCCGTGGACCTCTCTAGTTTTCAAAGGATGTGAGGCCTGCGGTCGCAATGAGGCGGAGAACTCGGTCTTTCTCTGTGGTCTCCACAGGGGATTCAGACATCCCTTCGTCTTGGGAGATGCAAGACGAGCCTGCATTCAATTCACTGCAGGGATATGTGGCCTTACTTCGAGTCAGAGCATCTCGGTGTCCATTCCACTTGAGGCCACAAACTCAGAGTCCCTCTCACATACCTGTAGCTGAGAGAAGCCTCCTCTTGAGGTGCTTGTGGAAAGTTGGTATTCCTCTTGAGTCGACGCCAGGGACTAAGCTCTCATCTCGAGTTGATTTGGGGTCCACGGAGCCGTTTCGTGTTGCTCCAGTGACCTCAGGATCCCTCTAGACTTCAGACAGTGATCTTGGGTTTTCTCTGGAGTGCCATCAAGGAAATCAAGGCTCCTTTCACGTTTGATGTGGAACACGGAATTGCTCTGCACGCAATGCAGGGGAATCGGGCCTCATCTCGCGGCGAGGGGGAAATCTCATGGTTTTTCTCGATTTGCGGCCAGAACCTGGGGTATATTCTCGAGTTACGACGGGGAGGGCCCTTCCAGACACGTGTTTGTTCAGCGCCGTGAGGACTCATGCCTAGGTGCGAGGGACACCTCGGGATTCTCCTCGAGTCTTGGCATGGCAATTTGGACGCGTCTCCACGTCACGCGGGAGACCCAGGGTCCCTTTCCCCGTGCCACAGTGATCCTGGGACTCCTATCCATTTTCAAGAGGAGTCAGGCATCGTCTCCTTTGGAAGCATTGGTCTCCGCATACCTCTCGAATTTTCAAAGGATGTGAGGCCTCCGGTCGCGATGAGGCGGAGGACTAGGTCTTTCTCTGTCGTCTCCACAGCGGATTCAGACATCCCTTTGTCTTGGGAGATGCAAGACGAGCCTGCATTCAATTCACTGCAGGGATATCCGGGCTTACTTCGAGTCAGAGCATCTCGGTGTCCATTCCACTTGAGGCCACAAACTCAGGGTCCCTCTCACATACCTGTAGCTGAGAGAAGCCTCCTCTTTAGGTGCTTGTGGAAAGTTGGTATTCCTCTTGAGTCGAAGCCAGGGACTAAGCTCTCATCTCGAGTTGATTTCGGGTCCACGGAGCCCTTTCGTGTTGCTCCAGTGACCTCAGGATCCCTCTAGACTTGAAACAGTGATCTTGGGTTTTCTCTGGAGTGCCATCAAGGAAATCAAGGCTCCTTTCACGTTTGATGTGGAACACGGAATTGCTCTACACGCAGTGCAGGGGAATCCGGTCTCATCTCGCGGCGAGGGGGAAGTCTCATGGTTTTTCTGGAGTTGCGGCCGGAACCTGGGGTATATTCTCGAGTTACGACGGGGAGGGCCCTTCCAGACACGTGTTTGTTCAGCGATGTCAGGACTCCTGCCTAGGTGCGAGGGACACCTCGGGATTCTCTTCGAGTCTTGGCATGGCAATTGGGACGCATATCCACGTGAGGCGGGAGACCCAGGTTCCCTTTCCACGTGCCACAGGGATCCTGGGACTCCTATCCATTTTCAAGAGGAGTCAGGCTTCGTTTCCTTTGGAAGCATTGATCTCCGCGGACCTCTCGAGTTTTCAAAGGATGTGAGGCCTCCGGTCGCGATGAGGCGGAGGAGTAGGTCTTTCTCTGTGGTCTCCACAGCGGATTCAGACATCCCTTCGTCTTGGGAGATGCAAGACGAGCCTGCATTCAATTCACTGCAGGGATATCCGGCCTTACTTCGAGTCAGAGCATCTCGGTGTCCATTCCACTTGAGGCCACAAACTGGGGGTCCCTCAAATATACCTGTAGCTGAGAGAAGCCTCCTCTTGAGGTGCTTGTGGAAAGTTGGTATTCCTCTTGAGTCTAAGCCAGGGACTAAGCTCTCATCTCGAGGTGATTTGGGGTCCAGGGATCCCTTTCCTGTTAGTCCAGTGACCTCAGGATCCCTCTAGACTTGAGACAGTGATCTTGGGTTTTCTCTGGAGTGCCATCAAGGAAATCAAGGCTCCTTTCACGTTTGATGTGGAACACGGAATTGCTCTGCATGAAGTTCAGGGGAATCGTGCTTCAACTCGCTGCGAGGGGGAAACCTCATGGTTTTTCTCGAGTTGCGGCCCGAACCTGGGGTATATTCTCGAGTTACGACGGGGAGGGCCCTTCCAGACACGTGTTTGTTCAGCGACGTCAGGACTCCTGCCTAGGTGCGAGGGACACCTCGGAATTCTCCTCGAGTCTTGGCATGGCAATTTGGACGCGTCTCCACGTCACGCGGGAGACCCAGGGTCCCTTTCCACGTGCCACAGGGATCCTGGGACTCCTATCCATTTTCAAGAGGAGTCAGGCATCGTCTCCTTTGGAAGCATTGATCCGCAGACCTCTCGAATATTCAAAGGATGTGAGGCCTCCGGTCGCGATGAGGCGGAGGACTAGGTCTTTCTCTGTCGTCTCCACAGCGGATTCAGACATCCCTTCGTCTAGGGAGATGCAAGACGAGCCTGCATTCAATTCACTGCAGGGATATCCAGCCTTACTTTGAGTCAGAGCATCTCGGTGTCCATTCCACTTGAGGCCACAAACTCAGGGTCCCTCTCACATACCTGTAGCTGAGAGAAGCCTCCTCTTGAGGTGCTTGTGGAAAGTTGGTATTCCTCTTGAGTCGAAGCCAGGGACTAAGCTCTCATCTCGAGTTGATTTGGGGTCCACGGAGCCCTTTCCTGTTGGTCTTGTGACCTCAGGATCCCTCTAGACTTGAGACAGTGATCTTGGGTTTTCTCTGGAGTGCCATCAAGGAAATCAAGGCTCCTTTCACGTTTGATGTGGAACACGGAATTGCTCTGCACGCAGTCCAGGGGAATCGGGCCTCATCTCGCGGCGAGGGGGAAGTCTCATGGTTTTTCTCGAGTTGCGGCCGGAACCTGGGGTATATTCTCGAGTTACGACGGGGAGGGCCCTTCCAGACACGTGTTTGTTCAGCGACGTCAGGACTCCTGCGTAGGTGCGAGGGACACCTCGGGATTCTCCTCGAGTCTTGGCATGGCAATTTGGACGCGTCTCCACGTGAGGCGGGAGACCCAGGGTCCCTTTCCACGTGCCACAGGGATCCTGGGACTCTTATCCATTTTCAAGAGGAGTCAGGCATCGTCTCCTTTGGAAGCATTGATCTTCGCATACCTCTCGAATTTTCAAAGGATGTGAGGCCTCCGGTCGCGATGAGGCGGAAAATTAGGTCTTTCTCTGTGGTCTCCACAGGGGATTCAGACATCCCTTCATCTTCCGAGATGCAAGACGAGCCTGCATTCAATCACTGCAGGGATATCCGGCCTTACTTCGAGTCACAGCATCTCGGTGTCCATTCCACTTGAGGCCACAAACTCAGGGTCCCTCTCACATACCTGTAGCTGAGAGAAGCCTCCTCTTGAGGTGCATGTGGAAAGTTGGGATTCCTCTTGAGTCGAGGCAGAGACTAAGCTCTCATCTCGAGTTGATTTGGGGTCCACGGAGCCCTTTCGTGTTGCTCCAGTGACCTCAGGATCCCTCTAGACTTGAGACAGTGATCTTGGGTTTTCTCTGGAGTGCCATCAAGGAAATCAAGGCTTTTTTCACGTTTGATGTGGAACACGGAATTGCTTTGCACGCAGTGCAGGGGAATCGGGTCTCATCTCGCGGCGAGGGGGAAGTCTCATGGTTTTTCTCGAGTTACGGCGGGAACCTGGGGTATATTGTCGAGTTACGACGGGGAGGGCCCTTCCAGGCACGTGTTTGTTCAGCGACGTCAGGACTCGGGCCTAGGTGCGACGGACACCACGGGATTCTCGGCGAGTCTTGGCATGGCAATTGGGACGCGTCTCCACGTGAGGCGGGAGACCCAGGGTCCCTTTCCACATGCCACTGGGATCCTGGGACGCCTATCCATTTTCAAGAGGAGTCAGGCATCGTCTCCGTTGGAAGCATTGATCTCCGCGGACCTCTCCAGTTTTCAAAGGATGTGAGGCCTCCAGGTCGCGATGAGGCGGAGAACTAGGTCTTTCTCTGTGGTCTCCACAGGGGATTCAGACATCCCTTTGTCTTGGAAGATGCAAGACGAGCCTGCATTCAATTCACTGCAGAGATATCCGGCCTTACTTCGAGTCAGAGCATCTCGGTGTCCATTCCACTTGAGGCCACAAACTCAGGGTCCCTCTCACATACCTGTAGCTGAGAGAAGCCTCCTCTTGAGGTGCTTGTGTAAAGTTGGTAATCCTCTTGAGTCGAAGCCAGAAACTAAGCTCTCATCTCGAGTTGATTTGGTGTCCACGGAGCCCTTTCGTGTTGCTCCAGTGACCTCAGGATCCCTCTAGAATTGAGACAGTGATCTTGAGTTTTCTCTGGAGTGCCATCAAGGAAATCAAGGCTCCTTTCATATTTGATGTGGAACACGGAATTGCTCTGCACGCAGTGCAGGGGAATCGGGCCTCATCTCGCTGTGAGATTGAAGTCTCATGGTTTTTCTCGAGTTGCGGCCGGAACCTGGGGTATATTCTCGAGTAACGACGGGGAGGGCCCTTCCAGACATGTGTTTTTTCAGCGACGTCAGGACTCCTGTCTAGGTTACGAGTGACACATCGGGATTCTCTTCGAGTCTTGGCATGGTAATTGGGACCCGTCTCCACGTGAGGCGGGAGACCCAGGGTCCCTTTCCACGTGCCACAGGGATCCTGGGACTCCTATCCATTTTCAAGAGGAGTCAGGCATCGTCTCCTTTGGAAGCATTGATCTCCGGGGACGTCTCGAGTTTTCAAAGGATGTGAGGCCTCCGTCAGCGATGAGGCGGAGAACTAGGTCTTTCTCTGTGGTCTCCACAGGGGATTCAGACATCCCTTCGTCTTGGGAGATGCAAGACGAGCCTGCATTCAATTCACTGCAGGGATATCCGGCCTTACTTCGAGTCAGAGCATCTCGGTGTCCATTCCACTTGAGGCCACAAACTCAGGGTCCCTCTCACATACCTGTAGCTGAGAGAAGCCCCTCTTGAGGTAGTTGCAGAAAGTTGGTATTCCTCTTGAGTCGAAGCCAGGGACTAAGCTCTCATCTCGAGTTGATTTGGATTCCACAGAGCCCTTTCGTGTTGCTAAAGTGACCTCAGGATCTCTCTAGACTTGAGACAGTGATCTTGGGTTTTCTCTGGAGTGCCATCAAGGAAATCAAGGCTCCTTTCACGTTTGATGTGGAACACGGAATTGCTCTGCACGCAGTGCAGGGGAATCGGGCCTCATCTCGCGGCGAGGGGGAAGTCTCATGGTTTTTCTCGAGTTGCGGCCGGAACCTGGGGTATATTCTCGAGTTACGACGGGGAGGGCCCTTCCAGACACGTGTTTGTTCAGCGACGTCAGGTCTCCTGCCTAGGTGCGAGGGACACCTCGGGATACTCCTCGAGTCTTGGCATGGCAATTGGGACGCGCCTCCACTTGAGGCGGGAGACCCAGGGTCCCTTTCCACGTGCCATAGGGATCCTGGGACTCCTATCCATTTTCAAGAGGAGTCAGGCATCGTCTCCTTTGGAAGCATTGATCTCCGCATACCTCTCGAATTTTCAAAGAATGTGAGGCCTCCGGTCGCGATGAGGCGGAGAACGAGGTCTTTCTCTGTGGTCTCCACAGGTGATTCAGACATCCCTTCGTTTGGGAGATGCAAGACGAGCCTGCATTCAATTCACTGCAGGGATATCCGGCCTTACTTCGAGTCAGAGCATCTCGGTGTCCATTCCACTTGAGGCCACAAACTCAGGGTCCCTCTCACATACCTGTAACTGAGAGAAGCCTCCTCTTGAGGTGCTTGTGGAAACTTGGTATTCCTCTTGAGTGGAAGCCATGGACTAAGCTCTCATCTAGAGTTGATTACGTGTCCATGCAGCCCTTTCGTGTTGCCCCAGTGACCTCAGGATCCCTCTAGACTTGAGACAGTGATCTTGGGTTTTCTCTGGAGTGCCATCAAGGAAATCAAGGCTCCTTTCACGTTTGATGTGGAAAACGGAATTGCTCTGCATGCAGTGCAGGGGAATCGGGCCTCAACTTGCCGCGAGGGGGAAGTCTCATGGTTTTGCTCAAGTTGCGGCCGGAACCTGGGGTATATTCTGGACTTACGACGGGGAGGGCCCTTCCAGACACGTGTTTGTTCAGCGACGTCAGGACTCCTGCCTAGGTGCGAGGGATACCTCGGGATTCTCCTCGAGTCTTGGCATGGCAATTGGGATGCGTCTCCACGTGAGGCGGGAGACCCAGGGTCCCTTTCCACGTGCCACAGGGATCCTGGGACTCCTATCCATTTTCAAGAGGAGTCAGGCATCGTCTCCTTTGGAAATACATTGATCTCCGCCGGCCTCTACAGTTTTCAAATGATGTGAGGCCTCCGGGCGCGATGAGGTGGAGGACTAGGTCTTTCTCTGTGGTCTCCACAGGGGATTCAGACATCCCTTCATCTTGGGAGATGCAAGACGAGCCTGCACTCAATTCACTGCAGGGATATCCGGCCTTACTTCGAGTCAGAGCATCTCGGTGTCCATTCCACATGAGGCCACAAACTCAGGGTCCCTCTCACATACCTGTAGCTGAGAGAAGCCTCCTCTTGAGGTGCTTGTGGAAAGTTGGTATTCCTCTTGAGTCGAAACCAGGGACTAAGCTCTCATCTCGAGTTGATTTGGGGTCCACGGAGCCCTTTCGTGTTGTTCCAGTGACCTCAGGATCCCTCTAGACTTGAGACAGTGATCTTGGGTTTTCTCTGGAGTGCCATCAAGGAAATCAAGGCTCCTTTCACGTTTGATGTGGAACACGGAATTGCTCTGCACGCAATGCAGGGGAATCGGGCCTCATCTCGCGGCGAGGGGGAAGTCTCATGGTTTTTCTCGAGTTGCGGCCGAAACCTGGGGTATATTCTCGAGTTACGACGGGGAGGGCTCTTCCAGACACGTGTTTGTTCAGCGATGTCAGGACTCCTGCCTAGGTGCGAGGGACACCCCGGGATTCTCCTCGAGTCTTGGCATGGCAATTCGGACGCGGATCCACGTGAGGCGCGAGACCCAGAGTCCCTTTCGACGTGCCACAGGGATCCTGGGACTCCTATCCATTTTCAAGAGGAGTCAGGCATTTTCTCCTTTGAAAGCATTGATCTCCGCGGACCTCTCGAGTTTTCAAAGGATGTGAGGCCTCCCGTCGCGATGAGGCGGAGGACTAGGACTTTCTCTGTGGTCTCCACAGGGGATTCAGACATCCCTTCGTCTTGGGAGATGCAAGACGAGCCTGCATTCAATTCACTGCAGGGATATCCAGCCTTACTTCGAGTCAGAGCATCTCGGTGTCCATTCCACTTGAGGCCACAAACTCAGGGTCCCTCTCACATACCTGTAGCTGAGAGAAGCCTCCTCTCGAGGTTCTTGTGGAAAGTTGATATTCCTCTTGAGTCGAAGCCAGGGTCTAAGCGCTCATCTCGAGTTGATTGGGGTCCATGCAGCCCTTTCCGGTTGCTCCAGTGACCTCAGGATCCCTCTAGACTTGAGACAGTGATCTTGGATACTCTCTGGAGTGCCATCAAGGAAATCAAGGCTCCTTTCACTTTTGATGTGGAACACGGAATTGCTCTGCACGCAGTGCAGGGGAATCGGGCCTCATCTCGCGGCGAGGGGGAAGTCTCATGGTTTTTCTCGAGTTGCAGCCGGAACCTGGGGTATATTCTCGAGTTACGACGGGGAGGGCCCTTCCAGACACGTGTTTGTTCAGCGACGTCAGGACTCCTGCCTAGGTGCGAGGGACACCTCGGGATTCTCCTCGAGTCTTGGCATGGCAATTGGGACGCGTCTCCTCGTGAGACGGCAGACCCAGGGTCCCTATCCACGTGCCCCACGGATCCTGGGAGTCCTATCCATTTTCAAGAGAAGTCAGGCATCGTCACCTTTGGAAGCATTGATCTCCGCAGACCTCTCGAGTTTTCAAAAGATGTGAGGCCTCCGGTCGCGATGAGGCGGAGAACTAGGTCTTTCTCTGTGGTCTCCACAGGGGATTCAGACATCCCTTCGTCTTGGGAGATGCAAGACGAGCCTGCATTCAATTCACTGCAGGGATATCCGGCCTTACTTCGAGTCGAGCATCTAGGTGTCCATTGCACTTGAGGCCACAAACTCAGGGTCCCTCTCACATACCTGTAGCTGAGAGAAGCCTCCTCTTGAGGTGCTTTTGGAAAGTTGCTATTCCTCTTGAGTCGAAGCCAGGGACTAAGCTCCCATCTCGAGTTGATTTGGGGTCCACGGAGCCCTTTCATTTTGCTCCAGTGACCTCAGGATCCCGCTAGACTTGAGACAGTGATCTTGGATACTCTCTGGAGTGCCATCAAGGAAATCAAGTCTCTTTTCATTTTTGATGTGGAATACGGAATTGCTCTGCATGCAGTGCAGGGGAATCGGGCCTCATCTCGCGGCGAGGCGTAAGTCTCATGGTTTTTCTCGAGTTGCGGCCAGAACCTGGGGTATATTCTCGAGTTATGACGGGGAGGGCCCTCCCAACACGGGTTTGTTCAGCGACGTGAGGACTCCTGCCTAGGTGCGAGGGACACCTCGGGATTCTCCTCGAGTCTTGGCATGGCAATTTGGACGCGTCCCCACGTCACGCGGGAGACCCAGGGTCCCTTTCCACGTGCCACAGGGATCCTGGGACTCCTATCCATTTTCAAGAGGAGTCAGGCATCGTCTACTTTGGAAGCATTGATCTCCGCAGACCTCTCGAATATTCAAAGGATGTGAGGCCTCCGGTCGCGATGAGGCGGAGGACTAGGTGTTTCTCTGTCGTCTCCACAGCGGATTCAGACATCCCTTCGTCTAGGGAGATGCAAGACGAGCCTGCATTCAATTCACTGCAGGGATATCCAGCCTTACTTTGAGTCAGAGCATCTCGGTGTCCATTCCACTTGAGGCCACAAACTCAGGGTCCCTCTCACATACCTGTAGCTGAGAGAAGCCTCTTCTTTAGGTGCTTGTGGAAAGTTGGTATTCCTCTTGAGTCGAAGCCAGGGACTAAGCTCTCATCTCGAGTTGATTTCGGGTCCACGGAGCCCTTTCGTGTTGCTCCAGTGACCTCAGGATCCCTCTAGACTTGAGACAGTGATCTTGGGTTTTCTCTGGAGTGCCATCAAGGATATCAAGGTTCCTTTCACGTTTGATGTGGAACACGGAATTGCTCTACACGCAGTGCAGGGGAATCCGGTCTCATCTCGCGGCGAGAGGGAAATCTCATGGTTTTTTTCGAGTTGCGGCCGGAACCTATGTATATTCCCGAGTTACGACGGGGAGGGCCCTTCCAGACACGTGTTTGTTCAGCGACGTCAGGACTCCTGCCTAGGTGCGAGGGACACCTCGGGATTCTCTTCGAGTCTTGGCATGGCAATTGGGACGCATATCCACGTGAGGCGGGAGACCCAGGGTCCCTTTCCACGTGCCACAGGGATCCTGGGACTCCTATCCATTTTCAAGAGGAGTCAGGCATCGTTTCCTTTGGAAGCATTGATCTCCGCGGACCTCTCGAGTTTTCAAAGGATGTGACGCCTCCGGTCGCGATGAGGCGGAGGAGTAGGTCTTTCTCTGTGGTCTCCACAGCGGATTCAGACATCCCTTCGTCTTGGGAGATGCAAGACGAGCCTGCATTCAATTCACTGCAGGGATATCCGGCCTTACTTCGAGTCAGAGCATCTCGGTGTCCATTCCACTTGAGGCCACAAACTGGGGGTCCCTCAAATATACCTGTAGCTGAGAGAAGCCTCCTCTTGAGGTGCTTGTGGAAAGTTGGTATTCCTCTTGAGTCTAAGCCAGGGACTAAGCTCTCATCTCGAGGTGATTTGGGGTCCAGGGATCCCTTTCCTGTTAGTCCAGTGACCTCAGGATCCCTCTAGACTTGAGACAGTGATCTTGGGTTTTCTCTGGAGTGCCATCAAGGAAATCAAGGCTCCTTTCACGTTTGATGTGGAACACGGAATTGCTCTGCATGAAGTTCAGGGGAATCGTGCTTCAACTCGCTGCGAGGGGGAAACCTCATGGTTTTTCTCGAGTTGCGGCCCGAACCTGGGGTATATTCTCGAGTTACGACGGGGAGGGCCCTTCCAGACACGTGTTTGTTCAGCGACGTCAGGACTCCTGCCTAGGTGCGAGGGACACCTCGGAATTCTCCTCGAGTCTTGGCATGGCAATTTGGACGCGTCTCCACGTCACGCGGGAGACCCAGGGTCCCTTTCCACGTGCCACAGGGATCCTGGGACTCCTATCCATTTTCAAGAGGAGTCAGGCATCGTCTCCTTTGGAAGCATTGATCTCCGCAGACCTCTCGAATATTCAAAGGATGTGAGGCCTCCGGTCGCGATGAGGCGGAGGACTAGGTCTTTCTCTGTCGTCTCCACAGCGGATTCAGACATCCCTTCGTCTAGGGAGATGCAAGACGAGCCTGCATTCAATTCACTGCAGGGATATCCAGCCTTACTTTGAGTCAGAGCATCTCGGTGTCCATTCCACTTGAGGCCACAAACTCAGGGTCCCTCTCACATACCTGTAGCTGAGAGAAGCCTCCTCTTTAGGTGCTTGTGGAAAGTTGGTATTCCTCTTGAGTCGAAGCCAGGGACTAAGCTCTCATCTCGAGTTGATTTCGGGTCCACGGAGCCCTTTCGTGTTGCTCCAGTGACCTCAGGATCCCTCTAGACTTGAGACAGTGATCTTGGGTTTTCTCTGGAGTGCCATCAAGGATATCAAGGCACCTTTCACGTTTGTTGTGGAACACGGAATTGCTCTACACGCAGTGCAGGGGAATCCGGTCTCATCTCGCGGCGAGGGGGAAGTCTCATGGTTTTTCTCGAGTTGCGGCCGGAACCTGGAGTATATTCTCGAGTTACGACGGGGAGGGCCCTTCCAGACACGTGTTTGTTCAGCGACGTCAGGACTCCTGCCTAGGAGCGAGGGAATCCTCGGGATTCTCCTCGAGTCTTGGCATGGCAATTGGGAGGCGTCTCCACGTGAGGCGGGAGACCCAGGGTCCCTTTCCACGTGCCACAGGGATCCTGGGACTCCTATCCATTTTCAAGAGGAGTCAGGCATCGTCTCCTTTGGAAGCATGGATCTCGGCGGCCCTCTCAAATTTTCAAAGCATGTGAGGCCTCCGGTCGCGATGAGGCGGAAAATTAGGTCTTTCTCTGTGGTCTCCACAGGGGATTCAGACATCACTTCGTCTTGGGAGATTCAAGACGAGCCTGCATTCAATTCACTGCAGGGATATCCAGCCTTACTTCGAGTCAGAGCATCTCGTTGTCCATTCCACTTGAGGCCACAAATTCAGGGGCCCTCTCACATACCTGTAGATGAGAGAAGCCTTCTCTTGAGGTGCTTGTGGAAAGTTGGTATTCCTCTTGAGTCGAAGCCAGGGACTAAGATATCATCTCGAGTTGATTTGGGGTCCACTGAGCCCTTTCGTGTTGCTAAAGTGACCTCAGGATCCCTCTAGACTTGAGACAGTTATCTTGGGTTTTCTCTAGAGTGCCATCAAGGAAATCAAAGCTCCTTTCACGTTTGATGTGGAACACGGAATTGCTCTGCACGCAGTGCAGGGGAATCAGGCCTCATCTTGCAGCGAGTGGGAAGTCTCATGGTTTTTCTCGAGTTGCGGCCGGAACCTGGGGTATATTCTCGAGTAACGACGGGGAGGGCCCTTCCAGACATGTGTTTTTTCAGCGACGTCAGGACTCCTGTCTAGGTTACGAGTGACACCTCGGGATTCTCTTCGAGTCTTGGCATGTTAATTGGGACCCGTCTCCACGTGAGGCGGGAGACCCAGGGTCCCTTTCCACGTGCCACAGGGGTCCTGGGACTCCTATCCATTTTCAAGAGGAGTCAGGCATCGTCTCCTTTGGAAGCATTGATCTCCGGGGACGTCTCGAGTTTTCAAAGGATGTGAGGCCTCCGTCAGCGATGAGGCGGAGAACTAGGTCTTTCTCTGTGGTCTCCACAGGGGATTCAGACATCCCTTCGTCTTGGGAGATGCAAGACGAGCCTGCATTCAATTCACTGCAGGGATATCCGGCCTTACTTCGAGTCAGAGCATCTCGGTGTCCATTCCACTTGAGGCCACAAACTCAGAGTCCCTCTCACATACCTGTAGCTGAGAGAAGCCTCCTCTTGAGGTGCTTGTGGAAAGTTGGTATTCCTCTTGAGTCGAAGCCAGGGACTAAGCTCTCATCTCGAGTTGATTTGGGGTCCACGGAGCCGTTTCGTGTTGCTCCAGTGACCTCAGGATCCCTCTAGACTTCAGACAGTGATCTTGGGTTTTCTCTGGAGTGCCATCAAGGAAATCAAGGCTCCTTTCACGTTTGATGTGGAACACGGAATTGCTCTGCACGCAATGCAGGGGAATCGGGCCTCATCTCGCGGCGAGGGGGAAATCTCATGGTTTTTCTCGATTTGCGGCCAGAACCTGGGGTATATTATCGAGTTACGACGGGGAGGGCCCTTCCAGACACGTGTTTGTTCAGCGACGTCAGGACTCCTGCCTAGGTGCGAGGGACACCTCGGGATTCTCCTCGAGTCTTGGCATGGCAATTTGGACGCGTCTCCACGTCACGCGGGAGACCCAGGGTCCCTTTCCCCGTGCCACAGTGATCCTGGGACTCCTATCCATTTTCAAGAGGAGTCAGGCATCGTCTCCTTTGGAAGCATTGGTCTCCGCATACCTCTCGAATTTTCAAAGGATGTGAGGCCTCCGGTCGCGATGAGGCGGAGGACTAGGTCTTTCTCTGTCGTCTCCACAGCGGATTCAGACATCCCTTTGTCTTGGGAGATGCAAGACGAGCCTACATTCAATTCACTGCAGGGATATCCGGGCTTACTTCGAGTCAGAGCATCTCGGTGTCCATTCCACTTGAGGCCACAAACTCAGGGTCCCTCTCACATACCTGTAGCTGAGAGAAGCCTCCTCTTTAGGTGCTTGTGGAAAGTTGGTATTCCTCTTGAGTCGAAGCCAGGGACTAAGCTCTCATCTCGAGTTGATTTCGGGTCCACGGAGCCCTTTCGTGTTGCTCCAGTGACCTCAGGATCCCTCTAGACTTGAAACAGTGATCTTGGGTTTTCTCTGGAGTGCCATCAAGGAAATCAAGGCTCCTTTCACGTTTGATGTGGAACACGGAATTGCTCTACACGCAGTGCAGGGGAATCCGGTCTCATCTCGCGGCGAGGGGGAACCTCATGGTTTTTCTGGAGTTGCGGCCGTAACCTGGGGTATATTCTCGAGTTACGACGGGGAGGGCCCTTCCAGACACGTGTTTGTTCAGCGATGTCAGGACTCCTGCCTAGGTGCGAGGGACACCTCGGGATTCTCTTCGAGTCTTGTCATGGAAATTGGGACGCATATCCACGTGAGGCGGGAGACCCAGGGTCCCTTTCCACGTGCCACAGGGATCCTGGGACTCCTATCCATTTTCAAGAGGAGTCAGGCATCGTCTCCTTTGGAAGCATGGATCTCGGCGGACCTCTCAAATTTTCAAAGCATGTGAGGCCTCCGGTCGCGATTGAGGCGGAAAATTAGGTCTTTCTCTGTGGTCTCCACAGGGGATTCAGACATCACTTCGTCTTGGGAGATTCAAGACGAGCCTGCATTCAATTCACTGCAGGGATATCCAGCCTTACTTCGAGTCAGAGCATCTCGTTGTCCATTCCACTTGAGGCCACAAATTCAGGGTCCCTCTCACATACCTGTAGATGAGAGAAGCCTTCTCTTGAGGTGCTTGTGGAAAGTTGGTATTCCTCTTGAGTCGAAGCCAGGGACTAAGATATCATCTCGAGTTGATTTGGGGTCCACTGAGCCCTTTCGTGTTGCTAAAGTGACCTCAGGATCCCTCTAGACTTGAGACAGTTATCTTGGGTTTTCTCTAGAGTGCCATCAAGGAAATCAAAGCTCCTTTCACGTTTGATGTGGAACACGGAATTGCTCTGCACGCAGTGCAGGGGAATCAGGCCTCATCTTGCAGCGAGGGGGAAGTCTCATGGTTTTTTCGAGTTGCGGCCGGAACCTGGGGTATATTCTCGAGTTACGACGGGGAGGGCCCTTCCAGACACGTGTTTGTTCAGCGACGTCAGGACTCCTGCCTAGGTGCGAGGGACACCTCGGAATTCTCCTCGAGTCTTGGCATGGCAATTGGGACACGTCTCCAAGTGAGGCGGGAGACCCAGGGTCCCTTTCCACGTGCCACAGGTATCCTGGGACTCCTATCCATTTTCAAGAGGAGTCAGGCATCGTCTCCTTTGGAAGCATTGATCTCCGTGGACCTCTCTAGTTTTCAAAGGATGTGAGGCCTGCGGTTGCAATGAGGCGGAGAACTCGGTCTTTCTCTGTGGTCTCCACAGGGGATTCAGACATCCCTTCGTCTTGGGAGATGCAAGACGAGCCTGCATTCAATTCACTGCAGGGATATCCGGCCTTACTTCGAGTCAGAGCATCTCGGTGTCCATTCCACTTGAGGCCACAAACTCAGAGTCCCTTTCACATACCTGTAGCTGAGAGAAGCCTCCTCTTGAGGTGCTTGTGGAAAGTTGGTATTCCTCTTGAGTCGAAGCCAGGGACTAAGCTCTCATCTCGAGTTGATTTGGGGTCCACGGAGCCGTTTCGTGTTGCTCCAGTGACCTCAAGATCCCTCTAGACTTGAGACAGTGATCTTGGGTTTTCTCTGGAGTGCCATCAAGGAAATCAAGGCTCCTTTCACGTTTGATGTGGAACACGGAATTGCTCTGCACGCAATGCAGGGGAATCGGGCGTCATCTCGCGGCGAGGGGGAAATCTCATGGTTTTTCTCGATTTGCGGCCAGAACCTGGGGTATATTATCGAGTTACGACGAGGAGGGCCCTTCCAGACACGTGTTTGTTCAGCGCCGTGAGGACTCTTGCCTAGGTGCGAGGGACACCTCGGGATTCTCCTCGAGTCTTGGCATGGCAATTTGGACGCGTCTCCACGTCACGCGGGAGACCCAGGGTCCCTTTCCCCGTGCCACAGTGATCCTGGGACTCCTATCCATTTTCAAGAGGAGTCAGGCATCGTCTCCTTTGGAAGCATTGGTCTCCGCATACCTCTCGAATTTTCAAAGGATGTGAGGCCTCCGGTCGCGATGAGGCGGAGGACTAGGTCTTTCTCTGTCGTCTCCACAGCGGATTCAGACATCCCTTTGTCTTGGGAGATGCAAGACGAGCCTGCATTCAATTCACTGCAGGGATATCCGGCCTTACTTCGAGTCAGAGCATCTCGGTGTCCATTCCACTTGAGGCCACAAACTCAGGGTCCCTCTCACATACCTGTAGCTGAGAGAAGCCTCCTCTTTAGGTGCTTGTGGAAAGTTGGTATTCCTCTTGAGTCGAAGCCAGGCACTAAGCTCTCATCTCGAGTTGATTTGGGGTCCACAGAGCCCTTTCGTGTTGCTCCAGTGACCTCAGGATCCCTCTAGACTTGAAACAGTGATCTTGGGTTTTCTCTGGAGTGCCATCAAGGAAATCAAGGCTCCTTTTACGTTTGATGTGGAACACGGAATTGCTCTACACGCAGTGCAGGGGAATCCGGTCTCATCTCGCGGCGAGGGGGAAGTCTCATGGTTTTTCTGGAGTTGCGGCCGTAACCTGGGGTATATTCTCGAGTTACGACGGGGAGGGCCCTTCCAGACACGTGTTTGTTCAGCGATGTCAGGACTCCTGCCTAGGTGCGAGGGACACCTCGGGATTCTCTTCGAGTCTTGGCATGGCAATTGGGACGCATATCCACGTGAGGCGGGAGACCCAGGGTCCCTTTCCACGTGCCACAGGGATCCTGGGACTCCTATCCATTTTCAAGAGGAGTCAGGCATCGTTTCCTTTGGAAGCATTGATCTCAGCGGACCTCTCGAGTTTTCAAAGGATGTGAGGCCTCCGGTCGCGATGAGGCGGAGGAGTAGGTCTTTCTCTGTGGTCTCCACAGCGGATTCAGACATCCCTTCGTCTTGGGAGATGCAAGACGAGCCTGCATTCAATTCACTGCAGGGATATCCGGCCTTATTTCGAGTCAGAGCATCTCGGTGTCCATTCCACTTGAGGCCACAATCTGGGGGTCCCTCAAATATACCTGTAGCTGAGAGAAGCCTCCTCTTGAGGTGCTTGTGGAAAGTTGGTATTCCTCTTGAGTCGAAGCCAGGGACTAAGCTCTCATCTCGAGTTGATTTGGGGTCCAGGGATGCCTTTCCTGTTGGTCCAGTGACCTCAGGATCCCTCTAGACTTGAGACAGTGATCTTGGGTTTTCTCTGGAGTGCCATCAATTAAATCAAGGCTCCTTTCACGTTTGATGTGGAACACGGAATTGCTCTGCATGAAGTTCAGGGGAATCGTGCTTCAACTCGCTGCGAGGGGGAAATCTCATGGTTTTTCTCGAGTTGCGGTCGGAACCTGGGGTATATTCTCGAGTTACGACGGGGAGGGCCCTTCCAGACACGTGTTTGTTCAGCGACGTCAGGACTCCTGCCTAGGTGCGAGGGACACCTCGGGATTCTCCTCGAGTCTTGGCATGGCAATTGGGAGGCGTCTCCACGTGAGGCGGGAGACGCAGGGTCCCTTTCCACGTGCCAAAGGGATCCTGGGACTCCTATCCATTTTCAAGAGGAGTCAGGCATCGTCTCCTTTGGAAGCATGGATCTCGGCGGACCTCTCAAATTTTCAAAGGATGTGAGGCATCCGGTCGCGATGAGGCGGAAAATTAGGTCTTTCTCTGTGGTCTCCACAGGGGATTCGACATCCATTCGTCTTGGGAGATGCAAGACGAGCCTGCATTCAATTCACTGCAGGGATATCCGGCCTTACTTCGAGTCAGAGCATCTCGTTGTCCATTCCACTTGAGGCAACAAGCTCAGGGGCCCTCTCACATACGTGTAGCTGAGAGAAGCCTCCCCTTGAGGTGCTTGTGGAAAGTTGGTATTCCTCTTGAGTCGAAGCCAAGGACTAAGTTCTCATCTCGAGTTGATTTGTGGTCCTCGGAGCCCTTTCGTGTTGCTCCAGTGACCTCAGGATCCCTCTAGACTTGAAACAGTGAACTTGGGTTTTCTCTGGAGTGCCATCAAGGAAATCAAGGCTCCTTTCACGTTTGATGTGGAAAACGGAATTGCTCAGCACGCAGTGCAGGGGAATCAGGCCTCATCTCGCGGCGATGGGGAAGTCTCATGGTTTTTCTCGAGTTGCGGCCGGAACCTGTGGTATATTCTCGAGTTACGACGGGGAGGGCCCTTCCAGACACGCGTTTGTTTCAGCGACGTCGGGACTCCTGCCTAGGTGCGAGCGACAACTCGGGATTCTCCTCGAGTCTCGTCACGGCAATTGGGACGCGTCTCCACGTGAGGCGGGAGACCCAGGGTCCCTTTCCACGTGCCACAGGGATCCTGGGACTCCTATCCATTTTCAAGAGGAGTCAGGCATCGTCTACTTTGGAAGTATTGATCTCCGCTGACCTCTCGAGTTTTCAAAGGATATGAGGCCTCCGGTTGCGTTGAGGTGGAGGACTAGGTCTTTCTCTGTGGTCTCCACAGGGGATTCAGACATCCCTTCGTCTTGGGAGATGCAAGACGAGCCTGCATTCAATTCACTGCAGGGATATCCAGCCTTATTTCGAGTCAGAGCATCTCGGTGTCCATTCCACTTGAGGCCACAAACTCAGGGTCCCTCTCACATAGCTGTAGCTGAGAGAAGCCTCCTCTTGAGGTGCTTGTGGAAAGTTGTTATTCCTCTTGACTCGAAGCCAGGGACTAAGCTCTAATCTCGAGTTGATTTGGGGTCCACGGAGCCCTTTCGTGTTGCTCTAGTGACCTCAAGATCCCTCTAGACTTGAGACAGTGATCTTGGGTTTTCTCTGGAGTGCCATCAAGGAAATCAAGGCTCCTTTCACGTTTGATGTGGAACACGGAATTGCTCTGCACGCAGGGCAGGGGAATCGGGCCTCATCTCGCGGCGAGGGGGAATTCTCATGGTTTTTCTCGAGTTGCGGCCGAAACCTGGGGTATATTCTGGAGTTATGATGGGGAGGACCCTTCCAGACACGTGTTTGTTCAGCGACGTCAGGACTCCTGCCTAGGTGCGAGGGACACCTCGGGATTCTCTTCGAGTCTTGGCATGGCAATATGGACACGTCTCCACGATAGCCAGGAGACCCAGGGTCCCTTTCAACGTGCCACAGGGATCCTGGGACTCCTATCCATTTTCAAGAGGAGTCGGGCATCGTCTCCTTTGGAAGCATTGATCTCTGCAGACCTCTTGAGTTTTCAAACGATGTGAGGCCTCCGGTCGCGATGAGGCCGAGGACTAGGTCTTTCTCTGTGGTCTCCACAGGGGATTCAGACATCCCTTCGTCTTGGGAGATGCAAGATGAGCCTGCATTCAATTCACTGCAGGGATATCTGGCCTTACATCGAGTCAGAGCATCTCGGTGTCCATTCCACTTGAGGCCACAAACTCGGGGTACCTCAAATATACCTGTAGCTGAGAGAAGCCTCCTGTTGAGGTGCTTGTGGAAAGTTGGTATTCCTCTTGAGTCGAAGCCAGGGACTAAGCTCTCATCTCGAGTTGATTTGGGTTCCACGGAGCCCTTTCCTGTTGGTCCCGTTACCTCAGGATCCCTCTAGACTTGAGACAGTGATCTTGGGTTTTCTCTGCAGTGCCATCAAGGAAATCAAGGCTCCTTTCACGTTTGATGTGGAACACGGAATTGCTCTGCATGCAGTGCAGGGGAATCGGGCCTCATGTGGCGGCGAGGGGAAATCTCATGGTTTTTCACGAGTTGCGGCCCGAACCTGGGGTATATTCTCGAGTTACGACGGGGAGGGCCCTTCCAGACACGTGTTTGTTCAGCGATGTCAGGACTCCTGCCTAGGTGCGAGGGACACCTCGGGATTCTCTTCGAGTCTTGGCATGGCAATTTGGACACGTCTCCACGTGAGGCGGGAGACCCAGGGTCCCTTTCCACGTGCCACAGGGATCCTGGGACTCCTATCCATTTTCAAGAGGAGTCAGGCATCGTCTCCTTTGGAAGCATTGATCTCCGCGGACCTATCGAGTTTTCAAGGGATGTGAGGCCTCCGGTTGCGTTGAGGTGGAGGACTAGGTCTTTCTCTGTGGTCTCCACAGGGGATTCAGACATCCCTTCGTCTTGGGAGATGCAAGACGAGCCTGCATTCAATTCACTGCAGGGATATCCAGCCTTATTTCGAGTCAGAGCATCTCGGTGTCCATTCCACTTGAGGCCACAAACTCAGGGTCCCTCTCACATAGCTGTAGCTGAGAGAAGCCTCCTCTTGAGGTGCTTGTGGAAAGTTGTTATTCCTCTTGACTCGAAGCCAGGGACTAAGCTCTAATCTCGAGTTGATTTGGGGTCCACGGAGCCCTTTCGTGTTGCTCCAGTGACCTCAAGATCCCTCTAGACTTGAGACAGTGATCTTGGGTTTTCTCTGGAGTGCCATCAAGGAAATCAAGGCTCCTTTCACGTTTGATGTGGAACAGGGAATTGCTCTGCACGCAGGGCAGGGGAATCGGGCCTCATCTCGCGGCGAGGGGGAAGTCTCATGGTTTTTCTCGAGTTGCGGCCGAAACCTGGGGTATATTCTGGAGTTATGATGGGGAGGACCCTTCCAGACACGTGTTTGTTCAGCGACGTCAGGACTCCTGCCTAGGTGCGAGGGACACCTCGGGATTCTCTTCGAGTCTTGGCATGGCAATATGGACACGTCTCCACGATAGCCGGGAGACCCAGGGTCCCTTTCAACGTGCCACAGGGATCCTGGGACTCCTATCCATTTTCAAGAGGAGTCGGGCATCGTCTCCTTTGGAAGCATTGATCTCTGCAGAGCTCTTGAGTTTTCAAACGATGTGAGGCCTCCGGTCGCGATGAGGCCGAGGACTAGGTCTTTCTCTGTGGTCTCCACAGGGGATTCAGACATCCCTTCGTCTTGGGAGATGCAAGACGAGCCTGCATTCAATTCACTGCAGGGATATCTGGCCTTACATCGAGTCAGAGCATCTCGGTGTCCATTCCTCTTGAGGCCACAAACTCGGGGTACCTCAAATATACCTGTAGCTGAGAGAAGCCTCCTGTTGAGGTGCTTGTGGAAAGTTGGTATTCCTCTTGAGTCGAAGCCAGGGACTAAGCTCTCATCTCGAGTTGATTTGGGTTCCACGGAGCCCTTTCCTGTTGGTCCCGTGACCTCAGGATCCCTCTAGACTTGAGACAGTGATCTTGGGTTTTCTCTGGAGTGCCATCAAGGAAATCAAGGCTCCTTTCACGTTTGATGTGGAACACGGAATTGCTCTGCATGCAGTGCAGGGGAATCGGGCCTCATGTCGCGGCGAGGGGGAAATCTCATGGTTTTTCTCGAGTTGCGGCCCGAACCTGGGGTATATTCTCGAGTTACGACGGGGAGGGCCCTTCCAGACACGTGTTTGTTCAGCGATGTCAGGACTCCTGCCTAGGTGCGAGGGACACCTCGGGATTCTCTTCGAGTCTTGGCATGGCAATTTGGACACGTCTCCACGTGAGGCGGGAGACCCAGGGTCCCTTTCCACGTGCCACAGGGATCCTGGGACTCCTATCCATTTTCAATAGGAGTCAGGCATCGTCTCCTTTGGAAGCATTGATCTCCGCGGACCTATCGAGTTTTCAAGGGATGTGAGGCCTCCGGTCCCCATGAGGCGGAGAACTCGGTCTTTCTCTGTGGTCTCCACAGCGGATTCAGAAATCCCTTCGTCTTGGGAGATGCAAGACGAGCCTGCATTCAATTCACTGCAGGGATATCCGGCCTTACTTCGAGTCAGAGCATCTCGGTGTCCATTCCACTTGAGGCCACATTCTCGGGGTCCATCAAATATACCTGTAGCTGAGAGAAGCCTCCTCTTTAGGTGCTTGTGGAAAGTTGGTGTTCCTCTTGAGTGGAAGCCAGGGACTAAGCTCTCATCTCGAGTTGATTTGGGGTCCACGGAGCCCTTTCGTGTTGCTCCAGTGACCTCAGGATCCCTCTAGACTTGAGACAGTGATCTTGGGTTTTCTCTGGAGTGCCATCAAGGAAATCAAGGCTCCTTTCACGTTTGATGTGGAACACGGAATTGCTCTGCATGCAGTGCAGGGGAATCGGGCCTCAACTCGCGGCGAGGGGGAAATCTCATGGTTTTTCTCGAGTTGCGGCCCGAACCTGGGGTATATTCTCGAGTTACGACAGGGGGGGGCCCTTGCAGACACGTGTTTGTTCAGCGATGTCAGGACTCCTGCCTAGGAGCGAGGGACACCTCTTGATTCTCTTCGAGTCTTGACATGGCAATTTGGACGCGTCTCCACGTGAGGCGGGAGACCCAGGGTCCCTTTCCACGTGCCACAGGGATCCTGGGACTCCTATCCATTTTCAAGAGGAGTCGGGCATCGTCTCCTTTGGAAGCATTGATCTCTGCAGATCTCTCGAGTTTTCAAAAAATGTGAGGCCTCCGCTCGCGATGAGGCGGAGAATTAGGTTTTTCTCTGTGGTCTCCACAGGGGATTCAGACATCCCTTGGTCTTGGGAGATGCAAGACGAACCTGCATTCAATTCACTGCAGGGATATCCGGCCTTACTTCGAGTCAGAGCATCTTGGTGTCCATTCCATTTGAGGCCACAAACTCAGGGTCCCTCTCACATACCTGTAGCTGAGAGAAGCCTCCTCTTGAGGTGCTTGTGGAAAGTTGGGATTCCTCTTGAGTCGAAGCCAGGGACTAAGCTCTCATCTCGAGTTGATTTGGGGTCCACGGAGCCCTTTCCTGTTGGTCCAGTGACCTCAGGATCCCTCTAGACTTGAGACAGTGATCTTGGGTTTTCTCTGGAGTGCCATCAAGGAAATCAAGGCTCCTTTCACGTTTGATGTGGAAAACGAAATTGCTCGGCATGCAGTGCAGGGGATTCGGGCCTCAACTCGCGGCGAGAGGGAAATCTCATGGTTTTTCTCGAGTTGCGGCCCGAACCTGCGGTATATTCTCGAATTACGACGGGGAGGGCCCTTCCAGACACGTGTTTGTTCAGCGATGTCAGGACTCCTGCCTAGGTGCGAGGGACACCTCGGGATTCTCTTCGAGTCTTGGCATGGCAATTTGGACACGTCTCCACGTGAGGCGGGAGACCCAGGGTCCCTTTCCACGTGCCACAGGGATCCTGGGACTCCTATCCATTTTCAAGAAGAGTCAGGCATCGTCTCTTTGGAAGCATTGATCTCCGCGGACCTATCGAGTTTTCAAAGGATGTGAGGCCTCCGATCCCCATGAGGCGGAGAACTCGGTCTTTCTCTGTGGTCTCCACAGGGGATTCAGACAACCCTTCGTCTTGGGAGATGCAAGACGAGCCTGCATTCAATTCACTGCAGGGATATCCGGCCTTACTTCGAGTCAGAGCATCTCGGTGTCCTTTCCACTTGAGGCCACAAACTCAGGGTCCCTCTCACATACCTGTAGCTGAGAGAAGCCTCCTCTTGAGGTGCTTGTGGAAAGTTGGTATTCCTCTTGACTCGAAGCCAGGGACTAAGCTCTCATCTCGAGTTGATTTGGGGTCCACGGAGCCCTTTCGTGTTGCTCCAGTGACCTCAGGATCCCTCTAGACTTGAGACAGTGATCTTGGGTTTTCTCTGGAGTGCCATCAAGGAAATAAAGGCTCCTTTCACGTTTGATGTGGAACAGGGAATTGCTCTGCATGCGGTGCAGGGGAATCGGGCCTCAACTCGCGGCGAGGGGGAAATCTCATGGTTTTCCTCGAGTTGCGGCCCGAACCTGGGGTATATTCTCGAGTTACGACAGGGGGGGCCCTTGCAGACACGTGTTTGTTCAGCGATGTCAGGACTCCTGCCTAGGAGCGAGGGACACCTCTGGATTCTCTTCGAGTCTTGACATGGCAATTTGGACGCGTCTCCACGTGAGGCGGGAGACCCAGGGTCCCTTTCCACGTGCCACAGGGATCCTGGGACTCCTATCCATTTTCAAGAGGAGTCGGGCATCGTCTCCTTTGGAAGCATTGATCTCTGCAGATCTCTCGAGTTTTCAAAAAATGTGAGGCCTCCGCTCGCGATGAGGCGGAGAATTAGGTTTTTCTCTGTGGTCTCCACAGGGGATTCAGACATCCCTTGGTCTTGGGAGATGCAAGACGAACCTGCATTCAATTCACTGCAGGGATATCCGGCCTTACTTCGAGTCAGAGCATCTCGGTGTCCATTCCACTTGAGGCCACAAACTCAGGGTCCCTCTCACATACCTGTAGCTGAGAGAAGCCTCCTCTTGAGGTGCTTGTGGAAAGTTGGGATTCCTCTTGAGTCGAAGCCAGGGACTAAGCTCTCATCTCGAGTTGATTTGTGGTCCACGGAGCCCTTTCCTGTTGGTCCAGTGACCTCAGGATCCCTCTAGACTTGAGACAGTGATCTTGGGTTTTCTCTGGAGTGCCATCAAGGAAATCAAGGCTCCTTTCACGTTTGATGTGGAAAACGGAATTGCTCTGCATGCAGTGCAGGGGAATCGGGCCTCAACTCGCGGCGAGAGGGAAATCTCATGGTTTTTCTCGAGTTGCGGCCCGAACCTGGGGTATATTCTCGAATTACGACGGGGAGGGCCCTTCCAGACCCGTGTTTGTTCAGCGATGTCAGGACTCCTGCCTAGGTGCGAGGGACACCTCGGGATTCTCTTCGAGTCTTGGCATGGCAATTTGGACACGTCTCCACGTGAGGCGGGAGACCCAGGGTCCCTTTCCACGTGCCACAGGGATCCTGGGACTCCTATCCATTTTCAAGAGGAGTCAGGCATCGTCTCTTTGGAAGCATTGATCTCCGCGGACCTATCGAGTTTTCAAAGGATGTGAGGCCTCCGATCCCCATGAGGCGGAGAACTCGGTCTTTCTCTGTGGTCTCCACAGGGGATTCAGACAACCCTTCGTCTTGGGAGATGCAAGACGAGCCTGCATTCAATTCACTGCAGGGATATCCGGCCTTACTTCGAGTCAGAGCATCTCGGTGTCCATTCCACTTGAGGCCACAAACTCAGGGTCCCTCTCACATACCTGTAGCTGAGAGAAGCCTCCTCTTGAGGTGCTTTTGGAAAGTTGGTATTCCTCTTGAGTCGAAGCCAGGGACTAAGCTCTCATCTCGAGTTGATTTGGGGTCCACGGAGCCCTTTCGTGTTGCTCCAGTGACCTCAGGATCCCTCTAGACTTGAGACAGTGATCTTGGGTTTTCTCTGGAGTGCCATCAAGGAAATCAAGGCTCCTTTCACGTTTGATGTGGAACACGGAATTGCTCTGCATGCAGTGCAGGGGAATCGGGCCTCAACTCGCGGCGAGGGGGAAATCTCATGGTTTTCCTCGAGTTGCGGCCCGAACCTGGGGTATATTCTCGAGTTACGACGGGGAAGGCCCTCCCAGACACGTGTTTGTTCAGCGATGTCAGGACTCCTGCCTAGGTGCGAGGGACACCTCGGGATTCTCCTCGAGTCTTGGCATGGCAATTGGGACGCGTCTCCACGTGAGGCGGGAGACCCAGGGTCCCTTTCGACGTGCCACAGGGATCCTGGGACTCCTATCCATTTTCAAGAGGAGTCGGGCATCGTCTCCTTTGGAAGCATTGATCTCTGCAGATCTCTCGAGTTTTCAAAGGATGTGAGGCCTCCGCTCGCGATGAGGTGTAGAATAAGGGTTTTCTCTGTGGTCTCCACAGGGGATTCAGACATCCCTTCGTCTTGGGAGATGCAAGACGAGCCTGCATTCAATTCACTGCAGGGATATCCGGCCTTACTTCGAGTCAGAGCATCTCGGTGTCCATTCCACTTGAGGCCACAAACTCAGGGTCCCTCTCACATATCTGTAGCTGAGAGAAGCCTCCTCTTGAGGTGCTTCTGGAAAGTTGGGATTCCTCTTGAGTCGAAGCCAGGGACTAAGCTCTCATCTCGAGTTGATTTGGGGTCCACGGAGCCCTTTCCTGTTGGTCCAGTGACCCCAGGATCCCTCTAGACTTGAGACAGTGTTCTTGGGTTTTCTCTGGAGTGCCATCAAGGAAATCCAGGCTCCTTTCACGTTTGATGTGGAACACGGAATTGCTCTGCTTGCAGTGCAGGGGAATCGGGCCTCAACTCGCGGCGAGGGGTAAATCTCATGGTTTTTCTCGAGTTGCGGCCCGAACCTGGGGTATATTCTCGAGTTACGACGGGGAGGGCCCTTCCAGACACGTGTTTGTTCAGCGACGTCAGGACTCCTGCCTAGGTGCGAGGAACAACTCGGGATTCTCCTCGAGTCTTGGCATGGCAATTTGGACGCGTCTCCACGTGAGGCGGGAGACCCAGGGTCCCTTTCCACGTGCCACAGGGATCCTGGGACTCCTATCCATTTTCAAGATGAGTCGGGCATCTTCTTCTTTGGAAGCATTGATCTCCGCGGACCTCTCGAGTTTTCAAAGGATGTGAGGCCTCCGATCTCGATGAGGCGGAGAACGAGGTCTTTCTCTGTGGTCTCCACAGGGGATTCAGACAACCCTTCGTCTTGGGAGATGCAAGACGAGCCTGCATTCAATTCACTGCAGGGATATCCGGCCTTACTTCGAGTCAGAGCATCTCGGTGTCCATTCCACTTGAGGCCACAAACTCAGGGTCCCTCTCACATACCTGTAGCTGAGAGAAGCCTCCTCTTGAGGTGCTTTTGGAAAGTTGGGATTCCTCTTGAGTCGAAGCCAGGGACTAAGCTCTCATCTCGAGTTGATTTGGGTTCCACGGAGCCCTTTCGTGTTGCTCCAGTGACCTCAGGATCCCTCTAGACTTGAGACAGTGAACTTGGGTTTTCTCTGGAGTGCCATCAAGGAAATCGAGGCTCCTTTCACATTTGATGTGGAAAACGGAATTGCTCTGCACGCAGTGCAGGGGAATCGGGCCTCATCTCGCGGCGAGGGGGAAGTCTCATGGTTTTTCTCGAGTTGCGGCCGGAACCTGGGGTATATTCTCGAGTTACGACGGGGAGGGCCCTTCCAGACACGTGTTTGTTCAGCGACGTCAGGACTCCTGCCTAGGTGCCAGGGACACCTCGGGATTCTCCTCGAGTCTTGGCATGCCAATTGGAACGCGTCTCCACGTGAGGCGGGAGACCCAGTGTCCCTTTCCACCTGCCACAGGGATCCTGGGACTCCTATCCATTTTCAAGAGGAGTCAGGCATCGTCTCCTTCGGAAGTATTGATCTCCGCGGACCTCTTGAGTTTTCAAAGGATATGAGGCCTCCGGTTGCATTGAGCTGGAGGACTAGGTCTTTCTCTGTGGTCTCCACAGGGGATTCAGACAACCCTTCGTCTTTGGAGATGCAAGACGAGCCTGCATTCAATTCACTGCAGGGATATCCGGCCTTATTTCGAGTCAGAGCATCTCGGTGTCCATTCCACTTGAGGCCACAAACTCAGGGTCCCTCTCACATACCTGTAGCTGAGAGAAGCCTCCTCTTTAGGTGCTTGTGGAAAGTTGGTATTCCTCTTGACTCGAAGCCAGGGACTAAGCTCTCATCTCGAGTTGATTTGGGGTCCACGGAGCCCTTTCGTGTTGCTCCAGTGACCTCAGGATCCCTCTAGACTTGAGACAGTGATCTTGGGTTTTCTCTGGAGTGCCATCAAGGAAATCAAGGCTCCTTTCACTTTTGATGTGGAACACGGAATTGCTCTGCACGCAGGGCAGGGCAATCGGGCCTCATGTCGCGGCGAGGGGGAAGTCTCATGGTTTTTCTCGAGTTGCGGCCGGAACCTGGGGTATATTCTGGAGTTACGACGGGGAGGGCCCTTCCAGACACATGTTTGTTCAGCGACGGCAGCACTGCTGCCTAGGTGCGAGGGACACCTCGGGATTCTCCTCGAGTCTTGGCATGGCAATTGGGATGCGTCTCCACGTGAGGCGGGAGACCCAGGGTCCCTTTCCACGTGCCACAGGGATCCTGGGACTCCTATCCATTTTCAAGAGGAGTCGGGCATCGTCTCCTTTGGAAGCATTGATCTCCGCGGACCTATCGAATTTTCAAAGGATGTGAGGCCTCCGTTCCCCATGAGGCGGAGAACTCGGTCTTTCTCTGTGGTCTCCACAGCGGATTCAGACATCCCTTCGTCTTGGGAGATGCAAGACGAGCCTGCATTCAATTCACTGCAGGGATATCCGGCCTTACTTCGAGTCAGAGCATCTCGGTGTCCATTCCACTTGAGGCCACAAACTCGTGGTCCCTCAAATATACCTGTAGCTGAGAGAAGCCTCCTCTTGAGGTGCTTGTGGAAAGTTGGTATTCCTCTTGAGTGGAAGCCAGGGACTAAGCTCTCATCTCGAGTTGATTTGGGGTCCACGGAGCCCTTTCGTGTTGCTCCAGTGACCTCAGGATCCCTCTAGACTTGAGAGAGTGATCTTGGGTTTTCTCTGGAGTGCCATCAAGGAAATCAAGGCTCCTTTCAAGTTTGATGTGGAAAACGGAATTGCTCTGCATGCAGTGCAGGGGAATCGGGCCTCAACTCGCGGCGAGGGGGAAATCTCATGGTTTTTCTCGAGTTGCGGCCCGAACCTGGGGTATATTCTCGAGTTACGACGGGGTGGGCCCTTGCAGACACGTGTTTGTTCAGCGATGTCAGGACTCCTGCCTAGGAGCGAGGGACACCTCTGGATTCTCTTCGAGTCTTGGCATGGCAATTTGGACGCGTCTCCACGTGAGGCGGGAGACCCAGGGTCCCTTTCCACTTGCCACAGGGATCCTGGGACTCCTATCCATTTTCAAGAGGAGTCAGGCATCGTCTCCTTTGGAAGCATTGATCTCCGCGGACCTATCGAGTTTTCAAAGGATGTGAGGCCTCCGGTCCCCATGAGGCGGAGAACTCGGTCTTTCTCTGTGGTCTCCACAGCGGATTCAGACATCCCTTCGTCTTGGGAGATGCAAGACGAGCCTGCATTCAATTCACTGCAGGGATATCCGGCCTTACTTCGAGTCAGAGCATCTCTGTGTCCATTCCACTTGAGGCCACAAACTCGGGGTCCCTCAAATATACCTGTAGCTGAGAGAAGCCTCCTCTTGAGGTGCTTGTGGAAAGTTGGGATTCCTCTTGAGTGGAAGACAGGGACTAAGCTCTCATCTCGAGTTGATTTGGGGTCCACGGAGCCCTTTCGTGTTGCTCCAGTGACCTCAGGATCCCTCTAGACTTGAGACAGTGATCTTGGGTTTTCTCTGGAGTGCCATCAAGGAAATCAAGGCTCCTTTCACTTTTGATGTGGAACTCGGAATTGCTCTGCACGCAGGGCAGGGCAATCGGGCCTCATGTCGCGGCGAGGGGGAAGTCTCATGGTTTTTCTCGAGTTGAGGCCGGAACCTGGGGTATATTCTGGAGTTACGACGGGGAGTGCCCTTCCAGACACATGTTTGTTCAGCGACGTCAGGACTCCTGCCTAGGTGCGAGGGACACCTCGGGATTCTCCTCGAGTCTTGGCATGGCAATTGGGATGCGTCTCCACGTGAGGCGGGAGACCCAGGGTCCCTTTCGACGTGCCACAGGGATCCTGGGACTCCTATCCATTTTCAAGAGGAGTCGGGCATCGTCTCCTTTGGAAGCATGGATCTCTGCAGATCTCTCGAGTTTTCAAAGGATGTGAGGCCTCCGCTCGCGATGAGGCGGAGAATTAGGTTTTTCTCTGTGGCTCCACAGGGGATTCAGACATCCCTTCGTCTTGGGAGATGCAAGACGATCCTGCTTTCAATTCACTGCAGGGATATCCGGCCTTACTTCGAGTCAGAGCATCTCGGTGTCCATTCCCCTTGAGGCCTCAAACTCAGGGTCCCTCTCACATACCTGTAGCTGAGAGAAGCCTCCTCTTGAGGTGCTTGTGGAAAGTTGGGATTCCTCTTGAGTCGAAGCCAGGGACTAAGCTCTCATCTCGAGTTGATTTGGGGTCCACGGAGCCCTTTCCTATTGGTCCAGTGACCTCAGGATCCCTCTAGACTTGAGACAGTGATCTTGGGTTTTCTCTGGAGTGCCATCAAGGAAATCAAGGCTCCTTTCACGTTTGATGTGGAAAACGGAATTGCTCTGCATGCAGTGCAGGGGAATCGGGCCTCAACTCGCGGCGAGGGGGAAATCTCATGGTTTTTCTCGAGTTGCGGCCCGAACCTGGGATATATTCTCGACTTACGACGGGGAGGGCCCTTCCAGACACGTGTTTGTTCAGCGATGTCAGGACTCCTGCCTAGGTGCGAGGGACACCTCGGGATTCTCCTCGAGTCTTGGCATGGCAATTGGGACACGTCTCCACGTGAGGCGGGAGACCCAGGGTCCCTTTCCACGTGCCACAGGGATCCTGGGACCCCTATCCATTTTCAAGAGGAGTCAGGCATCGTCTCTTTGGAAGCATTGATCTCCGCGGACCTATCGAGTTTTCAAAGGATGTGAGGCCTCCGGTCCCCATGAGGCGGAGAACTCGGTCTTTCTCTGTAGTCTCCACAGCGGATTCAGACATCCCTTCGTCTTGGGAGATGCAAGACGAGCCTGCATTCAATTCACTGCAGGGATATCCGGCCTTACTTCGAGTCAGAGCATCTCGGTGTCCATTCCACTTGAGGCCACATTCTCGGGGTCCCTCAAATATACCTGTAGCTGAGAGAAGCCTCCTCTTGAGGTGCTTGTGGAAAGTTGGTGTTCCTCTTGAGTGGAAGCCAGGGACTAAGCTCTCATCTCGAGTTGATTTGGGGTCCACGGAGCCCTTTCGTGTTGCTCCAGTGACCTCAGGATCCCTCTAGACTTGAGATAGTGATCTTGGGTTTTCTCTGGAGTGCCATCAAGGAAATCAAGGCTCCTTTCACGTTTGATGTGGAAAACGGAATTGCTCTGCATGCAGTGCAGGGGAATCGGGCCTCAACTCGCGGCGAGGGGGAAATCTCATGGTTTTTCTCGAGTTGCGGCCCAAACCTGGGCTATATTCTCGAGTTACGACGGGGAGGGCCCTTCCAGACACGTGTTTGTTCAGCGATGTCAGGACTCCTGCCTAGGTGCGAGGGACACCTCTGGATTCTCTTCGAGTCTTGGCATGGCAATTTGGACGCGTCTCCACGTGAGGCGGGAGACCCAGGGTCCCTTTCCACGTGCCACAGGGATCCTGGGACCCCTATCCATTTTCAAGAGGAGTCAGGAATCGTCGCCTTTGGAAGCATTGATCTCCGCGGACCTATCGAGTTTTCAAAGGATGTGAGGCCTCCGGTCTCGATGAGGCGGAGAACTCGGTCTTTCTCTGTGGTCTCCACAGCGGATTCAGACATCCCTTCTTCTTGGGAGATGCAAGACGAGCCTGCATTCAATTCACTGCAGGGATATCCGGCCTTACTTCGAGTCAGAGCATCTCGGTGTCCATTCCACTTGAGGCCACAAACTCGGGGTCCCTCAAATATACCTGTAGCTGAGAGAAGCCTCCTCTTGAGGTGCTTGTGGAAAGTTGGAATTCCTCTTGAGTGGAAGCCAGGGACTAAGCTCTCATCTCGAGTTGACTTGGGGTCCACGGAGCCCTTTCGTGTTGCTCCAGTGACCTCAGGATCCCTCTAGACTTGAGACAGTGATCTTGGGTTTTCTCTGGAGTGCCATCAAGGAAATCAAGGCTCCTTTCAAGTTTGATGTGGAACACGGAATTGCTCTGCACGCAGTGCAGGGGAATCGGTCCTCATCTCGCGGCAAATGGGATGTCTCATGGTTTTTCTCAAGTTGCGGCCGAAACCTGGGGTACATTCTCGAGTTACGACGGGGAGGGCCCTTCCAGACACGTGTTTGTTCAGCGACGTCAGGACTCCTGCCTAGGTGCGAGGAACACCTCGGAATTCTCCTCGAGTCTTGGCATGGCAATTTGGACGCGTCTCCACGTGAGGCGGGAGACCCAGGGTCCCTTTCCACGTGCCACAGGGATCCTGGGACTCCTATCCATTTTCAAGAGGAGTCGGGCATCTTCTTCTTTGGAAGCATTGATCTCCGCGGACCTCTCGAGTTTTCAAGGATGTGAGGCCTCCGGTCTCGATGAGGCGGAGAACTCGGTCTTTCTCTGTGGTCTCCACAGGGGACTCAGACAACACTTCGTCTTGGGAGATGGAAGACGAGCCTGCATTCAATTCACTGCAGGGATATCCGGCCTTAGTTCGAGTCAGAGCATCTCGGTGTCCATTCCACTTGAGGCCACAAACTCAGGGTCCCTCTCACATACCTGTAGCTGAGAGAAGCCTCCTCTTGAGGTGATTGTGGAAAGTTGGTATTCCTCTTGAGTCGAAGCCAGGGACTAAGCTCTCATCTCGAGTTGATTTGGGTTCCACGGAGCCCTTTCGTGTTGCTCCAGTGACCTCAGGATCCCTCTAGACTTGAGACAGTGAACTTGGGTTTTCTCTGGAGTGCCATCAAGGAAATCAAGGCTCCTTTCACATTTGATGTGGAAAACGGAATTGCTCTGCACGCAGTGCAGGGGAATCGGGCCTCATCTCGCGGCGAGGGGGAAGTCTCATGGTTTTTCTCGAGTTGCGGCCGGAACCTGGGGTATATTCTCGAGTTACGACGGGGAGGGCCCTTCCAGACACGTGTTTGTTCAGCGACGTCAGGACTCCTGCCTAGGTGCGAGGGACACCTCGGGATTCTCCTCGAGTCTTGGCATGCCAATTGGAACGCGTCTCCACGTGAGACGGGAGACCCAGTGTCCCTTTCCACGTGCCACAGTGATCCTGGGACTCCTATCCATTTTCAAGAGGAGTCAGGCATCGTCTCCTTCGGAAGTATTGATCTCCGCGGACCTCTTGAGTTTTCAAAGGATATGAGGCCTCCGGTTGCGTTGAGGTGGAGGACTAGGTCTTTCTCTGTGGTCTCCACAGGGGATTCAGACAACCCTTCGTCTTGGCAGAAGCAAGACGAGCCTGCATTCAATTCACTGCAGGGATATCCGGCCTTATTTCGAGTCAGAGCATCTCGGTGTCCATTCCACTTGAGGCCACAAACTCAGGGTCCCTCTCACATACCTGTAGCTGAGAGAAGCCTCCTCTTGAGGTGCTTGTGGAAAGTTGGTATTCCTCTTGACTCGAAGCCAGGGACTAAGCTCTCATCTCGAGTTGATTTGGGGTCCACGGAGCCCTTTCGTGTTGCTCCAGTGACCTCAGGATCCCTCTAGACTTGAGACAGTGATCTTGGGTTTTCTCTGGAGTGCCATCAAGGAAATCAAGGCTCCTTTCACGTTTGATGTGGAACACGGAATTGCTCTGCATGCAGTGCAGGGGAATCGGGCCTCAACTCGCGGCGAGGGCGAAATCTCATGGTTTTCCTCGAGTTGCGGCCCGAACCTGGGGTATATTCTCTAGTTACGACGGGGAAGGCCCTCCCAGACACGTGTTTGTTCAGCGATGTCAGGACTCCTGCCTAGGTGCGAGGGACACCTCGGGATTCTCCTCGAGTCTTGGCATGGCAATTGGGAGGCGTCTCCACGTGAGGCGGGAGACCCAGGGTCCCTTTCCACGTGCCACAGGGATCCTGGGACTCCTATCCATTTTCAAGAGGAGTCGGGCATCGTCTCCTTTGGAAGCATTGATCTCTGCAGATCTCTCGAGTTTTCAAAGGATGTGAGGCCTCCGCTCGCGATGAGGTGGAGAATAAGGTTTTTCTCTGTGGTCTCCACAGGGGATTCAGACATCCCTTCGTCTTGGGAGATGCAAGACGAGCCTGCATTCAATTCACTGCAGGGATATCCGGCCTTACTTCGAGTCAGAGCATCTCGGTGTCCATTCCACTTGAGGCCACAAACTCAGGGTCCCTCTCACATATCTGTAGGTGAGAGAAACCTCCTCTTGAGGTGCTTCTGGATAGTTGGGATTCCTCTTGAGTCGAAGCCAGGGACTAAGCTCTCATCTCGAGTTGATTTGGGGTCCACGGAGCCCTTTCCTGTTGGTCCAGTGACCTCAGGATCCCTCTAGACTTGAGACAGTGATCTTGGGTTTTCTCTGGAGTGCCATCAAGGAAATCAAGGCTCCTTTCACGTTTGATGTGGAACACGGAATTGCTCTGCTTGCAGTGCAGGGGAATCGGGCCTCAACTCGCGGCGAGGGGGAAATCTCATGGTTTTTCTCGAGTTGCGGCCCAAACCTGGGGTATATTCTCGAGTTACGACGGGGAGGGCACTTCCAGACACGTGTTTGTTCAGCGATGTCAGGACTCCTGTCTTGGTGCGAGGGACACCTCGGGATTCTCTTCGAGTCTTGGCATGGCAATTTGGACGCGTCTCCACTTGAGGCGGGAGACCCAGGGTCCCTTTCCACGTGCCACAGGGATCCTGGGACTCCTATCCATTTTCAAGAGGAGTCAGGCATCGTCTCCTTTGGAAGCATTGATCTCCGCGGACCTATCGAGTTTTCAAAGGATGTGAGGCCTCCGGTCCCCATGAGGCGGAGAACTCGGTCTTTCTCTGTGGTCTCCACAGCGGATTCAGACATCCCTTCGTCTTGGGAGATGCAAGACGAGCCTGCATTCAATTCCCTGCAGGGATATCCGGCCTTACTTCGAGTCAGAGCATCTCGGTGTCCATTCCACTTGAGGCCACATTCTCGGGGTCCCTCAAATATACCTGTAGCTGAGAGAAGCCTCCTCTTGAGGTGCTTGTGGAAAGTTGGAATTCCTCTTGAGTCGAAGCCAGGGACTAAGCTCTCATCTCGAGTTGATTTGGGGTCCACGGAGCCCTTTCGTGTTGCTCCAGTGACCTCAGGATCCCTCTAGACTTGAGACAGTGATCTTGGGTTTTCTCTGGAGTGCCATCAAGGAAATCAAGGCTCCTTTCAAGTTTGATGTGGAACACGGAATTGCTCTGCACGCAGTGCAGGGGAATCGGGCCTCATCTCGCGGCAAATGGGATGTCTCATGGTTTTTCTCAAGTTGCGGCCGAAACCTGGGGTATATTCTCGAGTTACGACGGGGAGGGCCCTTCCAGTCACGTGTTTGTTCAGCGACGTCAGGACTCCTGCCTAGGTGCGAGGAACACCTCGGGATTCTCCTCGAGTCTTGGCATGGCAATTTGGACGCGTCTCCACGTGAGGCGGGAGACCCAGGGTCCCTTTCCACGTGCCACAGGGATCCTGGGACGCCTATCCATTTTCAAGAAGAGTCAGGCATCTTCTTCTTTGGAAGCATTGATCTCCGCGGACCTCTCGAGTTTTCAAAGGATGTGAGGCCTCCGGTCGCGATGAGGCGGAGAACGAGGTCTTTCTCTGTGGTCTCCACAGGGGATTCAGACATCCCTTCGTCTTGGGAGATGCAAGACGAGCCTGCATTCAATTCACTGCAGGGATATCCGGCCTTACTTCGAGTCAGAGCATCTCGGTGTCCATTCCACTTGAGGCCACATTCTCGGGGTCCCTCAAATATACCTGTAGCTGAGAGAAGCCTCCTCTTGAGGTGCTTGTGGAAAGTTGGTGTTCCTCTTGAGTGGAAGCCAGGGACTAAGCTCTCATCTCGAGTTGATTTGGGGTCCACGGAGCCCTTTCGTGTTGCTCCAGTGACCTCAGGATCCCTCTAGACTTGAGATAGTGATCTTGGGTTTTCTCTGGAGTGCCATCAAGGAAATCAAGGCTCCTTTCACGTTTGATGTGGAAAACGGAATTGCTCTGCATGCAGTGCAGGGGAATCGGGCCTCAACTCGCGGCGAGGGGGAAATCTCATGGTTTTTCTCGAGTTGCGGCCCAAACCTGGGCTATATTCTCGAGTTACGACGGGGAGGGCCCTTCCAGACACGTGTTTGTTCAGCGATGTCAGGACTCCTGCCTAGGTGCGAGGGACACCTCTGGATTCTCTTCGAGTCTTGGCATGGCAATTTGGACGCGTCTCCACGTGAGGCGGGAGACCCAGGGTCCCTTTCCACGTGCCACAGGGATCCTGGGACCCCTATCCATTTTCAAGAGGAGTCAGGAATCGTCGCCTTTGGAAGCATTGATCTCCGCGGACCTATCGAGTTTTCAAAGGATGTGAGGCCTCCGGTCTCGATGAGGCGGAGAACTCGGTCTTTCTCTGTGGTCTCCACAGCGGATTCAGACATCCCTTCTTCTTGGGAGATGCAAGACGAGCCTGCATTCAATTCACTGCAGGGATATCCGGCCTTACTTCGAGTCAGAGCATCTCGGTGTCCATTCCACTTGAGGCCACAAACTCGGGGTCCCTCAAATATACCTGTAGCTGAGAGAAGCCTCCTCTTGAGGTGCTTGTGGAAAGTTGTAATTCCTCTTGAGTGGAAGCCAGGGACTAAGCTCTCATCTCGAGTTGACTTGGGGTCCACGGAGCCCTTTCGTGTTGCTCCAGTGACCTCAGGATCCCTCTAGACTTGAGACAGTGATCTTGGGTTTTCTCTGGAGTGCCATCAAGGAAATCAAGGCTCCTTTCAAGTTTGATGTGGAACACGGAATTGCTCTGCACGCAGTGCAGGGGAATCGGTCCTCATCTCGCGGCAAATGGGATGTCTCATGGTTTTTCTCAAGTTGCGGCCGAAACCTGGGGTACATTCTCGAGTTACGACGGGGAGGGCCCTTCCAGACACGTGTTTGTTCAGCGACGTCAGGACTCCTGCCTAGGTGCGAGGAACACCTCGGAATTCTCCTCGAGTCTTGGCATGGCAATTTGGACGCGTCTCCACGTGAGGCGGGAGACCCAGGGTCCCTTTCCACGTGCCACAGGGATCCTGGGACTCCTATCCATTTTCAAGAGGAGTCGGGCATCTTCTTCTTTGGAAGCATTGATCTCCGCGGACCTCTCGAGTTTTCAAGGATGTGAGGCCTCCGGTCTCGATGAGGCGGAGAACTCGGTCTTTCTCTGTGGTCTCCACAGGGGACTCAGACAACACTTCGTCTTGGGAGATGGAAGACGAGCCTGCATTCAATTCACTGCAGGGATATCCGGCCTTAGTTCGAGTCAGAGCATCTCGGTGTCCATTCCACTTGAGGCCACAAACTCAGGGTCCCTCTCACATACCTGTAGCTGAGAGAAGCCTCCTCTTGAGGTGATTGTGGAAAGTTGGTATTCCTCTTGAGTCGAAGCCAGGGACTAAGCTCTCATCTCGAGTTGATTTGGGTTCCACGGAGCCCTTTCGTGTTGCTCCAGTGACCTCAGGATCCCTCTAGACTTGAGACAGTGAACTTGGGTTTTCTCTGGAGTGCCATCAAGGAAATCAAGGCTCCTTTCACATTTGATGTGGAAAACGGAATTGCTCTGCACGCAGTGCAGGGGAATCGGGCCTCATCTCGCGGCGAGGGGGAAGTCTCATGGTTTTTCTCGAGTTGCGGCCGGAACCTGGGGTATATTCTCGAGTTACGACGGGGAGGGCCCTTCCAGACACGTGTTTGTTCAGCGACGTCAGGACTCCTGCCTAGGTGCGAGGGACACCTCGGGATTCTCCTCGAGTCTTGGCATGCCAATTGGAACGCGTCTCCACGTGAGACGGGAGACCCAGTGTCCCTTTCCACGTGCCACAGTGATCCTGGGACTCCTATCCATTTTCAAGAGGAGTCAGGCATCGTCTCCTTCGGAAGTATTGATCTCCGCGGACCTCTTGAGTTTTCAAAGGATATGAGGCCTCCGGTTGCGTTGAGGTGGAGGACTAGGTCTTTCTCTGTGGTCTCCACAGGGGATTCAGACAACCCTTCGTCTTGGCAGAAGCAAGACGAGCCTGCATTCAATTCACTGCAGGGATATCCGGCCTTATTTCGAGTCAGAGCATCTCGGTGTCCATTCCACTTGAGGCCACAAACTCAGGGTCCCTCTCACATACCTGTAGCTGAGAGAAGCCTCCTCTTGAGGTGCTTGTGGAAAGTTGGTATTCCTCTTGACTCGAAGCCAGGGACTAAGCTCTCATCTCGAGTTGATTTGGGGTCCACGGAGCCCTTTCGTGTTGCTCCAGTGACCTCAGGATCCCTCTAGACTTGAGACAGTGATCTTGGGTTTTCTCTGGAGTGCCATCAAGGAAATCAAGGCTCCTTTCACGTTTGATGTGGAACACGGAATTGCTCTGCATGCAGTGCAGGGGAATCGGGCCTCAACTCGCGGCGAGGGCGAAATCTCATGGTTTTCCTCGAGTTGCGGCCCGAACCTGGGGTATATTCTCTAGTTACGACGGGGAAGGCCCTCCCAGACACGTGTTTGTTCAGCGATGTCAGGACTCCTGCCTAGGTGCGAGGGACACCTCGGGATTCTCCTCGAGTCTTGGCATGGCAATTGGGAGGCGTCTCCACGTGAGGCGGGAGACCCAGGGTCCCTTTCCACGTGCCACAGGGATCCTGGGACTCCTATCCATTTTCAAGAGGAGTCGGGCATCGTCTCCTTTGGAAGCATTGATCTCTGCAGATCTCTCGAGTTTTCAAAGGATGTGAGGCCTCCGCTCGCGATGAGGTGGAGAATAAGGTTTTTCTCTGTGGTCTCCACAGGGGATTCAGACATCCCTTCGTCTTGGGAGATGCAAGACGAGCCTGCATTCAATTCACTGCAGGGATATCCGGCCTTACTTCGAGTCAGAGCATCTCGGTGTCCATTCCACTTGAGGCCACAAACTCAGGGTCCCTCTCACATATCTGTAGGTGAGAGAAACCTCCTCTTGAGGTGCTTCTGGATAGTTGGGATTCCTCTTGAGTCGAAGCCAGGGACTAAGCTCTCATCTCGAGTTGATTTGGGGTCCACGGAGCCCTTTCCTGTTGGTCCAGTGACCTCAGGATCCCTCTAGACTTGAGACAGTGATCTTGGGTTTTCTCTGGAGTGCCATCAAGGAAATCAAGGTTCCTTTCATGTTTGATGTGGAACACGGAATTGCTCTGCTTGCAGTGCAGGGGAATCGGGCCTCAACTCGCGGCGAGGGGGAAATCTCATGGTTTTTCTCGAGTTGCGGCCCAAACCTGGGGTATATTCTCGAGTTACGACGGGGAGGGCACTTCCAGACACGTGTTTGTTCAGCGATGTCAGGACTCCTGTCTTGGTGCGAGGGACACCTCGGGATTCTCTTCGAGTCTTGGCATGGCAATTTGGACGCGTCTCCACTTGAGGCGGGAGACCCAGGGTCCCTTTCCACGTGCCACAGGGATCCTGGGACTCCTATCCATTTTCAAGAGGAGTCAGGCATCGTCTCCTTTGGAAGCATTGATCTCCGCGGACCTATCGAGTTTTCAAAGGATGTGAGGCCTCCGGTCCCCATGAGGCGGAGAACTCGGTCTTTCTCTGTGGTCTCCACAGCGGATTCAGACATCCCTTCGTCTTGGGAGATGCAAGACGAGCCTGCATTCAATTCCCTGCAGGGATATCCGGCCTTACTTCGAGTCAGAGCATCTCGGTGTCCATTCCACTTGAGGCCACATTCTCGGGGTCCCTCAAATATACCTGTAGCTGAGAGAAGCCTCCTCTTGAGGTGCTTGTGGAAAGTTGGAATTCCTCTTGAGTCGAAGCCAGGGACTAAGCTCTCATCTCGAGTTGATTTGGGGTCCACGGAGCCCTTTCGTGTTGCTCCAGTGACCTCAGGATCCCTCTAGACTTGAGACAGTGATCTTGGGTTTTCTCTGGAGTGCCATCAAGGAAATCAAGGCTCCTTTCAAGTTTGATGTGGAACACGGAATTGCTCTGCACGCAGTGCAGGGGAATCGGGCCTCATCTCGCGGCAAATGGGATGTCTCATGGTTTTTCTCAAGTTGCGGCCGAAACTTGGGGTATATTCTCGAGTTACGACGGGGAGGGCCCTTCCAGTCACGTGTTTGTTCAGCGACGTCAGGACTCCTGCCTAGGTGCGAGGAACACCTCGGGATTCTCCTCGAGTCTTGGCATGGCAATTTGGACGCGTCTCCACGTGAGGCGGGAGACCCAGGGTCCCTTTCCACGTGCCACAGGGATCCTGGGACGCCTATCCATTTTCAAGAAGAGTCAGGCATCTTCTTCTTTGGAAGCATTGATCTCCGCGGACCTCTCGAGTTTTCAAAGGATGTGAGGCCTCCGGTCGCGATGAGGCGGAGAACGAGGTCTTTCTCTGTGGTCTCCACAGGGGATTCAGACAACCCTTCGTCTTGGGAGATGCAAGACGAGCCTGCATTCAATTCACTGCAGGGATATCCGGCCTTACTTCGAGTCAGAGCATCTCGGTGTCCATTCCACTTGAGGCCACAAACTCAGGGTCCCTCTCACATACATGTAGCTGAGAGAAGCCTCCTCTTGAGGTGATTGTGGAAAGTTGGTATTCCTCTTGAGTCGAAGCCAGGGACTAAGCTCTCATCTCGAGTTGATTTGGGTTCCACGGAGCCCTTTCGTGTTGCTCCAGTGACCTCAGGATCCCTCTAGACTTGAGACAGTGAACTTGGGTTTTCTCTGGAGTGCCACCAAGGAAATCAAGGCTCCTTTCACATTTGATGTGGAAAACGGAATTGCTCTGCATGCAGTGCAGGGGAATCGGGCCTCATCTCTCGGCGAGGGGGAAGTCTCATGGTTTTTCTCGAGTTGCGGCCGGAACCTGGGGTATATTCTCGAGTTACGACGGGGAGGGCCCTTCCAGACACGTGTTTGTTCAGCGACGTCAGGACTCCTGCCTAGGTGCCAGGGACACCTCGGGATTCTCCTCGAGTCTTGGCATGCCAATTGGAACGCGTCTCCACGTGAGGCGGGAGACCCAGTGTCCCTTTCCACCTGCCACAGGGATCCTGGGACTCCTATCCATTTTCAAGAGGAGTCAGGCATCGTCTCCTTCGGAAGTATTGATCTCCGCGGACCTCTTGAGTTTTCAAAGGATATGAGGCCTCCGGTTGCGTTGAGCTGGAGGACTAGGTCTTTCTCTGTGGTCTCCACAGGGGATTCAGACAACCCTTCGTCGTTGGAGATGCAAGACGAGCCTGCATTCAATTCACTGCAGGGATATCCGGCCTTATTTCGAGTCAGAGCATCTCGGTGTCCATTCCACTTGAGGCCACCAACTCAGGGTCCCTCTCACATACCTGTAGCTGAGAGAAGCCTCCTCTTTAGGTGCTTGTGGAAAGTTGGTATTCCTCTTGACTCGAAGCCAGGGACTAAGCTCTCATCTCGAGTTGATTTGGGGTCCACGGAGCCCTTTCGTGTTGCTCCAGTGACCTCAGGATCCCTCTAGACTTGAGACAGTGATCTTGGGTTTTCTCTGGAGTGCCATCAAGGAAATCAAGGCTCCTTTCACTTTTGATGTGGAACACGGAATTGCTCTGCACGCAGGGCAGGGCAATCGGGCCTCATGTCGCGGCGAGGGGGAAATCTCATGGTTTTTCTCGAGTTGCGGCCGGAACCTGGGGTATATTCTGGAGTTACGACGGGGAGGGCCCTTCCAGACACATGTTTGTTCAGCGACGGCAGCACTGCTGCCTAGGTGCGAGGGACACCCACGGATGCTCCTCGAGTCTTGGCATGGCAATTGGGATGCGTCTCCACGTGAGGCGGGAGACCCAGGGTCCCTTTCCACGTGCCACAGGGATCCTGGGACTCCTATCCATTTTCAAGAGGAGTCGGGCATCGTCTCCTTTGGAAGCATTGATCTCTGCAGATCTCTCGAGTTTTCAAAGGATGTGAGGCCTCCGCTCGCGATGAGGTGGAGAATTAGGTTTTTCTCTGTGGTCTCCACAGGGGATTCAGACATCCCTTCGTCTTGGGAGATGCAAGACGAACCTGCATTCAATTCACTGCAGGGATATCCGGCCTTAATTCGAGTCAGAGCATCTCAGTGTCCATTCCAATTGAGGCCACAAACTCGGGGTCCCTCAAATATACCTGTAGCTGAGAGAAGCCTCCTCTTGAGGTGCTTGTGGAAAGTTGGGATTCCTCTTGAGTCGAAGCCAGGGACTAAGCTCTCATCTCGAGTTGATTTGGCGTCCACGGAGCCCTTTCCTGTTGGTCCAGTGACCTCAGGATCCCTCTAGACTTGAGACAGTGATCTTGGGTTTTCTCTGGAGTGCCATCAAGGAAATCAAGGCTCCTTTCACGTTTGATGTGGAACACGGAATTGCTCTGCATGCAGTGCAGGGGATTCGAGCCTCAACTCGCGGCGAGGGGGAAATCTCATGGTTTTTCTCGAGTTGCGGCCCGAACCTGGGCTATATTCTCGAGTTACGATGGGGAGGGCCCTTCCAGACACGTGTTTGTTCAGCGATGTCAGGACACCTGCCTAGGTGCGAGGGACACCTCGGGATTCTCTTCGAGTCTTGGCATGGCAATTTTGACGCGTCTCCACGTGAGGCGGGAGACCCAGGGTCCCTTTCCACGTGCCACAGGGATCCTGGGACTCCTATCCATTTTCAAGAGGAGTCGGGCATCGTCTCCTTTGGAAGCATTGATCTCCGCGGACCTATCGAGTTTTCAAAGGATGTGAGGCCTCCGGTCCCCATGAGGCGGAGAACTCGGTCTTTCTCTGTGGTCTCCACAGCGGATTCAGACATCCCTTCGTCTTGGGAGATGCAAGACGAGCCTGCATTCAATTCACTGCAGGGATATCCGGCCTTACTTCGAGTCAGAGCATCTCGGTGTCCATTCCACTTGAGGCCACAAACTCGTGGTCCCTCAAATATACCTGTAGCTGAGAGAAGCCTCCTCTTGAGGTGCTTGTGGAAAGTTGGTATTCCTCTTGAGTGGAAGCCAGGGACTAAGCTCTCATCTCGAGTTGATTTGGGGTCCACGGAGCCCTTTCGTGTTGCTCCAGTGACCTCAGGATCCCTCTAGACTTGAGAGAGTGATCTTGGGTTTTCTCTGGAGTGCCATCAAGGAAATCAAGGCTCCTTTCACGTTTGATGTGGAAAACGGAATTGCTCTGCATGCAGTGCAGGGGAATCGGGCCTCAACTCGCGGCGAGGGGGAAATCTCATGGTTTTTCTCGAGTTGCGGCCCGAACCTGGGGTATATTCTCGAGTTACGACGGGGAGGGCCCTTGCAGACACGTGTTTGTTCAGCGATGTCAGGACTCCTGCCTAGGAGCGAGGGACACCTCTGGATTCTCTTCGAGTCTTGGCATGGCAATTTGGACGCGTCTCCACGTGAGGCGGGAGACCCAGGGTCCCTTTCCACGTGCCACAGGGATCCTGGGACTCCTATCCATTTCCAAGAGGAGTCAGGCATCGTCTCCTTTGGAAGCATTGATCTCCGCGGACCTATCGAGTTTTCAAAGGATATGAGGCCTCCGGTCCCCATGAGGCGGAGAACTCGGTCTTTCTCTGTGGTCTCCACAGCGGATTCAGACATCCCTTCGTCTTGGGAGATGCAAGACGAGCCTGCATTCAATTCACTGCAGGGATATCCGGCCGTACTTCGAGTCAGAGCATCTCTGTGTCCATTCCACTTGAGGCCACAAACTCGGGGTCCCTCAAATATACCTGTAGCTGAGAGAAGCCTCCTCTTGAGGTGTTTGTGGAAAGTTGGGATTCCTCTTGAGTGGAAGCCAGGGACTAAGCTCTCATCTCGAGTTGATTTGGGGTCCACGGAGCCCTTTCCTGTTGGTCCAGTGACCTCAGGATCCCTCTAGACTTGAGACAGTGATCTTGGGTTTTCTCTGGAGTGCCATCAAGGAAATCAAGGCTCCTTTCACGTTTGATGTGGACCACGGAATTGCTCTGCATGCAGTGCAGGGGATTCGAGCCTCAACTCGCGGCGAGGGGGAAATCTCATGGTTTTTCTCGAGTTGCGGCCCGAACCTGGGCTATATTCTCGAGTTACGATGGGGAGGTTCCTTCCAGACACGTGTTTGTTCAGCGATGTCAGGACACCTGCCTAGGTGCGAGGGACACCTCGGGATTCTCTTCGAGTCTTGGCATGGCAATTTTGACGCGTCTCCACGTGAGGCGGGAGACCCAGTGTCCCTTTCCACGTGCCACAGGGATCCTGGGACTCCTATCCATTTTCAAGAGGAGTCGGGCATCGTCTCCTTTGGAAGCATTGATCTCCGCGGACCTATCGAGTTTTCAAAGGATGTGAGGCCTCCGGTCCCCATGAGGCGGAGAACTCGGTCTTTCTCTGTGGTCTCCACAGCGGATTCAGACATCCCTTCGTCTTGGGAGATGCAAGACGAGCCTGCATTCAATTCACTGCAGGGATATCCGGCCTTACTTCGAGTCAGAGCATCTCGGAGTCCATTCCACTTGAGGCCACAAACTCGTGGTCCCTCAAATATACCTGTAGCTGAGAGAAGCCTCCTCTTGAGGTGCTTGTGGAAAGTTGGTATTCCTCTTGAGTGGAAGCCAGGGACTAAGCTCTCATCTCGAGTTGATTTGGGGTCCACGGAGCCCTTTCGTGTTGCTCCAGTGACCTCAGGATCCCTCTAGACTTGAGAGAGTGATCTTGGGTTTTCTCTGGAGTGTCATCAAGGAAATCAAGGCTCCTTTCACGTTTGATATGGAAAACGGAATTGCTCTGCATGCAGTGCAGGGGAATCGGGCCTCAACTCGCGGCGAGGGGGAAATCTCATGGTTTTTCTCGAGTTGCGGCCCGAACCTGGGGTATATTCTCGAGTTACGACGGGGAGGGCCCTTGCAGACACGTGTTTGTTCAGCGATGTCAGGACTCCTGCCTAGGAGCGAGGGACACCTCTGGATTCTCTTCGAGTCTTGGCATGGCAATTTGGACGCGTCTCCACGTGAGGCGGGAGACCCAGGGTCCCTTTCCACGTGCCACAGGGATCCTGGGACTCCTATCCATTTTCAAGAGGAGTCAGGCATCGTCTCCTTTGGAAGCATTGATCTCCGCGGACCTATCGAGTTTTCAAAGGATGTGAGGCCTCCGGTCCCCATGAGGCGGAGAACTCGGTCTTTCTCTGTGGTCTCCACAGCGGATTCAGACATCCCTTCGTCTTGGGAGATGCAAGACGAGCCTGCATTCAATTCACTGCAGGGATATCCGGCCTTACTTCGAGTCAGAGCATCTCTGTGTCCATTCCACTTGAGGCCACAAACTCGGGGTCCCTCAAATATACCTCTAGCTGAGAGAAGCCTCCTCTTGAGGTGCTTGTGGAAAGTTGGGATTCCTCTTGAGTGGAAGCCAGGGACTAAGCTCTCATCTCGAGTTGATTTGGGGTCCACGGAGCCCTTTCCTGTTGGTCCAGTGACCTCAGGATCCCTCTAGACTTGAGACAGTGATCTTGGGTTTTCTCTGGAGTGCCATCAAGGAAATCAAGGCTCCTTTCACGTTTGATGTGGAACACGGAATTGCTCTGCACGCAGGGCAGGGCAATCGGGCCTCATGTCGCGGCGAGGGGGAAGTCTCATGGTTTTTCTCGAGTTGAGGCCGGAACCTGGGGTATATTCTGGAGTTACGACGGGGAGGGCCCTTCCAGACACATGTTTGTTCAGCGACGTCAGGACTCCTGCCTAGGTGCGAGGGACACCTCGGGATTCTCCTCGAGTCTTGGCATGCCAATTGGAACGCGTCTCCACGTGAGACGGGAGACCCAGTGTCCCTTTCCACGTGCCACAGGGATCCTGGGACTCCTATCCATTTTCAAGAGGAGTCAGGCATCGTCTCCTTCGGAAGTATTGATATCCGCGGACCTCTTGAGTTTTCAAAGGATATGAGGCCTCCCGTTGCGTTGAGGTGGAGGACTAGGTCTTTCTCTGTGGTCTCCACAGGGGATTCAGACAACCCTTCGTCTTTGGAGATGCAAGACGAGCCTGCATTCAATTCACTGCAGGGATATCCGGCCTTATTTCGAGTCAGAGCATCTCGGTGTCCATTCCACTTGAGGCCACAAACTCAGGGTCCCTCTCACATACCTGTAGCTGAGAGAAGCCTCCTCTTGAGGTGCTTGTGGAAAGTTGGTATTCCTCTTGACTCGAAGCCAGGGACTAAGCTCTCATCTCGCGTTGATTTGGGGTCCACGGAGCCCTTTCGTGTTGCTCCAGTGACCTCAGGATCCCTCTAGACTTGAGACAGTGATCTTGGGTTTTCTCTGGAGTGCCATCAAGGAAATCAAGGCTCCTTTCACGTTTGATGTGGAACACGGAATTGCTCTGCATGCAGTGCAGGGGAATCGGGCCTCAATTCGCGGCGAGGGGGAAATCTCATGGTTTTCCTCGAGTTGCGGCCCGAACCTGGAGTATATTCTCGAGTTACGACGGGGAGGGCCCTCCCAGACACGTGTTTGTTCAGCAATGTCAGGACTCCTGCCTAGGTGCGAGGGACACCTCGGGATTCTCCTTGAGTCTTGGCATGGCTATTGGGAGTCGTCTCCACGTGAGGCGGGAGACCCAGGGTCCCTTTCCACGTGCCACAGGGATCCTGGGACTCCTATCCATTTTCAAGAGGAGTCGGGCATCGTCTCCTTCGGAAGCATTGATCTCTGCAGATCTCTCGAGTTTTCAAAGGATGTGAGGCCTCCGCTCGCGATGAGGTGGAGAATTAGGTTTTTCTCTGTGGTCTCCACAGGGGATTTAGACATCCCTTCGTCTTGGGAGATGCAAGACGAGCCTGCATTCAATTCACTGCAGGGATATCCGGCCTTACTTCGAGTCAGAACATCTCGGTGTCCATTCCACTTGAGGCCACAAACTCAGGGTCCCTCTCACATACCTGTAGCTGAGAGAAGCCTCCTCTTGAGGTGCTTCTGGAAAGTTGGGATTCCTCTTGAGTCGAAGCCAGGGACTAAGGTCTCATCTCGAGTTGATTTGGGGTCCACGGAGCCCTTTCCTGTTGGTCCAGTGACCTCAGGATCCCTCTAGACTTGAGACAGTGATCTTGGGTTTTCTCTGGAGTGCCATCAAGGAAATCAAGGCTCCTTTCACGTTTGATGTGGAACACGGAATTGCTCTGCTTGCAGTGCAGGGGAATCGGGCCTCAACTCGCGGCGAGGGGGAAATCTCATGGTTTTTCTCGAGTTGCGGCCCGAACCTGGGGTATATTCTCGAGTTACGACGGGGAGGGCCCTTCCAGACACGTGTTTGTTCAGCGATGTCAGGACTCCTGCCTTGGTGCGAGGGACACCTCGGGATTCTCTTCGAGTCTTGGCATGGCAATTTGGACGCGTCTCCACGTGAGGCGGGATACCCAGGGTCCCTTTCCACGTGCCACAGGGATCCTGGGACTCCTATCCATTTTCAAGAGGAGTCAGGCATCGTCTCCTTTGGAAGCATTGATCTCCGCGGACCTATCGAATTTTCAAAGGATGTGAGGCCTCCGGTCCCCATGAGGCGGAGAACTCGGTCTTTCTCTGTGGTCTCCACAGGGGATTCAGACATCCCTTCGTCTTGAGAGATGCAAGACGATCCTGAATTCAATTCACTGCAGGGATATCCGGCCTTACTTCGAGTCAGAGCATCTCGGTGTCCATTCCCCTTGAGGCCACAAACTCAGGGGCCCTCTCACATACCTGTAGCTGAGAGAAGCCTCCTCTTGAGGTGCTTGTGGAAAGTTGGTATTCCTCTTGAGTCGAAGCCAGGGACTAAGCTCTCATCTCGAGTTGATTTGGGGTCCACGGAGCCCTTTCGTGTTGCTCCAGTGACCTCAGGATCCCTCTAGACTTGAGACAGTGATCTTGGGTTTTCTCTGCAGTGCCATCAAGGAAATCAAGGCTCCTTTCACGTTTGATGTGGAACACGGAATTGCTCTGCACGCAGTCCAGGGGAATCGGGCCTCATGTCGCGGCGAGGGGGAAGTCTCATGGTTTTTCTCGAGTTGCGGCCGTAACCTGGGGTATATTCTCAAGTTACGACGGGGAGGGCCCTTCCAGACACATGTTTGTTCAGCGACGTCAGGACTCCTGCCTAGGAGCGAGGGACACCTCGGGATTCTCCTCGAGTCTTGGCATGAAAATTGGGAGGCGTCTCCACGTGAGGCGGGAGACCCAGGGTCCCTTTCCACGTGCCACAGGGATCCTGGGACTCCTATCCATTTTCAAGAGGAGTCAGGCATCGTCTCCTTGGAAGCATTGATCTCCGCGGACCTCTGGAGTTTTCAAAGGATGTGAGGCCTCCGCTCGCGATGAGGCGGAGAAGTCGGTCTTTCTCTGTCATTTCCACAGGGGATTCAGACATCCCTTCGTCTTGGGAGATGCAAGACGAGCCTGCATTCAATTCACTGCAGGGATATCCGGCCTTACTTCGAGTCAGAGCATCTCGGTGTCCATTCCACTTGAGGCAACAAACTCAGGGGCCCTCTCACATACCTGTAGCTGAGAGAAGCCTCCTCTTGGGGTGCTTGTGGAAAGTTGGTATTCCTCTTGAGTCGAAGCCAGGGACTAAGCTCTCATCTCGAGTTGATTTGTGGTCCACGGAGCCTTTTAGTGTCGCTCCAGTGACCTCAGGATCACTCTAGACTTGAGACAGTGAACTTGGGTATTCTCTGGAGTGCCATCAAGGAAATCAAGGCTCCTTTCACGTTTGATGTGGAAAACGGAATTGCTCTGCACGCAGTGTAGGGGATCGGGCCTCATCTCGCGGCGAAGTTGAAGTCTCATGGTTTTTCTCGAGTTGCGGCCGGAACCTGGGGTATATTCTTGAGTTACGAAGGGGAGGGCCCTTCCAGACACGTGTTTGTTCAGCGACGTCAGGACTCCTGCCTAGGTGCGAGGGACACCTCGGGATTCTCCTCGAGTCTTGGCATGGCAATTGGGACACGTCTCCACGTGAGGCGGGAGACCCAGGGTCCCTTTCCACGTGCCACAGGGATCCTGGGACTCCTATCCATTTTCAAGAGGAGTCAGGCATCGTCTCCTTCAGAAGTATTGATATCCGCGGACCTCTCTAGTTTTCAAAGGATGTGAGGCCTCCGGTCGCCATGAGGCGGAGTACTAGGTCTTTCTCTGTGGTCTCCACAGGGGATTCAGACATCCCTTCGTCTTGGGACATGCAAGACGAGCCTGCATTCAATTCACTGCAGGGATATCCGGCCTAACTTCGAGTCAGAGCATCTCGGTGTCCATTCCACTTGAGTCCACAAACTCAGGGTCCATCTCACATACCTGTAGCTGAGAGAATGCTCCTCTTGAGGTGCTCGTGGAAACTTGGTATTCCTCTTGAGTCGAAGCCAGGGACTAAGCTCTCATCTCGAGTTGATTTGGGGTCCACGGAGTGCTTTCGTGTTGCTCCTGTGACCTCAGGATCCCTCTAGACTTGAGACAGTGATCTTGGGTTTTCTCTGGAGTGCCAAAAGGACATCAAGGCTCCTTTCCCTTTTGATGTGGAACACGGAATTGCTCTGCACGCAGTGCAGAGGAATTGGGACTCATGTTGCAGCGAGGGGAAGTCTCATGGTTTTTCTCGAGATGCGGCAGGAACCTGGGGTATATTCTCGAGTTACGACGGGGAGGGCCCTTCCAGACACGTGTTTGTTCAGCGACGTCAGGACTCCTGCCTAGGTGCGAGGGACACCTCGGGATTCTCCTCGAGTCTTGGCATGGCAATTGGGACGCGTCTCCACGTGAGGCGGGAGACCCAGGGACCCTTTCCACGTGCCACAGGGATCCTGGGTCTCCTATCCATTTTCAAGAAGAGTCGGGCATCGTCTCCTTTGGAAGCATTGATCTCCGCGGACCTCTCGAGTTTTCAAAGGATGTGAGGCCTCCGGTCGCGTTGAGGCGGAGGACTAGGTCTTTCTCTGTGGTCTCCACAGGGGATTCAGACATCCCTTCGTCTTGGGAGATGCAAGACGAGCCTGCATTCAATTCACTGCAGGGATATCCGGCCTAACTTCGAGTCAGAGCATCTCGGTGTCCATTCCACTTGAGGCCACAAACTCAGGGTCCCTCTCACATACCTGTAGCTGAGAGAAGCCTCCTCTTGAGGGGCTTGTGGAAAGTTGGTATTCCTCTTGAGTCGAAGCCAGGGACTAAGCTCTCATCTCGAGTTGATTTGGGGTCCACGGAGCGCTTTCGTCTTGCTCCTGTGACCTCAGGATCCCTCTAGACTTGAGACAGTGATCTTGGGTTTTCTCTGGAGTGCCATTAAGGAAATCAAGGCTCCTTTCACGTTTGATGTGGAACACGGAATTGCTCCGCACGCAGTGCAGGGGAATCGGGCCTCATCTCGCGGTGAAGGGGAAATCTCATGGTTTTTCTCGAGTTGCGGCAGGAACCTGGGGTATATTCTCGAGTTACGACGGGGTGGGCCCTTCCAGACACGTGTTTGTTCAGCGATGTCAGGACTCCTGCCTAGGTGCGAGGGAAACCTCGGGATTCTCCTCGAGTCTTGGCATGGCAATTGGCACGCGTCTCCACGTGAGGCGGGAGATCCAGTGTCCCTTTTCACGTGCCACAGTGATCCTGGGACTCCTATCCATTTTCAAGAGGAGTCAGGCATCGTCTCCTTTGGAAGCATTGATTTCTGCAGACCTTTCGAGTTTTCAAAGGATGTGAGGCCTCCGGTCGCGATGATGCGGAGGACTAGGTCTTTGTCTGTCGTCTCCACAGGGGATTCAGACATCCCTTCGTATTGGGAGATGCAAGACGAGCCTGCATTCAATTCACTGCAGGGATATCCGGCCTTACTTCGAGTCAGAGCATCTCGGTGTCCATTCCACTTGAGGCCACAAACTCAGGGTCCCTCTCACATACCTGTAGCTGAGAGAAGCCTCCTCTTGAGGTGCTTGTGGAAAGTTGGTTTTCCTCTTAAGTCGAAGCCAGGGACCAAGCTCTCATCTCGAGTTGATTTGGGGTCCACGGAGCCCTTTCGTGCTGATACAGTGGCCTCAGCATCCCTCTAGACTTGAGACAGTGATTTTCGGTTTTCTCTGGAGTGCCATCAAGGAAATCAAGGCCCCTTTCACGTTTGATGTGGAACACGGAATTGCTCTGCACGCAGTGCAGGGGAATCCGGCCTCATCTCGCGGCGAGGGGGAAGTCTCATGGTTTTTCTCGAGTTGCGGCCGGAACCTGGGGTATATTCTCGAGTTATTACAGGGAGGGCCCTTCCAGACACGTGTTTGTTCAGCGACGTCAGGACTCCTGCCTAGGTGCGAGGGACACCTCGGGATTCTCCTCGAGTCTTGGCATGGCAACTGGGACGCGTCTCCACGTGAAGTGGAAGACCCAGGTTCCCTTTCCACGTGCCACAGGGATCCTGGGACTCCTATCCATTTTCAAGAGGAGTCAGGCATCGTCTGCTTTGGAAGCATTGATCTCCGCGGACCTCTCGAGTTTTCAAAGGATATGAGGCCTCCGGTCGCGATGAGGCGGAGGACTAGGTCTTTCTCTGTGGTCTCCACAGGGGATTCAGGCATCCCTTCGTCTTGGGAGATGCAACACGGGCCTGCATTCAATTCACTGCAGGGATATCGGGCCTTACTTCGAGACAGAGCATCTCGGTGTCCATTCCACTTGAGGCCACAAACTCAGGGTCCTCTCACATACCTGTAGTTGAGAGAAGCCTCCTCTTGAGGTGCTTGTGGAAATTTGGTATTCCTCTTGAGTCGAAGCCAGTTACTAAGCTCTCATCTCCAGTTGATTTGGGGTCCACGGAGCCCTTTCGTGTTGCTACAGTGACCTCAGGATCCCTCTAGACTTGAGACAGTGATCTTTGTTTTTCTCTGGACTGCCTTCAGGGAAATCAAGGCTCCTTTCACGTTTGATGTGGAACACGGAATTGCTCTGCACGCAGTGCAGGGGAATCGGGCCTCATCTCGCGGCGAAGAGGAAGTCTCATGGTTTTTCTCGAGTTGCGGCCGGAACCTGGGGTATATTCTCGAGTTACGACGGGGAGGGCCCTTCCAGACACGTGTTACTTCAGCGACGTCAGCACTCCTGCCTAGGTGCGAGGGACACCTCGGGATTCTCCTCGAGTCTTGGAATGGCAATTGGGACGCGTCTCCGCGTGAGGGGGGAGACCAAGGGTCCCTTTCCACGTGCCACAGGGATCCTGGGACTCCTATCCATTTTCAAGAGGAGTCAGGCATCGTCTCCTTTGGAAGCATTGATCTCCGCGGACCTCTCTAGTTTTCAAAGGATGTGAGGCCTCCGGTCGCTTCGAGGCGGACGACTAGGTCTTTCTCTGTGGTCTCCACAGGGCATTCAGACATCCCTTCGTCTTGGGAGATGGAAAACGAGCCTGCATTCAATTCGCTGCAGGGATATCCGGCCTTACTTCGAGTCAGAGCATCTTGGAGTCCATTCCACTTGAGGCCACAAATTCAGGGTCCCTCTCACATACCTGTAGCTGAGAGAAGCCTCCTCTTGAGGTGCTTGTGGAAAGTTGGTATTCCTCCTAAGTCGAAGCCAGGGACTAAGCTCTCATTTTGAGTTGATTTGGGGTCCACGGAGCCCTTTCATGCTGCTACAGTGACCTCAGGATCCCTCTAGACTTGAGACAGTGACTTTGGGTTTTCTCTGGAGTGCCAACAAGGAAATCAAGACTCCTTTCACGTTTTATGTGGAACACGGAATTGCTCTGCACGCAGTGCAGGGGAATCGGGTCTCATCTTGCGGCGAGGGGGAAGTCTCATGGTATTTCTTGAGTTGCGGCCGAAACCTGGGGTATATTCTCGAGTTACGACGGGGAGGGCCCTTCCAGACACGTGTTTGTTCAGCGACGTCAGGACTCCTGCCTAGGTGCGAGGGACACTTCGGGATTCTCCACGAGTCTTGGCATGGCAATTGGGACTCGTCTCCACGTGAGGCGGGAGACCCAGGGTCCCTTTCCACGTGCCACAGGGATCCTGGGACTCCTATCCATTTTCAAGAGGAGTTAGGCATCTTCTCCTTTGGAAGCATTGATCCTCGTGGACCTCTCGAGTTTTCAAAGGATGTGAGGCCTCCGGTCGCGATGAGGCGGAGACCTAGGTCTTTCTCTGTGGTCTCCACAGGGGATTCAGACATCTCTTCGTCTTGGGAGATGCAAGACGAGCCTGCATTCAATTCACTGCAAGGATATCCGGCCTTACTTCGAGTCAGAGCATATCGGTGTCCATTCCACTTGAGTCCACAAACTCAGGGTCCCTCTCACATACCTGTAGCTGAAAGAAGCCTCCTCTTGAGGTGCCTGTGGAAAGTTGGTATTCCTCTTGAGTCGAAGCCAGGGACTAAGCTCTCATCTCGAGTTGATTTGGGGTCCACGGAGCCCTTTCCTGTTGCTCCAGTGACCTCAGGATCCCTCTAGACTTGAGACAGTGATCTTGGGTTTTCTCTGCAGTGCCATCAAGGAAATCAAGCCTCCTTTCACGTTTGATGTGGAACACGGAATTGCTCTGCACGCAGTGAAGGGGAATTGGGGCTCATCTCGCGGCGAGGGGGAAGTCTCATGGTTTTTCTCCAGTTGCGGCCGGAACCTGGGGTATATTCTCGAGTTACGACGGGGAGGGCCCTTCCAGACACGTGTTTGTTCTGCGACGTCAGGACACCTGCCTAGGTGCTAGGGACCCTTCGGGATTCTCCTCGAGTCGTGGCATGGCAATTGGGATGCGTCAACACGTGAGGCGGGAGACCCAGGGTCCCTTTCCACGTGCCACAGGCATCCTGGGACTCCTATCCATTTTAAAGAGGAGTCAGGCATCGTCTCCTTTGGAAGCATTGATCTCCGCGGACCTCTCGAGTTTTCAAAGGATGTGAGGCCTACGGTCGCGATGAGGTGGAGAACTAGTTCTTTCTCTGTGGTCTCCACAGGGGATTCAGACATCCCTTCGTCTTGGGAGATGCAAGACGAGCCTGCATTCAATTCACTGCAGGGATATCCGGCCTTATTTCGAGTCAGAGCATCTCGGTGTCCATTCCACTTGAGGCCACAAACTCAGGGTCCCTCTCACATACCTGTAGCTGAGAGAAGCCTCCTCTTGAGGTGCTTGTGGAAAGTTGGTTTTCCTCTTAAGTCGAAGCCAGGGACCAAGCTCTCATCTCGAGTTGATTTGGGGTCCACGGAGCCCTTTCGTGCTGCTACAGTGGCCTCAGCATCCCTCTAGACGTGAGACAGTGACTTTGGGTTTTCTCTGGAGTGCCATCAAGGAAATCAAGGCCCCTTTCACGTTTGATGTGGAACACGGAATTGCTCTGCACGCAGTGCAGGGGAATCCGGCGTCATCTCGCAGCGAGGGGGAAGTCTCATGGTTTTTCTCGAGTTGCGGCCGGAACCTGGGGTATATTCTCGAGTTATTACAGGGAGGGCCCTTCGAGACACGTGTTTGTTCAGCGACGTCAGGACTCCTGCCTAGGTGCGAGGGACACCTCGGGATTCTCCTCAAGACTTGGCATGGCAAATGGGACGCGTCTCCACGTGAGGCGGGAGACCCAGTGTCCCTTTCCACGTGCCACAGGGATCCTGGGACTCCTATCCATTTTCAAGAGGAGTCAGGCATCGTCTCCTTTGGAAGCATTGATCTCCGCGCACCTCTCAAGTTTTCAAAGGATGTGAAGCCTCCGGTCGCGATGAGGCGGAGGACTAGGACTTTCTCTGTGGTCTCCACAGGGGACTCAGACATCCCTTCGTCTTGGGAGATGCAAGACGAGCTTGCATTCAATTCACTGCAGGGATATCCGGCCTTACTTCGAGTCAGAGCATCTCGGTGTCCATTCCACTTGAGGCCACAAACTCAGGGTCCCTCTCACATACCTGTAGCTGAGAGAAGCCTCCTCTTGAGGTGCTTGTGGAAAGTTGGTATTCCTCTTGAGTCGAAGCCAGGGACTAAGCTCTCATCACGAGTTGATTTGGGGTCCACGAAGCCCTTTGTTGTTGCTCCAGTGACTTCAGGATTCCTCTAGACTTGAGACAGTGATCTTGGGTTTTCTCTGGAGTGCCATCAAGGAAATCAAGGCTCCTTTCTCGTTTAATGTCGAACACGGAATTACTCTGCACGCAGTGCAGGGGAATCGGTCCTCATCTCGCGGCTACGGGGAAGTCTCATGGTGTTTCTCGAGTTGTGGCCGGAACCTGGGTTATATTCTCGAGTTACGACGGGGAGGGCCCTTCCAGACACGTGTTTGTTCAGCGACGTCAGGACTCCTGCCTAGGTGCGAGGGACACCTCGGGATTCTCCACGAGTCTTTTCATGGCAATTGGGACTCGTCTCCACGTGAGGCGGGAGATCCAGTGTCCCTTTCAACGTGCCACAGGGATCCTGGGACTCCTATCTATTTTCAAGAGGAGTCAGGCATCGTCTCCTTTGAAAGCATTGATCTCCGCGGACCTCTCGAGTTTTCAAAGGATGTGAGGCTTCCGGTCGCGTTGAGGCGGAGGACTACGTCTTTCACTGTGGTCTCCACAGGGGATTCAGACATCCCATCGTCTTGGGAGATGCAAGACGAGCCTGCATTCAATTCACTGCAGGGATATCCAGCCTCACTTCGAGTGAGAGCATCTCGGTGTCTATTCCACTTGAGGCCACAAAATCAGGGTCCCTCTCACATACCTGTAGCTGAGAGAAGCCTCCTCTTGAAGTGCTTGTGGAAAGTTGGTATTCCTCTTAAGTCGAAGCCAGGGACCAAGCTCTCATCTCGAGTTGATTTGGGGTCGACGGAGCCCTTTCGTGCTGATACAGTGGCCTCAGCATCCCTCTAGACTTGAGACAGTGATCTTGGGTTTTCTCTGGAGTGCCATCAAGGAAATCAAGGCTCCTTTCACGTTTGATGTGGAACACGGAATGGCTCTGCATGCAGTGCAGGGGAATCGGATCTCATCTCGCGGCGAGGGGGAAGTCTCATGGTTTTTCTCGAGTTGCGGCCGGAACCTGGGGTATATTATCGAGTTACGACGGGGAGGGCCCTTCCAGACACGTGTTTGTTCAGCGACGTCAAGACTCCTGCCTAGGTGCGAGGGACACCTCGGGATTCTCCTCGAGTCTTGGCATGGCAATTGGAACGCGTATCCACGTGAGGCGGGAGACCCAGGGTCCCTTTCCACGTGCCACAGGGATCCTGGGACTCCTATCCATTTTCAAGAGGAGTCAGGCATCGTCTCCTTTGGAAGCATTGATCTCTGCGGACCTCTCGAGTTTTCGAAGGATGTGAGGCCTCCGGTCGCGATGAGGCGGAGGACTAGGTCTTTCTCTGTGGTCTCCACTGCGGATTCAGATAACCCTTCGTCTTGGGAGATGCAAGATGAGCCTGCATTCAATTCACTGCAGGGATATCCGGCCTTACTTCGAGTCAGAGCATCTCGGTGTCCATTCCACTTGAGGCCACAAACTCAGGGTCCCTCAAATATACCTGTAGCTGAGAGAAGCCTCCTCTTGAGGTGCTTGTGGAAAGTTGGTGTTCCTCTTGAGTCGAAGCCAGGGACTAAGCTCTCATCTCGAGTTGATTTGGGGTCCACGGAGCCCTTTCCTGTTGGTCCAGTGACCTCAGGATCACTCTAGACTTGAGACAGTGATCTTGGGTTTTCTCTGGAGTGCCATCAAGGAAATCAAGGCTCCTTTCACGTTTGATGTGGAACACGGAATTGCTCTGCATGCAGTGCAGGCGAATCGGGCCTCAACTCGTGGCGAGGGGGAAGTCTCATGGTTTTTCACGAGTTGCGGCCGGAACCTGGGGTATATTCTCGAGTTACGACGGGGAGACCCTTCCAGACACGTGTTTGTTCAGCGACATCAGGACTCCTGCCTAGGTGCGAGGGACACCTCGGGATTCTCCTCGAGTCTTGGCATGGCAATTGGGACGCGTATCCACGTGAGGTGGGAGACACAGGGTCCCTTTCCACGTGCCACAGGGATCCTGGTACTCCTATCCATTTTCAAGAGGAGTCAGGCATCGTCTCCTTTGGAAGCATTGATCTCCGCGGACCTCTCGAGTTTTCAAAGGATGTGAGGCCTCCGGTCGCCATGAGGCGGAGGACTAGGTCTTTCTCTGTGGTCTCCACAGCAGATTCAGATAACCCTTCGTCTTGGGAGATGCAAGACGAGCCTTCATTCAATTGACTACAGGGATATCCGGCCTTACTTCGAGTCAGAGCATCTCGGTGTCCATTCCAGTTGAGGCGAAAAACTCAGGGGCCCTCTCACATACCTGTAGCTGAGAGAAGCCTCCTCTTGAGGTGCTTGTGGAAAGTTGGTATTCCTCTTGAGTCGAAGCCAGGGACTAAGCTCTCATCTCGAGTGGATTTGGGGTCCACGGTGCCCTTTCCTGTTGCTACAGTGACCTCTGGATCCCTCTTGACTAGAGGCAGTGATCTTGGGTTTTCTCTGGAGTGCCATCAAGGAAATCAAGGCTACTTTCACTTTTGATGTGGAATACGGAATTGCTCTGCACGCAGGGTAGGGGAATCGGGCCTCATCTCGCGGCGGGGGGAAGTCTCATGGTTTTTCTCGAGTTGCGGCCGGAACCTGGGGTATATTCTCGAGTTACAATGGGGAGGGCCCTTCCAGACACGTGTTTGTTCAGCGACGTCAGGACTCCTGCCTAGGTGCCAGGGACACCTCGGGATTCTCCTCGAGTCTTGGCATGGCAATTGGGAGGCGTCTCCACGTGAGGCGGGAGACCCAGGGTCCCTTTCCACGTGCCACAGGGATCCTGGGACTCCTATCCATTTTCAAGAGGAGTCGAGCATCGTCTCCTTTGGAAGCATTGATCTCTGCAGACCTCTCGAGTTTTCAAAGGATGTGAGGCTTCCGGTCGCGATGAGGCGGAAAACTCGGTCTTTTTCTGTGGTCTCCACAGGGGATTCAGACATCCCTTCGTCTTGGGAGATGCAAGAAGAGCCTGCATTCAATTCACTGCAGGGATATCCGGCCTTACTTCGAGTCAGAGCATCTCGGTGTCCATTCAACTTGAGGCCACAATCTCTGGGTCCCTCAAATATACCTGTAGTTGAGAGAAGCCTCCTCTTGAGGTGCTTGTGGAAAGTTGGTATTCCTCTTGAGTCGAAGCCAGGGACTAAGCTCTCATCTCGAGTTGATTTGGGGTCCACGGAGCCCTTTCCTGTTGGTCCAGTGACCTCAGGATCCCTCTAGACTTGAGACAGTGATCTTGGGTTTTCTCTGGAGTGCCATCAAGGAAATCAAGGCTCCTTTCAAGTTTGATGTGGAAAACGGAATTGCTCTGCATGCAGTGCAGGGGAATCGGGCCTCAACTCGCGGCGAGGGGGAAATCTCATGGTTTTTCTCGAGTTGCGGCCGGAACCTGGGGTATATTCTCGAGTTACGACCGGTAGGCCCCTTCCAGACACGTGTTTGGTCAGCGATGTCAGGACTCCTGCCTAGGTGCGAGGGACACCTCGGGATTCTCCTCGAGTCTTGGCATGGCAATTTGGACGCGTCTCCACGTGAGGCGGGAGACCCAGGGTCCCTTTCCACGTGCCACAGGTTTCCTGGGACTCGTATCCATTTTCAAGAGGAGTCAGGCATCGTCTGCTTTCGAAGCATTGATCTCCGCGGACCTCTCGAGTTTTCAAAGATGTGAGGCCTCCGGTCATGATGAGGTGGAGGACTAGGCCTTTCTCTGTTGTCTCCACAGCGGATTCAGATAACCCTTCATCTTGGGAGATGCAAGACGAGCCTGCATTCAATTCACTGCAGGGATATCCGGCCTTACTTCGAGTCAGAGCATCTCGGTGTCCATTCCACTTGAGGCCACAAACTCAGGGGCCCTCTCACATACCTGTAGCTGAGAGAAGCCTCCTCTTGAGGTGCTTGTGGAATGTTGGTATTCCTCTTGAGTCGAAGCCAGGGACTAAGCTCTCATCTCGAGTGGATTTGGGGTCCACGGAGCCCTTTACTGTTGCTACAGTGACCTCAGGATCCCTCTAGACTTGAGACAGTGATCTTGGGTATTCTCTGGAGTGCCATCAAGGAAATCCAGGCTCCTTTCACGTTTGATGTGGAACACGGAATTGCTCTGCACGCAGTGCAGGGGAATCGGGCCTCATCCAGCGGCGAGTGGGAAGTCTCATGGTTTTTCTCGATTTGCAGCCAGAACCTGGGGTATATTCTCGAGTTACAACGGGGAGGGCCCTTCCAGACACGTGTTTGTTCAGCGACATCAGGACTCCTCCCTAGGTGCGAGGGACAGCTCGGGATTCTCCTCGAGTCTTCGCATGGCAATGGGGACACATCTCCACGTGAGGCGGGAGACCCAGGGTCCCTTTCCACGTGCCACAGGGATCCTGGGACTCCTATCCATTTTCAAGAGGAGTCAGGCATCGTCTCCTTTGGAAGCATTGATATCCGCGGACCTCTCGAGTTTTCAAAGGATGTGAGGCCTCCGGTCGCGATGAGGCGGAGGACTAGGTCTTTCTCTGTGGTCTCCACAGGGTATTCAGGCAACCCTTCGTCTTGGGAGATGCAAGACGAGCCTGCATTCAATTCACTGCAGGGATATCCGGCCTTACTTCGAGTCAGAGCATCTCGGTGTCCATTCCACTTGAGGCCACAATCTCTGGGTCCCTCATATATACCTGTAGCTGAGAGAAGCCTCCTCTAGAGGTGCTTGTGGAAAGTTGGTATTCCTCTTGAGTCGAAGCCAGGGACTAAGCTCTCATCTCGAGTTGATTTGGGGTCCACGGAGCCCTTTCCTGTTGGTCCAGTGACCTCAGGATCCCTCTAGACTTGAGACAGTGATCTTCGGTTTTCTCTGGAGTGCCATCAAGGAAATCAAGGCTCCTTTCACGTTTGATGTGGAACACGGAATGGCTCTGCATGCAGTGCAGGGGAATCGGTCCTCAACTCGCGGTGAGGGGGAAATCTCATGGTTTTTCTCGAGTTGCGGCCGGAACCTGGGGTATATTCTCGAGTTACGACGGGGAGGGCCCTTCCAGACACGTGTTTGTTCAGCGATGTCAGGACTCCTGCCTAGGTGCGAGGGACACCTCGGGATTCTCCTCGAGTCTTGGCATGGCAATTTGGACGCGTCTCCACGTGAGGCGGGAGACCCAGGGTCCCTTTCCACGTGCCACAGTTATCCTGGGACTCGTATCCATTTTCAAGAGGAGTCAGGCATCGTCTGCTTTGGAAGCATTGATCTCCGCGGACCTCTCGAGTTTTCAAAGGATGTGAGGCCTCCGGTCATGATGAGGCGGAGAACTCGGTCTTTCTCTGTGGTCTCCCCAGGGGATTCAGACATCCCTTCGTCTTGGGAGATGCAAGACGAGCCTGCATTCCATTCACTGCAGGGATATCCGGCCTTATTTCGAGTCAGAGCATCTCGTTGTCCATTGCACTTGAGGCCACAAACTTAGGGTCCCTTTCACATACCTGTAGCTGAGAGAAGCCTCCTCTTGAGGTGCTTGTGGAAAGTTGATATTCCTCTTGAGTCAAAGGCAGGGACTAAGCTCTCATCTCGAGTTGATTTGGGGTCCACGGAGCCCTTTCGTGTTGCTCCAGTGACCTCAGGATCCCTCTAGACTTGCGACAGTGATCTTGGGTTTTCTCAGCAGTGCCATCAAGGAAATCAAGGCTCCTTGCACGTTTGATGTGGAACACGGAATTGCTCTGCACGCAGTGCATGGGAATCGGGCCTCATCTCGCCGCTAGGGGGAAGTCTCATGGTTTTTCTCGAGTTGCGGCCGGAATCTGGGGTATATTCTCGAGTTACGACGGGGAGGGCCCTTCCAGACACGTGTTTGTTCAGCGACGTCAGGACTCCTGCCTAGGTGCGAGGGACACCTCGGGATTCTCCTCGAGTCTTGGCATGGCAATTGGGACGCGTATCCACGTGAGCCGGGAGACCCAGGGTCCCTTTCCACGTGCCACAGGGATCCTGGGACTCCTATCCATTTTCAAGAGGAGTCAGGCATCGTCTCCTTTGGAAGCATTGATCTCCACATACCTCTCAAATTTTCAAAGGATGTGAGGCCTCCGGTCGCGATGAGTCGGAGGACTAGGTCTTTCTCTTTCGCCTCCGCAGCGGATTCAGACAACCCTTCGTCTTGGGAGATGCAAGACGAGCCTGCATTCAATTCACTGCAGGGATATCCGGCCTTACTTCGAGTCAGAGCATCTCGGTGTCCATTGCACTTGAGGCCACAAACTCAGGGTCCGTCTCACATACCTGTAGCTGAGAGAAGCCTCCTCTTGAGGTGCTTGTGGAAAGTTGATATTCCTCTTGAGTCAAAGCCAGGGACTAAGCTCTCATCTCGAGTTGATTTGTGGTCCACGGAGCCCTTTCGTGTTGCTACAGTGACCTCAGGATCCCTGTAGACTAGAGACAGTGATCTTGGGTTTTCTCTGGAGTGCCATCAAGGAAATCAAGGCTCCTTTCACGTTTGATGTGGAACACGGAATTGCTCTGCATGCAGTGCAGGGGAATCGAGCCTCAACTCGCGGCGAGGGGGAAGTCTCATGGTTTTTCACGAGTTGCGGCCGGAACCTGGGGTATATTCTCGAGTTACGACGGGGAGTGCCCTTCCAGACACGTGTTTTTCAGCGACATCAAGACTCCAGCCTAGGTGCGAGGGACACCTCGGTATTCTCCTCGAGTCTTGGCATGGCAATTGGGACGCGTATCCACGTGAGGTGGGAGACCCAGGGTCCCTTTCCACGTGCCACAGGAATCCTGGGACTCCTATCCATTTTCAAGAAGAGTCAGGCATCTTCTCCTTTGGAAGCATTGATCTACGCGGACCTCTCGATTTTTCAAAGGATGTGAGGCCTCCGCTCGCGATGAGGCGGAGGACTAGGTCTTTCTCTGTGGTCTCCACAGGGGATTCAGACATCCCTTCGTCTTGGGAGATGCAAGACGAGCCTGCATTCAATTTCCTGCAGGGATATCCGGCCTTACTTCGAGTCAGAGCATCTCGGTGTCAATTCCACTTGAGGCCACATACTCAGGGTCCCTCTCACATACCTGTAGCTGAGAAAAGCCTCCTCTTCAGGTGCTTGTGGAAAGTGGGTATTCCTCTTGAGTCGAAGCCAGTGACTAAGCTCTCATCTCGAGTTGATTTGGGGTCCACGGAGCCCTTTCGTGTTGCTCCAATGACCTCAGGATCCCTCTAGACTTGAGACAGTGATCTTGGGTTTACTCTGGAGTGCCATCAAGGAAATCAAGGCTCCTTTCACGTTTGATGTGGAACACGGAATTGTTCTACACGCAGGGCAGGGGAATCGGGCCTCATCCAGCGGCGAGAGGGAAGTCGCATGGTTTTTCTCGAGTTGCGGCTGGAACCTGGGGTATATTCTCGAGTTACGACGGGGAGGCCCTTCCAGACACGTGTTTGTTCAGCGACGTCAGGACTCCTCCCTAGGTGCGAGGGACACCTCGGGATTCTCCTCGAGTCTTGGCATGGCAATTGGGACGCCTCTCCACGTGAGGCGTGAGACCCAGGTTCCCTTTCCACGTGCCACAGGGATCCTGGGACTCCTATCCATTTTCAAGAGGAGTCAGGCATCGTCTCCTTTGGAAGCATTGATGTCCGCGGACCTCTCGAATTTTCAAAGGATTTGACGCCTCTGGTCGCGATGAGGCGGAGAGCTCGGTCTTTCTCTGTGGTCTCCACAGGGGATTCAGACATCCCTTCGTCTTGGGAGAAGCAAGACGAGCCTGCATTCAATTCACTGCAGGGATATCCGGCCTTACTTCGAGTCAGAGCATCTCGGTGTCCATTCCACTTGAGGCCACAAACTCAGGGGCCCTCTCACATACCTGTAGCTGAGAGAAGCCTCCTCTTGAGGTGCTTGTGGAAAGTTGGTATTCCTCTTGAGTCGAAGCCAGGGACTAAGCTCTCATCTCGAGTGGATTTGGAGTCCAAGGAGCCCTTTCGTGTTGCTCCACTGACCTCAGGATCCCTCTAGACTTGAGACAGTGATCTTGGGTTTTCTCTGGAGTGCCATCAAGGAAATCAAGGCTCCTTTCACGTTTGATGTGGATCACGGAATTGCTCTGCACGCAGTGCAGTGGAATCGGGCCTCATCTCGCGGCGAGTGGGAAGTCTCATGGTTTTTCTCGAGTTGCCGCCCGAACCTGGGGTATATTCTCGAGTTACGACGGGGAGGGCCCTTCCAGACACGTCTTTTTTCAGGGACGTCAGGACTCCTGCCTAGGTGCGAGGGACACCTCGGGATTCTCCTCGAGTCTTGGCATGGCAATTGGGACGCGTCTCCACGCGAGGCGGGAGACCCAGGGTCCCTATCCACGTGCCACAGGGATCCTGGGACTCCTATCCATTTTCAAGAGGAGTCAGGCATCGTCTGCTTTGGAAGCATTGATCTCCGCATACCTCTCGAATTTTCAAAGGATGTGAGGCCTCCGGTCGCGATGAGGCGGAGAACTCGGTCTTTTTCCGTGGTATCCACAGGAGATTCAGACATCCCTTCGTCTTGGGAGATGCAAGACGAGCCTGCATTCAATTCACTGCAGGGATATCCGGCCTTACTACGAGTCAGAGCATCTCGGTGTCCATTCCACTTGAGGCCACAAACTCAGGGTCCCTCAAATATACCTGTAGCTGAGAGAAGCCTCCTCTTGAGGTGCTTGTGGAAAGTTGGTATTCCTCTTGAGTCTAAGACAGGGACTAAGCTCTCATCTCGAGTTGATTTGGGGTCCACAGAGCCCTTTCCTATTGGTCCAGGGACCTCAGGATCCCTCTAGACTTGAGACAGTGATCTTGGGTTTTCTCTGGAGTGCCATCAAGGAAATCAAGGCTCCTTTCACGTTTGATGTGGAACACAGAATTGCTCTGCATGCAGTGCAGGAGAATCGGGCCTCAACTCGTGGCGAGGGGGAAGTCTCATGGTTTTTCTCGAGTTGCGGCCGGAACCTGGGGTATATTCTCGAGTTACGACAGGGAGGCCCTTCCAGACACGTGTTTGCTCAGCGACGTCAGGACTCCTGCCTACGTGCGAGGGACACCTCGGGATTCTCCTCGAGTCTTGGCATGGCAATTGGGAGGCCTCTCCACGTGAGGCGGGAGACCCAGGGTCCCTTTCCACGTGCCACAGGGATCCTGGACTCCTATCCATTTTCAAGAGGAGTCAGGCATCGTCTCCTTTGGAAGCATTGATCTCCGCGGACCTCTCGAGTTTTCAAAGGATGTGAGGCCTCCGGTCATGATGAGGCGGAGAACTCAGTCTTTCTCTGTGGTCTCCACAGGGGATTCAGACATCCCTTCGTCTTGGGAGATGCAAGACGAGCCTGCATTCAATTCACTGCAGGGATATCCGGCCTTATTTCGAGTCAGAGCATCTCGTTGTCCATTGCACTTGAGGCCACAAACTCAGGGTCCCTCTCCATACCTGTAGCTGAGAGAAGCCTCCTCTTGAGGTGCTTGTGGAAAGCTGATATTCCTCTTGAGTCAAAGGCAGGGACTAAGCTCTCATCTCGAGTTGATTTGGGGTCCACGGAGCCCTTTCGTGTTGCTCCAGTGACCTCAGGATCCCTCTAGACTTGAGACAGTGATCTTGGGTTTTCTCAGGAGTGCCATCAAGGAAATCAAGGCTCCTTGCACGTTTGATGTGGAACACGGAATTGCTCTGCTTGCAGTGCAGGGGAATCGGGCCTCAACTCGCGGCGAGGGGGAAATCTCATGGTTTTTCTCGAGTTGCGGCCCGAACCTGGGGTATATTATCGAGTTACGACGGGGAGGGCCCTTCCAGACACGTGTTTGTTCAGCGATGTCAGGACTCCTGCCTTGGTGCGAGGGACACCTCGGGATTCTCTTCGAGTCTTGGCATGGCAATTTGGACGCGTCTCCACGTGAGGCGGGATACCCAGGGTCCCTTTCCACGTGCCACAGGGATCCTGGGACTCCTATCCATTTTCAAGAGGAGTCAGGCATCGTCTCCTTTGGAAGCATTGATCTCCGCGGACCTATCGAATTTTCAAAGGATGTGAGGCCTCCGGTCCCCATGAGGCGGAGAACTCGGTCTTTCTCTGTGGTCTCCACAGGGGATTCAGACATCCCTTCGTCTTGAGAGATGCAAGACGATCCTGAATTCAATTCACTGCAGGGATATCCGGCCTTACTTCGAGTCAGAGCATCTCGGTGTCCATTCCCCTTGAGGCCACAAACTCAGGGGCCCTCTCACATACCTGTAGCTGAGAGAAGCCTCCTCTTGAGGTGCTTGTGGAAAGTTGGTATTCCTCTTGAGTCGAAGCCAGGGACTAAGCTCTCATCTCGAGTTGATTTGGGGTCCACGGAGCCCTTTCGTGTTGCTCCAGTGACCTCAGGATCCCTCTAGACTTGAGACAGTGATCTTGGGTTTTCTCTGCAGTGCCATCAAGGAAATCAAGGCTCCTTTCACGTTTGATGTGGAACACGGAATTGCTCTGCACGCAGTCCAGGGGAATCGGGCCTCATGTCGCGGCGAGGGGGAAGTCTCATGGTTTTTCTCGAGTTGCGGCCGTAACCTGGGGTATATTCTCAAGTTACGACGGGGAGGGCCCTTCCAGACACATGTTTGTTCAGCGACGTCAGGACTCCTGCCTAGGAGCGAGGGACACCTCGGGATTCTCCTCGAGTCTTGGCATGAAAATTGGGAGGCGTCTCCACGTGAGGCGGGAGACCCAGGGTCCCTTTCCACGTGCCACAGGGATCCTGGGACTCCTATCCATTTTCAAGAGGAGTCAGGCATCGTCTCCTTGGAAGCATTGATCTCCGCGGACCTCTGGAGTTTTCAAAGGATGTGAGGCCTCCGCTCGCGATGAGGCGGAGAAGTCGGTCTTTCTCTGTCATTTCCACAGGGGATTCAGACATCCCTTCGTCTTGGGAGATGCAAGACGAGCCTGCATTCAATTCACTGCAGGGATATCCGGCCTTACTTCGAGTCAGAGCATCTCGGTGTCCATTCCACTTGAGGCAACAAACTCAGGGGCCCTCTCACATACCTGTAGCTGAGAGAAGCCTCCTCTTGGGGTGCTTGTGGAAAGTTGGTATTCCTCTTGAGTCGAAGCCAGGGACTAAGCTCTCATCTCGAGTTGATTTGTGGTCCACGGAGCCTTTTAGTGTCGCTCCAGTGACCTCAGGATCACTCTAGACTTGAGACAGTGAACTTGGGTATTCTCTGGAGTGCCATCAAGGAAATCAAGGCTCCTTTCACGTTTGATGTGGAAAACGGAATTGCTCTGCACGCAGTGTAGGGGATCGGGCCTCATCTCGCGGCGAAGTTGAAGTCTCATGGTTTTTCTCGAGTTGCGGCCGGAACCTGGGGTATATTCTTGAGTTACGAAGGGGAGGGCCCTTCCAGACACGTGTTTGTTCAGCGACGTCAGGACTCCTGCCTAGGTGCGAGGGACACCTCGGGATTCTCCTCGAGTCTTGGCATGGCAATTGGGACACGTCTCCACGTGAGGCGGGAGACCCAGGGTCCCTTTCCACGTGCCACAGGGATCCTGGGACTCCTATCCATTTTCAAGAGGAGTCAGGCATCGTCTCCTTCAGAAGTATTGATATCCGCGGACCTCTCTAGTTTTCAAAGGATGTGAGGCCTCCGGTCGCCATGAGGCGGAGTACTAGGTCTTTCTCTGTGGTCTCCACAGGGGATTCAGACATCCCTTCGTCTTGGGACATGCAAGACGAGCCTGCATTCAATTCACTGCAGGGATATCCGGCCTAACTTCGAGTCAGAGCATCTCGGTGTCCATTCCACTTGAGTCCACAAACTCAGGGTCCATCTCACATACCTGTAGCTGAGAGAATGCTCCTCTTGAGGTGCTCGTGGAAACTTGGTATTCCTCTTGAGTCGAAGCCAGGGACTAAGCTCTCATCTCGAGTTGATTTGGGGTCCACGGAGTGCTTTCGTGTTGCTCCTGTGACCTCAGGATCCCTCTAGACTTGAGACAGTGATCTTGGGTTTTCTCTGGAGTGCCAAAAGGACATCAAGGCTCCTTTCCCTTTTGATGTGGAACACGGAATTGCTCTGCACGCAGTGCAGAGGAATTGGGACTCATGTTGCAGCGAGGGGAAGTCTCATGGTTTTTCTCGAGATGCGGCAGGAACCTGGGGTATATTCTCGAGTTACGACGGGGAGGGCCCTTCCAGACACGTGTTTGTTCAGCGACGTCAGGACTCCTGCCTAGGTGCGAGGGACACCTCGGGATTCTCCTCGAGTCTTGGCATGGCAATTGGGACGCGTCTCCACGTGAGGCGGGAGACCCAGGGACCCTTTCCACGTGCCACAGGGATCCTGGGTCTCCTATCCATTTTCAAGAAGAGTCGGGCATCGTCTCCTTTGGAAGCATTGATCTCCGCGGACCTCTCGAGTTTTCAAAGGATGTGAGGCCTCCGGTCGCGTTGAGGCGGAGGACTAGGTCTTTCTCTGTGGTCTCCACAGGGGATTCAGACATCCCTTCGTCTTGGGAGATGCAAGACGAGCCTGCATTCAATTCACTGCAGGGATATCCGGCCTAACTTCGAGTCAGAGCATCTCGGTGTCCATTCCACTTGAGGCCACAAACTCAGGGTCCCTCTCACATACCTGTAGCTGAGAGAAGCCTCCTCTTGAGGGGCTTGTGGAAAGTTGGTATTCCTCTTGAGTCGAAGCCAGGGACTAAGCTCTCATCTCGAGTTGATTTGGGGTCCACGGAGCGCTTTCGTCTTGCTCCTGTGACCTCAGGATCCCTCTAGACTTGAGACAGTGATCTTGGGTTTTCTCTGGAGTGCCATTAAGGAAATCAAGGCTCCTTTCACGTTTGATGTGGAACACGGAATTGCTCTGCACGCAGTGCAGGGGAATCGGGCCTCATCTCGCGGTGAAGGGGAAATCTCATGGTTTTTCTCGAGTTGCGGCAGGAACCTGGGGTATATTCTCGAGTTACGACGGGGTGGGCCCTTCCAGACACGTGTTTGTTCAGCGATGTCAGGACTCCTGCCTAGGTGCGAGGGAAACCTCGGGATTCTCCTCGAGTCTTGGCATGGCAATTGGCACGCGTCTCCACGTGAGGCGGGAGATCCAGTGTCCCTTTTCACGTGCCACAGTGATCCTGGGACTCCTATCCATTTTCAAGAGGAGTCAGGCATCGTCTCCTTTGGAAGCATTGATTTCTGCAGACCTTTCGAGTTTTCAAAGGATGTGAGGCCTCCGGTCGCGATGATGCGGAGGACTAGGTCTTTGTCTGTCGTCTCCACAGGGGATTCAGACATCCCTTCGTATTGGGAGATGCAAGACGAGCCTGCATTCAATTCACTGCAGGGATATCCGGCCTTACTTCGAGTCAGAGCATCTCGGTGTCCATTCCACTTGAGGCCACAAACTCAGGGTCCCTCTCACATACCTGTAGCTGAGAGAAGCCTCCTCTTGAGGTGCTTGTGGAAAGTTGGTTTTCCTCTTAAGTCGAAGCCAGGGACCAAGCTCTCATCTCGAGTTGATTTGGGGTCCACGGAGCCCTTTCGTGCTGATACAGTGGCCTCAGCATCCCTCTAGACTTGAGACAGTGATTTTCGGTTTTCTCTGGAGTGCCATCAAGGAAATCAAGGCCCCTTTCACGTTTGATGTGGAACACGGAATTGCTCTGCACGCAGTGCAGGGGAATCCGGCCTCATCTCGCGGCGAGGGGGAAGTCTCATGGTTTTTCTCGAGTTGCGGCCGGAACCTGGGGTATATTCTCGAGTTATTACAGGGAGGGCCCTTCCAGACACGTGTTTGTTCAGCGACGTCAGGACTCCTGCCTAGGTGCGAGGGACACCTCGGGATTCTCCTCGAGTCTTGGCATGGCAACTGGGACGCGTCTCCACGTGAAGTGGAAGACCCAGGTTCCCTTTCCACGTGCCACAGGGATCCTGGGACTCCTATCCATTTTCAAGAGGAGTCAGGCATCGTCTGCTTTGGAAGCATTGATCTCCGCGGACCTCTCGAGTTTTCAAAGGATATGAGGCCTCCGGTCGCGATGAGGCGGAGGACTAGGTCTTTCTCTGTGGTCTCCACAGGGGATTCAGGCATCCCTTCGTCTTGGGAGATGCAACACGGGCCTGCATTCAATTCACTGCAGGGATATCGGGCCTTACTTCGAGACAGAGCATCTCGGTGTCCATTCCACTTGAGGCCACAAACTCAGGGTCCTCTCACATACCTGTAGTTGAGAGAAGCCTCCTCTTGAGGTGCTTGTGGAAATTTGGTATTCCTCTTGAGTCGAAGCCAGTTACTAAGCTCTCATCTCCAGTTGATTTGGGGTCCACGGAGCCCTTTCGTGTTGCTACAGTGACCTCAGGATCCCTCTAGACTTGAGACAGTGATCTTTGTTTTTCTCTGGACTGCCTTCAGGGAAATCAAGGCTCCTTTCACGTTTGATGTGGAACACGGAATTGCTCTGCACGCAGTGCAGGGGAATCGGGCCTCATCTCGCGGCGAAGAGGAAGTCTCATGGTTTTTCTCGAGTTGCGGCCGGAACCTGGGGTATATTCTCGAGTTACGACGGGGAGGGCCCTTCCAGACACGTGTTACTTCAGCGACGTCAGCACTCCTGCCTAGGTGCGAGGGACACCTCGGGATTCTCCTCGAGTCTTGGAATGGCAATTGGGACGCGTCTCCGCGTGAGGGGGGAGACCAAGGGTCCCTTTCCACGTGCCACAGGGATCCTGGGACTCCTATCCATTTTCAAGAGGAGTCAGGCATCGTCTCCTTTGGAAGCATTGATCTCCGCGGACCTCTCTAGTTTTCAAAGGATGTGAGGCCTCCGGTCGCTTCGAGGCGGACGACTAGGTCTTTCTCTGTGGTCTCCACAGGGGATTCAGACATCCCTTCGTCTTGGGAGATGGAAAACGAGCCTGCATTCAATTCGCTGCAGGGATATCCGGCCTTACTTCGAGTCAGAGCATCTTGGAGTCCATTCCACTTGAGGCCACAAATTCAGGGTCCCTCTCACATACCTGTAGCTGAGAGAAGCCTCCTCTTGAGGTGCTTGTGGAAAGTTGGTATTCCTCCTAAGTCGAAGCCAGGGACTAAGCTCTCATTTTGAGTTGATTTGGGGTCCACGGAGCCCTTTCATGCTGCTACAGTGACCTCAGGATCCCTCTAGACTTGAGACAGTGACTTTGGGTTTTCTCTGGAGTGCCAACAAGGAAATCAAGGCTCCTTTCACGTTTTATGTGGAACACGGAATTGCTCTGCACGCAGTGCAGGGGAATCGGGTCTCATCTTGCGGCGAGGGGGAAGTCTCATGGTATTTCTTGAGTTGCGGCCGAAACCTGGGGTATATTCTCGAGTTACGACGGGGAGGGCCCTTCCAGACACGTGTTTGTTCAGCGACGTCAGGACTCCTGCCTAGGTGCGAGGGACACTTCGGGATTCTCCACGAGTCTTGGCATGGCAATTGGGACTCGTCTCCACGTGAGGCGGGAGACCCAGGGTCCCTTTCCACGTGCCACAGGGATCCTGGGACTCCTATCCATTTTCAAGAGGAGTTAGGCATCTTCTCCTTTGGAAGCATTGATCCTCGTGGACCTCTCGAGTTTTCAAAGGATGTGAGGCCTCCGGTCGCGATGAGGCGGAGACCTAGGTCTTTCTCTGTGGTCTCCACAGGGGATTCAGACATCTCTTCGTCTTGGGAGATGCAAGACGAGCCTGCATTCAATTCACTGCAAGGATATCCGGCCTTACTTCGAGTCAGAGCATATCGGTGTCCATTCCACTTGAGTCCACAAACTCAGGGTCCCTCTCACATACCTGTAGCTGAAAGAAGCCTCCTCTTGAGGTGCCTGTGGAAAGTTGGTATTCCTCTTGAGTCGAAGCCAGGGACTAAGCTCTCATCTCGAGTTGATTTGGGGTCCACGGAGCCCTTTCCTGTTGCTCCAGTGACCTCAGGATCCCTCTAGACTTGAGACAGTGATCTTGGGTTTTCTCTGCAGTGCCATCAAGGAAATCAAGCCTCCTTTCACGTTTGATGTGGAACACGGAATTGCTCTGCACGCAGTGAAGGGGAATTGGGGCTCATCTCGCGGCGAGGGGGAAGTCTCATGGTTTTTCTCCAGTTGCGGCCGGAACCTGGGGTATATTCTCGAGTTACGACGGGGAGGGCCCTTCCAGACACGTGTTTGTTCTGCGACGTCAGGACACCTGCCTAGGTGCTAGGGACCCTTCGGGATTCTCCTCGAGTCGTGGCATGGCAATTGGGATGCGTCAACACGTGAGGCGGGAGACCCAGGGTCCCTTTCCACGTGCCACAGGCATCCTGGGACTCCTATCCATTTTAAAGAGGAGTCAGGCATCGTCTCCTTTGGAAGCATTGATCTCCGCGGACCTCTCGAGTTTTCAAAGGATGTGAGGCCTACGGTCGCGATGAGGTGGAGAACTAGTTCTTTCTCTGTGGTCTCCACAGGGGATTCAGACATCCCTTCGTCTTGGGAGATGCAAGACGAGCCTGCATTCAATTCACTGCAGGGATATCCGGCCTTATTTCGAGTCAGAGCATCTCGGTGTCCATTCCACTTGAGGCCACAAACTCAGGGTCCCTCTCACATACCTGTAGCTGAGAGAAGCCTCCTCTTGAGGTGCTTGTGGAAAGTTGGTTTTCCTCTTAAGTCGAAGCCAGGGACCAAGCTCTCATCTCGAGTTGATTTGGGGTCCACGGAGCCCTTTCGTGCTGCTACAGTGGCCTCAGCATCCCTCTAGACGTGAGACAGTGACTTTGGGTTTTCTCTGGAGTGCCATCAAGGAAATCAAGGCCCCTTTCACGTTTGATGTGGAACACGGAATTGCTCTGCACGCAGTGCAGGGGAATCCGGCGTCATCTCGCAGCGAGGGGGAAGTCTCATGGTTTTTCTCGAGTTGCGGCCGGAACCTGGGGTATATTCTCGAGTTATTACAGGGAGGGCCCTTCGAGACACGTGTTTGTTCAGCGACGTCAGGACTCCTGCCTAGGTGCGAGGGACACCTCGGGATTCTCCTCAAGACTTGGCATGGCAAATGGGACGCGTCTCCACGTGAGGCGGGAGACCCAGTGTCCCTTTCCACGTGCCACAGGGATCCTGGGACTCCTATCCATTTTCAAGAGGAGTCAGGCATCGTCTCCTTTGGAAGCATTGATCTCCGCGCACCTCTCAAGTTTTCAAAGGATGTGAAGCCTCCGGTCGCGATGAGGCGGAGGACTAGGACTTTCTCTGTGGTCTCCACAGGGGACTCAGACATCCCTTCGTCTTGGGAGATGCAAGACGAGCTTGCATTCAATTCACTGCAGGGATATCCGGCCTTACTTCGAGTCAGAGCATCTCGGTGTCCATTCCACTTGAGGCCACAAACTCAGGGTCCCTCTCACATACCTGTAGCTGAGAGAAGCCTCCTCTTGAGGTGCTTGTGGAAAGTTGGTATTCCTCTTGAGTCGAAGCCAGGGACTAAGCTCTCATCACGAGTTGATTTGGGGTCCACGAAGCCCTTTGTTGTTGCTCCAGTGACTTCAGGATTCCTCTAGACTTGAGACAGTGATCTTGGGTTTTCTCTGGAGTGCCATCAAGGAAATCAAGGCTCCTTTCTCGTTTAATGTCGAACACGGAATTACTCTGCACGCAGTGCAGGGGAATCGGTCCTCATCTCGCGGCTACGGGGAAGTCTCATGGTGTTTCTCGAGTTGTGGCCGGAACCTGGGTTATATTCTCGAGTTACGACGGGGAGGGCCCTTCCAGACACGTGTTTGTTCAGCGACGTCAGGACTCCTGCCTAGGTGCGAGGGACACCTCGGGATTCTCCACGAGTCTTTTCATGGCAATTGGGACTCGTCTCCACGTGAGGCGGGAGATCCAGTGTCCCTTTCAACGTGCCACAGGGATCCTGGGACTCCTATCTATTTTCAAGAGGAGTCAGGCATCGTCTCCTTTGAAAGCATTGATCTCCGCGGACCTCTCGAGTTTTCAAAGGATGTGAGGCTTCCGGTCGCGTTGAGGCGGAGGACTACGTCTTTCACTGTGGTCTCCACAGGGGATTCAGACATCCCATCGTCTTGGGAGATGCAAGACGAGCCTGCATTCAATTCACTGCAGGGATATCCAGCCTCACTTCGAGTGAGAGCATCTCGGTGTCTATTCCACTTGAGGCCACAAAATCAGGGTCCCTCTCACATACCTGTAGCTGAGAGAAGCCTCCTCTTGAAGTGCTTGTGGAAAGTTGGTATTCCTCTTAAGTCGAAGCCAGGGACCAAGCTCTCATCTCGAGTTGATTTGGGGTCGACGGAGCCCTTTCGTGCTGATACAGTGGCCTCAGCATCCCTCTAGACTTGAGACAGTGATCTTGGGTTTTCTCTGGAGTGCCATCAAGGAAATCAAGGCTCCTTTCACGTTTGATGTGGAACACGGAATGGCTCTGCATGCAGTGCAGGGGAATCGGATCTCATCTCGCGGCGAGGGGGAAGTCTCATGGTTTTTCTCGAGTTGCGGCCGGAACCTGGGGTATATTATCGAGTTACGACGGGGAGGGCCCTTCCAGACACGTGTTTGTTCAGCGACGTCAAGACTCCTGCCTAGGTGCGAGGGACACCTCGGGATTCTCCTCGAGTCTTGGCATGGCAATTGGAACGCGTATCCACGTGAGGCGGGAGACCCAGGGTCCCTTTCCACGTGCCACAGGGATCCTGGGACTCCTATCCATTTTCAAGAGGAGTCAGGCATCGTCTCCTTTGGAAGCATTGATCTCTGCGGACCTCTCGAGTTTTCGAAGGATGTGAGGCCTCCGGTCGCGATGAGGCGGAGGACTAGGTCTTTCTCTGTGGTCTCCACTGCGGATTCAGATAACCCTTCGTCTTGGGAGATGCAAGATGAGCCTGCATTCAATTCACTGCAGGGATATCCGGCCTTACTTCGAGTCAGAGCATCTCGGTGTCCATTCCACTTGAGGCCACAAACTCAGGGTCCCTCAAATATACCTGTAGCTGAGAGAAGCCTCCTCTTGAGGTGCTTGTGGAAAGTTGGTGTTCCTCTTGAGTCGAAGCCAGGGACTAAGCTCTCATCTCGAGTTGATTTGGGGTCCACGGAGCCCTTTCCTGTTGGTCCAGTGACCTCAGGATCACTCTAGACTTGAGACAGTGATCTTGGGTTTTCTCTGGAGTGCCATCAAGGAAATCAAGGCTCCTTTCACGTTTGATGTGGAACACGGAATTGCTCTGCATGCAGTGCAGGCGAATCGGGCCTCAACTCGTGGCGAGGGGGAAGTCTCATGGTTTTTCACGAGTTGCGGCCGGAACCTGGGGTATATTCTCGAGTTACGACGGGGAGACCCTTCCAGACACGTGTTTGTTCAGCGACATCAGGACTCCTGCCTAGGTGCGAGGGACACCTCGGGATTCTCCTCGAGTCTTGGCATGGCAATTGGGACGCGTATCCACGTGAGGTGGGAGACACAGGGTCCCTTTCCACGTGCCACAGGGATCCTGGTACTCCTATCCATTTTCAAGAGGAGTCAGGCATCGTCTCCTTTGGAAGCATTGATCTCCGCGGACCTCTCGAGTTTTCAAAGGATGTGAGGCCTCCGGTCGCCATGAGGCGGAGGACTAGGTCTTTCTCTGTGGTCTCCACAGCAGATTCAGATAACCCTTCGTCTTGGGAGATGCAAGACGAGCCTTCATTCAATTGACTACAGGGATATCCGGCCTTACTTCGAGTCAGAGCATCTCGGTGTCCATTCCAGTTGAGGCGAAAAACTCAGGGGCCCTCTCACATACCTGTAGCTGAGAGAAGCCTCCTCTTGAGGTGCTTGTGGAAAGTTGGTATTCCTCTTGAGTCGAAGCCAGGGACTAAGCTCTCATCTCGAGTGGATTTGGGGTCCACGGTGCCCTTTCCTGTTGCTACAGTGACCTCTGGATCCCTCTAGACTAGAGGCAGTGATCTTGGGTTTTCTCTGGAGTGCCATCAAGGAAATCAAGGCTACTTTCACTTTTGATGTGGAATACGGAATTGCTCTGCACGCAGGGTAGGGGAATCGGGCCTCATCTCGCGGCGGGGGGAAGTCTCATGGTTTTTCTCGAGTTGCGGCCGGAACCTGGGGTATATTCTCGAGTTACAATGGGGAGGGCCCTTCCAGACACGTGTTTGTTCAGCGACGTCAGGACTCCTGCCTAGGTGCGAGGGACACCTCGGGATTCTCCTCGAGTCTTGGCATGGCAATTGGGAGGCGTCTCCACGTGAGGCGGGAGACCCAGGGTCCCTTTCCACGTGCCACAGGGATCCTGGGACTCCTATCCATTTTCAAGAGGAGTCGAGCATCGTCTCCTTTGGAAGCATTGATCTCTGCAGACCTCTCGAGTTTTCAAAGGATGTGAGGCTTCCGGTCGCGATGAGGCGGAAAACTCGGTCTTTTTCTGTGGTCTCCACAGGGGATTCAGACATCCCTTCGTCTTGGGAGATGCAAGAAGAGCCTGCATTCAATTCACTGCAGGGATATCCGGCCTTACTTCGAGTCAGAGCATCTCGGTGTCCATTCGACTTGAGGCCACAATCTCTGGGTCCCTCAAATATACCTGTAGTTGAGAGAAGCCTCCTCTTGAGGTGCTTGTGGAAAGTTGGTATTCCTCTTGAGTCGAAGCCAGGGACTAAGCTCTCATCTCGAGTTGATTTGGGGTCCACGGAGCCCTTTCCTGTTGGTCCAGTGACCTCAGGATCCCTCTAGACTTGAGACAGTGATCTTGGGTTTTCTCTGGAGTGCCATCAAGGAAATCAAGGCTCCTTTCAAGTTTGATGTGGAAAACGGAATTGCTCTGCATGCAGTGCAGGGGAATCGGGCCTCAACTCGCGGCGAGGGGGAAATCTCATGGTTTTTCTCGAGTTGCGGCCGGAACCTGGGGTATATTCTCGAGTTACGACCGGTAGGCCCCTTCCAGACACGTGTTTGGTCAGCGATGTCAGGACTCCTGCCTAGGTGCGAGGGACACCTCGGGATTCTCCTCGAGTCTTGGCATGGCAATTTGGACGCGTCTCCACGTGAGGCGGGAGACCCAGGGTCCCTTTCCACGTGCCACAGGTTTCCTGGGACTCGTATCCATTTTCAAGAGGAGTCAGGCATCGTCTGCTTTCGAAGCATTGATCTCCGCGGACCTCTCGAGTTTTCAAAGATGTGAGGCCTCCGGTCATGATGAGGTGGAGGACTAGGCCTTTCTCTGTTGTCTCCACAGCGGATTCAGATAACCCTTCATCTTGGGAGATGCAAGACGAGCCTGCATTCAATTCACTGCAGGGATATCCGGCCTTACTTCGAGTCAGAGCATCTCGGTGTCCATTCCACTTGAGGCCACAAACTCAGGGGCCCTCTCACATACCTGTAGCTGAGAGAAGCCTCCTCTTGAGGTGCTTGTGGAATGTTGGTATTCCTCTTGAGTCGAAGCCAGGGACTAAGCTCTCATCTCGAGTGGATTTGGGGTCCACGGAGCCCTTTACTGTTGCTACAGTGACCTCAGGATCCCTCTAGACTTGAGACAGTGATCTTGGGTATTCTCTGGAGTGCCATCAAGGAAATCCAGGCTCCTTTCACGTTTGATGTGGAACACGGAATTGCTCTGCACGCAGTGCAGGGGAATCGGGCCTCATCCAGCGGCGAGTGGGAAGTCTCATGGTTTTTCTCGATTTGCAGCCAGAACCTGGGGTATATTCTCGAGTTACAACGGGGAGGGCCCTTCCAGACACGTGTTTGTTCAGCGACATCAGGACTCCTCCCTAGGTGCGAGGGACAGCTCGGGATTCTCCTCGAGTCTTCGCATGGCAATGGGGACACATCTCCACGTGAGGCGGGAGACCCAGGGTCCCTTTCCACGTGCCACAGGGATCCTGGGACTCCTATCCATTTTCAAGAGGAGTCAGGCATCGTCTCCTTTGGAAGCATTGATATCCGCGGACCTCTCGAGTTTTCAAAGGATGTGAGGCCTCCGGTCGCGATGAGGCGGAGGACTAGGTCTTTCTCTGTGGTCTCCACAGGGTATTCAGGCAACCCTTCGTCTTGGGAGATGCAAGACGAGCCTGCATTCAATTCACTGCAGGGATATCCGGCCTTACTTCGAGTCAGAGCATCTCGGTGTCCATTCCACTTGAGGCCACAATCTCTGGGTCCCTCATATATACCTGTAGCTGAGAGAAGCCTCCTCTAGAGGTGCTTGTGGAAAGTTGGTATTCCTCTTGAGTCGAAGCCAGGGACTAAGCTCTCATCTCGAGTTGATTTGGGGTCCACGGAGCCCTTTCCTGTTGGTCCAGTGACCTCAGGATCCCTCTAGACTTGAGACAGTGATCTTCGGTTTTCTCTGGAGTGCCATCAAGGAAATCAAGGCTCCTTTCACGTTTGATGTGGAACACGGAATGGCTCTGCATGCAGTGCAGGGGAATCGGTCCTCAACTCGCGGTGAGGGGGAAATCTCATGGTTTTTCTCGAGTTGCGGCCGGAACCTGGGGTATATTCTCGAGTTACGACGGGGAGGGCCCTTCCAGACACGTGTTTGTTCAGCGATGTCAGGACTCCTGCCTAGGTGCGAGGGACACCTCGGGATTCTCCTCGAGTCTTGGCATGGCAATTTGGACGCGTCTCCACGTGAGGCGGGAGACCCAGGGTCCCTTTCCACGTGCCACAGTTATCCTGGGACTCGTATCCATTTTCAAGAGGAGTCAGGCATCGTCTGCTTTGGAAGCATTGATCTCCGCGGACCTCTCGAGTTTTCAAAGGATGTGAGGCCTCCGGTCATGATGAGGCGGAGAACTCGGTCTTTCTCTGTGGTCTCCCCAGGGGATTCAGACATCCCTTCGTCTTGGGAGATGCAAGACGAGCCTGCATTCCATTCACTGCAGGGATATCCGGCCTTATTTCGAGTCAGAGCATCTCGTTGTCCATTGCACTTGAGGCCACAAACTTAGGGTCCCTTTCACATACCTGTAGCTGAGAGAAGCCTCCTCTTGAGGTGCTTGTGGAAAGTTGATATTCCTCTTGAGTCAAAGGCAGGGACTAAGCTCTCATCTCGAGTTGATTTGGGGTCCACGGAGCCCTTTCGTGTTGCTCCAGTGACCTCAGGATCCCTCTAGACTTGCGACAGTGATCTTGGGTTTTCTCAGCAGTGCCATCAAGGAAATCAAGGCTCCTTTCACGTTTGATGTGGAACACGGAATTGCTCTGCACGCAGTGCATGGGAATCGGGCCTCATCTCGCCGCTAGGGGGAAGTCTCATGGTTTTTCTCGAGTTGCGGCCGGAATCTGGGGTATATTCTCGAGTTACGACGGGGAGGGCCCTTCCAGACACGTGTTTGTTCAGCGACGTCAGGACTCCTGCCTAGGTGCGAGGGACACCTCGGGATTCTCCTCGAGTCTTGGCATGGCAATTGGGACGCGTATCCACGTGAGCCGGGAGACCCAGGGTCCCTTTCCACGTGCCACAGGGATCCTGGGACTCCTATCCATTTTCAAGAGGAGTCAGGCATCGTCTCCTTTGGAAGCATTGATCTCCACATACCTCTCAAATTTTCAAAGGATGTGAGGCCTCCGGTCGCGATGAGTCGGAGGACTAGGTCTTTCTCTTTCGCCTCCGCAGCGGATTCAGACAACCCTTCGTCTTGGGAGATGCAAGACGAGCCTGCATTCAATTCACTGCAGGGATATCCGGCCTTACTTCGAGTCAGAGCATCTCGGTGTCCATTGCACTTGAGGCCACAAACTCAGGGTCCGTCTCACATACCTGTAGCTGAGAGAAGCCTCCTCTTGAGGTGCTTGTGGAAAGTTGATATTCCTCTTGAGTCAAAGCCAGGGACTAAGCTCTCATCTCGAGTTGATTTGTGGTCCACGGAGCCCTTTCGTGTTGCTACAGTGACCTCAGGATCCCTGTAGACTAGAGACAGTGATCTTGGGTTTTCTCTGGAGTGCCATCAAGGAAATCAAGGCTCCTTTCACGTTTGATGTGGAACACGGAATTGCTCTGCATGCAGTGCAGGGGAATCGAGCCTCAACTCGCGGCGAGGGGGAAGTCTCATGGTTTTTCACGAGTTGCGGCCGGAACCTGGGGTATATTCTCGAGTTACGACGGGGAGTGCCCTTCCAGACACGTGTTTTTCAGCGACATCAAGACTCCAGCCTAGGTGCGAGGGACACCTCGGTATTCTCCTCGAGTCTTGGCATGGCAATTGGGACGCGTATCCACGTGAGGTGGGAGACCCAGGGTCCCTTTCCACGTGCCACAGGAATCCTGGGACTCCTATCCATTTTCAAGAAGAGTCAGGCATCTTCTCCTTTGGAAGCATTGATCTACGCGGACCTCTCGATTTTTCAAAGGATGTGAGGCCTCCGCTCGCGATGAGGCGGAGGACTAGGTCTTTCTCTGTGGTCTCCACAGGGGATTCAGACATCCCTTCGTCTTGGGAGATGCAAGACGAGCCTGCATTCAATTTCCTGCAGGGATATCCGGCCTTACTTCGAGTCAGAGCATCTCGGTGTCAATTCCACTTGAGGCCACATACTCAGGGTCCCTCTCACATACCTGTAGCTGAGAAAAGCCTCCTCTTCAGGTGCTTGTGGAAAGTGGGTATTCCTCTTGAGTCGAAGCCAGTGACTAAGCTCTCATCTCGAGTTGATTTGGGGTCCACGGAGCCCTTTCGTGTTGCTCCAATGACCTCAGGATCCCTCTAGACTTGAGACAGTGATCTTGGGTTTACTCTGGAGTGCCATCAAGGAAATCAAGGCTCCTTTCACGTTTGATGTGGAACACGGAATTGTTCTACACGCAGGGCAGGGGAATCGGGCCTCATCCAGCGGCGAGGGGGAAGTCGCATGGTTTTTCTCGAGTTGCGGCTGGAACCTGGGGTATATTCTCGAGTTACGACGGGGAGGCCCTTCCAGACACGTGTTTGTTCAGCGACGTCAGGACTCCTCCCTAGGTGCGAGGGACACCTCGGGATTCTCCTCGAGTCTTGGCATGGCAATTGGGACGCCTCTCCACGTGAGGCGTGAGACCCAGGTTCCCTTTCCACGTGCCACAGGGATCCTGGGACTCCTATCCATTTTCAAGAGGAGTCAGGCATCGTCTCCTTTGGAAGCATTGATGTCCGCGGACCTCTCGAATTTTCAAAGGATTTGAGGCCTCTGGTCGCGATGAGGCGGAGAGCTCGGTCTTTCTCTGTGGTCTCCACAGGGGATTCAGACATCCCTTCGTCTTGGGAGAAGCAAGACGAGCCTGCATTCAATTCACTGCAGGGATATCCGGCCTTACTTCGAGTCAGAGCATCTCGGTGTCCATTCCACTTGAGGCCACAAACTCAGGGGCCCTCTCACATACCTGTAGCTGAGAGAAGCCTCCTCTTGAGGTGCTTGTGGAAAGTTGGTATTCCTCTTGAGTCGAAGCCAGGGACTAAGCTCTCATCTCGAGTGGATTTGGAGTCCAAGGAGCCCTTTCGTGTTGCTCCACTGACCTCAGGATCCCTCTAGACTTGAGACAGTGATCTTGGGTTTTCTCTGGAGTGCCATCAAGGAAATCAAGGCTCCTTTCACGTTTGATGTGGATCACGGAATTGCTCTGCACGCAGTGCAGTGGAATCGGGCCTCATCTCGCGGCGAGTGGGAAGTCTCATGGTTTTTCTCGAGTTGCCGCCCGAACCTGGGGTATATTCTCGAGTTACGACGGGGAGGGCCCTTCCAGACACGTCTTTTTTCAGGGACGTCAGGACTCCTGCCTAGGTGCGAGGGACACCTCGGGATTCTCCTCGAGTCTTGGCATGGCAATTGGGACGCGTCTCCACGCGAGGCGGGAGACCCAGGGTCCCTATCCACGTGCCACAGGGATCCTGGGACTCCTATCCATTTTCAAGAGGAGTCAGGCATCGTCTGCTTTGGAAGCATTGATCTCCGCATACCTCTCGAATTTTCAAAGGATGTGAGGCCTCCGGTCGCGATGAGGCGGAGAACTCGGTCTTTTTCCGTGGTATCCACAGGAGATTCAGACATCCCTTCGTCTTGGGAGATGCAAGACGAGCCTGCATTCAATTCACTGCAGGGATATCCGGCCTTACTACGAGTCAGAGCATCTCGGTGTCCATTCCACTTGAGGCCACAAACTCAGGGTCCCTCAAATATACCTGTAGCTGAGAGAAGCCTCCTCTTGAGGTGCTTGTGGAAAGTTGGTATTCCTCTTGAGTCTAAGACAGGGACTAAGCTCTCATCTCGAGTTGATTTGGGGTCCACAGAGCCCTTTCCTATTGGTCCAGGGACCTCAGGATCCCTCTAGACTTGAGACAGTGATCTTGGGTTTTCTCTGGAGTGCCATCAAGGAAATCAAGGCTCCTTTCACGTTTGATGTGGAACACAGAATTGCTCTGCATGCAGTGCAGGAGAATCGGGCCTCAACTCGTGGCGAGGGGGAAGTCTCATGGTTTTTCTCGAGTTGCGGCCGGAACCTGGGGTATATTCTCGAGTTACGACAGGGAGGCCCTTCCAGACACGTGTTTGCTCAGCGACGTCAGGACTCCTGCCTACGTGCGAGGGACACCTCGGGATTCTCCTCGAGTCTTGGCATGGCAATTGGGAGGCCTCTCCACGTGAGGCGGGAGACCCAGGGTCCCTTTCCACGTGCCACAGGGATCCTGGACTCCTATCCATTTTCAAGAGGAGTCAGGCATCGTCTCCTTTGGAAGCATTGATCTCCGCGGACCTCTCGAGTTTTCAAAGGATGTGAGGCCTCCGGTCATGATGAGGCGGAGAACTCAGTCTTTCTCTGTGGTCTCCACAGGGGATTCAGACATCCCTTCGTCTTGGGAGATGCAAGACGAGCCTGCATTCAATTCACTGCAGGGATATCCGGCCTTATTTCGAGTCAGAGCATCTCGTTGTCCATTGCACTTGAGGCCACAAACTCAGGGTCCCTCTCCATACCTGTAGCTGAGAGAAGCCTCCTCTTGAGGTGCTTGTGGAAAGCTGATATTCCTCTTGAGTCAAAGGCAGGGACTAAGCTCTCATCTCGAGTTGATTTGGGGTCCACGGAGCCCTTTCGTGTTGCTCCAGTGACCTCAGGATCCCTCTAGACTTGAGACAGTGATCTTGGGTTTTCTCTGGAGTGCCATCAAGGAAATCAAGGCTCCTTTCACGTTTGATGTGGAACACGGAATTGCTCTGCACGCAGTGCAGGGAAATCGGATCTCAGCTCGCGGCGAGGGGGAAGTCTCATGGTTTTTCTCGAGTTGCGGCCGGAAACTGGGGTATATTATCGAGTTACGACGGGGAGGGCCCTTCCAGACACGTGTTTGTTCAGCGACGTCAGGACTCCTGCCTAGGTGCGAGGGACACCTCGGGATTCTCCTCGAGTCTTGGCATGTCAATTGGGACGCGTATCCACGTGAGGCGGGAGACCAAGTGTCCCTTTCCACGTGCCACAGGGATCCTGGGACTCCTATCCATTTTCAAGAGGAGTCAGGCATCGTCTCCTTTGGAAGCATTGATCTCTGCGGACCTCTCGAGTTTTCAAAGGTTGTGAGGCCTCCTGTCGCGATGAGGCAGAGGACTAGGTCTTTCTCTGTGGTCTCCACAGCGGATTCAGATAACCCTTCGTCTTGGGAGATGCAAGAGGAGCCTGCATTCAATGCACTGCAGGGATATCCGGCCTTACTTCGAGTCAGAGCATCTCGGTGTCCATTCCACTTGAGGCCACAAACTCAGGGTCCCTCTCACATACCTGTAGCTGAGAGAAGCCTCCTCTTGAGGTGCTTGTGGAAAGTTGGTGTTCCTCTTGAGTCGAAGCCAGGGACTAAGCTCTCATCTCGAGTTGATTTGGGGTCCACGGAGCCGTTTCGTGTTGCTCCAGTGACCTTAGGATCCCTCTAGACTTGAGACAGTGATCTTGGGTTTTCTCTGGAGTGCCATCAAGGAAATCAAGGCTCCTTTCACTTTTGATGTGGTATACGGTATTGCTCTGCACGCAGGGCAGGGGAATCGGGCCTCGTCTCGCGGCGAGGGGGAAGTCTCATGGTTTTTCTCGAGTTGCGGCCGGAACCTGGGGTATATTCTCGAGTTACAACGGGGAGGGCCCTTCCAGACACCTGTTTGTTCAGCGACGTCAGGATTCCTGCCTAGGTGCGAGGGACACCTCGGGATTCTCCTCGAGTCTTGGCATGGCAATTGGGACGCCTCTCCACGTGAGGCGGGTGACCCAGGGTCCCTTTCCACGTGCCACAGGGATCTTGGGACTCCTATCCATTTTCTAGAGGAGTCAGGCATCCTCTCCTTTGGAAGCAGTGATCTCTGCAGACCTCTCGAGTTTTGAAAGGATGTGAGGCCTCCGGTCTCGATGAGGCGGAGAACGAGGTCTTTCTCTGTCATCTCCACAGGGGTATCAGACAACCCTTCGTCTTGGGAGATGCAAGACGAGCCTGCATTCAATTCACTGCAGGGATATCCGGCCTTACTTCGAGTCAGAGCATCTCGGTGTCCATTCCACTTGAGGCCACAGACTCAGGGTCCCTCAAATATACCTGTAGCTGAGAGAAGCCTCCTCTTGAGGTGCTTGTGGAAAGTTGGTATTCCTCTTGAGTCGAAGCCAGGGACTAAGCTCTCATCTCGAGTTGATTTGGGGTCCAGGGAGCCCTTTCCTGTTGGTCCAGTTACCTCAGGATCCCTCTAGACTTGAGACAGTGATCTTGGGTTTTCTCTGGAGTGCCATCAAGGAAATCAAGGCCCCTTTCACGTTTGATGTGGAACACGGAATTGCTCTGCACGCAGGGCAGGGGAATCGGGCCTCATCTCGCCGCGAGGGGGAAGTCTCATGGTTTTTCTCGAGTTGCGGCCGGAACCTGGGGTATATTCTCGAGTTACAACGGGGAGGGCCCTTCCATACACCTGTTTGTTCAGCGACGTCAGGATTCCTGCCTAGGTGCGAGGGACACCTCGGGATTCTCCTCGAGTCTTGGCGTGGCAATTGGGACGCCTCTCCACGTGAGGCGGGTGACCCAGGGTCCCTTTCCACGTGCCACAGGGATCTTGGGACTCCTATCCATTTTCTAGAGGAGTCAGGCATCGTCTCCTTTGGAAGCATTGATCTCTGCAGACCTCTCGAGTTTTCAAAGGATGTGAGGCCTCCGCTCGAGATGAGGCGGAGAACTCGGTCTTTCTCTGTGGTCTCCACAGGGAATTCAGACATCCCTTCGTCTTGGGAGATGCAAGACGAGCCTGCATTCAATTCACTTCAGGGATATCCGGCCTTACTTCGAGTCAGAGCATCTCGGTGTCCATTCCACTTGAGGCCACAAACTCAGGGTCCCTCAAATATACCTGTAGCTGAGAGAAGCCTCCTCTTGAGGTGCTTGTGGAAAGTTGGTATTCCTCTTGAGTCTAAGCCAGGGACTAAGCTCTCATCTCGAGTTGATTTGGGGTCCAGGGAGCCCTTTCCTGTTGGTCCAGTTACCTCAGGATCCCTCTAGACTTGAGACAGTGATCTTGGGTTTTCTCTGGAGTGTCATCAAGGAAATCAAGGCTCCTTTCATGTTTGATGTGGAACACGGAATTGCTCTGCATGCAGTGCAGTGGAATCGGGCCTCAACTCGAGGCAAGGGGGAAATCTCATGGTTTTTCTCGAGTTGCGGCCGAAACCTGGGGTATATTCTCGAGTTACGACGGGGAGGGCCCTTCCAGACACGTGTTTGTTCAGCGACGTCAGGACTCCTCCCTAGGTGCGAGGGACACCTCGGGATTCTCCTCGAGTCTTGGCATGGCAATTTGGACGCGTCTCCACGTGAGGCGGGAGACCCAGGTTCCCTTTCCACGTGCCACAGGGATCCTGGGACTCCTATCCATTTTCAAGAGGAGTCAGGCATCGTCTGCTTTGGAAGCATTGATCTCCGCGGACCTCTCGAGTTTTCAAATGATGTGAGGCCTCCGGTCATGATGAGGCGGAGAACTCGGTCTTTCTCTTTGGTCTCCACAGGGGATTCAGACATCCCTTCGTCTTGGGAGATGCAAGACGAGCCTGCATTCAATTCACTGCAGGGATATCAGGCCTTATTTCGAGTCAGAGCATCTCGGTGTCCATTGCACTTGAGGCCACAAACTCAGGGTCCCTCTCACATACCTGTAGCTGAGAGAAGCCTCCTCTTGAGGTGCTTGTGGAAAGTTGATATTCCTCTTGAGTCAAAGGCAGGGACTAAGCTCTCATCTCGAGTTGATTTGGGGTCCAAGGAGCCCTTTTGTGTTGCTCCAGTGACCTCAGGATCCCTCTAGACTTGAGACAGTGAACTTGGGTTTTCTCTGGAGTGCCATCAAGGAAATCAAGGCTCCTTTCACGTTTGATGTGGAACACGGAATTGCTCTGCACGCAGGGCAGGGGAATCGGGCCTCATGTAGCGGCGAGGGGGAAGTCTCATGGATTTTCTCGAGTTGCGGCCGGAACCTGGGGTATATTCTCGAGTTACGACGGGGAGGGCCCTTCCAGACACGTGTTTGTTCAGCGACGTCAGGACTCCTGCCTAGGTGCGAGGGACACCTCGGGATTCTCCTCGAGTCTTGGCATGGCAATTGGGACGCGTCTCCACGTGAGGCGGGAGACCCAGGGTTCCTTTCCACGTGCCACAGGGATCCTGGGACTCCTATCCATTTTCAAGAAGAGTCAGGCATCTTCTCCTATGGAAGCATTGATCTCCGCGGACCTCTCGAGTTTTCAAAGGATGTGAGGCCTCCGGTCTCGATGAGGCGGAGAACGAGGTCTTTCTCTGTCGTCTCCACAGGGGATTCAGACATCCCTTCGTCTTGGGAGATGCAAGACGAGCCTGCATTCAATTCACTGCAGGGATATCCGGCCTTATTTCGAGTCAGAGCATCTCGGTGTCCATTCCACTTGAGGCCACAAACTCAGGGTCCCTCTCACATACCTGTAGCTGAGAGAAGCCTCCTCTTGAGGTGCTTGTGGAAAGTTGGTTTTCCTCTTAAGTCGAAGCCAGGGACCAAGCTCTCATCTCGAGTTGATTTGGGGTCCACGGAGCCCTTTCGTGCTGCTACAGTGGCCTCAGCATCCCTCTAGACGTGAGACAGTGACTTTGGGTTTTCTCTGGAGTGCCATCAAGGAAATCAAGGCCCCTTTCACGTTTGATGTGGAACACGGAATTGCTCTGCACGCAGTGCAGGGGAATCCGGCGTCATCTCGCAGCGAGGGGGAAGTCTCATGGTTTTTCTCGAGTTGCGGCCGGAACCTGGGGTATATTCTCGAGTTATTACAGGGAGGGCCCTTCGAGACACGTGTTTGTTCAGCGACGTCAGGACTCCTGCCTAGGTGCGAGGGACACCTCGGGATTCTCCTCAAGACTTGGCATGGCAAATGGGACGCGTCTCCACGTGAGGCGGGAGACCCAGTGTCCCTTTCCACGTGCCACAGGGATCCTGGGACTCCTATCCATTTTCAAGAGGAGTCAGGCATCGTCTCCTTTGGAAGCATTGATCTCCGCGCACCTCTCAAGTTTTCAAAGGATGTGAAGCCTCCGGTCGCGATGAGGCGGAGGACTAGGACTTTCTCTGTGGTCTCCACAGGGGACTCAGACATCCCTTCGTCTTGGGAGATGCAAGACGAGCTTGCATTCAATTCACTGCAGGGATATCCGGCCTTACTTCGAGTCAGAGCATCTCGGTGTCCATTCCACTTGAGGCCACAAACTCAGGGTCCCTCTCACATACCTGTAGCTGAGAGAAGCCTCCTCTTGAGGTGCTTGTGGAAAGTTGGTATTCCTCTTGAGTCGAAGCCAGGGACTAAGCTCTCATCACGAGTTGATTTGGGGTCCACGAAGCCCTTTGTTGTTGCTCCAGTGACTTCAGGATTCCTCTAGACTTGAGACAGTGATCTTGGGTTTTCTCTGGAGTGCCATCAAGGAAATCAAGGCTCCTTTCTCGTTTAATGTCGAACACGGAATTACTCTGCACGCAGTGCAGGGGAATCGGTCCTCATCTCGCGGCTACGGGGAAGTCTCATGGTGTTTCTCGAGTTGTGGCCGGAACCTGGGTTATATTCTCGAGTTACGACGGGGAGGGCCCTTCCAGACACGTGTTTGTTCAGCGACGTCAGGACTCCTGCCTAGGTGCGAGGGACACCTCGGGATTCTCCACGAGTCTTTTCATGGCAATTGGGACTCGTCTCCACGTGAGGCGGGAGATCCAGTGTCCCTTTCAACGTGCCACAGGGATCCTGGGACTCCTATCTATTTTCAAGAGGAGTCAGGCATCGTCTCCTTTGAAAGCATTGATCTCCGCGGACCTCTCGAGTTTTCAAAGGATGTGAGGCTTCCGGTCGCGTTGAGGCGGAGGACTACGTCTTTCACTGTGGTCTCCACAGGGGATTCAGACATCCCATCGTCTTGGGAGATGCAAGACGAGCCTGCATTCAATTCACTGCAGGGATATCCAGCCTCACTTCGAGTGAGAGCATCTCGGTGTCTATTCCACTTGAGGCCACAAAATCAGGGTCCCTCTCACATACCTGTAGCTGAGAGAAGCCTCCTCTTGAAGTGCTTGTGGAAAGTTGGTATTCCTCTTAAGTCGAAGCCAGGGACCAAGCTCTCATCTCGAGTTGATTTGGGGTCGACGGAGCCCTTTCGTGCTGATACAGTGGCCTCAGCATCCCTCTAGACTTGAGACAGTGATCTTGGGTTTTCTCTGGAGTGCCATCAAGGAAATCAAGGCTCCTTTCACGTTTGATGTGGAACACGGAATGGCTCTGCATGCAGTGCAGGGGAATCGGATCTCATCTCGCGGCGAGGGGGAAGTCTCATGGTTTTTCTCGAGTTGCGGCCGGAACCTGGGGTATATTATCGAGTTACGACGGGGAGGGCCCTTCCAGACACGTGTTTGTTCAGCGACGTCAAGACTCCTGCCTAGGTGCGAGGGACACCTCGGGATTCTCCTCGAGTCTTGGCATGGCAATTGGAACGCGTATCCACGTGAGGCGGGAGACCCAGGGTCCCTTTCCACGTGCCACAGGGATCCTGGGACTCCTATCCATTTTCAAGAGGAGTCAGGCATCGTCTCCTTTGGAAGCATTGATCTCTGCGGACCTCTCGAGTTTTCGAAGGATGTGAGGCCTCCGGTCGCGATGAGGCGGAGGACTAGGTCTTTCTCTGTGGTCTCCACTGCGGATTCAGATAACCCTTCGTCTTGGGAGATGCAAGATGAGCCTGCATTCAATTCACTGCAGGGATATCCGGCCTTACTTCGAGTCAGAGCATCTCGGTGTCCATTCCACTTGAGGCCACAAACTCAGGGTCCCTCAAATATACCTGTAGCTGAGAGAAGCCTCCTCTTGAGGTGCTTGTGGAAAGTTGGTGTTCCTCTTGAGTCGAAGCCAGGGACTAAGCTCTCATCTCGAGTTGATTTGGGGTCCACGGAGCCCTTTCCTGTTGGTCCAGTGACCTCAGGATCACTCTAGACTTGAGACAGTGATCTTGGGTTTTCTCTGGAGTGCCATCAAGGAAATCAAGGCTCCTTTCACGTTTGATGTGGAACACGGAATTGCTCTGCATGCAGTGCAGGCGAATCGGGCCTCAACTCGTGGCGAGGGGGAAGTCTCATGGTTTTTCACGAGTTGCGGCCGGAACCTGGGGTATATTCTCGAGTTACGACGGGGAGACCCTTCCAGACACGTGTTTGTTCAGCGACATCAGGACTCCTGCCTAGGTGCGAGGGACACCTCGGGATTCTCCTCGAGTCTTGGCATGGCAATTGGGACGCGTATCCACGTGAGGTGGGAGACACAGGGTCCCTTTCCACGTGCCACAGGGATCCTGGTACTCCTATCCATTTTCAAGAGGAGTCAGGCATCGTCTCCTTTGGAAGCATTGATCTCCGCGGACCTCTCGAGTTTTCAAAGGATGTGAGGCCTCCGGTCGCCATGAGGCGGAGGACTAGGTCTTTCTCTGTGGTCTCCACAGCAGATTCAGATAACCCTTCGTCTTGGGAGATGCAAGACGAGCCTTCATTCAATTGACTACAGGGATATCCGGCCTTACTTCGAGTCAGAGCATCTCGGTGTCCATTCCAGTTGAGGCGAAAAACTCAGGGGCCCTCTCACATACCTGTAGCTGAGAGAAGCCTCCTCTTGAGGTGCTTGTGGAAAGTTGGTATTCCTCTTGAGTCGAAGCCAGGGACTAAGCTCTCATCTCGAGTGGATTTGGGGTCCACGGTGCCCTTTCCTGTTGCTACAGTGACCTCTGGATCCCTCTAGACTAGAGGCAGTGATCTTGGGTTTTCTCTGGAGTGCCATCAAGGAAATCAAGGCTACTTTCACTTTTGATGTGGAATACGGAATTGCTCTGCACGCAGGGTAGGGGAATCGGGCCTCATCTCGCGGCGGGGGGAAGTCTCATGGTTTTTCTCGAGTTGCGGCCGGAACCTGGGGTATATTCTCGAGTTACAATGGGGAGGGCCCTTCCAGACACGTGTTTGTTCAGCGACGTCAGGACTCCTGCCTAGGTGCGAGGGACACCTCGGGATTCTCCTCGAGTCTTGGCATGGCAATTGGGAGGCGTCTCCACGTGAGGCGGGAGACCCAGGGTCCCTTTCCACGTGCCACAGGGATCCTGGGACTCCTATCCATTTTCAAGAGGAGTCGAGCATCGTCTCCTTTGGAAGCATTGATCTCTGCAGACCTCTCGAGTTTTCAAAGGATGTGAGGCTTCCGGTCGCGATGAGGCGGAAAACTCGGTCTTTTTCTGTGGTCTCCACAGGGGATTCAGACATCCCTTCGTCTTGGGAGATGCAAGAAGAGCCTGCATTCAATTCACTGCAGGGATATCCGGCCTTACTTCGAGTCAGAGCATCTCGGTGTCCATTCGACTTGAGGCCACAATCTCTGGGTCCCTCAAATATACCTGTAGTTGAGAGAAGCCTCCTCTTGAGGTGCTTGTGGAAAGTTGGTATTCCTCTTGAGTCGAAGCCAGGGACTAAGCTCTCATCTCGAGTTGATTTGGGGTCCACGGAGCCCTTTCCTGTTGGTCCAGTGACCTCAGGATCCCTCTAGACTTGAGACAGTGATCTTGGGTTTTCTCTGGAGTGCCATCAAGGAAATCAAGGCTCCTTTCAAGTTTGATGTGGAAAACGGAATTGCTCTGCATGCAGTGCAGGGGAATCGGGCCTCAACTCGCGGCGAGGGGGAAATCTCATGGTTTTTCTCGAGTTGCGGCCGGAACCTGGGGTATATTCTCGAGTTACGACCGGTAGGCCCCTTCCAGACACGTGTTTGGTCAGCGATGTCAGGACTCCTGCCTAGGTGCGAGGGACACCTCGGGATTCTCCTCGAGTCTTGGCATGGCAATTTGGACGCGTCTCCACGTGAGGCGGGAGACCCAGGGTCCCTTTCCACGTGCCACAGGTTTCCTGGGACTCGTATCCATTTTCAAGAGGAGTCAGGCATCGTCTGCTTTCGAAGCATTGATCTCCGCGGACCTCTCGAGTTTTCAAAGATGTGAGGCCTCCGGTCATGATGAGGTGGAGGACTAGGACTTTCTCTGTTGTCTCCACAGCGGATTCAGATAACCCTTCATCTTGGGAGATGCAAGACGAGCCTGCATTCAATTCACTGCAGGGATATCCGGCCTTACTTCGAGTCAGAGCATCTCGGTGTCCATTCCACTTGAGGCCACAAACTCAGGGGCCCTCTCACATACCTGTAGCTGAGAGAAGCCTCCTCTTGAGGTGCTTGTGGAATGTTGGTATTCCTCTTGAGTCGAAGCCAGGGACTAAGCTCTCATCTCGAGTGGATTTGGGGTCCACGGAGCCCTTTACTGTTGCTACAGTGACCTCAGGATCCCTCTAGACTTGAGACAGTGATCTTGGGTATTCTCTGGAGTGCCATCAAGGAAATCCAGGCTCCTTTCACGTTTGATGTGGAACACGGAATTGCTCTGCACGCAGTGCAGGGGAATCGGGCCTCATCCAGCGGCGAGTGGGAAGTCTCATGGTTTTTCTCGATTTGCAGCCAGAACCTGGGGTATATTCTCGAGTTACAACGGGGAGGGCCCTTCCAGACACGTGTTTGTTCAGCGACATCAGGACTCCTCCCTAGGTGCGAGGGACAGCTCGGGATTCTCCTCGAGTCTTCGCATGGCAATGGGGACACATCTCCACGTGAGGCGGGAGACCCAGGGTCCCTTTCCACGTGCCACAGGGATCCTGGGACTCCTATCCATTTTCAAGAGGAGTCAGGCATCGTCTCCTTTGGAAGCATTGATATCCGCGGACCTCTCGAGTTTTCAAAGGATGTGAGGCCTCCGGTCGCGATGAGGCGGAGGACTAGGTCTTTCTCTGTGGTCTCCACAGGGTATTCAGGCAACCCTTCGTCTTGGGAGATGCAAGACGAGCCTGCATTCAATTCACTGCAGGGATATCCGGCCTTACTTCGAGTCAGAGCATCTCGGTGTCCATTCCACTTGAGGCCACAATCTCTGGGTCCCTCTTATATACCTGTAGCTGAGAGAAGCCTCCTCTAGAGGTGCTTGTGGAAAGTTGGTATTCCTCTTGAGTCGAAGCCAGGGACTAAGCTCTCATCTCGAGTTGATTTGGGGTCCACGGAGCCCTTTCCTGTTGGTCCAGTGACCTCAGGATCCCTCTAGACTTGAGACAGTGATCTTCGGTTTTCTCTGGAGTGCCATCAAGGAAATCAAGGCTCCTTTCACGTTTGATGTGGAACACGGAATGGCTCTGCATGCAGTGCAGGGGAATCGGTCCTCAACTCGCGGTGAGGGGGAAATCTCATGGTTTTTCTCGAGTTGCGGCCGGAACCTGGGGTATATTCTCGAGTTACGACGGGGAGGGCCCTTCCAGACACGTGTTTGTTCAGCGATGTCAGGACTCCTGCCTAGGTGCGAGGGACACCTCGGGATTCTCCTCGAGTCTTGGCATGGCAATTTGGACGCGTCTCCACGTGAGGCGGGAGACCCAGGGTCCCTTTCCACGTGCCACAGTTATCCTGGGACTCGTATCCATTTTCAAGAGGAGTCAGGCATCGTCTGCTTTGGAAGCATTGATCTCCGCGGACCTCTCGAGTTTTCAAAGGATGTGAGGCCTCCGGTCATGATGAGGCGGAGAACTCGGTCTTTCTCTGTGGTCTCCCCAGGGGATTCAGACATCCCTTCGTCTTGGGAGATGCAAGACGAGCCTGCATTCCATTCACTGCAGGGATATCCGGCCTTATTTCGAGTCAGAGCATCTCGTTGTCCATTGCACTTGAGGCCACAAATTTAGGGTCCCTTTCACATACCTGTAGCTGAGAGAAGCCTCCTCTTGAGGTGCTTGTGGAAAGTTGATATTCCTCTTGAGTCAAAGGCAGGGACTAAGCTCTCATCTCGAGTTGATTTGGGGTCCACGGAGCCCTTTCGTGTTGCTCCAGTGACCTCAGGATCCCTCTAGACTTGCGACAGTGATCTTGGGTTTTCTCAGCAGTGCCATCAAGGAAATCAAGGCTCCTTGCACGTTTGATGTGGAACACGGAATTGCTCTGCACGCAGTGCATGGGAATCGGGCCTCATCTCGCCGCTAGGGGGAAGTCTCATGGTTTTTCTCGAGTTGCGGCCGGAATCTGGGGTATATTCTCGAGTTACGACGGGGAGGGCCCTTCCAGACACGTGTTTGTTCAGCGACGTCAGGACTCCTGCCTAGGTGCGAGGGACACCTCGGGATTCTCCTCGAGTCTTGGCATGGCAATTGGGACGCGTATCCACGTGAGCCGGGAGACCCAGGGTCCCTTTCCACGTGCCACAGGGATCCTGGGACTCCTATCCATTTTCAAGAGGAGTCAGGCATCGTCTCCTTTGGAAGCATTGATCTCCACATACCTCTCAAATTTTCAAAGGATGTGAGGCCTCCGGTCGCGATGAGTCGGAGGACTAGGTCTTTCTCTTTCGCCTCCGCAGCGGATTCAGACAACCCTTCGTCTTGGGAGATGCAAGACGAGCCTGCATTCAATTCACTGCAGGGATATCCGGCCTTACTTCGAGTCAGAGCATCTCGGTGTCCATTGCACTTGAGGCCACAAACTCAGGGTCCGTCTCACATACCTGTAGCTGAGAGAAGCCTCCTCTTGAGGTGCTTGTGGAAAGTTGATATTCCTCTTGAGTCAAAGCCAGGGACTAAGCTCTCATCTCGAGTTGATTTGTGGTCCACGGAGCCCTTTCGTGTTGCTACAGTGACCTCAGGATCCCTGTAGACTAGAGACAGTGATCTTGGGTTTTCTCTGGAGTGCCATCAAGGAAATCAAGGCTCCTTTCACGTTTGATGTGGAACACGGAATTGCTCTGCATGCAGTGCAGGGGAATCGAGCCTCAACTCGCGGCGAGGGGGAAGTCTCATGGTTTTTCACGAGTTGCGGCCGGAACCTGGGGTATATTCTCGAGTTACGACGGGGAGTGCCCTTCCAGACACGTGTTTTTCAGCGACATCAAGACTCCAGCCTAGGTGCGAGGGACACCTCGGTATTCTCCTCGAGTCTTGGCATGGCAATTGGGACGCGTATCCACGTGAGGTGGGAGACCCAGGGTCCCTTTCCACGTGCCACAGGAATCCTGGGACTCCTATCCATTTTCAAGAAGAGTCAGGCATCTTCTCCTTTGGAAGCATTGATCTACGCGGACCTCTCGATTTTTCAAAGGATGTGAGGCCTCCGCTCGCGATGAGGCGGAGGACTAGGTCTTTCTCTGTGGTCTCCACAGGGGATTCAGACATCCCTTCGTCTTGGGAGATGCAAGACGAGCCTGCATTCAATTTCCTGCAGGGATATCCGGCCTTACTTCGAGTCAGAGCATCTCGGTGTCAATTCCACTTGAGGCCACATACTCAGGGTCCCTCTCACATACCTGTAGCTGAGAAAAGCCTCCTCTTCAGGTGCTTGTGGAAAGTGGGTATTCCTCTTGAGTCGAAGCCAGTGACTAAGCTCTCATCTCGAGTTGATTTGGGGTGCACGGAGCCCTTTCGTGTTGCTCAAATGACCTCAGGATCCCTCTAGACTTGAGACAGTGATCTTGGGTTTACTCTGGAGTGCCATCAAGGAAATCAAGGCTCCTTTCACGTTTGATGTGGAACACGGAATTGTTCTACACGCAGGGCAGGGGAATCGGGCCTCATCCAGCGGCGAGGGGGAAGTCGCATGGTTTTTCTCGAGTTGCGGCTGGAACCTGGGGTATATTCTCGAGTTACGACGGGGAGGCCCTTCCAGACACGTGTTTGTTCAGCGACGTCAGGACTCCTCCCTAGGTGCGAGGGACACCTCGGGATTCTCCTCGAGTCTTGGCATGGCAATTGGGACGCCTCTCCACGTGAGGCGTGAGACCCAGGTTCCCTTTCCACGTGCCACAGGGATCCTGGGACTCCTATCCATTTTCAAGAGGAGTCAGGCATCGTCTCCTTTGGAAGCATTGATGTCCGCGGACCTCTCGAATTTTCAAAGGATTTGAGGCCTCTGGTCGCGATGAGGCGGAGAGCTCGGTCTTTCTCTGTGGTCTCCACAGGGGATTCAGACATCCCTTCGTCTTGGGAGAAGCAAGACGAGCCTGCATTCAATTCACTGCAGGGATATCCGGCCTTACTTCGAGTCAGAGCATCTCGGTGTCCATTCCACTTGAGGCCACAAACTCAGGGGCCCTCTCACATACCTGTAGCTGAGAGAAGCCTCCTCTTGAGGTGCTTGTGGAAAGTTGGTATTCCTCTTGAGTCGAAGCCAGGGACTAAGCTCTCATCTCGAGTGGATTTGGAGTCCAAGGAGCCCTTTCGTGTTGCTCCACTGACCTCAGGATCCCTCTAGACTTGAGACAGTGATCTTGGGTTTTCTCTGGAGTGCCATCAAGGAAATCAAGGCTCCTTTCACGTTTGATGTGGATCACGGAATTGCTCTGCACGCAGTGCAGTGGAATCGGGCCTCATCTCGCGGCGAGTGGGAAGTCTCATGGTTTTTCTCGAGTTGCCGCCCGAACCTGGGGTATATTCTCGAGTTACGACGGGGAGGGCCCTTCCAGACACGTCTTTTTTCAGGGACGTCAGGACTCCTGCCTAGGTGCGAGGGACACCTCGGGATTCTCCTCGAGTCTTGGCATGGCAATTGGGACGCGTCTCCACGCGAGGCGGGAGACCCAGGGTCCCTATCCACGTGCCACAGGGATCCTGGGACTCCTATCCATTTTCAAGAGGAGTCAGGCATCGTCTGCTTTGGAAGCATTGATCTCCGCATACCTCTCGAATTTTCAAAGGATGTGAGGCCTCCGGTCGCGATGAGGCGGAGAACTCGGTCTTTTTCCGTGGTATCCACAGGAGATTCAGACATCCCTTCGTCTTGGGAGATGCAAGACGAGCCTGCATTCAATTCACTGCAGGGATATCCGGCCTTACTACGAGTCAGAGCATCTCGGTGTCCATTCCACTTGAGGCCACAAACTCAGGGTCCCTCAAATATACCTGTAGCTGAGAGAAGCCTCCTCTTGAGGTGCTTGTGGAAAGTTGGTATTCCTCTTGAGTCTAAGACAGGGACTAAGCTCTCATCTCGAGTTGATTTGGGGTCCACAGAGCCCTTTCCTATTGGTCCAGGGACCTCAGGATCCCTCTAGACTTGAGACAGTGATCTTGGGTTTTCTCTGGAGTGCCATCAAGGAAATCAAGGCTCCTTTCACGTTTGATGTGGAACACAGAATTGCTCTGCATGCAGTGCAGGAGAATCGGGCCTCAACTCGTGGCGAGGGGGAAGTCTCATGGTTTTTCTCGAGTTGCGGCCGGAACCTGGGGTATATTCTCGAGTTACGACAGGGAGGCCCTTCCAGACACGTGTTTGCTCAGCGACGTCAGGACTCCTGCCTACGTGCGAGGGACACCTCGGGATTCTCCTCGAGTCTTGGCATGGCAATTGGGAGGCCTCTCCACGTGAGGCGGGAGACCCAGGGTCCCTTTCCACGTGCCACAGGGATCCTGGACTCCTATCCATTTTCAAGAGGAGTCAGGCATCGTCTCCTTTGGAAGCATTGATCTCCGCGGACCTCTCGAGTTTTCAAAGGATGTGAGGCCTCCGGTCATGATGAGGCGGAGAACTCAGTCTTTCTCTGTGGTCTCCACAGGGGATTCAGACATCCCTTCGTCTTGGGAGATGCAAGACGAGCCTGCATTCAATTCACTGCAGGGATATCCGGCCTTATTTCGAGTCAGAGCATCTCGTTGTCCATTGCACTTGAGGCCACAAACTCAGGGTCCCTCTCCATACCTGTAGCTGAGAGAAGCCTCCTCTTGAGGTGCTTGTGGAAAGCTGATATTCCTCTTGAGTCAAAGGCAGGGACTAAGCTCTCATCTCGAGTTGATTTGGGGTCCACGGAGCCCTTTCGTGTTGCTCCAGTGACCTCAGGATCCCTCTAGACTTGAGACAGTGATCTTGGGTTTTCTCAGGAGTGCCATCAAGGAAATCAAGGCTCCTTGCACGTTTGATGTGGAACACGGAATTGCTCTGCTTGCAGTGCAGGGAAATCGGATCTCAGCTCGCGGCGAGGGGGAAGTCTCATGGTTTTTCTCGAGTTGCGGCCGGAAACTGGGGTATATTATCGAGTTACGACGGGGAGGGCCCTTCCAGACACGTGTTTGTTCAGCGACGTCAGGACTCCTGCCTAGGTGCGAGGGACACCTCGGGATTCTCCTCGAGTCTTGGCATGTCAATTGGGACGCGTATCCACGTGAGGCGGGAGACCAAGTGTCCCTTTCCACGTGCCACAGGGATCCTGGTACTCCTATCCATTTTCAAGAGGAGTCAGGCATCGTCTCCTTTGGAAGCATTGATCTCTGCGGACCTCTCGAGTTTTCAAAGGTTGTGAGGCCTCCTGTCGCGATGAGGCAGAGGACTAGGTCTTTCTCTGTGGTCTCCACAGCGGATTCAGATAACCCTTCGTCTTGGGAGATGCAAGAGGAGCCTGCATTCAATGCACTGCAGGGATATCCGGCCTTACTTCGAGTCAGAGCATCTCGGTGTCCATTCCACTTGAGGCCACAAACTCAGGGTCCCTCTCACATACCTGTAGCTGAGAGAAGCCTCCTCTTGAGGTGCTTGTGGAAAGTTGGTGTTCCTCTTGAGTCGAAGCCAGGGACTAAGCTCTCATCTCGAGTTGATTTGGGGTCCACGGAGCCCTTTCGTGTTGCTCCAGTGACCTTAGGATCCCTCTAGACTTGAGACAGTGATCTTGGGTTTTCTCTGGAGTGCCATCAAGGAAATCAAGGCTCCTTTCACTTTTGATGTGGTATACGGTATTGCTCTGCACGCAGGGCAGGGGAATCGGGCCTCGTCTCGCGGCGAGGGGGAAGTCTCATGGTTTTTCTCGAGTTGCGGCCGGAACCTGGGGTATATTCTCGAGTTACAACGGGGAGGGCCCTTCCAGACACCTGTTTGTTCAGCGACGTCAGGATTCCTGCCTAGGTGCGAGGGACACCTCGGGATTCTCCTCGAGTCTTGGCATGGCAATTGGGACGCCTCTCCACGTGAGGCGGGTGACCCAGGGTCCCTTTCCACGTGCCACAGGGATCTTGGGACTCCTATCCATTTTCTAGAGGAGTCAGGCATCCTCTCCTTTGGAAGCAGTGATCTCTGCAGACCTCTCGAGTTTTGAAAGGATGTGAGGCCTCCGGTCTCGATGAGGCGGAGAACGAGGTCTTTCTCTGTCATCTCCACAGGGGTATCAGACAACCCTTCGTCTTGGGAGATGCAAGACGAGCCTGCATTCAATTCACTGCAGGGATATCCGGCCTTACTTCGAGTCAGAGCATCTCGGTGTCCATTCCACTTGAGGCCACAGACTCAGGGTCCCTCAAATATACCTGTAGCTGAGAGAAGCCTCCTCTTGAGGTGCTTGTGGAAAGTTGGTATTCCTCTTGAGTCGAAGCCAGGGACTAAGCTCTCATCTCGAGTTGATTTGGGGTCCAGGGAGCCCTTTCCTGTTGGTCCAGTTACCTCAGGATCCCTCTAGACTTGAGACAGTGATCTTGGGTTTTCTCTGGAGTGCCATCAAGGAAATCAAGGCCCCTTTCACGTTTGATGTGGAACACGGAATTGCTCTGCACGCAGGGCAGGGGAATCGGGCCTCATCTCGCCGCGAGGGGGAAGTCTCATGGTTTTTCTCGAGTTGCGGCCGGAACCTGGGGTATATTCTCGAGTTACAACGGGGAGGGCCCTTCCATACACCTGTTTGTTCAGCGACGTCAGGATTCCTGCCTAGGTGCGAGGGACACCTCGGGATTCTCCTCGAGTCTTGGCGTGGCAATTGGGACGCCTCTCCACGTGAGGCGGGTGACCCAGGGTCCCTTTCCACGTGCCACAGGGATCTTGGGACTCCTATCCATTTTCTAGAGGAGTCAGGCATCGTCTCCTTTGGAAGCATTGATCTCTGCAGACCTCTCGAGTTTTCAAAGGATGTGAGGCCTCCGCTCGAGATGAGGCGGAGAACTCGGTCTTTCTCTGTGGTCTCCACAGGGAATTCAGACATCCCTTCGTCTTGGGAGATGCAAGACGAGCCTGCATTCAATTCACTGCAGGGATATCCGGCCTTACTTCGAGTCAGAGCATCTCGGTGTCCATTCCACTTGAGGCCACAAACTCAGGGTCCCTCAAATATACCTGTAGCTGAGAGAAGCCTCCTCTTGAGGTGCTTGTGGAAAGTTGGTATTCCTCTTGAGTCTAAGCCTGGGACTAAGCTCTCATCTCGAGTTGATTTGGGGTCCAGGGAGCCCTTTCCTATTGGTCCAGTTACCTCAGGATCCCTCTAGACTTGAGACAGTGATCTTGGGTTTTCTCTGGAGTGTCATCAAGGAAATCAAGGCTCCTTTCATGTTTGATGTGGAACACGGAATTGCTCTGCATGCAGTGCAGTGGAATCGGGCCTCAACTCGAGGCAAGGGGGAAATCTCATGGTTTTTCTCGAGTTGCGGCCGAAACCTGGGGTATATTCTCGAGTTACGACGGGGAGGGCCCTTCCAGACACGTGTTTGTTCAGCGACGTCAGGACTCCTCCCTAGGTGCGAGGGACACCTCGGGATTCTCCTCGAGTCTTGGCATGGCAATTTGTACGCGTCTCCACGTGAGGCGGGAGACCCAGGGTCCCTTTCCACGTGCCACAGGGATCTTGGGACTCCTATCCATTTTCAAGAGGAGTCAGGCATCGTCTGCTTTGGAAGCATTGATCTCCGCGGACCTCTCGAGTTTTCAAATGATGTGAGGCCTCCGGTCATGATGAGGCGGAGAACTCGGTCTTTCTCTTTGGTCTCCACAGGGGTTCAGACATCCCTTCGTCTTGGGAGATGCAAGACGAGCCTGCATTCAATTCACTGCAGGGATATCAGGCCTTATTTCGAGTCAGAGCATCTCGGTGTCCATTGCACTTGAGGCCACAAACTCAGGGTCCCTCTCACATACCTGTAGCTGAGAGAAGCCTCCTCTTGAGGTGCTTGTGGAAAGTTGATATTCCTCTTGAGTCAAAGGCAGGGACTAAGCTCTCATCTCGAGTTGATTTGGGGTCCACGGAGCCCTTTCGTGTTGCTCCAGTGACCTCAGGATCCCTCTAGACTTGAGACAGTGAACTTGGGTTTTCTCTGGAGTGCCATCAAGGAAATCAAGGCTCCTTTCACGTTTGATGTGGAACACGGAATTGCTCTGCACGCAGGGCAGGGGAATCGGGCCTCATGTAGCGGCGAGGGGGAAGTCTCATGGATTTTCTCGAGTTGCGGCCGGAACCTGGGGTATATTCTCGAGTTACGACGGGGAGGGCCCTTCCAGACACGTGTTTGTTCAGCGACGTCAGGACTCCTGCCTAGGTGCGAGGGACACCTCGGGATTCTCCTCGAGTCTTGGCATGGCAATTGGGACGCGTTTCCACGTGAGGCGGGAGACCCAGGGTTCCTTTCCACGTGCCACAGGGATCCTGGGACTCCTATCCATTTTCAAGAAGAGTCAGGCATCTTCTCCTATGGAAGCATTGATCTCCACGGACCTCTCGAGTTTTCAAAGGATGTGAGGCCTCCGGTCTCGATGAGGCGGAGAACGAGGTCTTTCTCTGTCGTCTCCACAGGGGAATCAGACAACCCTTCGTCTTGGGAGATGCAAGACGAGCCTGCATTCAATTCACTGCAGGGATATCCGGCCTTACTTCGAGTCAGAGCATCTCGGTGTCCATTCCACTTGAGGCCACAAACTCAGGGTCCCTCTCACATACCTGTAGCTGAGAGAAGCCTCCTCTTGAGGTGCTTGTGGAAAGTTGGTATTCCTCTTGAGTCGAAGCCAGGGACTAAGCTCTCATCTCGAGTTGATTTATGGTCCACGGAGCCCTTTCTTGTTGCTCCAGTTACCTCAGGATCCCTCTAGACTTGAGACAGTGAACTTCGGTTTTCTCTGGAGTGCCATCAAGGAAATCAAGGCTCCTTTCAAGTTTGATGTGGAACACGGAATTGCTCTGCACGCAGGGCAGGGGAATCGGGCCTCATCTCGCCGCGAGGGGGAAGTCTCATGGTTTTTCTCGAGTTGCGGCCGGAACCTGGGGTATATTCTCGAGTTACAACGGGGAGGGCCCTTCCAGACACCTGTTTGTTCAGCGACGTCAGGATTCCTGCCTAGGTGCGAGGGACACCTCGGGATTCTCCTCGAGTCTTGGCATGACAATTGGGACGCCTCTCCACGTGAGGCGGGTGACCCAGGGTCCCTTTCCACGTGCCACAGGGATCTTGGGACTCCTATCCATTTTCTAGAGGAGTCAGGCATCGTCTCCTTTGGAAGCATTGATCTCTGCAGACCTCTCGAGTTTTCAAAGGATGTGAGGCCTCCGCTCGAGATGAGGCGGAGAACTCGGTCTTTCTCTGTGGTCTCCACAGGGAATTCAGACATCCCTTCGTCTTGGGAGATGCAAGACGAGCCTGCATTCAATTCACTGCAGGGATATCCGGCCTTACTTCGAGTCAGAGCATCTCGGTGTCCATTCCACTTGAGGCCACAGACTCAGGTTCCCTCAAATATACCTGTAGCTGAGAGAAGCCTCCTCTTGAGGTGCTTGTGGAAAGTTGGTATTCCTCTTGAGTGGAAGCCAGGGACTAAGCTCTCATCTCGAGTTGATTTGGGGTCCAGGGAGCCGTTTCCTGTTGGTCCAGTTACCTCAGGATCCCTCTAGACTTGAGACAGTGATCTTGGGTTTCCTCTGGAGTGTCATCAAGGAAATCAAGGCTCCTTTCATGTTTGATGTGGAACACGGAATTGCTCTGCATGCAGTGCAGTGGAATCGGGCCTCAACTCGAGGCGAGGGGGAAATCTCATGGTTTTTCTCGAGTTGCGGCCGAAACCTGGGGTATATTCTCGAGTTACGACGGGGAGGGCCCTTCCAGACACGTGTTTGTTCAGCGACGTCAGGACTCCTCCCTAGGTGCGAGGGACACCTCGGGATTCTCCTCGAGTCTTGGCATGGCAATTTGGACGCGTCTCCACGCGAGGTGGGAGACCCAGTGTCCCTTTCCACGTGCCACAGGGATCCCGGGACTGCTATCCATTTTCAAGAGGAGTCAGGCATCGTCTCCTTTGGAAGCATTGATCTCCGCTGACCTCTCGAATTTTCAAAGGATGTGAGGCCTCTGGTCGCGATGAGGCGGAGAACTCGGTCTTTCTCTGTGGTCTCCACAGGGGATTCAGACATCCCTTCGTCTTGGGAGATGCAAGACGAGCCTGCATTCAATTCACTGCAGGGATATCCGGCCTTACTTCGGGTCAGAGCATCTCGGTGTCCATTCCACTTGAGGCCACAAACTCAGGGTCCCTCTCACATAACTGTAGCTGAGAGAAGCCTCCTCTTGAGGTGCTTGTGGAAAGTTGGTATTCCTCTTGAGTCGAAGCCAGAGACTAAGCTCTCATCTCGAGTTGATTTGGAGTCCACGGAGCCCTTCCGTGTTGCTCCACTGACCTCAGGATCCCTCTAGACTTGAGACAGTGATCTTGGGTTTTCTCTGGAGTGCCATCAAGGAAATCAAGGCTCCTTTCACGTTTGATGTGGAACACGGAATTGCTCTGCATGCAGTGCAGTGGAATCGGGCCTCAACTCGAGGCGAGGGGGAAATCTCATGGTTTTTCTCGAGTTGCGGCCGGAACCTGGGGTATATTCTCGAGTTACGACGGGGAGGGCCCTTCCAGACACGTGTTTGTTCAGCGACGTCAGGACTCCTGCCTAGGTGCGAGGGACACCTCGGGATTCTCCTCGAGTCTTGGCATGGCAATTGGGACGCGTCTCCACTTGAGGCGGGAGACCCAGGGTCCCTTTCCACGTGCCACAGGGATCCTGGGACTCCTATCCATTTTCAAGAGGAGTCAGGCATCGTCTCCTTTGGAAGCATTGATCTCCGCGGACCTCTCGAGTTTTCAAAGGATGTGAGGCTTCCGGTCGCGATGAGGCGGAGGACTAGGTCTTTCTCTGTGGTCTCCACAGCGGATTCAGACATCCCTTCGTCTTGGGATATGCAAGACGAGCCTGCATTCAATTCACTGCAGGGATATCCGGCCTTACTTCGAGTCAGAGCATCTCGGTGTCCATTCCACTTGAGGCCACAAACTCAGGGTCCCTCATATATACCTGTAGCTGAGAGAAGCCTCTTCTTGAGGTGCTTGTGGAAAGTTGGTATTCCTCTTGAGTCTAAGCCAGGAACTAAGCTCTCATCTCGAGTTGATTTGGGGTCCACGGAGCCCTTTCCTGTTGGTCCAGTGACCTCAGGATCCCTCTAGACTTGAGACAGTGATCTTGGGTTTTCTCTGGAGTGCCATCAAGGAAATCAAGGCTCCTTTCACGTTTGATGTGGAAAACGGAATTGCTCTGCATGCAGTGCAGGGGAATCGGGCCTCAACTCGCGGCGAGGGGGAAATCTCATGGTTTTTCTCGAGTTGCGGCCGGAACCTGGGGTATATTCTCGAGTTACGACTGGTAGGCCCCTTCCAGACACGTGTTTGTTCAGCGACGTCAGGACTCCTGCCTAGGTGCGAGGGACACCTCGGGATTCTCCTCGAGTCTTGGCATGGCAATTTGGACGCGTCTCCACGTGAGTCGGGAGACCCAGGGTCCCTTACCACGTCCCACAGGGTTCCTGGGACTCGTATCCATTTTCAAGAGAAGTCAGGCATCGTCTGCTTTGGAAGCATTGATCTCCGCAGACCTCTCGAGTTTTCAAAGATGTGAGGCCTCCGGTCATGATGAGGTGGAGGACTAGGTCTTTCTCTGTGGTCTCCACAGCGGATTCAGATAACCCTTCATCTTGGGAGATGCAAGACGAGCCTGCATTCAATTCACTGCAGGGATATCCGGCCTTACTTCGAGTCAGAGCATCTCGGTGTCCATTCCACTTGAGGCCACAAACTCAGGGGCCCTCTCACATACCTGTAGCTGAGAGAAGCCTCCTCTTGAGGTGCTTGTGGAAAGTTGGTATTCCTCTTGAGTCGAAGCCAGGGACTAAGCTCTCATCTCGAGTTGATTTGGGGTCCACGGAGCCCTTTCGTGTTGCTCCAGTGACCTCAGGATCCCTCTAGACTAGAGACAGTGATCTTGGGTTTTCTCTGGAGTGCCATCAAGAAATCAAGGCTCCTTTCAGTTTTGATGTGGAATACGGAATTGCTCTGCACGCAGGGTAGGGGAATCGGGCCTCATCTCGCGGCGAGGGGGAAGTCTCATTGTTTTTCTCGAGTTGCGGCCGGAACCTGGGGTATATTCTCGAGTTACAACATGGAGGGCCCTTCCAGACACGTGTTTGTTCAGCGACATCAGGACTCTGGCCTAGGTGCGAGGGACATCTCGGGATTCTCCTCGAGTCTTGGCATTGCAATTGGTACGCGTATCCACGTGAGGCGGGAGACCCAGAGTCCCTTTCCACGTGCCACAGGGATCCTGGGACTCCTATCAATTTTCAAGAGGAGTCGGGCATCGTCTCCTTTGGAAGCATTGATCTCTGCAGACCTCTCAAGTTTTCAAAGGATGTGAGGCCTCCGGTCGTGATGAGGCGGAGAACTCGGTCTTTTTCTGTGGTCTCCACAGGGGATTCAGACATCCCTTCATCTTGGGAGATGCAAGACGAGCCTGCATTCAATTCACTGCAGGGATATCCGGCCTTACTTCGAGTCAGAGCATCTCGGTGTCCATTCCACTTGAGGCCACAAACTCAGCGTCCCTCAAATATACCTGTAGCTGAGAGAAGCATCCTCTTGAGGTGCTTGTGGAAAGTTGATATTCCTCTTGAGTCGAAGCCAGGGACTAAGCTCTCATCTCGAGTTGATTTGGAGTCCACGGAGCCCTTTCGTGTTGCTCCACTGACCTCAGGATCCCTCTAGACTTGAGACAGTGATCTTGGGTTTTCTCTGGAGTGCCATCAAGGAAATCAAGGCTCCTTTCACGTTTGATGTGGAACACGGAATTGCTCTGCACACAGTGCAGGGGAATCGGGCCTCATCTCGCGGCAAGGGGGATGTCTCATGGTTTTTCTCAAGTTGCGGACGGAACCTGGGGTATATTCTCGAGTTACGACGGGGAGGGCCCTTCCAGACACGTGTTTGTTCAGCGACGTCAGGACTCCTGCCTAGGTGCGAGGGACACCTCGGGATTCTCCTCGAGTCTTGGCATGGCAATTGGGACGCGTCTCCACGTGAGGCGGGAGACCCAGGGTCCCTTTCCACGAGCCACAGGGATCCTGGGACTCCTATCCATTTTCAAGAGGAGTCAGGCATCGTCTCCTTTGGAAGCATTGACCTCCGCGGACCTCTCGAGTTTTCAAAGGATGTGAGGCCTCTGGTCGCGATGAGGCGGAGAACTCGGTCTTTCTCTGTGGTCTCCACAGCGGATTCAGACATCCCTTCTTCTAGGGAGATTCAAGACGAGCCTGCATTCAATTCACTGCAGGGATATCCGGCCTTACTTCGAGTCAGAGCATTTCGGTGTCCATTCCACTTGAGGCCACAAACTCAGGGTCCCTCTCACATACCTGTAGCTGAGAGAAGCCTCCTCTTGAGGTGCTTGTGGAAAGTGGGTATTCCTCTTGAGTCGAAGCCAGGGACTAAGCTCTCATCTCGAGTTGATTTGGGGTCCACGGGGCCCTTTCATGTTGTTCCAGTTACCTCTGGATCCCTCTAGACTTGAGACAGTGATCTTGGGTTTACTCTGGAGTGCCATCAAAGAAATCAAGGCTCCTTTCACGTTTGATGTGGAACACGGAATTGTTCTGCACGCAGTGCAGGGGAATCGGGCCTCATCCAGCGGCGAGGGGGAAGTCTCATGGTTTTTCTCGAGTTGCGGCCGGAACCTGGGGTATATTCTCGAGTTACGACGGGAGGGCCCTTCCAGACACGTGTTTGTTCAGCGACATCAGGACTCCTGCCTAGGTGCGAGGGACACCTCGGGATTCTCCTCGAGTCTTGGCATGGCAATTGGGACGCGTCTCCACGTGAGGCGGGAGACCCAGGGTCCCTTTCCAAGTGACACAGGGATCCTGGGACTCCTATCCATTTTCAAGAGGAGTCAGGCATCGTCTCCTTTGGAAGCACTGATCTCCGTGGACCTCTCGAGGTTTCAAAGGATGTGAGGCCTCCGGTCGCGATGAGGCGGAGAACTACGTCTTTCTGTGTGGTCTCCACAGGGGATTCAGACATCCGTTCGTCTTGGGAGATGCAAGACGAGCCTGCATTCAATTCACTGCAGGGATATCCGGCCTTACTTCGAGTCAGAGCATCTCGGTGTCCATTCCACTTGAAGCCACAAACTCAGGGTCCCTCTCACATACCTGTAGCTGAGAGAAGGCTACTCTTGAGGTGCTTGTGGAAACTTGGTATTCCTCTTGAGTCGAACCCAGGGACTAATCTCTTATCTCGAGTTGATTTGGGGTCCACGGAGCCCTTTCCTGTTGCTCCAGTGACCTTAGGATCCCTCTAGACTTGAGACAGTGATCTTGTGTTTTCTCTGGAGTGCCATCAAGGAAATCAAGGCTCCTTTCACTTTTGATGTGGAACACGGAATTGCTCTGCATGCAGTGCAAGGGAATTGGGCCTCATCTCGCGTCGAGGGGGAAGTCTCATGGTTTTTCTCGAGTGGTGGCCGGAAACTGGGGTATATTCTCGAGTTACGACGGGGAGGGCCCTTCCAGACAAGTGTTTGTTCAGCGACCTCAGGACTCCTGCCCAGGTGCGAGGGACACCTCGGGATTCTCCTCGAGTCTTGGCATGGCAATTGGGACACGTCTCCACGTGAGGCGGGAGACCCAGGGTCCCTTTCCACGTGCCACAGGGATCCTGGGACTCCTATCCATTTTCAAGAGGAGTCAGGCATCGTCTCCTTTGGAAGCATTGATCTCCGCGGACCTCTCGAGTTTTCAAGAATGTGAGGCCTCCGGTCGCGTTGAGGCGGAGGACTAGGTCTTTCTCTGTGGTCTCCACAGGGGATTAAGACATCCCTTCGTCTTGGGAGATGCAAGACAAGCCTGCATTCAATTCACTGCAGGGATATCCGGCCTTACTTTGAGTCAGAGCATCTCGTTGTCCATTCCACTTGAGGCCACAAACTCAGGGTCCCTCTCACATACCTATTGCTGAGAAAAGCCTCCTCTTGAGGTGCTTGTGGAAAGTTGGTATTCCTCTTGAGTCGAAGCCAGGGACTAAGCTCTCATCTCGAGTTGATTTGGGGTCCACGGAGCCCTTTCCTGTTGCTCCAGTGAACTCAGGTCCCTCTAGACTTGAAACAGTGATCTTGGGTTTTCTCTGGAGTGCCATCAAGGAAATCAAGGCTCCTTTCACGTTTGATGTGGAACACGGAATTGCTCTGCACGCAGTGCTAGGGTATCGGGCCTCATCTTGCGGCGAGGGGGAAGTCTCATGGTTTCTCTCGAGTTGCGGCCGGAACCTGGGGTATATTCTCGAGTTACGACGGGGAGGGCCCCTCCAGACACGTGTTTGTTCAGCGACGTCAGGACTCCTGCCTAGGTTCGAGGGACACTTCGGGATTCTCCTCGAGTCTTGGCATGGCAATTGGGACGCGTCTCCACGTGATGCGGGAGACCCAGGGTCCCTTTCCACGTGCCACAGGGATCCTGGGACTCCTATCCATTTTCAAGAGGAGTCAGGCATCGTCTCCTTTGGAAGCATTGACCTCCCCAGACCTCTCGAGTTTTCAAAGAATGTGAGGCCTCCGGTCGCGTTGAGGCGGAGGACTAGGTCTTTCTCTGTGGTCTCCACAGGGGATTCAGACATCCCTTCGTCTTGGGAGATGCAAGACGAGCTTGCATTCAATTCACTGCAGGGATATTCGGCCTTACTTCGAGTCAGAGCATCTCGGTGTCCATTCCACTTGAGGCCACAAACTCAGGGTCTCTCTCACATACCTGTAGCTGAGAGAAGCCTCCTCTTGAGGTGCTTGTGGAAAGTTGGTATTCCTCTTGAGTCGAAGCCAGGGACTAAGCCCTCATCTCTAGTTGATTTGGGGTCCATGGAGACATTTCCTGTTGCTACAGTGACCTCAGGATCCCTCTAGACTTGACACAGTGAACTTGGGTTTTCTCTGGAGTGCCATCAAGGAAATCAAGGCTCCTTTCACGTTTGATGTGGAACACGGAATTGCTCTGCACGCAGGGCAGGGGAATCGGGCCTCATCTCGCGGCGAGGGGGAAGTCTCATGATTTTTCTCGAGTTGCGGCCGGAACATGGGGTATATTCTCGAGTTACGACGGGGAGGGCACTTCCAGACACGTGTTTGTTCAGCGACGTCAGGACTCCTGCCTAGGTGCAAGGGATACCTCGGGATTCTCCTCGAGTCTTGGCATGGCAATTGGGACGCGTCTCCATGCGAAGCGGGAGACCCAGGGTCCCTATCCACGTGCCACAGGGATCCTGGGACTCCTATCCATTTTCAAGAGGAGTCAGGCATCGTCTCCTTTGGAAGCATTGATCTCCGCATACCTCTCGAATTTTCAAAGGATGTGAGGCCTCCGGTCGCGATGAGGCGGAGGTCTAGGTCTTTCCCTGTCGTCTCCACAGGGGATTCAGACATCCCTTCCTCTCGGGAGATGCAAGTCGAGCCTGCATTCAATTCACTGCAGGGATATCTGGCCTTACTTTGAGTCAGAGCATCTCGGTGTCCATTGCACTTGAGGCCACAAACTCAGGGTCCCTCTCACATACCTGTAGCTGAGAGAAGCCTCCTCTTGAGGTGCTTGTGGAAAGTTGGTATTCCTCTTGAGTCGAAGCCAGGGACTAAGCTCTCATCTCGAGTTGATTTTGGGTCCACGGAGTCCTTTCGTGTTGCTCCAGTGACCTTAGGATCCCTCTAGACTTGAGACAGTGATCTTGGGTTTTCTCTGGAGTGCCATCAAGGAAATCAAGGCTCCTTTCACGTTTGATGTGGAACATGGAATTGCTCTGCACGCAGTGCAGGGAAATCGGATCTCAGCTCGCGGCGAGGGGGAAGTCTCATGGTTTTTCTCGAGTTGCGGCCGGAACCTGGGGTATATTATCGAGTTACGACGGGGAGGGCCCTTCCAGACACGTGTTTGTTCAGCGACGTCAGGAATCCTGCCTAGGTGCGAGGGACACCTCGGGATTCTCCTCGAGTCTTGGCATGGCAATTGGGACGCGTATCCACATGAGGCGGGAGACCAAAGGTCCCTTTCCACGTGCCACAGGGATCCTGGGACTCCTATCCATTTTCAAGAGGAGTCAGGCATCGTCTCCTTTGGAAGCATTGATCTCTGCGGACCTCTCGAGTTTTCAAAGGATGTGAGGCCTCCGGTCGCGATGAGGCGGAGGAGTAGGTCTTTCTCTGTGGTCTCCACAGCGGATTCAGATAACCCTTTGTCTTGGGAGATGCAAGAGGAGCCTGCATCCAATTCACTGCAGGGATATCCTGCCCTACTTCGAGTCAGAGCATCTCGGTGTCCATTCCACTTGAGGCCACAAACTCAGGGTCCCTCTCACATACCTGTAGCTGAGAGAAGCCTCCTCTTGAGGTGCTTGTGGAAAGTTGGTATTCCTCTTGAGTCGAAGCCAGGGACTAAGCTCTCATCTCGAGTTGGTTTGGGGTCCACGGAGCCCTTTCATGTTGCTCCAGTGACCTCAGGATCCCTCTAGACTTGAGACAGTGATCTTGTGTTTTCTCTGGAGTGCCATCAAGGAAATCAAGGCTCCTTTCACTTTTGATGTGGAACACGGAATTGCTCTGCATGCAGTGCAAGGGAATTGGGCCTCATCTCGCGTCGAGGGGGAAGTCTCATGGTTTTTCTCGAGTGGCGGGCGGAAACAGGGGTATATTTTCGAGTTACGACGGGGAGGGCCCTTCCAGACACGTGTTTGTTCAGCGACGTCAGGACTCCTGCCCAGGTGCGAGGGACACCTCGGGATTCTCCTCGAGTCTTGGCATGGCAATTCGGACACGTCTCCACGTGAGGCGGGAGACCCAGGGTACCTTTCCACGTGCCACAGGGATCCTGGGACTCCTATCCATTTTCAAGAGGAGTCAGGCATCGTCTCCTTTGGAAGCATTGATCTCCGTGGTCCTCTTGAGTTTTCAAAGGATGTGAGGCCTCCGGTCGCGAGGAGGCGGAGAACTAGGTCTTTCTCTGTGGTCTCCACTGGGGATTCAGACATCCCTTCATCTTGGGAGATGCAAGACGAGCCTGCATTGAATTCACTGCAGGGATATCCGGCCCTACTTCGAGTCAGAGCATCTCGGTGTCCATTCCACTTGAGGCCACAAACTCAGTGTCCCTCTCACATACCTGTAGCTGAGAGAAGCCTCCTCTTGAGGTGCTTGTGGAAAGTTGGTATTCCTCTTGAGTCGAAGCCAGGGACTAAGCTCTCATCTCGAGTTGGTTTGGGGTCCACGGAGCCCTTTCATGTTGCTCCAGTGACCTCAGGATCCCTCTAGACTTGAGACAGTGATCTTGGGTTTTCTCTGGTGTGCCATCAAGGAAATCAAGTTTCCTTTCACGTTTGATGTGGAAGATGGAATTGCTCTGCACGCAGTCCAGGGGAATCGGGCCTCATGTAGCGGCGAGGGGGAAGTCTCATGGTTTTTCTCGAGTTGTGGCTGGAACCTGGGGTATATTCTTGAGTTACGACGGGGAGGGCCCTTCCAGACACGTGTTTGTTCAGCGACATCAGGACTCCTGCCTAGGAGCGAGGGACACCTCGGGATTCTCCTCGAGTCTTGGCATGGCAATTGGGAGGCGTCTCCACGTGAGGCGGGAGACCCAGGTTCCCTTCCCACGTGCCCCAGGGATCCTGGGACTCCTATCCATTTCCAAGAGGAGTCAGGCATCGTCTCCTTTGGAAGCATTGATCTCCCTGGACCTCTCGAGATTTCAAAGGATGTGAGGCCTCCGGTCGCGATGAGGCGGAGGACTAGGTCTTTCTCTGTGGTCTCCACAGCGGATTCAGATAACCCTTCGTCTTGGGAGATGCAAGACGAGCCTGCATTCAATTCACTGCTGGGATATCCGGCCTTACTTCGAGTCAGAGCATCTCGGTGTCCATTCCACTTGAGGCCTCAAACTCAGGGGCCCTCTCACATACCTGTAGCTGAGAGAAGCCTCCTCTTGAGGTGCTTGTGGAAAGTTGGTATTCCTCTTGAGTCGAAGCCAGGGACTAAGCTCTCATTTCGAGTTGATTTTTGGTCGCGGAGCCCTTTCGTGTTGCTACAGTTACCTCAGGATCCCTCTAGACTAGAGACAGTGATCTTGGGTTTTCTCTGGAGTGCCATCAAGGAAATCAAGGCTCCTTTCACTTTTGATGTGGAATACGGAATTGCTCTGCACGCAGGGTAGGGGAATCGGGCCTCATCTCGCGGCGAGGGGGAAGTCTCATGGTTTTTCTCGAGTTGCGGCCGGAACCTGGGGTATATTCTCGAGTTACAACGGGGAGGGCCCTTCCAGACACGTGTTTGTTCAGCGACGTCAGGACTCCTGCCTAGGTGCGAGGGACACCTCGGGATTCTCCTCGAGTCTTGGCATGGCAATTGGGACGCGTCTCCACGTGAGGCGGGAGACCCAGGGTCCCTTTCCACGTGCCACAGGGATCCTGGGACTCTTATCCATTTTCAAGAGGAGTCGGGCATCGTCTCCTTTGGAAGCATTGATCTCTGCAGACCTCTCGAGTTTTCAAGGGATGTGAGGCCTCCGGTCCCGATGAGGCGGAAAACTCGGTCTTTTTCTGTGGTCTCCACAGGGGATTCAGACATCCCTTCGTCTTGGGAGATGCAAGACGAGCCTGCATTCAATTCACTGCAGGGATATCCGGCCTTACTTCGAGTCAGAGCATCTCGGTGTCCATTCCACTTGAGGCCACAAAATCAGGGTCCCTCTCACATACCTGTAGCTGAGAGAAGCCTCCTCTTGAGGTGCTTGTGGAAAGTTGGTATTCCTCTTGAGTCGAAGTCAGGGACTAAGCTCTCATCTCGAGTTGATTTGGGGTCCATGGAGACATTTCCTGTTGCTACAGTGACCTCAGGATCCCTCTAGACTTGAGACAGTGATCTTGGGTTTTCTCTGGAGTGCCATCAAGGAAATCAAGGCTCCTTTCACGTTTGATATTGAACACGGAATTGCTCTGCATGCAGTCCAGGGGAATCGGCCCATATCTCGCGGCGAGGAGGAAGTCTCATTGTTTTTCTCGAGTTGCGGCCGGAACCTGGGGTATATTCTCGAGTTACGACGGGGAGGGCCCTTCCAGACACGTGTTTGTTCAGCGACGTCAGGACTCCTGCCTAGGTGCGAGGGACATCTCGGGATTCTCCTCGAGTCTTGGCATGGCAATTTGGACGCGTCTCCAGGTGAGGCGGGAGACCCAGGGTCCGTTTCCACGTGCCACAGGGATCCTGGGAATCCTATCCATTTCAAGAGGAGTCAGGCATCGTCTCCTTTGGAAGCATTGATCTCCGCGCACCTCTCGAGTTTTCAAAGGATGTGAGGCCTCCGGTCGCGATGAGGCGGAGGACTAGGTCTTTCTCTGTGTTCTGCACAGGGGATTCAGACATCCCTTCGTCTTGGGAGATGCAAGATGAGCTTGCATTCAATTCACTGCAGGGATATCCGGCCTTATTTCGAGTCAGAGCATCTCGGTGTCCATTGCACTTGAGGCCACAAACTCAGGGTCCCTCTCACCTACCTGTAGCTGAGATAAGCTTCCTATTGAGGTGCTTGTGGAAAGTTGGTATTCCTCTTGAGTCTAAGCCAGGGACTAAGCTCTCATCTCGAGTTGATTTGGGGTCCACGGAGCCCTTTCCTGTTGCTCCAGTGAACTCAGGATCCCTCTAGACTTGAGACAGTGATCTTGGGTTTTCTCTGGAGTGCCATCAAGGAAATCAAGGCTCCTTTCACGTTTGATGTGGAACACGGAATTGCTCTGCATGCAGTGAAGGGGAATTGGGCCTCAACTCGAGGCGAGGGGGAAATCTCATGGTTTTTCTCGAGTTGCGGCCGGAACCTGGGGTATATTCTCGAGTTACGACGGGGAGGGCCCTTCCAGACACGTGTTTGTTCAGCGACGTCAGGACTCCTGCCTAGGTGCGAGGGACACCTCGGGATTCTCCTCGAGTCTTGGCATGTCAATTGGGACGCGTCTCCACTTGAGGCGGGAGACCCAGGGTCCCTTTCCACGTGCCACAGGGATCCTGGGACTCCTATCCATTTTCAAGAGGAGTCAGGCATCGTCTCCTTTGGAAGCATTGATCTCCGCGGACCTCTCGAGTTTTCAAAGGATGTGAGGCCTCCGGTCGCGATGAGGCGGAGGACTAGGTCTTTTTCTGTGTTCTCCACAGCGGATTCAGACATCCCTTCGTCTTGGGAGATGCAAGACGAGCCTGCATTCAATTCACTGCAGGGATATCCGGCCTTACTCCGAGTCAGAGCATCTCGGTGTCCATTCCATTTGAGGCCACAAACTTAGGGTCCCTCATATATACCTGTAGCTGAGAGAAGCCTCTTCTTGAGGTGCTTGTGGAAAGTTGGTATTCCTCTTGAGTCTAAGCCAGGAACTAATCTCTCATCTCGAGTTGATTTGGGGTCCACGGAGCCCTTTCTTGTTGCTCCAGTGACCTCAGGATCCCTCTAGACTTGAGACAGTGATCTTGGGTTTTCTCTGGAGTGCCATCAAGGAAATCAAGGCTCGTTTCACGTTTGATGTGGAAAACGGAATTGCTGTGCATGCAGTGCAGGGGAATCGGGCCTCAACTCGCGGCCAGGGGGAAATCTCATGGTTTTTCTCGAGTTGCGGCCGGAACCTGGGGTATATTCTCGAGTTACGACGGGTAGGCCCCTTCCAGACACGTGTTTGTTCAGTGACGTCAGGACTCCTGCCTAGGTGCGAGGGACACCTCGGGATTCTCCTCGAGTCTTGGCATGGCAATTTGGACGCGTCTCCACGTGAGGCGGGAGACCCAGGGTCTTTTCCACGTGCCACAGGGTTCCTGGGACTCGTATCCATTTTCAAGAGGAGTCAGGCATCGTCTGCTTTGGAAGCATTGATCTCCGCGGACCTCTCGAGTTTTTAAAGATGTGAGGCCTCCGGTCATGATGAGGTGGAGGACTAGGTCTTTCTCTGTGGTCTCCACAGCGGATTCAGATAACCCTTCGTCTTGGGAGATGCAAGACGAGCCTGCATTCAATTCACTGCAGGGATATCCGGCCTTACTTCGAGTCAGAGCATCTCGGTGTCCATTCCACTTGAGGCCACAAACTCAGGGTCAATCAAATATACATGTAGCTTAGAGAAGCCTCCTCTTGAGGTGCTTGTGGAAAGTTGGTATTCCTCTTGAGTCTAAGCCAGGGACTAAGCTCTCATCTCGAGTTGATTTGGGGTCCACGGAGCCCTTTCCTGTTGGTCCAGTGACCTCAGGATCCCTCTAGACTTGAGACAGTGATCTTGGATTTTCTCTGGAGTTCCATCAAGGAAATCAAGGCTCCTTTCACGTTTGATGTGGAACACGGAATTGCTCTGCATGCAGTGCAGGGGAATCGGGCGTCAACTCGCTGCGAGGGGGAAATCTCATGGTTTTTCTCGAGTTGCGGCCGGAACCAGGGGTATATTCTTGAGTTACGCCGGGAAGGGCCCTTCCAGACACGTGTTTGTTCAGCGACGTCAGGACTCCTGCCTAGGTGTGAGGGACACCTCGGGATTCTCCTCGAGTCTTGGCATGGCAATTGGGATGCGTCTCCACGTGAGGCGGGAGACCCAGGGTCTCTTTCCACGTGCCACAGGGTTCCTGGGACTCGTATCCATTTTCAAGAGGAGTCAGGCATCGTCTGCTTTGGAAGCATTGATCTGCGCGGACCTCTCGAGTTTTCAAAGGATGTGAGGCCTCCGGTCATGATGAGGCGGTGAACTCGGTCTTTCTCTGTGGTCTCCACAGGGGATTCAGACATCCCTTCGTCTTGGGAGATGCAAGACGAGCCTGCATTCAATTCACTGCAGGGATATCCGGGCTGATTTCGAGTCAGAGCATCTCGGTGTCCATTGCACTTGAGGCCACAAACTCAGGGTACCTCTCACATACCTGTAGCTGAGAGAAGCTTCCTCTTGAGGTGCTTGTGTAAAGTTGGTATTCCTCTTGAGTCAAAGCCAGGGACTAAGCTCTCATCTCGAGTAGATTTGTGGTCCACGGAGCCCTTTCCTGTTGCTCCAGTGACCTCAGGATCCCTCTGACTTGAGACAGTGATCTTGGGTATTCTCTGGAGTGCCATCAAGGAAATCCAGGCTCCTTTCACTTTTGATGTGGAATACGGAATTGCTCTGCACCCAGGGTAGGGGAATCGGGCCTCATCTTGCGGCGAGGGGGAAGTCTCATGGTTTTTCTCGAGTTGCGGCCGGAACCTGGGGTATAATCTCGAGTTACAACGGGGAGGGCCCTTCCAGACACGTGTTTGTTCAGCGACGTCAGGACTCCTGCCTAGGTGCGAGGGACACCTCGGGATTCTCCTCGAGTGTTGGCATGGCAATTTGGACGCATCTCCACATGAGGCGGGAGACCCAGGTTCCCTTTTCACGTGCCACAGGGATCCTGGGACTCCTATCCATTTTCAAGAGGAGTCAGGCATCGTCTCCTTTGGAAGCATTGATCTCCGCGGACCTCTCGAATTTTCAAAGGATGTGAGGCCTCCGGTCGCGATGAGGCGGAAAATTAGGTCTTTCTCTGTGGTCTCCACAGGGGATTCAGACATCCCTTCGTCTTGGGAGATGCAAGACGAGCCTGCATTCAATTCACTGCAGGGATATCCGGCCTTACTTCGAGTCAGAGCATCTCGGTGTCCATTCCACTTGAGGCCAGAAACTCAGGGTCCCTCTCACATACCTGTAGCTGAGAGAAGCCTCCTCTTGAGGTGCTTGTGGAAAGTTGGTATTCCTCTTGAGTCGAAGCCAGGGACTAAGCTCTCATCTCGAGTTGATTTGGGGTCCACGGAGCCCTTGCGTGTTGTTCCAGTGACCTCAGGATCCCTCTAGACTTGAGACAGTGAACTTGGGTTTTCTCTGGAGTGCCATCAAGGAAATAAAGGCTCCTTTCACTTTTGATGTGGAACACGGAATTGCTCTGAACGCAGTGCAGGGGAATCGGGCCTCATCTCGCGGCGAGGGGGAAGTCTCATGGTTTTTCTCGAGTTGCGGCCGAAACCTGGGGTATATTCTCGAGTTACGACGGGGAGGGCTCTTCCAGACACGTGTTTGTTCAGCGACGTCAGGACTCCTGCCTAGGTGCGAGGGACACCTCGGGATTCTCCACGAGTCTTGGCATGGCAATTTGGATGCGTATCCACGTGAGGCGGGAGACCCAGGGTCCCTTTCCACGTGCCACAGTGATCCTGGGACTCCTATCCATTTTCAACAGGAGTCAGGCATCGTCTCCTTTGGAAGCATTGATCTCCGCGGACCTCTCGAGTTTTCAAAGGATGTGAGGCCTCCGCTCGCGATGAGGCGGAGAACTCGGTCTTTCTCTGTCATCTCCACAGGGGCTTCAGACATCCCTTCATCTTGGGAGATGCAAGACGAGCCTGCATTCAATTCACTGCAGGGATATCCGGCCTTACTTCGAGTCAGAGCATCTCGGTGTCCATTCCACTTGAGGCCAGAAACTCAGGGTCCCTCTCACATACCTGTAGCTGAGAGAAGCCTCCTCTTGAGGTTTCTTGTGGAAAGTTGGTATTCCTCTTGAGTCTAAGCCAGGGTCTAAGCTCTCATCTCGAGTTGATTTGGGGTCCACGGAGCCCTTTCGTGTTGCTCCAGTGACCTCAGGATCCCTCTAGACTTGAGACAGTGATCTTGGGTTTTCTCTAGAGTGCCATCAAGGAAATCAAGGCTCCTTTCACGTTTGATGTGGAACACGGAATTGCTCTGCACGCATTGCAGGGGAATCGGGCCTCATCTCGCGGCTAGGGGGAAGTCTCATGGTTTTTCACGAGTTGCGGCCGGAACCTGGGGTATATTCTCGAGTTACGACGGGGAGGGCCCTTCCAGACACGTGTTTGTTCAGCGGCGTCAGGACTCCTGCCTAGTTGGGAGGGACTCCTTGGGATTCTCCTCGAGTCTTGGCATGGCAATTCGGACGCCTCTCCACGTGAGGCGGGAGCCCCAGGGTCCCTTTCCACGTGCCACAGGGATCCCGGGACTCCTATCCATTTTCAAGAGGAGTCCGGCATCGTCTCCTTTGGAAGCATTGATCTCCGCGGACCTCTCGAGTTTTCAGAGGATGTGAGGCCTCCGGTCGCGATGAGGCGGAGGACTAGGTCTTTCTCTGTGGTCTCCACAGCGGCTTCAGATAACCCTTCGTCTTGGGAGATGCAAGAGGAGCCTGCATTCAATTCACTGCAGGGATATCCTGGCTTACTTCGAGTCAGAGCATCTCGCTGTCCATTCCACTTGAGGCCACAAACTCAGGGTCCCTCTAACATACCTGTAGCTGAGAGAAGCCCCTCTTGAGGTGCTTGTGGAAAGTTGGTATTCCTCTTGAGTCGAAGCCAGGGACTAAGCTCTCATCTCGAGTTGATTTGGGGTCCACGGAGCCCTTTCATGTTGCTCCAGTGACCTCAGGATCCCTCTAGACTAGAGACAGTGATCTTGGGTTTTCTCTGGAGTGCCATCAAGGAAATCAAGGCTCCTTTCACTTTTGATGTGGAATACGGTATTGCTCTGCACGCAGGGCAGGGGAATCGGGCCTCATCCCTCGGCGAGGGGGAAGTCTCATGGTTTTTCTCGAGTTGCGGCCGGAACCTGGTGTATATTCTCGAGTTACAACGGGGAGGGCCCTTCCAGACACGTGTTTGTTCAGCGACGTCAGGATTCCTGCCTAGGTGCGAGGGACACCTCGGGATTCTCCTCGAGTCTTGGCATGGCAATTGGTACGCCTCTCCATGTGAGGCGGGAGACCCAGGTTCCCTTTGCACGTGCCACAGGGATCTTGGGACACCTATCCATTTTCAAGAGGAGTCAGGCATCGTCTCCTTTGGAAGCATTGATCTCTGCAGACCTCTCGAGTTTTCAAAGGATGTGAGGCCTCCGGTCGAGATGAGGCGGAGAACTCGGTCTTTCTCTGTGGTCTCCACAGGGGATTCAAACATCCCTTCGTCTTGGGAGATGCAAGACGAGCCTGCATTCAATTCACTGCAGGGATATCCGGCCTAACTTCGAGTCAGAGCATCTCGGTGTCCATTCCACTTGAGGCCACTTACTCAGGGTCCCTCAAATATACCTGTAGCTGAGAGAAGCCTCCTCTTGAGGTGCTTGTGGAAAGTTGGTATTCCTCTTGAGTCGAAGCCAGGGACTAAGCTCTCATCTCGAGTTGATTTGGGGTCCACGGAGCCCTTTCCTGTTGCTCCAGTGACCTCAGGATCCCTCTAGACTTGAGACAGTGATCTTGGGTTTTATCTGCAGGGTCACCAAGGAAATCAAGGCTCCTTTCACGTTTGATGTGGAACACGGAATTGCTCTGCATGCAGTTCAGGGGAATCGGGCCTCAACTCGCGGCGAGGGGGAAATCTCGTAGTTTTTCTCGAGTTGCGGCCGGAACCTGGTGTATATTCTCGAGTTACGACGGGGAGGGCCCTTCCAGACACGTGTTTGTTCAGCGACGACAGGACTCCTGCCTAGGTGTGAGGGACACCTCGGGATTCTCCTCGAGTCTTGGCATGGCAATTTGGACGCGTCTCCACGTGAGGCGGGAGACCCAGGGTCCCTTTCCACGTGCCACAGTTATCCTGGGACTCGTATCCATTTTCAAGAGGAGTCAGGCATCGTCTGCTTTGGAAGCATTGATCTCCGCGGACCTCTCGAGTTTTCAAAGGATGTGAGGCCTCCGGTCATGATGAGGCGGAGAACTCGGTCTTTCTCTGTGGTCTCCACAGGGGATTCAGACATCCCTTCGTCTTGGGAGATGCAAGACGAGCCTGCATTCAATTCACTGCAGGGATATCCGGCCTTATTTCGAGTCAGAGCATCTCGGTGTCCATTCCACTTGAGGCCACAAACTCAGGGTCCCTCTCACATACCTGTAGCTGAGAGAAGCCTCCTCTTGAGGTGCTTGTGGAAAGTTGATATTCCTCTTGAGTCAATGGCAGGGACTAAGCTCTCATCTCGAGTTGATTTGGGGTCCACGGAGCCCTTTCGTGTTGCTCCAGTGACCTCAGGATCCCTCTAGACTTGAGACAGTGATCTTGGGTTTTCTCAGGAGTGCCATCAAGGAAATCAAGGCTCCTTTCACGTTTGATGTGGAACACGGAATTGCTCTGCACGCAGTGCAGGGGAATCGGGCCTCATCTCGCCGCGAGGGGGAAGTCTCATGGTTTTTCTCGAGTTGCGTCCGGAATCTGGGGTATATTCTCGAGTTACGACGGGGAGGGCCCTTCCAGACACGTGTTTGTTCAGCGACGTCAGGACTCCTGCCTAGGTGCGAGGGACACCTCGGGATTCTCCGCGAGTCTTGGCATGGCAATTTGGACGCGTCTCCACATGAGCCGGGAGACCCAGTGTCCCTTTCCACGTGCCACAGGGATCCTGGGACTCCTATCCATTTTCAAGAGGAGTCAGGCATCGTCTCCTTTGGAAGCATTGATCTCCACATACCTCTCGAATTTTCAAAGGATGTGAGGCCTCCGCTCGCGATGAAGCGGAGAATTAGGTCTTTCTCTGTGGTCTCCACACGGGATTCAGACATCCCTTCGTCTTCGGAGATGCAAGACGAGCCTGCATTCAATTCACTGCAGGGATATCCGGCCTTACTTTGAGTCAGAGCATCTCGGTGTCCATTCCACTTGAGGCCACAAACTCAGGGGCCCTCTCACATACCTGTAGCTGAGAGAAGCCTCCTCTTGAGGTGCTTGTGGAAAGTTCGTATTCCTCTTGAGTCGAAGCCAGGGACTAAGCTCTCATCTCGAGTTGATTTGGAGTCCACGGAGCCCTTTCGTGTTGCGCCACTGACCTCAGGATCCCTGTAGACTTGAGACAGTGATCTTGGGTATTCTCTGGGGTGCCATCAAGGAAATCAAGGCTCCTTTCACGTTTGATGTGGAACACGGAATTGCTCTGCACGCAGTGCAGGGGAATCGGATCTCAGCTCGCGGCGAGGGGGAAGTCTCATGGTTTTTCTCGAGTTGCGGCCAGAACCTGGGGTATATTCTCGAGTTACGACGGGGAGGGCCCTTCCAGACACGTGTTTGTTCAGCGACGTCAGGACTCCTGCCTAGGTGCGAGGGACACCCCGGGATTCTCCTCGAGTCTTGGCATGGCAATTGGGACGCGTGTCCACGTGAGGCGGGAGACCAAGTGTCCCTTTCCACGTGCCACAGGGATCCTGGGTCTCCTATCCATTTTCAAGAGGAGTCAGGCATCGTCTCCTTTGGAAGCATTGATCTCTGCGGACCTCTCGAGTTTTCAAAGGATGTGAGGCCTCAGGTCGCGATGAGGCGGAGGACTAGGTCTTTCTCTTTCGCCTGCACAGCGGATTCAGACAACCCTTCGTCTTGGGAGATGCAAGACGAGCCTGCATTCAATTCACTGCAGGGATATCCGGCCTTACTTCGAGTCAGAGCATCTCGGTGTCCATTCCACTTGAGGCCACAAACTCAGGTTCCCTCTCATACCTGTAGCTGAGAGAAGCCTCCTCTTGAGGTGCTTGTGGAAAGTTGGTATTCCTCTTGAGTCGAAGCCAGGGACTAAGCTCTCATCTCGAGTTGATTTGTGGTCCACGGAGCCCTTTCTTGTTGCTCCAGTGACCTCAGGATCCCTCTAGACTTGAGACAGTGAACTTGGGTTTTCTCTGGAGTGCCATCAAGGAAATCAAGGCTCGTTTCACGTTTGATGTGGAAAACGGAATTGCTGTGCATGCAGTGCAGGGGAATCGGGCCTCAACTCGCGGCCAGGGGGAAATCTCATGGTTTTTCTCGAGTTGCGGCCGGAACCTGGGGTATATTCTCGAGTTACGACGGGTAGGCCCCTTCCAGACACGTGTTTGTTCAGTGACGTCAGGACTCCTGCCTAGGTGCGAGGGACACCTCGGGATTCTCCTCGAGTCTTGGCATGGCAATTTGGACGCGTCTCCACGTGAGGCGGGAGACCCAGGGTCCCTTTCCACGTGCCACAGGGTTCCTGGGACTCGTATCCATTTTCAAGAGGAGTCAGGCATCGTCTGCTTTGGAAGCATTGATCTCCGCGGACCTCTCGAGTTTTTAAAGATGTGAGGCCTCCGGTCATGATGAGGTGTAGGACTAGGTCTTTCTCTGTGCTCTCCACAGCGGATTCAGATAACCCTTCGTCTTGGGAGATGCAAGACGAGCCTGCATTCAATTCACTGCAGGGATATACGGCCTTACTTCGAGTCAGAGCATCTCGGTGTCCATTCCACTTGAGGCCACAAACTCAGGGTCAATCAAATATACATGTAGCTGAGAGAAGCCTCCTCTTGAGGTGCTTGTGGAAAGTTGGTATTCCTCTTGAGTCTAAGCCAGGGACTAAGCTCTCATCTCGAGTTGATTTGGGGTCCACGGAGCCCTTTCCTGTTGGTCCAGTGACCTCAGGATCCCTCTAGACTTGAGACAGTGATCTTGGATTTTCTCTGGAGTTCCATCAAGGAAATCAAGGCTCCTTTCACGTTTGATGTGGAACACGGAATTGCTCTGCATGCAGTGCAGGGGAATCGGGCGTCAACTCGCTGCGAGGGGGAAATCTCATGGTTTTTCTCGAGTTGCGGCCGGAACCAGGGGTATATTCTTGAGTTACGCCGGGAAGGGCCCTTCCAGACACGTGTTTGTTCAGCGACGTCAGGACTCCTGCCTAGGTGTGAGGGACACCTCGGGATTCTCCTCGAGTCTTGGCATGGCAATTGGGATGCGTCTCCACTTGAGGCGGGAGACCCAGGGTCTCTTTCCACGTGCCACAGGGTTCCTGGGACTCGTATCCATTTTCAAGAGGAGTCAGGCATCGTCTGCTTTGGAAGCATTGATCTGCGCGGACCTCTCGAGTTTTCAAAGGATGTGAGGCCTCCGGTCATGATGAGGCGGTGAACTCGGTCTTTCTCTGTGGTCTCCACAGGGGATTCAGACATCCCTTCGTCTTGGGAGATGCAAGACGAGCCTGCATTCAATTCACTGCAGGGATATCCGGCCTTACTTCGAGTCAGAGCATCTCGGTGTCCATTGCACTTGAGGCCACAAACTCAGGGGCCCTCTCACATACCTGTAGCTGAGAGAAGCCTCCTCTTGAGGTGCTTGTGGAAAGTTGGATTCCTCTTGAGTCGAAGCGAGGTTCTAAGCTCTCATCTCGAATTGATTTGGGGTCCACTGAGCCCTTTCGTGTTGCTCCAGTGACCTCAGGATCCCTCTAGACTTGAGACAGTGATCTTGGGTTTTCTCTGGAGTGCCATCAAGGAAATCAAGTCTCCTTTCACGTTTGATGTGGAACACGAAATTGCTCTGCACGCAGTCCAGGGGAATCGGGACTCATGTCGCGGCGAGGGGGAAGTCTCATGGTTTTTCTCGAGTTGCGGCCGGAACCAGGGGTATATTCTCGAGTTACGACGGGGAGGGCCCTTCCAGACACGTGTTTGTTCAGCGACGTCAGGACTCCTGCCTAGGAGCGAGGGACACCTCTTGATTCTCCTCGAGTCTTGGCATGGCAACTGGGAGGCGTCTCCACGTGAGGCGGTAGACCCAGGGTCCCTTTCCACGTGCCACAGGGATCCTGGGAATCCTATCCATTTTCAAGAGGAGTCAGGCATCGTCTCCTTTGGAAGCATTGATCTCCGCGGACCTCTCGAGTTTTCAAAGGATGTCAGGCCTCCGGTCGCGATGAGGCGGAGGACTAGGTCTTTCTCTGTGGTCTCAACAGGGGATTCAGACATCCCTTCATCTTGGGAGTGCAAGACGAGCCTGCATTCAATTCACTGCAGGGATATCCGGCCTTACTTCGAGTCAGAGCATCTCGGTGTCCATTGCACTTGAGGCCACAAACTCAGGGGCCCTCTCACATACCTGTAGCTGAGAGAAGCCTCCTCTTGAGGTGCTTGTGGAAAGTTGGTATTCCTCTTGAGTCGAAGCCAGTTACTAAGCTCTCATCTCGAGTTGATTTGGGGTCCACGGAGCCCTTTCGTGTTGCTCCAGTGACCTTAGGATCCCTCTAGACTTGAGACAGTGATCTTGGGTTTTCTCTGGAGTGCCATCAAGGAAATCAAGGCTCCTTTCACGTTTGATGTGGAACACGGAATTGCTCTGCATGCAGTGCAGGGGAATCGGATCTCATCTCGCGGCGAGGGGGAAGTCTCATGGTTTTTCTCGAGTTGCGGCCGGAACCTGGGGTATATTATCGAGTTACGACGGGGAGGGCCCTTCCAGACACGTGTTTGTTCAGCGACGTCAGGACTCCTGCCTAGGTGCGAGGGACACCTCGGGATTCTCCTCGAGTCTTGGCATGGCAATTGGGACGCGTCTCCACGTGAGGCGGGAGACCCAGGGTCCCTTTCCACGTGCCACAGGGATCCTGGGACTCCTATCCATTTTCAAGAGGAGTCAGGCATCGTCTCCTTCGGAAGTATTGATCTAGGCGGAGCTCTAGAGTTTTCAAAGGATATGAGGCCTCCTGTTGCGTTGAGGTGGAGGACTAGGTCTTTCTCTGAGGTCTCCACAGGGGATTCAGACAACCCTTCGTCTTGGGAGATGCAAGACGAGCCTGCATTCAATTCACTGCAGGGATATCCGGCCTTACTTCGAGTCAGAGCATCTCGGTGTCCATTCCACTTGAGGCAACAAACTCAGGGTCCCTCTCACATACCTGTAGCTGAGAGAAGCCTCCTCTTCAGGTGCTTGTGGAAAGTTGGTATTCCTCTTGACTCGAAGCCAGGGACTAAGCTCTCATCTCGCGTTGATTTGGGGTCCACGGAGCCCTTTCGTTTTGCTCCAGTGACCTCAGGATCCCTCTAGACTTGAGACAGTGATCTTGGGTTTTCTCTGGAGTGCCATCAAGGAAATCAAGGCTCCTTTCATGTTTGATGTGGAACACGGAATGGCTCTGTACGCATTGCAGGGGAATCGGGCCTCATCTCGCGGCGAGGGGGAAGTCTCATGGTTTTTCTCGAGTTGCGGCCGGAACCTGGGGTATATTCTCGAGTTACGACGGGGATGGCCCTTCCAGACACGTGTTTGTTCAGCAACGTCAGAACTCCTGCGTAGGTGCGAGGGACACCTCGGGATTCTCCTCGAGTCTTGGCATGGCAATTGGGACGCGTCTCCACGTGAGGCGGGAGACCCAGGGTCCCTTTCCACGTGCCACAGGGATCCTGGAACTCCTATTCATTTTCAAGAGGAGTCAGGCATCGTCTCCTTTGGAAGCATTAATCTCCGCGGACCTCTCGAATTTTCAAAGGATGTGAGGCTTACGCTCGCGATGAGGCGGAGAATTAGGTCTTTCTCTGTGGTCTTCACAGGGGATTCAAACATCCCTACGTCTTGGGAGATGCAAAACGAGCCTGCATTCAATTCACTGCAGGGATATCCGGCCTTACTTCGAGTCAGAGCATCTCGGTGTCCATTCCACTTGAGGCCACAAACTCAGGGGCCCTCTCACATACCTGTAGCTGAGAGAAGCCTCCTCTTGAGGTGCTTGTGGAAAGTTGGTATTTCTCTTGAGTCGAAGCCAGGGACTAAGCTCTCATCTCGAGTTGATTTTGGGTCCACGGAGCACTTTCGTGTTGCTCTTGTGACCTCAGGATCCCTCTAGACTTGAGACAGTGATCTTGGGTTTTCTCTGGAGTGCCATCAAGGAAATCAAGGCTCCTTTCACATTTGATGTGGAAAACGGAATTGCTCTGCACGCAGTTCAGGGGAATCGGGCCTCATCTCGCGGCGAAGTTGAAGTCTCATGGTTTTTCTCGAGTTGCGGCCGGAACCTGGGGTATATTCTCGAGTTACGACGGGGAGGGCCCTTCCAGACACGCGTTTGTTCAGCGACGTCAGGACTCCTGCCTAGGTGCGAGGGCCACCTCGGGATTCTCCTCGAGTCTTGACATGGCAATTGGGACGCGTCTCCACGTGAGGCGGGAGACCCAGGGTCCCTTTCCACGTGCCACAGGGATCCTGGGACTCCTATCCATTTTCAAGAGGAGTCAGGCATCGTCTACTTTGGAAGCATTGATCTAGACGGAGCTCTCGAGTTTTCAAAGGATATGAGGCCTCCGGTCGCGATGAGACGGAGAACTAGTTCTTTCTCTGTGGTCTCCACAGGGGATTCAGACAACCCTTCGTCTTGGGAGATGCAAGACGAGCCTGCATTCAATTCACTGCAGGGATATCTGGCCTTACTTCGAGTCAGAGCATCTCGGTGTCCATTCCACTTGAGGCCACAAACTCATCGTCCCTCTCACATACCTGTTGCTGAGAGAAGCCTCCTCTTGAGGTGCTTGTGGAAAGTTGGTATTCCTCTTGAGTCGAAGCCAGGGACTAAGCTCTCATCTCGAGTTGATTTGGAGCCACGGAGCCCTTTCGTGTTGCTCCACTGACCTCAGGATCCCTCTAGACTTGAGACAGTGATCTTGGGTTTTCTCTGGAGTGCCATCAAGGAAATCAAGGCTCCTTTCACGTATGATGTGGAACACGGAATTGCTCTGCACGCAGTGCAGGGGAATCGGGCCTCATCTCGCGGCGAGGGGGAAGTCTCATGGTTTTTCTCGAGTTGCGGCCCGAACCTGGGGTATATTCTCGAGTTACGACGGGGAGGGCCCTTCCAGACACGTGTTTTTTCAGGAACGTCAGGACTCCTGCCTAGGTGCGAGGGACACGTCGGGATTCTCCTCGAGTCTTGGCATGGCAATTTGGACGCGTCTCCATGCGAGGTGGGAGACCCAGGGTCCCTATCCACGTGCCACAGGGATCCTGGGACTACTATCCATTTTCAAGAGGAGTCAGGCATCGTCTCCTTTGGAAGCATTGATCTCCGCATACCTCTCGAGTTTTCAAAGGATGTGAGGCCTCCGGTCGCGATGAGGCGGAGGTCTAGGTCTTTCTCTGTCGTCTCCACAGGGGATTCAGACATCCCTTCGTCTTGGGAGATGCAAGACGAGCCTGCATTCAATTCACTGCAGGGATATCCGGCCTTACTTCGAGTCAGAGCATCTCGGTGTCCATTCCACTTGAGGCCACAAACTCAGGGTCCCTCTCACATACCTGTAGCTGAGAGAAGCCTCCTCTTGAGGTGCTTGTGGAAAGTTGGTATTCCTCTTGAATCGAAGCCAGGGACTAAGCTCTCATCTCGAGTTGATTTGGGGTCCACGGAGCCCTTTCGTGTTGCTACAGTGACCTCAGGATCCCTCTAGACTAGAGACAGTGATCTTGGGTTTTCTCTGGAGTGCCATCAAGGAAATCAAGGCTCCTTTCACTTTTGATGTGGAATACGATTTTGCTCTGCACGCAGGGCAGGGGAATCGGGCCTCATCTAGCGGCGAGGGGGAAGTCTCATGGTTTTTCTCGAGTTGCGGCCGGAACCTGGGGTATATTCTCGAGTTACGACGGGGAGTGCCCTTCCAGACACGTGTTTTTCAGCGACGTCAAGACTCCAGCCTAGGTGCGAGGGACACCTCGGTATTCTCCTCGAGTCTTGGCATGGCAATTGGGACGCGTATCCACGTGAGGCGGGAGACCCAGGGTCCCTTTCGACGTGCCACAGGGATCCTGGGACTCCTATCCATTTTCAAGAAGAGTCAGGCATCTTCTCCTTTGGAAGCATTGATCTACGCGGACCTCTCGATTTTTCAAAGGATGTGAGGCCTCCGCTCGCTATGAGGCGGAGAACGAGGTCTTTCTCTGTGGTCTCCACAGGGGATTCAGACAACCCTTCGTCTTGGGAGATGCAAGACGAGCCTGCATTCAATTCACTGCAGGGATATCCGGCCTTACTTCGAGTCAGAGCATCTCGGTGTCAATTCCACTTGAGGCCACAAACTCAGGGTCCCTCTCACATACCTGTAGCTGAGAGAAGCCTCCTCTTCAGGTGCTTGTGGAAAGTGGGTATTCCTCTTGAGTCGAAGCCAGTGACTAAGCTCTCATCTCGAGTTGATTTGGGGTCCACGGAGTCCTTTCGTGTTGCTCCAGTGACCTCAGGATCCTTCTAGACTTGAGACAGTGATCTTGGGTTTACTCTGGAGTGCCATCAAGGAAATCAAGGCTCCTTTCACGTTTGATGTGGAAAACGGAATTGCTCTGCATGCAGTGCAGGGGAATCGGGCCTCAACTCGCGGCGAGGGGGAAATGTCATGGTTTTTCAAGAGTTGCGGCCGGAACCTGGGGTATATTCTCGAGTTACGACGGGGAGGCCCTTCCAGACACGTGTTTGTTCAGCGACGTCAGTACTCCTTCCTAGGTGCGAGGGACACCTCGGGATTCTCCTCGAGTCTTGGCATGGCAATTGGGACGCGTCTCCATGCGAGGCGGGAGACCCAGTGTCCCTTTCCACGTGCCACAGTGATCCTGGGACTCCTATCCATTTTCAGGAGGAGTCAGGCATCGTCTCCTTTGGAAGCATTGATCTCCGCGGACCTCTCGAATTTTCAAAGGATGTGAGGTCTCTGGTCGCGATGAGGTGGAGAACTCGGTCTTTCTCTGTGGTCTCCACAGGGGATTCAGACATCCCTTCGTCTTGGGAGATGCAAGACGAGCCTGCATTCAATTCACTGCAGGGATATCCGGCCTTACTTCGAGTCAGAGCATCTCGGTGTCCATTCCACTTGAGGCCACAAACTCATCGTCCCTCTCACATACATGTAGCTGAGAGAAGCCTCCTCTTGAGGTGCTTGTGGAAAGTTGGTATTCCTCTTGAGTCGAAGCCAGGGACTAAGCTCTCATCTCGAGTTGATTTGGAGTCCACGGAGCCCTTTCGTGTTGCTCCACTGACCTCAGGATCCCTCTAGACTTGAGACAGTGATCTTGGGTTTTCTCTGGAGTGCCATCAAGGAAATCAAGGCTCCTTTCACGTTTGATGTGGAACACGGAATTGCTCTGCACGCAGTGCAGGGGAATCGGATCTCAGCTCGCGGCGAGGGGGAAGTCTCATGGTTTTTCTCGAGTTGCGGCCCGAACCTGGCGTATATTCTCGAGTTACGACGGGGAGGGCCCTTCCAGACACGTGTTTTTTCAGGGACGTCAGGACTCCTGCCTAGGTGCGAGGGACACCTCGGGATTCTCCTCGAGTCTTGGCATGGCAATTTGGACGCGTCTCCATGCGAGGAGGGAGACCCAGGGTCCCTATCCACGTACCACAGGGATCCTGGGACTCCTATCCATTTTCAAGAGGAGTCAGGCATCGTCTCCTTTGGAAGCATTGATCTCCGCATACCTCTCGAATTTTCAAAGGATGTGAGGCCTCCGGTCGCGATGAGGCGGAGGTCTAGGTCTTTCTCTGTCGTCTCCACAGGGGATTCAGACACCCCTTCGTCTTGGGAGATGCAAGACGAGCCTGCATTCAATTCACTGCAGGGATATCTGGCCTTACTTTGAGTCAGAGCATCTCGGTGTCCATTCCACTTGAGGCCACAAACTCAGGGTCCCTCTCACATACCTGTAGCTGAGAGAAGCCTCCTCTTGAGGTGCTTGTGGAAAGTTGGTATTCCTCTTGAGTCAAAGCCAGGGACTAAGCTCTCATCTCGAGTTGATTTGGGGTCCACGGAGCCCTTTCGTGTTGCTACAGTGACCTCAGGATCCCTCTAAACTAGAGACAGTGATCTTGGGTTTTCTCTGGAGTGCCATCAAGGAAATCAAGGCTCCTTTCACTTTTGATGTGGAATACGGTATTGCTCTGCACGCAGGGCAGGGGAATCGGGCCTCATCTCGCGGCGAGGGGGAAGTCTCATGGTTTTTCTCGAGTTGCGGCCTGAACCTGGGGTATATTCTCGAGTTACGATGGGGAGGGCACTTCCAGACACGTGTTTGTTCAGCGACGTCAGGGCTCCTGCCTAGGAGCGAGGGACACCTCGGGATTCTCCTCGAGTCTTGGCATGGCAATTGGGAGGCATCTCCACGTGAGGCGGGAGACCAAAGGTCCCTTTCCACGTGCCACAGGGATCCTGGGACTCCTATCCATTTTCAAGAGGAGTCAGGCATCGTCTCCTTTGGAAGCATTGATCTCCGCGGACCTCTCGAGTTTTCAAAGGATGTGAGGCCTCCGCTCGCGATGAGGCGGAGAACTCGGTCTTTCTCTGTCATCTCCACAGGGGATTCAGACATCCTTTTGTCTTGGGAGATGCAAGACGAGCCTGCATTCAATTCACTGCAGGGATATCCGGCCTTACTTCGAGTCAGCGCATCTCGGTGTCCATTCCACTTGAGGCCACAAACTCAGGGTCCCTCTCACATACCTGTAGCTGAGAGAAGCCTCCTCTTGAGGTGCTTGTGGAAAGTTGGTATTCCTCTTGAGTCTAAGCCAGGGACTAAGCTCTCATCTCGAGTTGATTTGGGGTCCATGGAGCCCTTTCCTGTTGCTACAGTGACCTCAGGATCCCTCTAGACTTGAGACAGTGATCTTGGGTTTTCTCTGGTGTGCCATCAAGGAAATCAAGGCTCCTTTCACGTTTGATGTGGAAAACGGAATTGCTCTGCATGCAGTGCAGGGGAATCGGGCCTCAACTCGCGGCGAGGGGGAAATCTCATGGTTTTTCAAGAGTTGCGGCCGGAACCTGGGGTATATTCTCGAGTTACGACGGGGAGTGCCCTTCCAGACACGTGTTTTTCAGCGAGGTCAAGACTCCAGCCTAGGTGCGAGGGACACCTCGGTATTCTCCTCGAGTCTTGGCATGGCAATTGGGATACGTATCCACGTGAGGCGGGAGACCAGGGTCCCTTTCCACGTGCCACAGGGATCCTGGGACTCCTATCCATTTTCAAGAAGAGTCAGGCATCTTCTCCTTTGGAAGCATTGATCTACGCGGACCTCTCGATTTTTCAAAGGATGTGAGGCCTCCGCTCGCGATGAGGCGGAGAACGAGGTCTTTCTCTGTGGTCTCCACAGGGGATTCAGACAACCCTTCGTCTTGGGAGATGCAAGAAGAGCCTGCATTCAATTCACTGCAGCGATATCCGGACTTACTTCGAGTCAGAGCATCTCGTTGTCAATTCCACTTGAGGCCACAAACTCAGGGTCCCTCTCACATACCTGTAGCTGAGAGAAGCCTCCTCTTCAGGTGCTTGTGGAAAGTGGGTATTCCTCTTGAGTCAAAGCCAGGGACTAAGCTCTCATCTCGAGTTGATTTGGGGTCCACGGAGCCCTTTCGTGTTGCTACAGTGACCTCAGGATCCCTCTAAACTAGAGACAGTGATCTTGGGTTTTCTCTGGAGTGCCATCAAGAAAATCAAGGCTCCTTTCACTTTTGATGTGGAATACGGTATTTCTCTGCACGCAGGGCAGGGGAATCGGGCCTCATCTCGCGGCGAGGGGGAAGTCTCATGGTTTTTCTCGAGTTGCGGCCTGAACCTGGGGTATATTCTCGAGTTACGATGGGGAGGGCACTTCCAGACACGTGTTTGTTCAGCGACGTCAGGACTCCTGCCTAGGAGCGAGGGACACATCGGTATTCTCCTCGAGTCTTGGCATGGCAATTGGGAGGCATCTCCACGTGAGGCGGCAGACCAAAGGTCCCTTTCCACGTGCCACAGTGATCCTGGGACTCCTATCCATTTTCAAGAGGAGTCAGGCATCGTCTCCTTGGAAGCATTGATCTCCGCGGACCTCTCGAGTTTTCAAAGGATGTGAGGCCTCCGCTCGCGATGAGGCGGAGAACTCGGTCTTTCTCTGTCATCTCCACAGGGGATTCAGACATCCTTTTGTCTTGGGAGATGCAAGACGAGCCTGCATTCAATTCACTGCAGGGATATCCGGCCTTACTTCGAGTCAGCGCATCTCGGTGTCCATTCCACTTGAGGCCACAAACTCAGGGTCCCTCTCACATACCTGTAGCTGAGAGAAGCCTCCTCTTGAGGTGCTTGTGGAAAGTTGGTATTCCTCTTGAGTCTAAGCCAGGGACTAAGCTCTCATCTCGAGTTGATTTGGGGTCCATGGAGCCCTTTCCTGTTGCTACAGTGACCTCAGGATCCCTCTAGACTTGAGACAGTGATCTTGGGTTTTCTCTGGTGTGCCATCAAGGAAATCAAGGCTCCTTTCACGTTTGATGTGGAAAACGGAATTGCTCTGCATGCAGTGCAGGGGAATCGGGCCTCAACTCGCGGCGAGGGGGAAATCTCATGGTTTTTCAAGAGTTGCGGCCGGAACCTGGGGTATATTCTCGAGTTACGACGGGGAGTGCCCTTCCAGACACGTGTTTTTCAGCGACGTCAAGACTCCAGCCTAGGTGCGAGGGACACCTCGGTATTCTCCTCGAGTCTTGGCATGGCAATTGGGACGCGTCTCCATGTGAGGCGGGAGACCCAGTGTCCCTTTCCACGTGCCACAGGGATCCTGGGACTCCTATCCATTTTCAAGAGGATTCAGGCATCGTCTCCTTTCGAAGCATTGATCTCCGCGGACCTCTCGAATTTTCAAATGATGTGAGGCCTCTGGTCGCGATGAGGCGGAGAACTCGGTCTTTCTCTGTGGTCTCCACAGGGGATTCAGACATCCCTTCGTCTTGGGAGATGCAAGACGAGCCTGCATTCAATTCACTGCAGGGATATCCGGCCTTACTTCGAGTCAGAGCATCTAGGTGTCCATTCCACTGGAGGCCACAAACTCAGGGGCCCTCTCACATACCTGTAGCTGAGAGAAGCCTCCTCTTGAGGTGCTTGTGGAAAGTTGGTATTCCTCTTGAGTCGAAGCCAGGGACTAAGCTCTCATCTCGTGTTGATTTGGAGTCCACGGAGCCCTTTCGTGTTGCTCCACTGACCTCAGGATCCCTCTAGACTTGAGACAGTGATCTTGGGTTTTCTCTGGAGTGCCATTAAGGAAATCAAGGCTCCTTTCACGTTTGATGTGGAACACGGAATTGCTCTGCCCGCATTGCAGGGGAATCGGGCATCATCTCGCTGCGAGGGGGAAGTCTCATGGTTTTTCTCGAGTTGCGGCCCGAACCTGGTGTATATTCTCGAGTTACGACGGGGAGGGCCCTTCCAGACATGTGTTTTTTCAGGGACGTCAGGACTCCTGCCTAGGTGTGAGGGACACCTCGGGATTCTCCTCGAGTCTAGGCATGGCAATTTGGACGCGTCTCCATGCGAGGCGGGAGATCCAGGGTCCTTATCCACGTGCCACAGGGATCCTGGGACTCCTATCCATTTTCAAGAGGAGTCAGGCATCGTCTCCTTTGGAAACATTGATCTCTGCATACCTCTCGAATTTTCAAAGGATGTGAGGCCTCCGGTCGCGATGAGGCGGAGGTCTAGGTCTTTCTCTGTCGTCTCCACAGGGGATTCAGACATCCCTTCGTCTTGGGAGATGCAAGACGAGCCTGCATTCAATTCACTGCAGGGATATCTGGCTTTACTTTGAGTCAGAGCATCTCGGTGTCCATTCCACTTGAGGCCACAAACTCAGGGTCCCTCTCACATACCTGTAGCTGAGAGAAGCCTCCTCTTGAGGTGCTTGTGGAAAGTTGGTATTCCTCTTGAGTCGAAGCCAGGGACTAAGCTCTCATCTCGAGTTGATTTTGGGTCCACGGAGCCCTTTCGTGTTGCTCCAGTGACCTTAGGATCCCTCTAGACTTGAGACAGTGATCTTGGGTTTTCTCTGGAGTGCCATCAAGGAAATCAAGGCTCCTTTCATTTTTGATGTGGAACACGGAATTGCTCTGCATGCAGTGCAGGGGAATCGGGCCTCAACTCGCGGCGAGGGGGAAATCTCATGGTTTTTCACGAGTTGCGCACGGAACCTGGGGTATATTCTCGAGTTACGACGGGGAGTGCCCTTCCAGACACGTGTTTTTCAGCGATGTCAAGACTCCAGCCTAGGTGCGAGGGACACCTCCGGATTCTCCTCGAGTCTTGGCATGGCAATTGGGACGCGTATCCACGTGAGGCGGGAGACCCAGGGTCCCTTTCCACGTGCCACAGTGATCCTGGGACTCCTATCCATTTTCAAGAAGAGTCAGGCATCTTCTCCTTTGGAAGCATTGATCTACGCGCACCTCTCGATTTTTCAAAGGATGTGAGGCCTCCGGTCGCGATGAGGCGGAGAACGAGGTCTTTCTCTGTGGTCTCCACAGGGGATTCAGACAACCCTTCGTCTTGGGAGATGCAACACGAGCCTGCATTCAATTCACTGCAGGGATATCCGGCCTTACTTCGAGTCAGAGCATCTCGGTGTCCATTCCACTTGAGCCCACAAACTGAGGGTCCCTCTCACATACCTGTAGCTGAGAGAAGCCTCCTCTTCAGGTGCTTGTGGAAAGTGGGTATTCCTCTTGAGTCGAAGCCAGTGACTAAGCTCTCATCTCGAGTTGATTTGGGGTCCACGGAGCCCTTTCCTGTTGCTCCAGTGACCTCGGGATCCTTCTAGACTTGAGACAGTGATCTTGGGTTTACTCTGGAGTGCCATCAAGGAAATCAAGGCTCCTTTCACGTTTGATGTGGAACACGGAATTGCTCTGCACGCAGTGCAGGGGAATCGGGCCTCATCCAGCGGCGAGGGGTAAGTCTCATGGTTTTTCTCGAGTTTCGGCCGGAACCTGGGGTATATTCTCGAGTTACGACGGGGAGGCCCTTCCAGACACGTGTTTGTTCAGCGACGTCAGGACTCCTCCCTAGGTGCGAGGGACACCTCGGGATTCTCCTCGAGTCTTGGCATGGCAATTGGGACGCGTCTCCACGTGAGGCGGGAGACCCAGTGTCCCTTTCCACGTGCCACAGGGATCCTGGGACTCCTATCCATTTTCAAGAGGAGTCAGGCATCGTCTCCTTTGGAAGCACTGATCTCCATGGACCTCTCGAGTTTTCAAAGGATGTGAGGCCTCCGCTCGCTATGAGGCGGAGAACTCGGTGTTTCTCTGTCATCTCCACAGGGGATTCAGACATCCTTTTGTCTTGGGAGATGCAAGACGAGCCTGCATTCAATTCACTGCAGGGATATCCGGCCTTACTTCGAGTCAGAGCATCTCGGTGTCCATTCCACTTGAGGCCACAAACTCAGGGTCCCTCTCACATACCTGTAGCTGAGAGAAGCCTCCTCTTGAGGTGCTTGTGGAAAGTTGGTATTCCTCTTGAGTCTAAGCCAGGGACTAAGCTCTCATCTCGAGTTGATTTGGGGTCCATGGAGCCCTTTCCTGTTGCTACAGTGACCTCAGGATCCCTCTAGACTTGAGACAGTGATCTTGGGTTTTCTCTGGAGTGCCATCAAGGAAATCAAGGCTCCTTTCACGTTTGATGTGGAAAACGGAATTGCTCTGCATGCAGTGCAGGGGAATCGGGCCTCAACTCGCGGCGAGGGGGAAATCTCATGGTTTTTCAAGAGTTGCAGCCGGAACCTGGGGTATATTCTCGAGTTACGACGGGGAGTGCCCTTCTAGACACGTGTTTTTCAGCGACGTCAAGACTCCAGCCTAGGTGCGAGGGACACCTCGGGATTCTCCTCGAGTCTTGGCATGGCAATTGGGACGCGTATCCACGTGAGGCGGGAGACCCAGGGTCCCTTTCCACGTACCACAGGGATCCTGGGACTCCTATCCATTTTCAAGAAGAGTCAGGCATCTTCTCCTTTGGAAGCATTGATCTACGCGGACCTCTCGATTTTTCAAAGGATGTGAGGCCTCCGGTCGCGATGAGGCGGAGAACGAGGTCTTTCTCTGTGGTCTCCACAGGGGATTCAGACAACCCTTCGTCTTGGGAGATGCAAGACGAGCCTGCATTCACTTCACTGCAGGGATATCCGGCCTTACTTCGAGTCAGAGCATCTCGGTGTCCATTCCACTTGAGGCCACAAACTCAGGGTCCCTCTCACATACCTGTAGCTGAGAGAAGCCTCCTCTTCAGGTGCTTGTGGAAAGTGGGTATTCCTCTTGAGTCGAAGCCAGTGACTAAGCTCTCATCTCGAGTTGATTTGGGGTCCACGGAGCCCTTTCGTGTTGCTCCAGTGACCTCAGGATCCTTCTAGACTTGAGACAGTGATCTTGGGTTTACTCTGGAGTGCCATCAAGGAAATCAAGGCTCCTTTCACGTTTGATGTGGAACACGGAATTGTTCTACACGCAGTGCAGGGGAATCGGGCCTCATCCAGCGGCGAGGGGGAAGTCTCATGGTTTTTCTCGAGTTGCGGCCGGAACCTTGGGTATATTCTCGAGTTACGACGGGGAGGCCCTTCCAGACACGTGTTTGTTCAGCGACGTCAGGACTCCTCCCTAGGTGCGAGGGACACCTCGGGATTCTCCTCGAGTCTTGGCATGGCAATTGGGACACGTCTCCATGCGAGGCGGGAGACCCAGTGTCCCTTTCCACGTGCCACAGGGATCCTGGGACTCCTATCCATTTTCAAGAGGAGTCAGGCATCGTCTCCTTTGGAAGCATTGATCTCCGCGGAACTCTCGAATTTTCAAAGGATGTGAGGCCTCTGGTCGCGATGAGGCGGAGAACTCGGTCTTTCTCTGTGGTCTCCACAGGGGATTCAGACATCCCTTCGTCTTGGGAGATGCAAGACGAGCCTGCATTCAATTCACTGCAGGGATATCCGGCCTTACTTCGAGTCAGAGCATCTCGGTGTCCATTCCACTTGAGGCCACAAACTCAGGGGCCCTCTTACATACCTGTAGCTGAGAGAAGCCTCCTCTTGAGGTGCTTGTGGAAAGTTGGTATTCCTCTTGAGTCGAAGCCAGGGACTAAGCTCTCATCTCGAGTTGATTTGGAGTCCACGGAGCCCTTTCGTTTTGCTCCACTGACCTCAGGATCCCTCTAGACTTGAGACAGTGATCTTTGGTTTTCTCTGGAGTGCCATCAAGGAAATCAAGGCTCCTTTCACGTTTGATGTGGAACACGGAATTGATCTGCACGCAGTGCAGGGGAATCGGGCCTCATCTCGCGGCGAGGGGGAAGTCTCATGGTTTTTCTCGCGTTGCGGCCCGAACCTGGGGTATATTCTCGAGTTACGACGGGGAGGGCCCTTCCAGACACGTGTTTTTTCAGGGACTTCAGGACTCCTGCCTAGGTGCGAGGGACACCTCGGGATTCTCCTCGAGTCTTGGCATGGCAATTTGGACGCGTCTCCATGCGAGGCGGGAGACCCAGGGTCCCTATCCACGTGCCACAGGGATCCTGGGACTCCTATCCATTTTTAAGAGGAGTCAGGCATCGTCTCCTTTGGAAGCATTGATCTCCGCATACCTCTCGAATTTTCAAAGGATGTGAGGCCTCCAGTCGCGATGAGGCGGAGGTCTAGGTCTTTCTCTGTCGTCTCCACAGGGGATTCAGACATCCCTTCGTCTTGGGAGATGCAAGACGAGCCTGCATTCAATTCAGTGCAGGGATATCTGGCCTTACTTTGAGTCAGAGCATCTCGGTGTCCATTCCACTTTAGGCCACAATCTCAGGGTCCCTCTCACATACCTGTAGCTGAGAGAAGCCTCCTCTTGAGGTGCTTGTGGAAAGTTGGTATTCCTCTTGAGTCGAAGCCAGGGACTAAGCTCTCATCTCGAGTTGATTTGGGGTCCACGGAGCCCTTTCGTGTTGCTACAGTGACCTCAGGATCCCTCTAGACTAGAGACAGTGATCTTGGGTTTTCTCTGGAGTGCCATCAAGGAAATCAAGGCTCCTTTCACTTTTGATGTGGAATACGGTATTGCTCTGCACGCAGGGCAGGGGAATCGGGCCTCATCTCGCGGCGAGGGGGAAGTCTCATGGTTTTTCTCGAGTTGCGGCCGGAACCTGGTGTATATTCTCGAGTTACGACGGGGAGGGCACTTCCAGACACGTGTTTGTTCAGCGATGTCAGGACTCCTGCCTAGGAGCGAGAGACACCTCGGGATTCTCCTCGAGTCTTGGCATGGCAATTGGGACTCATCTCCACGTGAGGCGGGAGACCCAGGATCCCTTTCCACGTGCCACAGTGATCCTGGGACTCCTATCCATTTTCAAGAGTAGTCAGGCATCGTCTCCTTTGGAAGCATTGATCTCCGCGGACCTCTCGAGTTTTCAAAGGATGTGAGGCCTCCGCTCGCGATGAGGCAGAGAACTCGGTCTTTCTCTGTCATCTCCACAGGGGATTCAGACATCCTTTTGTCTTGGGAGATGCAAGACGAGCCTGCATTCAATTCACTGCAGGGATATCCGGCCTTATTTCGAGTCAGAGCATCTCGGTGTCCATTCCACTTGAGGCCACAAACTCAGGGTCCCTCTCACATACCTGTAGCTGAGAGAAGCCTCCTCTTGAGGTGCTTGTGGAAAGTTGGTATTCCTCTTGAGTCTAAGCCAGGGACTAAGCTCTCATCTCGAGTTGATTTGGGGTCCATGGAGCCCTTTCCTGTTGCTACAGTGACCTCAGGATCACTCTAGACTTGAGACAGTGATCTTGGGTTTTCTCTGGAGTGCCATCAAGGAAATCAAGGCTCCTTTCACGTTTGATGTGGAAAACGGAATTGCTCTGCATGCAGTGCAGGGGAATCGGGCCTCAACTCGCGGCGAGGGGGAAATCTCATGGTTTTTCACGAGTTGCGCCCGGAACCTGGGGTATATTCTCGAGTTACGACGGGGAGTGCCCTTCCAGACACGTGTTTTTCAGCGACGTCAAGACTCCAGCCTAGGTGCGAGGGACACCTCGGTATTCTCCTCGAGTCTTGGCATGGCAATTGGGACGCGTCTCCACGTGAGGCGGGAGACCCAGGGTCCCTTTCCACGTGCCACAGGGATCCTGGGACTCCTATCCATTTTCAAGAAGAGTCAGGCATCTTCTCCTTTGGAAGCATTTATCTCCGCTGACCTCTCGATTTTTCAAAGGATGTGAGGCCTCCGCTCGCGATGAGGCGGAGAACGAGGTCTTTCTCTGTGGTCTCCACAGGGGATTCAGACAACCCTTCGTCTTGGGAGATGCAAGACGAGCCTGCATTCAATTCACTGCAGGGATATCCGGCCTTACTTCGAGTCAGAGCATCTCGGTGTCAATTCCACTTGAGGCCACAAACTCAGGGTCCCTCTCACATACCTGTAGCTGAGAGAAGCCTCCTCTTCAGGTGCTTGTGGAAAGTGGGTATTCCTCTTGAGTCGAAGCCAGTGACTAAGCTCTCATCTCGAGTTGATTTGGGGTCCACGGAGCCCTTTCGTGTTGCTCCAGGGACCTCAGGATCCTTCTAGACTTGAGACAGTGATCTTGGATTTACTCTGGAGTGCCATCAAGGAAATCAAGGCTCCTTTCATGTTTCATGTGGAACACGGAATTGTTCTACACGCAGTGCAGGGGAATTGGGCCTCATTCAGCGGCCAGGGGGTAGTCTCATGGTTTTTCTCGAGTTGCGGCCGGAACCTGGGGTATATTCTCGAGTTACGACGGGGAGGCCCTTCCAGACACTTGTTTGTTCAGCGACGTCAGGACTCCTCCCTAGGTGCGAGGGACACCTCGGGATTCTCCTCGAGTCTTGGCATGGCAATTGGGACACGTCTCCACGTGAGGCGGGAGACCCAGTGTCCCTTTCCACGTGCCACAGGGATCCTGGGACTCCTATCCATTTTCAAGAGGAGTCAGGCATCGTCTCCTTTGGAAGCATTGATCTCCGCGGACCTCTCGAATTTTCAAAGGATGTGAGGCCTCTGGTCGCGATGAGGCGGAGAACTCGGTCTTTCTCTGTGGTCTCCACAGGGGATTCAGACATCCCTTGGTCTTGGGATATGCAAGACGAGCCTGCATTCAATTCACTGCAGGCATATCCGGCCTTACTTCGAGTCAGAGCATCTCGGTGTCCATTCCACTTGAGGCCACAAATTCAGGGTCCCTCTCACATACCTGTAGCTGAGAGAAGCCTCCTCTTGAGGTGCTTGTGGAAAGTTGGTATTCCTCTTGAGTCGAAGCCAGGGACTAAGCTCTCATCTCGAGTTGATTTGGAGTCCACGGAGCCCTTTCGTGTTGCTCCACTGACCTCACGATCCCTCTAGACTTGAGACAGTGATCTTGGGTTTTCTCTGGAGTGCCATCAAGGAAATCAAGGCTCCTTTCACGTTTGATGTGGAACACGGAATTGCTCTGCACGCAGTGCAGGGGAATCGGGCCTCATCTCGCGGCGAGGGGGAAGTCTCATGGTTTTTCTCGCGTTGCGGCCCGAACCTGGGGTATATTCTCGAGTTACGACGGGGAGGGCCCTTCCAGACACGTGTTTTTTCAGGGACGTCAGGACTACTGCCTACGTGCGAGGGACACCTCGGGATTCTCCTCGAGTCTTGCCATGGCAATTTGGACGCGTCTCCACGCGAGGCGGGAGACCCAGGGTCCCTATCCACGTGCCACAGGGATCCTGGGACTCCTATCCATTTTCAAGAGGAGTCAGGCATCGTCTCCTTTGGAAGCATTGATCTCTGCAGACCTCTCGAGTTTTCAAAGGATGTGAGGCCTCCGGTAGCGATGAGGCGGAGGTCTAGGTCTTTCTCTGTCGTCTCCACAGGGGATTCAGACATCCCTTCGTCTTGGGAGATGCAAGACGAGCCTGCATTCAATTCACTGCAGGCATATCCGGCCTTACTTCGAGTCAGAGCATCTCGGTGTCCATTCCACTTGAGGCCACAAACTCAGGGTCCCTCTCACGTACCTGTAGCTGAGAGAAGCCTCCTCTTGAGGTGCTTGTGGAAAGTTGGTATTCCTCTTGAGTCGAAGCCAGGGACTAAGCTCTCATCTCGAGTTGATTTGGGGTCCAAGGAGCCTTTTCGTGTTGCTCCTGTGACCTCAGGATCCGTCTAGACTTGAGACAGTGATCTTGGGTTTTCTCTGGAGTGCCATTAAGGAAATGAAGGCTCCTTTCACGTTTGATGTGGAACACGGAATTGCTCTGCACGCAGTGCAGGCGTATCGGGCCTCATCTCGCGGTGAAGGGGAAATCTCATGGTTTTTCTCGAGTTGCGGCAGGAACCTGGGGTATATTGTCGAGTTACGACGGGGTGGGCCCTTCCAGACACGTGTTTGTTCAGCGATGTCAGGACTCCTGCCTAGGTGCGAGGGACACCTCGGGAATCTCCTCGAGTCTTGGCATGGCAATTGCCCCGCGTCTCCACGTGAGGCGGGAGACCCAGTGTCCCTTTCCACGTGCCACAGTGATCCTGGGACTCCTATCCATTTTCAAGAGGAGTCAGGCATCGTCTCCTTGGGAAGCATTGATCTCTGCAGACCTTTCGAGTTTTCAAAGGATGTGAGGCCTCCGGTCGCGATGAGGCGTTGGACTAGGTCTTTGTCTGTCGTCTCCACAGGGGATTCAGACATCCCTTCGTCTTGGGAGATGCAAGACGAGCCTGCATTCAATTCACTGCAGGGATATCCGGGCTTACTTCGAGTCAGAGCATCTCGGTGTCCATTCCACTTGAGGCCACAAACTCAGGGTCCCTCTCACATACCTGTAGCTGAGAGAAGGCTCCTCTTGAGGTGCTTGTGGAAAGTTGGTATTCCTCTTGATTCAAAGCCAGGGACTAAGCTGTCATCTCGAGTTGATTTAGGGTCCAAGAGCGCTTTGGTGTTGCTACAGGGACCTCAGGATCCCTATAGACTTGAGACAGTGATCTTGGGTTTTGTCTAGAGTGCCATCAAGGAAATCAAGGCTCCGTTCACGTTTGATGTGGAACACGGAATTGCTCTGCACGCAGTGCAGGGGAATCGGGCCTCATCTCGCGGCGAGGGGGAAGTCTCATGGTTTTTTTCGAGTTGCGGCTGGAACCTGGGGTATATTTTCGAGTTACGACGGGGAGGGCCCTTCGAGACACGTGTTTGTTCAGCGACGTCAGGACTCCTGCCTAGGTGCGAGGGACACCTCGGGATTCTCCTCGAGTCTTGGCATGGCAATTGGGACGCATCTCCACATGAGGCGGGAGACCCAGGGTCCCTTGCCACGTGCCACAGGGATCCTGGGACTCCTATCCATTTTCAGGAGGAGTCAGGCATCGTCTCCTTTGGAAGCATTGATCTCTGCAGACCTCTCGAGTTTTCAAAGGATGTGAGTCCTCCGGACGCGATGAGGCGGAGGACTAGTTGTTTCTGTGTGGTCTCCACAGGGGATTCAGACATCCCTTCATCTTGGGAGATGCAAGACGAGCCTGCATTCAATTCACTGCAGGGATATCCGGCCTTACTTCGAGTCAGAGCATTTCGGTGTCCATTCCATTTGAGACCACAAACTCAGGGTCCCTCTCACATACCTGTAGCTGAGAGAAGTCTTCTCTTGAGGTGCTTGTGGAAAGTTGGTATTCCTCTTGAGTCGAATCCAGGGACTAAACTCTCATCACGAGTTGATTTGGGGTCCACGGAGTCCTTTCCTGTTGCTCCAGTGACCTCAGGATCCCTCTAGACTTGAGACAGTGAACTTGGGTTTTCTCTGGGGTGACATCAAGGAAATCAAGGCTCCGTTCACGTTTGATGTGGAACACGGAATTGTTCTGCACACAGTGCAGGGGAATCGGGCCTCATCTCGCGGCGAGGGGGAAGTCTCGTGGTTTTTCTCGAGTTGCGGCCGGAACCTGGGGTATATTCTCGAGTTACCACGGGGAGGGCCCTTCCAGACACGTGTTTGTTCAGCGACGTCAGGACTCCTGCCTAGGTGCGAGGGACACCTCGGGCTTCTCATCGAGTCTTGGCATGGCAATTGGGACGCATCTCCACGTGAGGCGGGAGACCCAGGGTCCCTTTCCACGTGCCACAGGGAGCCTGGGACTCCTATCCATTTTCAGGAGGAGTCAGGCATCGTCTCCTTCGGAAGCATTGATCTCTGCAGATCTCTCGAGTTTTCAAAGGATGTGAGTCCTCCGGACGCGATGAGGCGGAGGACTAGTTGTTTCTGTGGGGTCTCCACAGGGGTTTCAGTCATCCCTTCATCTTGGGAGATGCAAGACGAGCCTGCATTCAATTCACTGCAGGGATATCCGGCCTTACTTCGAGTCAGAGTATTTCGGTGTCCATTCCATTTGAGACCACAAACTCAGGGTCCCTCTCACATACCTGTAGCTGAGAGAAGCCTCCTCTTGAGGTGTTTGTGGAAAGTTGGTATTCCTCTTGAGTCGAAGCCAGGGACTAAGCACTCATCACGAGTTGATTTGGGGTCCACGGAGCCTTTTGGTGTTGCTCCAGTGACCTCAGGATCCCTCTAGACTTGAGACAGTGATCTTGGGTTTTCTCTGGAGTGCCATCAAGGAAATCAAGGCTCCTTTCACGTTTAATTTCGAACACGGAATTGCTCTGCACGCAGTGCAGGGGAATTGGGCCTCATCTCGCGGCTAGGGGGAAGTCTCATTGTGTTTCTCGAGTTGTGGCCGGAATATGGGGTATATTCTCGAGTTACGATGGGGAGGGCCCTTCCAGACACGTGTTTGTTCAGCGATGTCAGGACTCCTGCCTAGGTGCGAGGGACACCTCGGGATTCTCCACGAGTCTTTTCATGGCAATTGGAACTCGTCTCCACGTGAGGCGGGAGACCCAGTGTCCCTTTCAAAGTGCCACAGGCATCCTGGGACTCCTCTCTATTTTCAAGAGGAGTCAGGCATCGTCTCCTTTGGAAGCATTGATCTCCGCGGACCTCTCGAGTTTTCAAAGGATGTGAGGCCTCCGGTCGCGTTGAGGCGGAGGACTAGGTCTCTCTGTGGTCTCCACAGGGGATTCAGACATCCCTTCGTCTTGGGAGATGCAAGACGAGCCTTCATTCAATTCACTGCAGGGATATCCAGCCTTACTTCGAGTCAGAGCATCTCGGTGTCCATTCCACTTGAGGCCACAAACTCAGGGTCCCTCTCACTTACATGTAGATGAGAGAAGCCTCCTCGTGAGGTGCTTGTGGAAAGTTGGTATTCCTCTTGAGTCGAAGCCAGGGACTAAGCTCTCATCTGGAGTTTATTTGGGGTCCACGGAGCCTTTTCGTGTTGCTCCAGTGACCTCAGGATCCGTCTAGACTTGAGACAGTGATCTTGGGTTTTCTCTGGAGTGCCATCAAGGAAATCAAGGCTCCTTTCACGTTTGATGTGGAACACGGAATTGCTCTGCACGCAGTGCAGGGGAATTGGGCCTCATTCAGCGGGGAGGGGGAAGTCTCATGGTTTTTCTCGAGTTGCTGCCGGAACCTGGGGTATATTCTCGAGTTACGACGGGGAGGGCCCTTCCAGACACGTGTTTGTTCAGCGACGTCAGGACTCCTGCCTAGGTGCGAGGGACACCTCGGGATTCTCCTCGAGTCTTGGCATGGCAATGGGGACGCGTCTCCACGTGAGGCCGGAGACCCAGGGTCCCTTTCCACGTGCCAGAGGGATCCTGGGACTCCTATCCATTTTCAACAGGAGTCAGGCATCGTCTCCTTTGGAAGCATGGATCTCCGCGGACCTCTCGAATTTTCAAAGGATGTGAGGCCTCCGGTCGCGATGAGGCGGTAAATTAGGTCTTTCTCTGTGGTCTCCACAGGGGATTCAGACATCCCTTCGTCTTGGGAGCTGCAAGACGAGCCTGCATTCAATTCACTGTAGGGATATCCAGTCTTACTTCGAGTCAGAGCATCTCGGTGTCTATTCCACTTGAGGCCACAAAATCAGGGTCCCTCTCACATACCTGTAGCTGAGAGAAGCCTCCTCTTGAAGTGCTTGTGGAAAGTTGGTATTCCTCTTGAGTCGAAGCCAGGGACTAAGCTATCATCTCGAGTTGATTTGGCCTCCACGGAGCCTTTTCGAGTTGCTCCAGTGACCTCAGGATCCCTCTAGACTTGAGACAGTGATCTTGGGTTTTCTCTGGAATGCCATCAAGGAAATCAAGGCTCCTTTCACGTTTGAGGTGGAACACGGAATTGCTCTGCATGCAGTGCAGGGGAATCGGGCCTCATCTCGCGGCAAGGGGGAAATCTCATGGTTTTTCTCGAGTTTCGGCCGGAACCTGGGGTATATTCTCGAGTAATGACGGGGAGGGCCCTTCCAGACACGTGTTTGTTCAGCGATTTCAGGACTCCTGCCTAGGTGCGAGGGACACCTCGGGATTCTCCTCGAGTCTTGGCATGGCAATTGGGACGCGTCTCCACATGAGGCGGGAGACCCAGGGTCCCTTTCACGTGCCACAGGGATCCTGGAACTCCTATCCATTTTCAAGAGGAGTCAGGCATCGTCTCCTTTGGAAGCATTGATCTCCGCGGACCTCTCGAGTTTTCAAAGGATGTGAGGCCTCCGGTCGCTTCGAGGCGGACGACTAGGTCTTTCTCTGTCATCTCCACCGGGGATTCAGACATCCCTTCGTCTTGGGAGATGCAAGACGAGCCTGCATTCAATTCACTGCAGGGATATCCGGCCTTACTTCGAGTCCGAGCATCTCGGTGTCCATTCCACTTGAGGCCACAATCTCAGGGTCCCTCTCACATACCTGTAGCTGAGAGAAGCCTCCTCTTGAGGTGCTCTTGGAAAGTTGGTATTCCTCTTGAGTCGAAGCCAGGGACTAAGCTCTCATCTCGAGTTGATCTGGTGTCCACGGAGCCCTTTCATGTTGCTCCAGTGACCTCAGGATCCCTCTAGATTTGAGACAGTGATCTTGGGTTTCCTCTGGAGTGCCATCAAGGAAATCAAGCTCCTTTCACGTTTGATGTGGAACTCGGAATTGCTCTGCACACATTGCAGGGGAATCGGGCCTCATCTCGCGGCGAGGGGGAAGTCTCATTTTTTTTTTCCAGTTGCGGCCAGAACCTGGGGTATATTCTCGAGTTACGACGGGGAGGGCCCTTCCAGACACGTGTTTGTTCAGCGATGTCAGGACTCCTGCCTAGGTGCGAGGGACACCTCGGGATTCTCCTCGAGTCTTGGCATGGCAATTGGGACGCATCTCCACGTGAGGCGGGACACCCAGTGTCCCATTCCTGGTGCAACAGGGATCCTGGGATTCCTATCCATTTTCAGGAGGAGTCAGGCATCGTCTCCTTTGGAAGCATTGATCTCCGCGGACCTCTCGAGTTTTCAAAGGATGTGAGGCCTCCGGTCGCGATGAGGCGGAGGACTAGGTCTTTCTCTGTGGTCTCCACAGGAGATTCAGACATCCCTTCGTTTTGGGAGATGCAAGACGAGCCTGCATTCAATTCACTGCAGGGATATCCGGGCTTACTTCGAGTCAGAGCGTCTCGGTGTCCATTCCACTTGAGGCCACAAACTCAGGGTCCCTCTCACATACCTGTAGCTGAGAGAAGCCTCCTCTTGAGGGGCTTGTGGAAAGTTCGTATTCCTCTTGAGTTAAAGCCAGGGACTAATCTCTCATCTCGAGTTGATTTGGGGTTCACGGAGCCCTTTCGTGTTGCTCCAGTGACCTCCGGATCCCTCTAGACTTGAGACAGTGATCTTGGGTTTTCTCTGGAGTGCCATCAAGGAAATCAAGGCTCCTTTCACGTTTGAGGTGGAACACGGAATTGCTCTGCATGCAGTGCAGGGGAATCGGGCCTCATCTCGCGGCAAGGGGGAAATCTCATGGTTTTTCTCGAGTTGCTGCCGGAACCTGGGGTATATTCTCGAGTTACGACGGGGAGGGCCCTTCCAGACACGTGTTTGTTCAGCGACGTCAGGACTCCTGACTAGGTGCGAGGGACACCTCGGGATTCTCCTCGAGTCTTGGCATGGCAATTGGGACGCGTCTCCATGTGAGGCGGGAGACCCAGTGTCCCTTTCCACGTGCCACAGGGATCCTGGGACTCCTATCTATATTCAAGAGGAGTCAGGCATCGTCTCCTTTGGAAGCATTGATCTCCGCGGACCTCTCGAGTTTTCAAAGGATGTGAGGCCTCCGGTCGCGTTGAGGCGGAGGACTACGTCTTTCTCTGTGGTCTCCACAGGGGATTCAGACATCCCTTCGTCTTGGGAGATGCAAGACGAGCCTGCATTCAATTCACTGTAGTGATATCCAGTCTTACTTCGAGTCAGAGCATCTCGGTGTCTATTCCACTTGAGGCCACAAAATCAGGGTCCCTCTCACATACCTGTAGCTGAGAGAAGCCTCCTCTTGAAGTGCTTGTGGAAAGTTGTTATTCCTCTTGAGTCGAAGCCAGGGACTAAGCTATCATCTCGAGTTGATTTGGGGTCCACGGAGCCTTTTCGAGTTGCTCCAGTGACCTCAGGATCCGTCTAGACTTGAGACAGTGATCTTGGGTTTTCTCTGGAGTGCCATCAAGGAAATCAAGTCTCCTTTCACGTTTGAGGTGGAACACGGAATTGCTCTGCATGCAGTGCAGGGGAATCGGGCCTCATCTCGCGGCAAGGGGGAAATCTCATGTTTTTTCTCGAGTTGCTGCCGGAACCTGGGGTATATTCTCGAGTTACGACGGGGAGGGCCCTTCCAGACACGTGTTTGTTCAGCGATTTCAGGACTCCTGCCTAGGTGCGAGGGACACCTCGGGATTCTCCTCGAGTTTTGGCATGGCAATTGGGACGCGACTCCACGATAGCCGGGAGCCCCAGGGTCCCTTTCCACGTGCCACAGGGATCCTGGGACTCCTATCCATTTTCAAGAGGAGTCAGGCATCGTCTCCTTTGGAAGCTTTGATCTCTGCAGACCTCTCGAGTTTTCAAAGGATGTGAGGCCTCCGGTTGCGAGGAGGCGGACGACTAGGTATTTCTCTGTCGACTCCACCGGGGATTCAGACATCCCTTCGTCTTGGGAGATGCAAGACGAGCCTGCTTTCAATTCACTGCAGGGATATCCGGCCTTACTTCGAGTCAGAGCATCTCGGTGTCCATTCCACTTGAGGCCACAATCTCAGGGTCCCTCTCACATACCTGTAGCTGAGAGAAGCCACCTCTTGAGGTGCTCTTGGAAAGTTGGTATTCCTCTTGAGTCGAAGCCAGGGACTGAGCTCTCATCTCGAGTTGATTTGGGGTCCACGGAGCCATTTCATGTTGCTCCAGTGACCTCAGGATCCCTCTAGACTTGAGACAGTGAACTTGGGTATTCTCTGGAGTGCCATCAAGGAAATCAAGGCTCCTTTCACGTTTGATGTGGAACACGGAATTGCTCTGCACGCAGTGCAGGGGAATCGGGCCTCATCTCGCGTCGAAGTTGAAGTCTCATGGTTTTTCTCGACTTGCTGCCGCACCCTGGGGTATATTCTCGAGTTACGACGGGGAGGGCCCTTCCAGACACGTGTTTGTTCAGCGACGTCAGGACTCCTGCCTAGGTGCGAGGGACACATCGGGATTCTCCTCGAGTCTTTGCATGGCAATTGGGACACGTCTCCACGTGAGGCGGGAGACCCAGGGTCCCTTTCCACGTGCCACAGGGATCCTGGGACTCCTATCCATTTTCAAGAGGAGTCAGGCATCGTCTCCTTCGGAAGCATTGATCTAGGCAGAGCTCTCGAGTTTTCAAAGGATATGAGGCCTCCGGTTGCGTTGAGGTGGAGGACTAGGTCTTTCTCTGTGTTCTCCACAGGGGATTCAGACAACCCTTCGTCTTGGGAGATGCAAGACGAGCCTGCATTCAATTCACTGCAGGGATATCCGGGCTTACTTCGAGTCAGAGCATCTCGGTGTCCATTCCACTTGAGGCCACAAACTCAGGGTCCCTCTCACATACCTGTAGCTGAGAGAAGCCTCCTCTTGAGGTGCTTGTGGAAAGTTGGTATTCCTCTTGAGTCGAAGCCAGGGACTAAGCTCTCATCTCGAGTTGATTTGGGGTCCACGGAGCCCTTTCGTGTTGCTCCTGTGACCTCAGGATCCCTCTAGACTTGAGACAGTGATCTTGGGTTTTCTCTGGAGTGCCATCAAGGAAATCAAGGCTCCTTTCATTTTTGATGTGGAATACGGAATTGCTCTGCACGCAGGGCAGGGGAATCGGGCCTCATCTCGCGGCGAGGGGTAAGTCTCATGGTTTTTCTCGAGTTGCAGCCGGAACCTGGGGTATATTCTCGAGTTACGACGGGGAGGGCCCTTCCAGACACGTGTTTGTTCAGCGATGTCAGGACTCCTGCCTAGGTGCGAGGGACACCTCGTGATTCTCCTCGAGCCTTGGCATGGCAATTGGGAGGCGTCTCCACGTGAGGCGGGAGACCCAGGGTCCCTTTCCACGTGCCACAGAGATCCTGGGACTCCTATCCATTTTCAAGAGGAGTCAGGCATCGTCTCCTTTGGAAGCATTGATCTCTGCAGACCTCTCGAGGTTTCAAAGGATGTGAGGTCTCCGGTCGCGATGAGGCGGAGGACTAGGTCTTTCTCTGTGGTCTCCACAAGGGTCAGACATCCCTTCATCTTGGGAGATGCAAGACGAGCCTGCATTCAATTCACTGCAGGGATATCCGGCCTTACTTCGAGTCAGAGCATTTCGGTGTCCACTGCACTTGAGGCCACAAACTCAGGGTCCCTCTCACATACATGTAGCTGAGAGAAGCTTCATCTTGAGGTGCTTGTGGAAAGTTGGTATTCCTCTTGAGTCGAAGCCAGGGACTAAGCTCTCATCTCGAGTTGATTTGGGGTCCACGGAGCCCTTTCGTGTTGCTCCAGTGACCTCAGGATCCCTCTAGACTTGAGACAGTGATCTTGGGTTTTCTCTGGAGTGCCATCAAGGAAATCAAGGCTCCTTTCACGTTTGATGTGGAACACGGAATTGCTCTGCATGCAGTGCAGGGGAATTGGGCCTCATCACGCGTCGAGGGGGAAGTTCATGGTTTTTCTCGAGTGGCGGCCGGAACCTGCGGTATATTCTCGAGTTACGACGGGGAGGGCCCTTCCCGACACGTGTTTGTTCAGCGACGTCAGGACTCCTGCCTAGGTGCGAGGGACACCTCGGGATTCTCCTCGAGTCTTGGCATGGCAATTGGGACGCGTCTCCACGTGAGGCGGGAGACCCAGGGTCCCTTTCCACGTGCCACAGGGATCCTGGGCCTCCTATCCATTTTCAAGAGGAGTCAGGCATCGTCTCCTTTGGAAACATTGATCTCCGCGGACCTCTCCAGTTTTCAAAGGATGTGAGGCCTCCAGGTCGCAATGAGGCAGAGAACTAGGTCTTTCTCTGTGGTCTCCACAGGGGATACAGACATCCCTTCGTCTTGGGAGATGCAAGACGAGCCTGCATTCAATTCACTGCAGGGATATCCGGCCTTACTTCGAGTCAGAGCATCTCGGTGTCCATTCCACTTGAGGCCACAAACTCAGGGTCCCTCTCACATACCTGTAGCTGAGAGAAGCCTCCTCTTGAGGTGCTTGTGGAAAGTTGGTATTCCTCTTGAGTCGAAGCCAGGGACTAAGCTCTCATCTCGAGTTGATTTTGGGTCCACGGAGCCCTTTCGTTTTGCTCCAGTGACCTCAGGATCCCTCTAGACTTCAGACAGTTATCTTGGGTTTTCTCTGGAGTGCCATCAAAGAAATCAAGGCTACTTTCACGTTTGATGTGGAACACGGAATTGCTCTGCATGCAGTGCAGGGGAATCGTGCCTCAATTCGCGGTAAGGGGGAAATCTCATGGTTTTTCACGAGTTGCGTCCGGAACCTGGGGTATATTCTCGAGTTACGACGGGGAGGGCCCTTCCAGACACGTGTTTGTTCAGCGACGTCAGGACTCCTGCCTAGGTGCGAGGGACACCTCGGGATTCTCCTCGAGTCTTGGCATGTCAATTGGGACGCGTCTCCACGTGAGGCGGGAGACCCAGGGTCCCTTTCCACGTGCCACAGGGATCCTGGGACTCCTATCCATTTTCAAGAGGAGTCAGGCATCGTCTCCTTTGGAAGCATTGATCTCCACGGACCTCTTGAGTTTTCCAAGGATGTGAGGACTCCGGTCGCGATGAGGCGGAGAACTAGGTCTTTCTCTGTGGTCTCCACAGGGGATTCAGACATCCCTTCGTCTTGGGAGATGCAAGACGAGCCTGCATTCAATTCACTGCAGGGATATCTGGCCTTAGTTCGAGTCAGAGCATCTCGGTGTCCATTCCACTTGAGGCCACAAACTCAGGGTCTTTCTCACATACCTGTGGCTGAGAGAACCCTCCTCTTGAGGTGCTTCTGGAAAGTTGGTATTCCTCTTGAGTCGAAGCCAGGGACTAAGCTCTCATCACGAGTTGATTTGGGGTCCACGGAGACCTTTGGTGTTGCTCCAGTGACCTCAGGATGCCTCTAGACTTGAGACAGTGATCTTGGGTTTTCTCTGGAGTGCCATCAAGGAAATCAAGGCTCCTTTCACGTTTAATGTGGAACACGGAATTGCTCTGCATGCAGTGCAGGGGAATCGGGCCTCATCTCGTGGCGAGTGGGAAGTCTCATGGTGTTTCTCGAGTTGTGGCCGGAACCTGGGGTATATTCTCGAGTTACGACGGGGAGGGCCCTTCCAGACACGTGTTTGTTCAGCGACGTCAGGACTCCTGCCTAGGTGCGAGGGACACCTCGGGATTCTCCACGAATCTTGGCATGGCAATTGGGACTCGTCTCCACGTGAGGCGGGAGACCCAGTGTCCCTTTCATCGTGCCACAGGGATCCTGGGACTCCTATCGATTTTCAAGCTTAGTCAGGCATCGTCTCCTTTGGAAGGATTGGTCTCCGCAGAACTCTCGAGTTTTCAAAGGATGTGAGGCCTCCGTTCGCGTTGAGGCGGAGGACTAGTTCTTTCTCTGTGGTCTCCACAGGGGATTCAGACATCCCTTCGTCTTGGGAGTTTCAAGACGAGCCTGCATTCAATTCACTGCAGGGATATCCAGCCTTACTTCGAGTGAGATCATCTCGGTGTCCATTCCAATTGAGGCCACAAACTCAGGGTCCCTCTCACATACCTGTAGCTGAGAGAAGCCTCCTCTTGAGGTGCTTGTGGAAAGTTGGTATTCCTTTTGAGTCGAAGCCAGGGACTAAGCTATCATCTCGAGTTGATTTGGGGTCCACGGAGCCTTTTCTTGTTGCTCCAGTGAATTCAGGATCCGTCTCGAATTGAGACAGTGATCTTGGGTTTTCTCTGGAGTGCCATCAAGGAAATCAAGGCTCCTTTCACGTTTGATGTGGAACACGGAATTGCTCTGCACGCAGTGCAGGGGAATCGGGCCTCATCTCGCGGCGAGGGGGAAATCTCATGGTTTTTCTCGAGTTGCGGCCGGAACCTGGGGCATATTCTCGAGTTACGACAGGGAGGGCCCTTCCAGACACGGGTTTGTTCAGCGACGTAAGGACTCCTGCCTAGGTGCGAGGGACACCTCGGAATTCTCCTCGACTCTTGGCATGGCAATTGGGACGCGTCTCCATGTGAGGCGGGAGACCCAGGGTCCCTTTCCACGTGCCACAGGTATCCTGGGACTCCTATCCATTTTCAAGAGGAGTCTGGCAACGTCTCCTTTGGAAGCATTGATGTCCGCGGACCTCTCGATTTTTCAAAGGATGTGAGGCCTGCGGTCGCGATGAGGCGGAGAACTCGGTCTTTCTCTGTGGTCTCCACAGGGGATTCAGACATCCCTTCGTCTTGGGAGATGCAAGACGAGACTGCATTCAATTCACTGCAGGGATATCCGGCCTTACTTCGAGTCAGAGCATCTCGGTGTCCATTCCACTTGAGGCCACAAACTCAGAGTCCCTCTCACATACCTGTAGCTGAGAGAAGCCTCCTCTTGAGGTGCTTGTGGAAAGTTGGTATTCCTCTTGAATCGAAGCCAGGGACTAAGCTCTCATCTCGAGTTGATTTGGGGTCCACGGAGCCCTTTCGTGTTGCTCCAGTGACCTCAGGATGCCTCTAGACTTGAGACAGTGATCTCGGGTTTTCTCTGGAGTGCCATCAAGGAAATCAAGGCTCCTTTCACGTTTGATGTGGAACACGGAATTGCTCTGCACGCAATGCAGGGGAATCGGGCCTCATCTCGCGGCGAGGGGGAAATCTCATGGTATTTCTCGAGTTGCGGCCAGAACCTGGGGTATATTCTCGAGTTACGACGGGGAGGGCCCTTCCAACACGGGTTTGTTCAGCGACGTGAGGACTCCTGCCTAGGTGCGAGGGACACCTCGGGATTCTCCTCGAGTCTTGGCATGGCAATTTGGACGCGTCTCCACGTCACGCGGGAGACCCAGGGTCCCTTTCCACGTGCCACAGGGATCCTGGGACTCCTATCCATTTTCAAGAGGAGTCAGGCATCGTCTCCTTTGGAAGCATTGATCTCCGCAGACCTCTCGAATATTCAAAGGATGTGAGGCCTCCGGTCGCGATGAGGCGGAGGACTAGGTCTTTCTCTGTCGTCTCCACAGCTAATTCAGACATCCCTTTGTCAAGGGAGATGCAAGACGAGCCTGCATTCAATTCACTGCAGGGATATCCAGCCTTACTTTGAGTCAGAGCATCTCGGTGTCCATTCCACTTGAGGCCACAAACTCAGGGTCCCTCTCACATACCTGTAGCTGAGAGAAGCCTCCTCTTGAGGTGCTTGTGGAAAGTTGGTATTCCTCTTGAGTCGAAGCCAGGGACTAAGCTCTCATCTCGAGTTGATTTCGGGTCCACGGAGCCCTTTCGTGTTGCTCAAGTGACCTCAGGATCCCTCTAGACTTGAGACAGTGATCTTGGGTTTTCTCTGGAGTGCCATCAAGGAAATCAAGGCTCCTTTCACGTTTGATGTGGAACACGGAATTGCTCTACACGCAGTGCAGGGGAATCCGGTCTCATCTCGGGGCGAGGGGGAAGTCTCATGGTTTTTCTGGAGTTGCGGCCGGAACCTGGGGTATATTCTCGAGTTACGACGGGGAGGGCCCTTCCAGACACGTGTTTGTTCAGCGACCTCAGGACTCCTGCCTAGGAGCGAGGGAATCCTCGGGATTCTCCTCGAGACTTGGCATGGCAATTGGGAGGCGTCTCCACATGAGGCGGGAGACCCAGGGTCCCTTTCCACGTGCCACAGGGATCCTGGGTCTCCTATCCATTTTCAAGAGGAGTCAGGCATCGTCTCCTTTGGAAGCATGGATCTCGGCGGACCTCTCAAATTTTCAAAGCATGTGAGGCCTCCGGTCGCGATGAGGCGGAAAATTAGGTCTTTCTCTGTGGTCTCCACAGGGGATTCAGACATCACTTCGTCTTGGGAGATTCAAGACGAGCCTGCATTCAATTCACTGCAGGGATATCCAGCCTTACTTCGAGTCAGAGCATCTCGTTGTCCATTCCACTTGAGGCCACAAACTCAGGGTCCCTCTCACATACCTGTAGATGAGAGAAGCCTTCTCTTGAGGTGCTTGTGGAAAGTTGGTATTCCTCTTGAGTCGAAGCCAGGGACTAAGATATCATCTCGAGTTGATTTGGGGTCCACTGAGCCCTTTCCTGTTGCTAAAGTGACCTCAGGATCCCTCTAGACTTGAGACAGTGATCTTGGGTTTTCTCTGGAGTGCCATCAAGGAAATCAAGGCTCCTTTCACGTTTGATGTGGAACACGGAATTGCTCTGCACGCAATGCAGGGGAATCGGGCCTCATCTCGCGGCGAGGGGGAAATCTCATGGTTTTTCTCGATTTGCGGCCAGAACCCGGGGTATATTCTCGAGTTACGACGGGGAGGGCCCTTCCAGACACGTGTTTGTTCAGCGCCGTGAGGACTCATGCCTAGGTGCGAGGGACACCTCGGGATTCTCCTCGAGTCTTGGCATGGCAATTTGGACGCGTCTCCACGTCACGCGGGAGACCCAGGGTCCCTTTCCACGTGCCACAGTGATCCTGGGACTCCTATCCATTTTCAAGAGGAGTCAGGCATCGTCTCCTTTGGAAGCATTGGTCTCCGCATACCTCTCGAATTTTCAAAGGATGTGAGGCCTCCGGTCGCGATGAGGCGGAGGACTAGGTCTTTCTCTGTCGTCTCCACAGCGGATTCAGACATCCGTTTGTCTTGGGAGATGCAAGACGAGCCTGCATTCAATTCACTGCAGGGATATCCGGCCTTATTTCGAGTCAGAGCATCTCGGTGTCCATTCCACTTGAGGCCACAAACTCAGGGTCCCTCTCACATACCTGTAGCTGAGAGAAGCCTCCTCTTTAGGTGCTTGTGGAAAGTTGGTATTCCTCTTGAGTCGAAGCCAGGGACTAGGTTCTCATCTCGAGTTGATGTGGGGTCCACGGAGCCCTTTCGTGTTGCTCCAGTGACCTCAGGATCCCTCTAGACTTGAAACAGTGATCTTGGGTTTTTTCTGGAGTGCCATCAGGGAAATCAAGGCTCCTTTCACGTTTGATGTGGAACACGGAATGGCTCTACACGCAGTGCAGGGGAATCCTGTCTCATCTCGAGGCGAGGGGGAAGTCTCATGGTTTTTCTGGAGTTGCGGCCGTAACCTGGGGTATATTCTCGAGTTACGACGGGGAGGGCCCTTCCAGACACGTGTTTGTTCCGCGACGTCAGGACTCCTGCCTAGGTGCGAGGGACACCTCGGGATTCTCTTCGAGTCTTGGCATGGCAATTGGGACGCATATCCACGTGAGGCGGGAGACCCAGGGTCCCTTTCCACGTGCCACAGGGATCCTGGGACTCCTATCCATTTTGAAGAGGAGTCAGGCATCGTTTCCTTTGGAAGCATTGATCTCCGCGGACCTCTCGAGTTTTCAAAGGATGTGAGGCCTCCGGTCGCGATGAGGCGGAGGAGTAGGTCTTTCTCTGTGGTCTCCACAGCGGATTCAGACATCCCTTCGTCTTGGGAGATGCAAGACGAGCCTGCATTCAATTCACTGCAGGGGTATCCGGCCTTACTTCGAGTCAGAGCATCTCGGTGTCCATTCCACTTGAGGCCACAAACTGGGGATCCCTCAAATATACCTGTAGCTGAGAGAAGCCTCCTCTTGAGGTGCTTGTGGAAAGTTGGTATTCCTCTTGAATCTAAGCCAGGGACTAAGCTCTCATCTCGAGGTGATTTGGGGTCCAGGGATCCCTTTCCTGTTGTTCCAGTGACCTCAGGATCCCTCTAGACTTGAGACAGTGATCTTGGGTTTTCTCTGGAGTGCCATCAAGGAAATCAAGGCTCCTTTCACGTTTGATGTGGAACACGGAATTGCTCTGCATGAAGTTCAGGGGAATCGTGCTTCAACTCGCTGCGAGGGGGAAATCTCATGGTTTTTCTCGAGTTGCGGCCCGAACCTGGGGTATATTCTCGAGTTACGACGGGGAGGGCCCTTCCAGACACGTGTTTGTTCAGCGACGTCAGGACTCCTGCCTAGGTGCGAGGGACACCTCGGGATTCTCCTCGAGTCTTGGCATGGCAATTGGGAGGCGTCTCCACGTGAGGCGGGAGACCCAGGGTCCCTTTCCACGTGCCAAAGGGATCCTGGGACTCCTATCCATTTTCAAGAAGAGTCAGGCATTGTCTCCTTTGGAAGCATGGATCTCGGCGGACCTCTCAAATTTTCAAAGGATGTGAGGCCTCCGGTCGCGATGAGGCGGAAAATTAGGTCTTTCTCTGTGGTCTCCACAGGGCATTCTACATCCATTCGTCTTGGGAGATGCAAGACGAGCCTGCATTCAATTCACTGCAGGGATATCCGGCCTTACTTCGAGTCAGAGCATCTCGTTGTCCATTCCACTTGAGGCAACAAGCTCAGGGGCCCTCTCACATACGTGTAGCTGAGAGAAGCCTCCTCTTGAGGTGCTTGTGGAAAGTTGGTATTCCTCTTGAGTCGAAGAAATGGACTAAGTTCTCATCTCGAGTTGATTTGTGGTCCTCGGAGCCCTTTCGTGTTGCTCCAGTGACCTCAGGATCCCTCTAGACTTGAAACAGTGAACTTGGGTTTTCTCTGGAGTGCCATCAAGGAAATCAAGGCTCCTGTCACGTTTGATGTGGAAAACGGAATTGCTCAGCACGCAGTGCAGGGGAATCAGGCCTCATCTCGCGGCGATGGGGAAGTCTCATGGTTTTTCTCGAGTTGCGGCCGGAACCTGGGGTATATTCTCGAGTTACGACGGGGAGGGCCCTTCCAGACACGCGTTTGTTCAGAGACGACGGGACTCCTGCCTAGGTGCGAGCGACACCTCGGGATTCTCCTCGAGTCTTGTCACGGCAATTGGGACACGTCTCCACGTGAGGCGGGAGACCCAGGATCCCTTTCCACGTGCCACAGGGATCCTGGGACTCCTATCCATTTTCAAGAGGAGTCAGGCATCGTCTACTTTGGAAGTATTGATCTCCGCGGACCTCTCGAGTTTTCAAAGGATATGAGGCCTCCGGTTGCGTTGAGGTGGAGGACTAGGTCTTTCTCTGTGGTCTCCACAGGGGATTCAGACATCCCTTCGTTTTGGGAGATGCAAGACGAGCCTGCATTCAATTCACTGCAGGGATATTCAGCCTTATTTCGAGTCAGAGCATCTCGGTGTCCATTCCACTTGAGGCCAAAAACTCAGGGTCCCTCTCACATAGCTGTAGCTGAGAGAAGACTCCTCTTGAGGTGCTTGTGGAAAGTTGTTATTCCTCTTGACTCGAAGCCAGGGACTAAGCTCTAATCTCGAGTTGATTTGGGGTCCACGGAGCCCTTTCGTGTTGCTCCAGTGACCTCAAGATCCCTCTAGACTTGAGACAGTGATCTTGGGTTTTCTCTGGAGTGCCATCAAGGAAATCAAGGCTCCTTTCACGTTTGATGTGGAACACGGAATTGCTCTGCACGCAGTGCAGGGGAATCGGGCCTCATCTCGGGCGAGGGGGAAGTCTCATGGTTTTTCTCGAGTTGCGTCCGGAACCTGGGGTATATTCTCGAGTTACGACGGGGAGGGCCCTTCCAGATATGTGTTTGTTCAGCGACGTCAGGACTCCTGCCTAGGTGCGAGGGACACCTCGGGATTCTCCTCGAGTCTTGGCATGGCAATTTGGACGCGTCTCCACCTGAGGCGGGAGACCCAGGGTCCCTTTCCACGAGCCACAGGGATCCTGGGACTCCTATCCATTTGCAAGAGGAGTCAGGCATCGTCTCCTTTGGAAGCATTGATCTCCGCGGACCTCTCGAGTTTTCAAAGGATGTGAGGCCTCCGGTCCCCATGAGGCGGAGGACTAGGTCTTTCTCTGTAGTCTCCACAGCGGATTCAGACATCCCTTTGTCTTGGGAGATGCAAGACAATCCTGCATTCAATTCACTGCAGGGATATCCGACCTTACTTCGAGTCAGAGCATCTCGGTGTCCATTCCACTTGAGGCCACAAACTGGGGGTCCCTCAAATATACCTGTAGCTGAGAGAAGCCTCCTCTTGAGGTGCTTGTGGAAAGTTGGTATTCCTCTTGAGTCGAAGCCAGGGACTAAGCTCTCATCTCGAGGAGATTTGGGGTCCACGGAGCCCTTTCCTGTTGGTCCAGTGACCTCAGGATCGCTCTAGGCTTGAGACAGTGATCTTGGGTTTTCTCTGGAGTGCCATCAAGGAAATCAAGGCTCCTTTCACGTTTGATGTGGAACACGGAATTGCTCTGACTGCAGTTCAGGGGAATCGGGCCTCAACTCGCTGCAAGGGGGAAATCTCATTATTTTTCTCGACTTGCGGCCCGAACCTAGGGTATAATCTCGAGTTACGACGGGGAAGGCCCTTCCAGACACGTGTTTGTTCAGCGACGTCAGGACTCCTGCCTAGGAGCGAGGGAATCCTCGGGATTCTCCTCGAGTCTTGGCATGGCAATTGGGAGGCGTCTCCACGTGAGTCGGGAGACACAGGGTCCCTTTCCACGTGCCACAGGGATCCTGGGACTCCTATCCATTTTCAAGAGGAGTCAGGCATCGTCTCCTTCGGAAGTATTGATCTCCGCGGACCTCTTGAGTTTTCAAAGGATATGAGGCCTCCGGTTGCGTTGAGGTGGAGGACTAGGTCTTTCTCTGTGGTCTCCACAGGGGATTCAGACAACCCTTCGTCTTTGGAGATGCAAGACGAGCCTGCATTCAATTCACTGCAGGGATATCCGGCCTTATTTCGAGTCAGAGCATCTCGGTGTCCATTCCACTTGAGGCCACAAACTCAGGGTCCCTCTCACATACCTGTAGCTGAGAGAAGCCTCCTTTTGAGGTGCTTGTGGAAAGTTGGTATTCCTCTTGAGTCGAATCCAGGGAGTAAGCTCTCATCTCGAGTTGATTTGGGTTCCACGGAGCCCTTTCGTGTTGCTCCAGTGACCTCAGGATCCCTCTAGACTTGAGACAGTGATCTTGGGTTTTCTCTGGAGTGCCATCAAGGAAATCAAGGCTCCTTTCACTTTTGATGTGGAACACGGAATTGCTCTGCACGCAGGGCAGGGGAATCGGGCCTCATGTCGCGGCGTGGGGGAAGTCTCATGGTTTTTCTCGAGTTGCGGCCGGAACCTGGGGTATATTCTGGAGTTACGATGGGGAGGGTCCTTCCAGACACATGTTTGTTCAGCGACGGCAGGACTGCTGCCTAGGTGCGAGGGACACCTCGGGATTCTCCTCGAGTCTTGGCATGGCAATTGGGATGCGTCTCCACGTGAGGCGGGAGACCCAGGGTCCCTTTCCACGTGCCACAGGGATCCTGGGACCCCTATCCATTTTCAAGGGGAGTCAGGCATCGTCTCTTTGGAAGCATTGATCTCCGCGGACCTATCGAGTTTTCAAAGGATGTGAGGCCTCCGGTCCCCATGAGGCGGAGAACTCGGTCTTTCTCTGTGGTCTCCACAGCGGATTCAGACATCCCTTCGTCTTGGGAGATGCAAGACGAGCCTGCATTCAATTCACTGCAGGGATATCCGGCCTTACTTCGAGTCAGAGCATCTCGGTGTCCATTCCACTTGAGGCCACATTCTCGGGGTCCCTCAAATATACCTGTAGCTGAGAGAAGACTCCTCTTGAGGTGCTTGTGAAAAGTTGGTGTTCCTCTTGAGTGGAAGCCAGGGACTAAGCTCTCATCTCGAGTTGATTTGGGGTCCACAGAGCCCTTTCGTGTTGCTCCAGTGACCTCAGGATCCCTCTAGACTTGAGACAGTGATCTTGGGTTTTCTCTGGAGTGCCATCAAGGAAATCAAGGCTCCTTTCACGTTTGATGTGGAACACGGAATTGCTCTGCACGCAGTGCAGGGGAATCGGGCCTCATCTCGCGGCAAAGGGGATGTCTCATGGTTTTTCTCAAGTTGCGGCCGAAACCTGGGGTACATTCTCGAGTTACGACGGGGAGGGCCCTTCCAGACACGTGTTTGTTCAGCGACGTCAGGACTCCTGCCTAGGTGCGAGGAACACCTCGGGATTCTCCTCGAGTCTTGGCATGGCAATTGGGACGCGTCTCCACGTGAGGCGGGAGACCCAGGGTCCCTTTCCACGTGCCACAGGGATCCTGGGACTCCTATCCATTTTCAAGAGGAGTCGGGCATCGTCTCCTTTGGAAGCATTGATCTCTGCAGATCTCTCGAGTTTTCAAAGGATGTGAGGCCTCCGCTCGCGATGAGGTGGAGAATTAGGTTTTTCTCTGTGGTCTCCACAGGGGATTCAGACATCCCTTCGTCTTGGGAGATGCAAGACGAGCCTGCATTCAATTCACTGCAGGGATATCCGGCCTTACTTCGAGTCAGAGCATCTCGGTTTCCATTCCACTTGAGGCCACAAACTCAGGGTCCCTCTCACATACCTGTAGCTGAGAGAAGCCTCCTCTTGAGGTGCTTCTGGAAAGTTGGGATTCCTCTTGAGTCGAAGCCAGGGACTAAGCTCTCATCTCGACTTGATTTGAGGTCCACGGAGCCCTTTCCTGTTGGTCCAGTGACCTCAGGATCCCTCTAGACTTGAGACAGTGATCTTGGGTTTTCTCTGGAGTGCCATCAAGGAAATCAAGGCTCCTTTCACGTTTGATGTGGAACACGGAATTGTTCTGCTTGCAGTGCAGTGGAATCGGGCCTCAACTCGCGGCGAGGGGGAAATCTCATGGTATTTCTCGAGTTGCGGCCGGAACCTGGGGTATATTCTCGAGTTACGACGGGGAGGGCCCTTCCAGACACGTGTTTGTTCAGCGATGTCAGGACTCCTGCCTTGGTGCGAGGGACACCTCGGGATTCTCTTCGAGTCTTGGCATGGCAATTTGGACGCGTCTCCACGTGAGGCGGGAGACCCAGGGTCCCTTTCCACGTTCCACAGGGATCCTGGGACTCCTATCCATTTTCAAGAGGAGTCAGGCATCGTCTCCTTTGGAAGCATTGATCTCCGCGGACCTATCGAGTTTTCAAAGGATGTGAGGCCTCCGGCCCCAATGAGGCGGAGAACTCGGTCTTTCTCTGTGGTCTCCACAGGGGATTCAGACAACCCTTCGTCGTGGGAGATGCAAGACGAGCCTGCATTCAATTCACTGCAGGGATATCCGGCCTTACTTCGAGTCAGAGCATCTCGGTGTCCATTCCACTTGAGGCCACAAACTCAGGGTCCCTCTCACATACCTGTAGCTGAGAGAAGCCTCCTCTTGAGGTGCTTGTGGAAAGTTGGTATTCCTCTTGAGTCGAAGCCAGGGACTAAGCTCTCATCTCGAGTTGATTTGGGTTCCACGGAGCCCTTTCGTGTTGCTCCAGTGACCTCAGGATCCCTCTAGACTTGAGACAGTGATCTTGGGTTTTCTCTGGAGTGCCACCAAGGAAATCAAGGCTCCTTTCACATTTGATGTGGAAAACGGAATTGCTCTGCACGCAGTGCAGGGGAATCGGGCCTCATCTCGCGGCGAGGGGGAAGTCTCATGGTTTTTCTCGAGTTGCGGCCGGAACCTGGGGTATATTCTCGAGTTACGACGGGGAGGGCCCTTCCAGACACGTGTTTGTTCAGCGATGTCAGGACTCCTGCCTAGGTGCGAGGGACACCTCGGGATTCTCCTCGAGTCTTGGCATGCCAATTGGAACGCGTCTCCACGTGAGGCGGGAGACCCAGTGTCCCTTTCCACGTGTCACAGGGATCCTGGGACTCCTATCCATTTTCAAGAGGAGTCAGGCATCGTCTCCTTCGGAAGTATTGATCTCCGCGGACCTCTTGAGTTTTCAAAGGATATGAGGCCTCCGGTTGCGTTGAGCTGGAGGACTAGGTCTTTCTCTGTGGTCTCCACAGGGGATTCAGACAACCCTTCATCTTTGGAGATGCAAGACGAGCCTGCATTCAATTCACTGCAGGGATATCCGGCCTTATTTCGAGTCAGAGCATCTCGGTGTCCATTCCACTTGAGGCCACAAACTCAGGGTCCCTCTCACATACCTGTAGCTGAGAGAATCCTCCTCTTTAGGTGGTTGTGAAAAGTTGGTATTCCTCTTGACTGGAAGCCAGGGACTAAGCTCTCATCTCGAGTTGATTTGGGGTCCACGGAGCCCTTTCGTGTTGCTCCAGTGACCTCAGGATCCCTCTAGACTTGAGACAGTGATCTTGGGTTTTCTCTGGAGTGCCATCAAGGAAATCAAGGCTCCTTTCACTTTTGATGTGGAACACGGAATTGCTCTGCACGCAGGGCAGGGGAATCGGGCCTCATGTCGCGGCGAGGGGGAAGTCTCATGGTTTTTCTCGAGTTGCGGCCGGAACCTGGGGTATATTCAGGAGTTACGACGGGGAGGGCCCTTCCAGACACATGTTTGTTCAGCGACGGTAGGACTGCTGCCTAGGTGCGAGGGACACCTCGATATTCTCCTCGAGTCTTGGCATGGCAATTGGGATGCGTCTCCACGTGAGGCGGGAGACCCAGTGTCCCTTTCCATGTGCCACAGGGATCCTGGGACTCCTATCCATTTTCAAGAGGAGTCGGGCATCGTCTCCTTTGGAAGCATTGATCTCTGCAGATCTCTCGAGTTTTCAAAGGATGTGAGGCCTCCGGTCCCCATGATGCGGAGAACTCGGTCTTTCTCTGTGGTCTCCACAGCGGATTCAGACATCCCTTCGTCTTGGGAGATGCAAGACGAGCCTGCATTCAATTCACTGCAGGGATATCCGGCCTTACTTCGAGTCAGAGCATCTCGGTGTCCATTCCACTTGAGGCCACAAACTCGGGGTCCCTCAAATATACCTGTAGCTGAGAGAAGCCTCCTCTTGAGGTGCTTGTGGAAAGTTGGTATTCCTCTTGAGTGGAAGCCAGGGACTAAGCTCTCATCTCGAGTTGATGTGGGGTCCACGGAGCCCTTTCGTGTTGCTCCAGTGACCTCAGGATCCCTCTAGACTTGAGACAGTGATCTTGGGTTTTCTCTGGAGTGCCATCAAGGAAATCAAGGCTCCTTTCAAGTTTGATGTGGAACACGGAATTGCTCTGCACGCAGTGCAGGGGAATCGGGCCTCATCTCGCGGCGAGGGGGAAGTCTCATGGTTTTTCTCCAGTTGCGGCCAGAACCTGGGCTATATTCGCGATTTACGACGGGGAGGGCCCTTCCAGACACGTGTTTGTTCAGCGACGTCAGGACTCCTGCCTAGGTGCGAGGAACACCTCGGGATTCTACTCGAGTCTTGGCATGGCAATTTGGACGCGTCTCCACGTGAGGCGGGAGACCCAGGGTCCCTTTCGACGTGCCACAGGGATCCTGGGACTCCTATCCATTTTCAAGAGGAGTCAGGCATCGTCTCCTTCGGAAGTATTGATCTCCGCGGACCTCTTGAGTTTTCAAAGGATATGAGGCCTCCGGTTGCGTTGAGGTGGAGGACTAGGTCTTTCTCTGTGGTCTCCACAGGGGATTCAGACAACCCTTCGTCTTTGGAGATGCAAGACGAGCCTGCATTCAATTCACTGCAGGGATATCCGGCCTTATTTCGAGTCAGAGCATCTCGGTGTCCATTCCACTTGAGGCCACAAACTCAGGGTCCCTCTCACATACCTGTAGCTGAGAGAAGCCTCCTCTTGAGGTGCTTGTGGAAAGTTGGTATTCCTCTTGACTCGAAGCCAGGGACTAAGCTCTCATCTCGAGTTGATTTGGGGTCCACGGAGCCCTTTCGTGTTGCTCCAGTGACCTCAGGATCCCTCTAGACTTGAGACAGTGATCTTGGGTTTTCTCTGGAGTGCCATCAAGGAAATCAAGGCTCCTTTCACTTTTGATGTGGAACACGGAATTGCTCTGCACGCAGGGCAGGGGAATCGGGCCTCATGTCGCGGCGAGGGGGAAGTCTCATGGTTTTTCTCGAGTTGCGGCCGGAACCTGGGGTATATTCTGGAGTTACGACGGAGAGGGCCCTTCCAGACACATGTTTGTACAGCGACGGCAGGACTGCTGCCTAGGTGCGAGGGACACCTCGGGATTCTCCTCGAGTCTTGGCATGGCAATTGGGATGCGTCTCCACGTGAGGCGGGAGACCCAGGGTCCCTTTCCACGTGCCACAGGGATCCTGGGACTCCTATCCATTTTCAAGAGGAGTCGGGCATCGTCTCCTTTGGAAGCATTGATCTCTGCAGATCTCTCGAGTTTTCAAAGGATGTGAGGCCTCCGCTCGCGATGAGGTGGAGAATTAGGTTTTTCTCTGTGGTCTCCACAGGGGATTCAGACATCCCTTCGTCTTGGGAGATGCAAGACGAACCTGCATTCAATTCACTGCAGGGATATCCGGCCTTAATTCGAGTCAGAGCATCTCGGTGTCCATTCCAATTGAGGCCACAAACTCGGGGTCCCTCAAATACACCTGTAGCTGAGAGAAGCCTCCTCTTGAGGTGCTTGTGGAAAGTTGGGATTCCACTTGAGTCGAAGCCAGGGACTAAGCTCTCATCTCGAGTTGATTTGGGGTCCACGGAGCCCTTTCCTGTTGGTCCAGTGACCTCAGGATCCCTCTAGACTTGAGACAGTGATCTTGGGTTTTCTCTGGAGTGCCATCAAGGAAATCAAGGCTCCTTTCACGTTTGAGGTGGAACACGGAATTGCTCTGCATGCAGTGCAGGGGAATCGGGCCTCAACTCACGGCGAGGGGGAAATCTCATGGTTTTTCTCGAGTTGCGGCCCGAACCTGGGCTATATTCTCGAGTTACGACGGGGAGGGCCCTTCCAGACACGTGTTTGTTCAGCGATGTCAGGACACCTGCCTAGGTGCGAGGCACAGCTCGGGATTCTCCTCGAGTCTTGGCATGGCAATTTGGACGCGTCTCCACGTGAGGCGGGAGACCCAGGGTCCCTTTCCACGTGCCACAGGGATCCTGGGACTCCTATCCATTTTCAAGAAGAGTCAGGCATCTTCTTCTTTGGAAGCATTGATCTCCGCGGACCTCTCGAGTTTTCAAAGGATGTGAGGCCTCCGGTGTCGATGAGGCGGAGAACGAGGTCTTTCTCTGTGGTCTCCACAGGGGATTCAGACAACCCTTTCGTCTTGGGAGATGCAAGACGAGCCTGCATTCAATTCACTGCAGGGATATCCGGCCTTACTTCGAGTCAGAGCATCTCGGTGTCCATTCCACTTGAGGCCACAAACTCAGGGTCCCTCTCACATACCTGTAGCTAAGAGAAGCCTCCTCTTGAGGTGCTTTTGGAAAGTTGGTATTCCTCTTGAGTCGAAGCCAGGGACTAAGCTCTCATCTCGAGTTGATTTGGGTTCCACGGAGCCCTTTCGTGTTGCTCCAGTGACCTCAGGATCCCTCTAGACTTGAGACAGTGATCTTGGGTTTTCTCTGGAGTGCCACCAAGGAAATCAAGGCTCCTTTCACATTTGATGTGGAAAACGGAATTGCTCTGCACGCAGTGCAGGGGAATCGGGCCTCATCTCGCGGCGAGGGGGAAGTCTCATGGTTTTTCTCGAGTTGCGGCCGGAACCTGGGGTATATTCTCGAGTTACGACGGGGAGGGCCCTTCCAGACACGTGTTTGTTCAGCGACGTCAGGACTCCTGCCTAGGTGCGAGGGACACCTCGGGATTCTCACCGAGTCTTGGCATGCCAATTGGAACGCGTCTCCACGTGAGGCGGGAGACCCAGTGTCCCTTTCCACGTGTCACAGGGATCCTGGGACTCCTATCCATTTTCAAGAGGAGTCAGGCATCGTCTCCTTCGGAAGTATTGATCTCCGCGGACCTCTTGAGTTTTCAAAGGATATGAGGCCTCCGGTTGCGTTGAGCTGGAGGACTAGGTCTTTCTCTGTGGTCTCCACAGGGGATTCAGACAACCCTTCATCTTTGGAGATGCAAGACGAGCCTGCATTCAATTCACTGCAGGGATATCCGGCCTTATTTCGAGTCAGAGCATCTCGGTGTCCATTCCACTTGAGGCCACAAACTCAGGGTCCCTCTCACATACCTGTAGCTGAGAGAAGCCTCCTCTTTAGGTGGTTGTGAAAAGTTGGTATTCCTCTTGACTCGAAGCCAGGGACTAAGCTCTCATCTCGAGTTGATTTGGGGTCCACGGAGCCCTTTCGTGTTGCTCCAGTGACCTCAGGATCCCTCTAGACTTGAGACAGTGATCTTGGGTTTTCTCTGGAGTGCCATCAAGGAAATCAAGGCTCCTTTCACTTTTGATGTGGAACACGGAATTGCTCTGCACGCAGGGCAGGGGAATCGGGCCTCATGTCGCGGCGAGGGGGAAGTCTCATGGTTTTTCTCGAGTTGCGGCCGGAACCTGGGGTATATTCAGGAGTTACGACGGGGAGGGCCCTTCCAGACACATGTTTGTTCAGCGACGGCAGGACTGCTGCCTAGGTGCGAGGGACACCTCGATATTCTCCTCGAGTCTTGGCATGGCAATTGGGATGCGTCTCCACGTGAGGCGGGAGACCCAGGGTCCCTTTCCACGTGCCACAGGGATCCGGGGACTCCTATCCATTTTCAAGAGGAGTCAGGCATCGTCTCCTTTGGAAGCATTGATCTCCGCAGACCTCTCGAGATTTCAAAGGATGTGAGGCCTCTGGTCGCGATGAGGCGGAGAACTAGGTCTTTCTCTGTGGTCTCCACAGGGGATTCAGACATCCCTTCGTCTTGGGAGATGCAAGACGAGCCTGCATTCAATTCACTGCAGGGATATCCGGCCTTACCTCGAGTCAGAGCATCTCGGTGTCCATTCCACTTGAGGCCACAAACTCAGGGTCCCTCTCACATACCTGTAGCTGAGAGAACCCTCCTCTTGAGGTGCTTGTGGAAAGTTGGTATTTCTCTTGAGTCGAAGCCAGGGACTAAGTTCTCATCTCGAGTTGATTTGGGGTCCACGGAGCCCTTTCGTGTTGCTCCCGTGACCTCAGGATCCCTCTAGACTTGAGACAGTGATCTTCGGTATTCTCTGGAGGGCCATAAAGGAAATCAAGGCTCCTTTCACGTTTGATTTGGAACACGGAATTGCTCTGCACGCAGTGCAGGGCAATCGGGCCTCATCTAGCGACGAGGGGGAAGTCTCATTGTTTTTCTCGAGTTCCGGCCGGAACCTGGGTTATATTCTCGAGTTACGACGGGGAGGGCCCTTCCAGACACGTGTTTGTTCAGCGACGTCAGGACTCCTGCCTAGGTGCGAGGGAAACCTCGGGATTCTCCTCGAATCTTGGCATGCAATTGGGACCCGTCTCCACGTGAGGCGGGAGACCCAGGGTCCCTTTCCACGTGCCACAGGGATCCTGGGACTACTATCCATTTTCAAGAGGAGTCAGGCATCGTCTCCTTTGGAAGCATTGATCTCCGCGGACCTCTCGAATTTCAAAGGATACGAGGCCTCCGGTCGCGTTGAGGCGGAGGACTAGGACTTTCTCTGTGGTCTCCACAGGGGATTCAGACATCCCTTCGTCTTCGGAGATGCAAGACGAGGCTGCAATCAATTCACTGCAGGGATATCCGGCCTTACTTCTAGTCAGAGCATCTCGGTGTACATTCCACTTGAGGCCACAAACTCAGGGTCCCTCTCACATACCTGTAGCTGAGAGAAGCCTCCTCTTGAGGTGCTTGTGGAAAGTTGGTATTCCTCTTGAGTCGAAGCCAGGTACTAAGCTCTCATCTCGAGTTGATTTGGGGTCCACGGAGCCCTTTCGTGTTGCTCCAGTGACCTCAGGATCCCTCTAGACTTGAGACAGTGATCTTGGGTTTTCTCTGGAGTGCCATCAAGGAAATCAAGGCTCCTTTCACGTTGATGTGGAAAATGGAATTGCTCTGCACGCAGGGCAGGGGAATCGGACCTCATCTCGCGGTGAAGGGGAAATCTCATGGTTTTTCTCGAGTTGCGGCCGGAACCTGGGGTATATTCTCGAGTTACGACGGGGAGGGCCCTTCCAGACACATGTTTGTTCAGCGACGTCAGGACTCCTGCCTAGGTGCTAGGGAAACCTCGGGATTCTCCTCGAGTCTTGGCATGGCAATTTGGACGCGTAGCCACGTGAGGCAGGAGACCCAGGGTCCCTTTCCACGTGCCACAGGGATCCTGGGACTCCTATCCATTTTCAAGAGGAGTCAGGCATCGTCTCCTTTGGAAGCATTGATCTCCGCATACCTCTCGAATTTTCAAAGGAAGTGAGGCCTCCGATCGCGATGAGTCGGAGGACTAGGTCTTTCTCTTTCGCCTCCACAGCGAATTCAGACAACCCTTCGTCTTGGGAGATGCAAGACGAGCCTGCATTCAATTCACTGCAGGGATATCCGGCCTTACTTTGAGTCAGAGCATCTCGGTGTCCATTCCACTTGAGGCCACAAACTCAGGGTCCCTCTCACATACCTGTAACTGAGAGAAGCCACATTTTGAGGTGCTTGTGGAAAGTTGGCATTCCTCTTGAGTCGAAGCCAGGGACTAAGCTCTCATCTCGAGTTGATTTGGGGTCCACGCAGCCCTTTCGTGTTGCTACAGTGACCTCAGGATCCCTCTAGACTTGAGACAGTGATCTTGGGTTTTCTCTGGAGTGCCATCAAGGAAATCAAGGCTCCTTTCAAGTTTGATGTGGAACACGGAATTGCTCTGCACGCAGTGCAGGGGAATCGGGCCTCATCTCGCGGCAAAGGGGATGTCTCATGGTTTTTCTGAAGTTGCGGCCGTAACCTGGGGTACATTCTAGAGTTACAAAGGGGAGGGCCCTTCTAGACACGTGTTTGTTCAGCGACGTCAGGACTCCTGCCTAGGTGCGAGGGACACCTCGGGATTCTCCTCGAGTCTTTGCATGGCAATTGGGACGCGTCTCCATGTGAGGCGGGAGACCCAGGGTCCCTTTCCACGTGCCACAGGGATCCTGGGACTCCTATCCATTTTCAAGAGGAGTCAGGCATCGTCTCCTCTGGAAGCATTGATCTCCGCGGACCTCTCGAGTTTTCAAAGGATGTGAGGCCTCCGGTCGCGATGAGGCGGAGGAATAGGTCTTTCTCTGTGGTCTCCACAAGGGATTCAGACATCCCTTCGTCTTGGGAGATGCAAGACGAGCCTGCATTCAATTCACTGCAGGGATATTCGGCCTTACTCCGAGTCAGAGCATCTCGGTGTCCATTCCACTTGAGGCCACAAACTCAGGGGCCCTCTCACATACCTGTAGCTGAGAGAAGCCTCCTCTTGAGGTGCTTGTGGAAAGTTGGTATTCCTCTTGAGTCGAAGCCAGGGACTAAGCTCTCATCTCGAGATGATTTGATGTCCACTGAGCCCTTTCGTGTTGCTACAGTGACCTCAGGATCCCTCTAGACTTGAGAGAGTGATCTTGGGTTTTCTCTGGAGTGCCATCAAGGAAATCAAGCCTCCTTTCACGTTTGATGTGGAACACAGAATTGCTTTGCACGCAGTGCAGGGGAATCGGGCCTCATCTCGCGGCGAGGCGGAAGTCTCATGGTTTTTCTCGAGTTGCGGCCGGAACCTGTGGTATATTCTCGAGTTACAACGGGGCGGGCCCTTCCAGACACGTGTTTGTTCAGCGACTTCAGGACTCCTGTCTAGGTGCGAGGGACACCTCGGGATTCTACTCGAGTCTTGGCATGGCAATTGGGACGCGTCTCCACGTGAGCCAGGAGACCCAGGGTCCCTTTCCACGTGCCACAGGGATCCTGGGACTCCTATCCATTTTCAAGAGGAGTCAGGCATCGTCTCCTTTGGAAGCATTGATCTCCGCATACCTCTCTAGTTTTCAAAGGATGTGAGGCCTTCGGTCGCGATGAGGCGGAGAACTAGGTCTTTCTCTGTCGTCTCCACAGGTGATTCGGACATACCTTCGCATTGGGAGATGCAAGACGAGCCTGGATTCAATTCACTGCAGGGATATCCGGCCTTACTTCGAGTCAGAGCATCTCGGTGTCCATTCCACTTGAGGCCACAAACTCAGGGTCCCTCTCTAATACCTGTAGCTGAGAGAAGCCTCCACTTGAGTTGCTTGTGGAAAGTTGATATTCCTCTTGAGTCGAAGCCAGGGGCTAAGCTCTCATCTCGAGTTGATTTGGGGTCCACGGAGCCCTTTCGTGTTGCTACAGTGACCTCAGGATCCCTCTAGACTTGAGACAGTGATCTTGGGTTTTCTCTTCAGTGCCATCAAGGAAATCAAGGCTCCTTTCACGTTTGATGTGGAACACGGAATTGCTCTGCACGCAGTCCAGGGGAATCGGGCCTCATCTCGCGGCGAGGGGGAAGTCTCATGGTTTTTCTTGAGTTGCGGCCGGAACCTGTGGTATATTCTCGAGTTACAACGGGGCGGGCCCTTCCAGACACGTGTTTGTTCAGCGACTTCAGGACTCCTGTCTAGGTGCGAGGGATACCTCGGGATTCTCCTCGAGTCTTGGCATGGCAATTGGGAGGCGTCTCCACGTGAGCCAGGAGACCCAGTGTCCCTTTCCACGTGCCACAGGGATCCTGGGACTCCTATCCATTTTCAAGAGGAGTCAGGCATCGTCTCCTTTGGAAGCATTGATCTCCGCGGACCTCTCGAGTTTTCAAAGGATGTGAGGCCTACGGGCGCTATGAGGCGGAGAACTAGGTCTTTCTCTGTGGACTCCAAAGGGGATTCAGACATCCATTCGTCTTGGGAGATGCAAGACGAGCCTGCATTCAATTCACTGCAGGGATATCCGGCCTTAGTTCGAGTCAGAGCATCTCGGTGTCCATTCCACTTGAGGCCACAAACTCAGGGTCTCTCTCACATACCTGTAGCTGAGAGAAGCCTCCTCTTGAGGTGCTTGTGGAAAGTTATTATTCCTCTTGAGTCGAAGCCAGGGACTAAGCTCTCATCTCGAGTTGATTTGGGGTCCATGGAGCCCTTTCGTGTTGCTACAGGGACCTCAGGATCCCAATAGACTTGAGACAGTGATCTTCGGTTTTCTCTGGAGTGCCATCAAGGAAATCAAGCCTCCTTTCACGTTTGATGTGGAACACGGAATTGCTCTGCAGGCAGGGCAGGGGAATCGGGCCTCATCTCGCGGCGAGGGGGAAGTCTCATGGTTTTTCTCGAGTTGCGGCCGGAACCTGGGGTATATTCTCGAGTTAGGATGGGGCAGGCCCTTCCAGACACGTATTTGTTCAGCGACATCAGGACTCCTGCCTAGGTGCGAGGGACACCTCGGGATTCTCCTCGAGTCTTGGCATGGCAATTGGGACGCGTCTCCACGTGAGTCGGGAGACCCAGGGTCCCTTTCCACGTGCCACAGGGATCCTGGGACTCCTATCCATTTTCAAGAGGAGTCAGATATCGTCTCCTTGGGAAGCATTGAACACCGCGGACCTCTCGAGTCTTCAAAGGATGTGAGGCATCCAGTCGCGATGAGGCACAGAACTAGGTCTTTCTCTGTGGTATACACAGGGGATTCAGACATCCCTTCATATTGGGAGATGCAAGACGAGCCTGCATTCAATTCACTGCAGGGATATCCGGCCTTACTTCGAGTCAGAGCATCTCGGTGTCCATTCCACTTGAGGCCACAAACTCAGGGGCCCTCTCACATACCTGTAGCTGAGAGAAGCCTCCTCTTGAAGTGCTTGTGGAAAGTTGGTATTCCTCTTGAGTCGAAGCCAGGGACTAAGCTCTCATCTCGAGTTGATTTGGGGTCCACGGATACCTTTCGAGTTGCTACAGTGACCTCAGGATCCCTCTAGGCTTAAGACAGTGATCTTGGGTTTTCTCTGGAGTGCCATCAAAGAAATCAAGGCTCCTTTCACGTTTGATGTGGAACACGGAATTGCTCTGCATGCAGTGCAGGGGAATCGGACCTCATCTCGTGGCGAGGGGGAAGTCTCATGGTTTTTCTCGAGTTGCGGATGGAACCTGGGGTATATTCTCGAGTTACGACGGGGAGGGCCCTTGCAGACACATGTTTGTTCAGCGACGTCAGGACTCCTGCCTAGGTGCGTGGGACACCTCGGGATCTCCTCGAGTCTTGGCATGGCAATTGCGACGCGTCTCCACGTGAGGCGGGAGACCCAGTGTCCCTTTCCACGTGCCACAGGGATCCTGGGACTCCTATCCATTTTCAAGAAGAGTCAGGCATCTTCTTCTTTGGAAGCATTGATCTCCGCGGACCTCTCGAGTTTTCAAAGGATGTGAGGCCTCCGGTCTCGATGAGGCGGAGGTCGAGGTCTTTCTCTGTGGTTTCCACATGGGATTCAGACAACCCTTCGTCTTGGGAGATGCAAGACGAGCCTGCATTCAATTCACTGCAGGGATATCCGGCCTTACTTCGAGTCAGTGCATCTCGGTGTCCATTCCACTTGAGGCCACAAACTCAGGGTCCCTCAAATATACCTGTAGCTGAGAGAAGCCTCCTCTTGAGGTGCTTGTGGAAAGTTGGTATTTCTCTTGAGTCGAAGCCAGGGACTAAGCTCTCATCTCGAGTTGATTTGGGGTCCACGGAGCCCTTTCCTGTTGGTCCAGTGACCTCAGGATCCCTCTAGACTTGAGACAGTGATCTTGGGTTTTCTCTGGAGTGCCATCAAGGAAATCAAGGCTCCTTTCACGTTTGATGTGGAACACGGAATTGCTCTGCATGCAGTGCAGGGGAATCGGGCCTCAACTCGCGGCGAGGGGGAAATCTCATGGTTTTTCTCGAGTTGCGGCCGGAACCTGGGGTATATTCTCGAGTTACGACGGGGACGGCCCTTCCAGACACGTGTTTGTTCAGCGACGTTAGGACTCCTGCCTAGGAGCAAGGGACACCTCGGGATTTTCCTCGAGTCTTGGCATGGCAATTGGGACGAGTCTCCAGGTGAGGCGGGAGACCCAGGGTCGCTTTCCACGTGCCACAGGGATCCTGGGACTCCTATCCATTTTCAGGAGGAGTCAGGCATCGTCTCCTTTGGAAGCATTGATCTCCGCGGACCTCTCGAGTTTTCAAAGGATGTGAGGCCTCCGGTCGCGATGAGGCGGAGAACTAGGTCTTTCTCTGTGGTCTCCACAAGGGATTAAGACATCCCTTCGTCTTAGGAGATGCAAGACGAGCCTGCATTAAATTCACTGCAGGGATATCTGGCCTTACTTCGAGTCAGAGCATCTCGGTGTCTATTCCACTTGAGGCCACAAACTCAGGGTCCCTTTCACATACCTGTAGCTGAGAGAAGCCTCCTCTTGAGGTGCTTCTGGAAAGTTGGGATTCCTCTTGAGTCGAAGCCAGGGACTAAGCTCTCATCTCGAGTTGATTTGGGGTCCACGGAGCCCTTTCTTGTTGCTCCAGTGTCCTCAGGATCCCTCTAGACTTGAGACAGTGATCTTGGGTTTTCTCTGGAGTGCCATCAAGGAAATCAAGGCTCCTTTCACGTTTGATGTGGAACACGGAATTGCTCTGCACGCAGTGCAGGGGAATCGGGCCTCATCTCGCGGCGAGGGGGAAGTCTCATGGTTTTTCTCGAGTTGAGGACGGACTCTAGGGAATATTCTCGAGTTACGACGGGGAGGGCCCTTCCAGACACGTGTTTGTTCAGCGACGTCAGGACTCCTGCCTAGGTGCGAGGGACAACTCGGGATTCTCCTCGAGTCTTGGCATGGCAATTGGGACGCGTCTCCACATGAGGCGGGAGACCCAGGGTCGCTTTCCACGTGCCACAGGGATCCTGGGACTCCTATCCATTTTCAGGAGGAGTCAGGCATCGTCTCCTTTGGAAGCATTGTACTCTGCGGACCTCTCGAGTTTTCAAAGGATGTGAGGCCTCCGGTCTCGATGAGGCGGAGAACTAGGTCTTTCTCTGTGGTCTCCACAGGGGATTCAGACATCCCTTCGTCTTGGGAGACGCAAGACGAGCCTACTTTCAATTCACTGCAGGGATATCCGGCCTTACTTCTAGTCAGAGCATCTCGGTGTCCATTCCACTTGAGGCTACAAACTCAGGGTCCCTCTCACATACCTGTAGCTGAGAAAAGGCTCCTCTTGAGGTGCTTATGGAAAGTTGGGATTCCTCTTGAGTCGAAGCCAGGGACTAAGCTCTCATCTCGAGTTGATTTGGGTTCCACGGAGCCCTTTCGTGTTGCTCCTGTGACCTCAGGATCCCTCTAGACTTGAGACAGTGATCTTGGGTTTTCTCTGGAGTGCCATTAAGGAAATCAAGGCTCCTTTCACGTTTGATGTGGAACACGGAATTGCTCTGCACGCAGTGCAGGGGAATCGGACCTCATCTCGCGCTGAAGGGGAAATCTCATGGTTTTTCTCGAGTTGCGGCAGGAACCTGGGGTATATTCTCGAGTTACGACGGGGTGGGCCCTTCCAGACACGTGTTTGTTCAGCGATGTCAGGACTCCTGCCTAGGTGCGAGGGACACCTCGGGATTCTCCTCGAATCTTGGCATGGCAATTGGCCCGCGTCTCCACGTGAGGCGGGAGACCCAGTGTCCCTTTCCACGTGCCACAGTGATCCTGGGACTCCTATCCATTTTCAAGAGGAGTCAGGCATCGTCTCCTTTGGAAGCATTGATCTCTGCAGACCTTTCGAGTTTTCAAAGGATTTGAGGCCTCTGCTCGCGATGAGGCGTTGGACTACGTCTTTGTCTGTCGTCTCCACAGGGGATTCAGACATCCCTTCGTCTTGGGAGATGCAAGGCGAGCCTGCATTCAATTCACTGCAGGGATATCCGGGCTTACTTCGAGTCAGAGCATCTCGGTGTCCATTCCACTTTGGCCACAAACTCAGGGTCCCTCTCACATACCTGTAGCTGAGAGAAGGCTCCTCTTGAGGTGCTTGTGGAAAGTTGGTATTCCTCTTGAGTCGAAGCCAGGGACTAAGCTCTCATCTCGAGTTGATTTGGGGTCCCAGAGATCTTTGGTGTTGCTACAGGGACTTCAGGATCCCTATAGACTTGAGGCAGTGATCTTGAGTTTTGTCTAGAGTGCCATCAAGGAAATCAAGGCTCCTTTCACGTTTGATGTGGAACACGGAATTGCTCTGCACGCAGTGCAGGGGAATCGGGCCTCATCTCGCGGCGAAGGGGAAGTCTCATGGTTTTTCTCGAGTTGCGGCCAGAAACTGGGGTATATTCTCGAGTTACGACGGGGATGGCCCTTCCAGACACGTGTTTGTTCAGCGACGTCAGGACTCCTGCCTAGGTGCGAGGGACACCTCGGGATTCTCCTCGAGTCTTGGAATGGCAATTTGGACGCGTCTCCACGCGAGGCGGGAGACCCATGGTCCGTTTCCACGTGCCACAGGGATCCTGGGTCTCCTATCCATTTTCAAGAAGAGTCGGGCATCGTCTCCTTTGGAAGCATTGCTCTCCGCGGACCTCTCGAGTTTTCAAAGGATGTGAGGCCTCCGGTCGCGTTGAGGCGGAGGACTAGGTCTTTCTCTGTGGTCTCCACAGGGGATTCAGACATCCCTTCGTCTTGGGAGATGCAAGACGAGCCTGCATTCAATTCACTGCAGGGATATCTGGCCTAACTTCGAGTCAGAGCATCTCCGTGTCCATTCCACTTGAGGCCACAAACTCAGGGACCCTCTCACATACCTGTAGCTGAGAGAAGGTTCCTCTTGAGGTGCTTGTGGAAAGTTGGTATTCCTCTTGAGTCGAAGCCAGGGACTAAGCTCTCATCTCGAGTTGATTTGGGGTCCATGGAGCGCTTTCGTGTTGCTCCTGTGACCTCAGGATCCCTCTAGACTTGAGACAGTGATCTTGGGTTTTCTCTGGAGTGCCATTAAGGAAATCAAGGCTCCTTTCAGGTTTGATGTGGAACACGGAATTGCTCTGCACACAGTGCAGGGGAATCGGACCTCATCTCGCGCTGAAAGGGAAATCTCATGGTTTTTCTCGAGTTGCAGCAGGAACCTGGGGTATATTCTCGAGTTACGACTGGGTGGGCCCTTCCAGACACGTGTTTGTTCAGCGATGTCAGGACTCCTGCCTAGGTGCGAGGGACACCTCGGGATTCTCCTCGAGTCTTGGCATGGCAATTGACCCGCGTCTCCACGTGAGGCGGGAGATCCAGTGTCCCTTTTCACGTGCCACAGTGATCCTGGGACTCCTATCCATTTTCAAGAGGAGTCAGGCATCGTCTCCTTTGGAAGCATTGATTTCTGCAGACCTTTCGAGTTTTCAAAGGATGTGAGGCCTCCGGTCGCGATGATGCGGAGGACTAGGTCTTTGTCTGTCTTCTCCACAGGGGATTCAGACATCCCTTCGTATTGGGAGATGCAAGACGAGCCTGCATTCAATTCACTGCAGGGATATCCGGGCTTACTTCGAGTCAGAGCATCTCGGTGTCCATTCCACTTGAGGCCACAAACTCAGGGTCCCTCTCACATACCTGTAGCTGAGAGAAGGCTCCTCTTGAGGTGCTTGTGGAAAGTTGGTATTCCTCTTGATTCGAAGCCAGGGACTAAGCTGTCATCTCGAGTTGATTTGGGGTCCAAGAGCTCTTTGGTGTTGCTACAGGGACGTCAGGATCCCTATAGACTTGAGACAGTGATCTTGAGTTTTGTCTAGAGTGCCATCAAGGAAATCAAGGCTCCTTTCACATTTGATGTGGAACACGGAATTGCTCTGCACGCAGTGCAGGGGAATCTGGCCTCATCTCGCGGCGAGAGGGAAGTCTCATGGTTTTTCTCGAGTTGCGGCCGGAACCTGGGGTATATTCTCGAGTTACGACGGGGAGGGCCCTTCCAGACACGAGTTTGTTCAGCGACGTCAGGACTCCTGCCTAGGTGCGAGGGACACCTCGGGATTCTCCTCGAGTCTTGGCATGGCAATTGGGACGCGTCTCCACGTGAGACGGGAGACCCAGTGTCCCTTTCCACGTGCCACAGGGATCCTGGGACTCCTATCCATTTTCAAGAGGAGTCAGGCATCGTCTCCTTTGGAAGCATTAATCTCCGCGGACCTCTTGAGTTTTCAAAGGATGTGAGGCCTCCGGTCGCCATGAGGCGGAGGACTAGGTCTTTCTCTGTGGTCTCCACAGGGGATTCAGACATCCCTTCGTCTTGGAGATGCAAGACGAGCCTGCATTCAATTCACTGCAGGGATATCCGGCCTAACTTCGAGTCAGAGCATCTCGGTGTCCATTCCACTTGAGGCCACAATCTCAGGGTCCCTCTCACATACCTGTAGCTGAGAGAATGCTCCTCTTGAGGTGCTCGTGGAAACTTGGTATTCCTCTTGAGTCGAAGCCAGGGACTAAGCTCTCATCTCGAGTTGATTTGGGGTCCACGGTGTGCTTTCGTGTTGCTCCTGTGACCTCAGGATCCCTCTAGACTTGAGACAGTGATCTTTCTTTTCTCTGCAGTGCCAAAAGGAAATCAAGGCTCCTTTCCCTTTTGATGTGGAACACGGAATTGCTCTGCACGCAGTGCAGAGGAATTGGGACTCATGTTGCAGCGAGGGGAAGTCTCATGGTTTTTCTCGAGATGCGGCAGGAACCTGGGGTATATTCTCGAGTTACGACGGGGAGGGCCCTTCCAGACACGTGTTTGTTCAGCGACTTCAGGACTCCTGCCTAGGTTCGAGGGACACTTCGAGATTCTCCTCGATTCTTGGCATGGCAATTGGGACACGTCTCCACGTGAGGCGGGAGACCCAGGGTCCCTTTCCACGTGCCACAGGGATCCTGGGACTCCTATCCATTTTCAAGAGGAGTCAGGCATCGCCTCCTTTGGAAGCATTGATCTCTGCAGACCTCTCCAGTTTTCACAGGATGTGAGGCCTCCGGGCGCGAGGAGGCGGAGAACTAGGTCTTTCTCTGTGGTCTCCACAGGGGATTCAGACATCCCTTCGTCTTGGGAGATGCAAGACGAGCCTGCATTCAATTCACTGCAGGGATATCCGGCCTTACATCGAGTCAGAGCATCTCGGTGTCCATTCCACTTGAGGCCACAAACTCAGGGTCCTTCTCACATACCTTTAGCTGAGAGAAGCCTCCTCTTGAGGTGCTTGTGGAAAGTTGGTATTCCTCTTGAGTCGAAGCCAGGGACTAAGCTCTCATCTCGAGTTGATTTGGGGTCCACGGAGCCCTTTCGTGTTACTCCAGTGACCTCAGGATCCCTCTAGATTTGAGACAGTGATCTTGGGTTTTCTCTGGAGTGCCATCAAGGAAATCAAGGCTCCTTTCACTTTTGATGTGGAATACGGAATTGATCTGCACGCAGGGCAGGGGAATCGGGCCTCATCTCGCGGCGAGGGGGAAGTCTCATGGTATTTCTCGAGTTGCGGCCGGAACCTGGGGTATATTCTCGAGTTACGATGGGGAGGGCCCTTCGAGACTCGTGTTTGTTCAGCGACGTCAGGACTCCTGCCTAGGTGCGAGGGACACCTCGGGATTCTCCTCGAGTCTTGGCATGGCAATTGGGACGCGTCTCCACGTGAGGCGGGAGACCAAGGGTCCCTTTCCACGTGCCACAGGGATCCTGGGACTCCTATCCATTTTCAAGAGGAGTCAGGCATAGTCTCCTTCGGAAGCATTGATCTCCGCGGACCTCTCGAGTTTTCCAAGGATGTGAGGACTCCGGTCGCGATGAGGCGGAGAACTAGGTCTTTCTCTGTGGTCTCCACAGGGGATCCAGACATCCTTTCGTCTTGGGAGATGCAAGACGAGCCTGCATTCAATTCACTGCAGGGATATCCGGCCTTACTTCGAGTCAGAGCATCTCGGTGTCCATTCCACTTGAGGCCACAAACTCAGGGTCCCTCTCACATACCTGTAGCTGAGAGAAGCCTCCTCTTGAGGTTTCTTGTGGAAAGTTGGTATTCCTCTTGAGTCTAAGCCAGGGACTAAGCTCTCATCTCGAGTTGATTTGGGGTCCACGGAGCCCTTTCGTGTTGCTCCAGTGACCTCAGGATCCCTCTAGACTTGAGACAGTGATCTTGGGTTTTCTCTGGAGTGCCATCAAGGAAATCAAGGCTCCTTTCACGTTTGATGTGGAACACGGAATTGCTCTGCACGCATTGCAGGGGAATCGGGCCTCATCTCGCGGCTAGGGGTAAGTTTCATGGTTTTTCTCGAGTTGCGGCCGGAACCTGGGGTATATTCTCGAGTTACGACGGGGAGGGCCCTTCCAGACACGTGTTTGTTCAGCGACGTCAGGACTCCTGCCTAGTTGGGAGGGACTCCTTGGGATTCTCCTCGAGTCTTGGCATGGCGATTAGGACGCCTCTCCACGTGAGGCGGGAGACCCAGGGTCCCTTTCCACGTGCCACAGGGATCCCGGGACTCCTATCCATTTTCAAGAGGAGTCAGGCATCGTCTCCTTTGGAAGCATTGATCTCCGCGGACCTCTCGAGTTTTCAGAGGATGTGAGGCCTCCGGTCGCGATGAGGCGGAGGACTAGGTCTTTCTCTGTGTTCTCCACAGCGGCTTCAGATAACCCTTCGTCTTGGGAGATGCAAGAGGAGCCTGCATTCAATTCACTGCAGGGATATCCGGCCTTACTTCGAGTCAGAGCATCTCGCTGTCCATTCCACTTGAGGCCACAAACTCAGGGTCCCTCTAACATACCTGTAGCTGAGAGAAGCCTCCTCTTGAGGTGCTTGTGGAAAGTTGGTATTTCTCTTTAGTCGAAGCCAGGGACTAAGCTATCATCTCGAATTGATTTGGGGTCCACAGAGCCCTTTCGTGTTGCCCCAGTGACCTCAGGATCCCTCTAGACTTGAGACAGTGATCTTGGGTTTTCTCTGGAGTGCAATCAAGGAAATCAAGGCTCCTTTCACGTTTGATGTGGAACACAGAATTGCTCTGCACGCAGTGCAGGGGAATCGGGCCTCATCTCGCGGCGAGGGGGAAGTCTCTTGGTTTTTCTCGAGTTGCGGCCGGAACCTGGGGTATATTCTCGAGTTACGACGGGGAGGGCCCTTCCAGACACGTGTTTGTTCAGCGACGTCAGGACTCCTGCCTAGGTGCGAGGGACACCTCGGGATTCTCCTCGAGTCTTCGCATGGCAATTGGGACGCGTCTCCACCTGAGGCGGGAGACCCAGGGTCCCTTTTCACGTGCCACAGGGATCCTGGGACACCTATCCATTTTCAAGAGTAGTCAGGCATCGTCTCCTTTGGAAGCATTGATCTCCGCAGACATCTCGAGTTTTCAAAGGATGTGAGGGCTCCGGTCGCGTTGAGGTTGAGGACTAGGTCTTTCTCTGTGGTCTCCACAGGGGATTCAGACATCCCTTCGTCTTGGGAGATGCAAGACGAGCCTGCATTCAATTCACTGCAGGGATATCCGGCCTTACTTCGAGTCAGAGCATCTCGGTGTCCATTTCACTTGAGGCCACAAACTCAGGGTCCCTCTCACATATGTAGCTGAGAAAAGCCTCCTCTTGAGGTGCTTGTGGAAAGTTGGTATTCCTCTTGAGTCGAAGCCAGGGACTAAGCTCTCATCTCGAGTTGATTTGGGGTCCACGGAGCCCTTTCGTGTTGCTCCAGGGACCTCAGGATCCCTCTAGACTTGAGACAGTGATCTTGGGTTTTCTCTGGAGTGCAATCAAGGAAATCAAGGCTCCTTTCACGTTTGATGTGGAACACGGAATTGCTCTGCACGCAGTGCAGGGGAATCGGGCCTCATCTCGCGGCGAGGGGGAAGTCTCATGGTTTTTCTCGAGTTGCGGCCGGAACCTTGGGTATATTCTCGAGTTACGACGGGGAGGGCCCCTCCAGACACGTGTTTGTTCAGCGACGTCAGGACTCCTGCCTAGGTGTGAGGGACACCTCGGGATTCTCCTCGAGTCTTGGCATGGCAATTGGGACGCGTCTCCACGTGATGCGGGAGACCCAGGGTCCCTTTTCACGTGCCACAGGGATCCTGGGACACCTATCCATTTTCAAGAGTAGTCAGGCATCGTCTCCTTTGGAAGCATTGATCTCCGCAGACCTCTTGAGTTTTCAAAGGATGTGAGGCCTCCGGTCACCATGAGGCGGAGGACTAGGTCTTTCTCTGTGGTCTCCACAGGGGATTCAGACATCCCTTCGTCTTGGGAGATGCAAGACGAGTCTGCATTCAATTCACTGCAGGGATATCCGGCCTTACTTCGAGTCAGAGCATCTCGGTTTCCATTGCACTTGAGGCCACAAACTCAGGGTCCCTCTCACATACCTGTAGCTGAGAGAAGCTTCCTATTGAGGTGCTTGTGGAAAGTTGGTATTCCTCTTGAGTCGAAGCCAGTGACTAAGCTCTCATCTCGAGTTGATTTGGGGTCCACGGAGCCCTTTCGTGTTGCTACAGTGACCTCAGGATCCCTCTAGACTTGAGACAGTGATCTTGGGTTTTCTCTGGAGTGCCATCAAGGAATTCAAGGCTCCTTTCACGGTTGATGTGGAACACGGAATTGGTCTGCATGCAGTGCAGGGGAATCGGGCCTCAACTAGCGGCGAGGGGGAAATCTCATGGTTTTTCTCTAGTTGCGGCTTGAACCTGGGGTATATTCTCGAGTTACGACGGGGAGGCCCTTTCCAGACACGTGTTTGTTCAACGACGTCAGGACTCCTGCCTAGGTGCGAAGGACCCCTCGGGATTCTCCTCGAGTCTTGGCATGGCAATTGGGTCGCGTCTCCACGTGAGGGGGGAGACCCAGGGTCCCTTTCCACGTGCCACAGGGATCCTGGGACTCCTATCCATTTTCAAGAGGAGTCAGGTATCGTCTCCTTTGGAAGCATTGATCTCCGCAGACCTCTCGAGTTTTTAAAGTATGTGAGGCCTACCGTCGCGATGAGGCGGAGGACTAGGACTTTCTCTGTGGTCTCCACAGCGGATTCAGAAATCCCTTCGTCTTGGGAGATGCAAGACGAGCCTGCATTCAATTCACTGCAGGGATATCCGGCCTTACTTCGAGTCAGAGCATCTCGGTGTCCATTCCACTTGATGCCACAAACTCAGGGTCCCTCTCACATACCTGTAGCTGAGAGAAGCCTCCTCTTGAGGGGCTTGTGGAAAGTTGGTATTCCTCTTGAGTTGAATCCAGGGACTAATCTCTCATCTCGAGTTGATTTGGGGTCCACGGAGACCTTTCGTGTTGCTCCAGTGACCTCAGGATCCCTGTAGACTAGAGACAGTGATCTTGGGTTTTCTCTGGAGTGCCATCAAGGAAATCAAGGTTCCTTTCACTTTTGATGTCGAACACGGAATTGCTCCGCTCGCAGGGCAGGGGAATCGGGCCTCATCTCGCGGTGAGGGGGAAGTCTCATGGTTTTTCTAGGGTTGCGGCCGGAACCTGGGGTCTATTCTCGAGTTACGACGGGGAGGGCCCTTCCATACACGTGTTTGTTCAGCGAAGTCAGGACTCCTGCCTAGGTGCGAGGAACACCACGGTATTCTCCTCGATTCTTGGAATGGCAAATGGGACGCGTCTCCACGTGAGGCGGGAGACCCAGGTTCCCTTTGCACTTGCCACAGGGATCCTGGGACTCCTATCCATTTTCAAGAGGAGTCAGGCATCGTCTCCTTTGGAAGCATTGATCTCCGCGGACCTCTCGAGTTTTCAAAGGATGTGAGGCCTCCGGTTGCGATGAGGCAGAGGACTAGGTCTTTCTCTGTTGTCTCCACATGGGATTCAGACATCCCTTATTCTTGGGCGATGCAAGACGAGCCTGCATTCAATTCACTGCAGGGATATCCGGCCTTACTTCGAGTCAGAGCATCTCGGTGTCCATTCCACTTGAGGCCACAAACTGAGGGTCCCTCTCACATAACTGTAGCTGAGAGAATCCTCCTCTTGAGGTGCTTGTGGAAAGTTGGTATTCCTCTTCAGTTGAAGTCAGGGACTCAGCTCTCATCTCGAGTTGATTTGGGGTCCACGGAGCCCTTTCGTGTTGCTCCAGGGACCTCAGGATCCCTCTAGACTTGAGACAGTGATCTTGGGTTTTCTCTGGAGTGCCATCAAGGAAATCAAGGCTCCTTTCATGTTTGATGTGGAACACGGAATTGCTCTGCACGCAGTGCAGGGGAATAGGGCCTCATCTCGCAGCGAGGGGGAAGTCTCATGGTTTTTCTCGAGTTGCGGCAGGAACCGGGGGTATATTCTCGAGTTACGACGGGAAGGGCCCTTCCAGACACGTGTTTGTTCAGCGACGTAAGGACTACTGCCTAGGTGCGAGGGACACCTCGGGATTCTCCTCGAGTCTTGGCATGGCAATTGGGACGCGTCTCCACGTGAGGCGGGAGATCCAGGGTCCCTTACCACGTGCCACAGGGATCCTTGGACTCCTATCCATTTTCCAGAGGAGTCTGGCATCGTCTCCTTTGGAAGCATTGATCTCCGCGGAACTCTAGAATTTTCAAATGATGTGAGGCCTCCGGTCGCAATGAGGCGGAGAACTAGTTCTTTCTCTGTGTTCTGCACAGGGGATTCAGACATCCCTTCGTCTTGGGAGATGCAAGACGAGCCTGCATTCAATTGACTGCAGGGATATCCGGCATTACTTCGAGTCAGAGCCTCTCGGTGTCCATTCCACTTGAGGCCACAAACTCAGGGTCCCTCTCACATACCTGTAGCTGAGAGAAGCTTCCTCTTGAGGTGCTTGTGGAAAGTTGGTATTCCTCTTGAGTCGAAGCCAGGGACTAAGCTCTCATCTCGAGTTGATTTGGGGTCCACGGAGCCCTTTCCTGTTGCTCCAGTGACCTCAGGATCCCTCTAGACTTGAGACAGTGATCTTGGGTTTTCCCTGGAGTGCCATCAAGGAAATCAAGGCTCCTTTCACGTTTGATGTGGAGAACGGAATTGCTCTGCATGCAGTGCAGGGGAATCGGGCCTCAACTCGCGGAGAGGGGGAAATCTCATGGTTTTTCTCGAGTTGCGGCCGCAACCTGGGGTATATTCTCGAGTTACGTCGGGTAGGCCCCTTCCAGACACGTGTTTGTTCAGCGACGTCAGGACTCCTGCCTAGGTGAGAGGGACTTCTCGGGATTCTCCTCGAGTCTTGGCATGGCAATTTGGACGTGTCTCCACGTGAGGCGGGAGACCCAGGGTCCCTTTCCACGTGCCACAGGGTTCCTGGGACTCGTATCCATTTTCAAGAGGAGTCAGGCATCGTCTGCTTTGGAAGCATTGATCTCCGCGGACCTCTCGAGTTTTCAAAGATGTGAGGCCTCCAGTCATGATGAGGTGGAGGACTAGGTCTTTCTCTGTGGTCTCCACAGCGGATTCAGATAACCCTTCATCTTGGGAGATGCAAGACGAGCCTGCATTCAATTCACTGCCGGGATATCCGGCCTTACTTCGAGTCAGAGCATCTCGGTGTCCATTCCACTTGAGGCCACAAACTCAGGGGCCTTCTCACATACTTGTAGCTGAGAAAAGCCTCCTCTTGAGGTGCTTGTGGAAAGTTGGTATTCCTCTTGAGTCGAAGCCAGGGACTAAGCCCTCATCTCTAGTTGATTTGGGGTCCATGGAGACCTTTCGTGTTGCTCCAGTGACCTCAGGATCCCTCTAGACTTGAGACAGTGATCTTGGGTTTTCTCTGGAGTGCCATCAAGGTAATCAAGGCTCCTTTCACGTTTGATGTGGAACACGGAATTGCTCTGCACACAGTGCAGGGGAATCGGGCCTCATCTCGGAGCAAGGGGGAAGTCTCATGGTTTTTCTCGAGTTGCGGCCGGAACCTGGGGTATATTCTTGAGTTACGACCGGGAGGGCCCTTCCAGACACGGGTTTGTTCAGCGACGTCAGGACTCCTGCCTAGGTGCGAGGGACACCTCGGAATTCTCCTCGAGTCTTGCCATGGCAATTGGGACGGGACTCCTCGTGAGGCGGGAGACCCAGGGTCCCTTTCCACGTCCCACAGGGATCCTGGGACTCCTATCCATTTTTAAGGGGAGTCCGGCATCGTCTCCTTTGGAAGCATTGACCTCCGCGGACCTCTCGAGTTTTCAAAGGATGTGAGGCATCTGGTCGCGATGAGGCGGAGAACTCGGTCTTTCTCTGTGGTCTCCACAGGGGATTCAGACATCCCTTCTTCTAGGGAGATGCAAGACGAGCCTGCATTCAATTCACTGCAGGGATATCCGGCCTTACTTCGAGTCAGAGCATCTCGGTGTCCATTCCACTTGAGGCCACAAACTCAGGGTCCCTCTCACATACCTGTAGCTGAGAGAAGCCTCCTCTTGAGGTGCTTGTGGAAAGTGGGTATTCCTCTTGAGTCGAAGCCAGGGACTAAGCTCTCATCTCGAGTTGATTTGGGGTCCACGGAGCCCTTTCGTGTTGCTCCAGTGACCTCAGGATCCCTCTAGACTTGAGACAGTGATCTTGGGTTTACTCTGGAGTGCCATCAAGGAAATCAAGGCTCCTTTCACGTTTGATGTGGAACACGGAATTGTTCTGCACGCAGTGCAGGGGAATCGGGCCTCATCCAGCGGCGAGGGGGAAGTCTCATTGTTTTTCTCGAGTTACGGCCGGAACCTGGGGTATATTCTCTAGTTACGACGGGGAGGGCCCTTCCAGACACGTATTTGTTCAGCGACGTCAGGACTCCTGCCTAGGTGCGAGGGACTTCTCGGGATTCTCCTCGAGTCTTGGCATGGCAATTGGGACGCGTCTCCACGTGAGGCGGGAGACCCAGGGTCCCTTTCCACGTGCCACAGGGATCCTGGGACTCCTATCCATTTCAAGAGGAGTCAGGCATCGTCTCCTTTGGAAGCATTGATCTCCGCGGACCTCTCGAGTTTTCAAAGGATGTGAGGCCTCCGGTCGCGATGAGGCGGAGGACTAGGTCTTTCTCTGTGTTCTGCACAGGGGATTCAGACATCCCTTCGTCTTGGGAGATGCAAGATGAGCCTGCATTCAATTCACTGCAGGGATATCCGGTCTTACTTCGAGTCAGAGCATCTCGGTGTCCATTCCACTTGAGGCCACAAACTCAGGGTCCCTCTCACCTACCTGTAGCTGAGAGAAGCCTCCTCTTGAGGTGCTTGTGGAAAGTTGGTATTCCTCCTGAGTCTAAGCCAGGGACTAAGCTCTCATCTCGAGTTGATTTGGGGTCCACGGAGCCCTTTCCTGTTGCTCCAGTACCCTCAGGATCCCTCTAGACTTGAGACAGTGATCTTGGGTTTTCTCTGGAGTGCCATCAAGGAAATCCAGGCTCCTTTCACGTTTGATGTGGAACACGGAATTGCTCTGCATGCAGAGCAGGGGAATCGGGCCTCAACTCGAGGCGAGGGGGAAATCTCATGGTTTTTCTCGAGTTGCGGCCGGAACCTGGGGTATATTCTCGAGTTACGACGGGGAGGGCCCTTCCAGACACGTGTTTGTTCAGCGACCTCAGGACACCTGCCTAGGTGCGAGGGACACCTCGGGATTCTCCTCGAGTCTTGGCATGGCAATTGGCACGCGTCTCCACTTGAGGCGGGAGACCCAGTTTCCCTTTCCACGTGCCACAGGGATCCTGGGACTCCTATCCATTTTCAAGAGGAGTCAGGCATCGTCTCCTTTGGAAGCATTGATCTCCGCGGACCTTTCGAGTTTTCAAAGGATGTGAGGCCTCCGGTCGCGATCAGGCGGAGGACTAGGTCTTTCTCTGTGGTCTCCACAGCGGATTCAGACATCCCTTCGTCTTGGGAGATGCAAGACGAGCCTGCATTCAATTCACTGCAGGGATATCCAGCCTTACTTCGAGTCAGAGCATCTCGGTGTCCATTCCACTTGAGGCCACAAACTCAGGGTCCCTCATATATACCTGTAGCTGAGAGAAGCCTCTTATTGAGGTGCTTGTGGAAAGTTGGTATTCCTCTTGAGTCGAAGCCAGGGACTAAGCTCTCATCTCGAGTTGATTTGGGGTCCACGGAGCCCTTTCCTGTTGCTCCAGTAACCTCAGGATCCCTCTAGACTTGAGACAGTGATCTTGGGTTTTCTCTGGAGTGCCATCAAGGAAATCCAGGCTCCTTTCACGTTTGATGTGGAACACGGAATTGCTCTGCACGCAGTCCAGGGGAATCGGGCCATATCTCGCGGCGAGGGGGAGGTCTCATTGTTTTTCTCGAGTTGCGGCCGGAACGTGGGGTATATTCTCGAGTTACGACGGGGAGGGCCCTTCCAGACACGTGTTTGTTCAGCGACGTCAGGACTCCTGCCTAGGTGCGAGGGACACCTCGGGATTCTCCTCGAGTCTTGGCATGGCAATTGGGACGCGTCTCCACGTGAGGCGGGAGACCCAGTGTCCCTTTCCACGTGCCACAGGGATCCTGGGACTCCTATCCATTTCAAGAGGAGTCAGGCATCGTCTCCTTTGGAAGCATTGATCTCCGCGGACCTCTCGAGTTTTCAAAGGATGTGAGGCCTCCGGTCGCGTTGAGGCGGAGAACTAGGTCTTTCTCTGTGGTCTCCACAGGGGATTCAGACATCCCTTCGTCTTGGGAGATGCAAGATGAGCCTGCATTCAATTCACTGCAGGGATATCCGGCCTTACTTCGAGTCAGAGCATCTCGGTGTCCATTGCACTTGAGGCCACAAACTCAGGGTCCCTCTCACCTACCTGTAGCTGAGAGAAGCTTCCTCTTGAGGTGCTTGTGGAAAGTTGGTATTCCTCTTGAGTTTAAGCCAGGGACTAAGCTCTCATCTCTAGTTGATTTGGGGTCTATGGAGCCCTTTCGTGTTGCTCCAGTGACCTCAGGATCCCTCTAGACTTGAGACAGTGATCTTGGGTTTTCTCTGGAGTGCCATCAAGGAAATCAAGGCTCCTTTCACGTTTGATGTGAAACACGGAATTGCTCTGTACGCAGTGCAGGAGAATCGGGCCTCATCCAGCGGCGAGGGGGACGTCTCATGGTTTTTCTCGAGTTGCGGCCGGAACCTGGAGTATATTCTCGAGTTACGACAGGGAGGGCCCTTCCAGACATGTGCTTGTTCATCGACGTTAGGAATCCTGCCTAGGTGCGAGGGACACCTCGGGATTCTCCTCGAGTCTTGGCATGGCAATGGGGACGCGTCTCCACGTGAGACGGGAGACCCAGGTTCCCTTTCCACGTGCCACAGGGATCCTGGGACTCCTATCCATTTTCAAGAGGAGTCAGGCATCGTCTCCTTTGGAAGCATGGATCTCTGCTGACCTCTCAAATTTTCAAAGGATGTGAGGCCTCCGGTCGCGATGAGGCGGAAAATTAGGTCTTTCTCTGTGGTCTCCACAGGGGATTCAGACATCCCTTCGTCTTGGGAGATGCAAGACGAGCCTGCATTCAATTCACTGCAGGGATATCCGGCCTTACTTCGAGTCAGAGCATCTCGGTGTCCATTCCACTTGAGGCCACATACTCAGGGTCCCTCTCACATACCTGTAGCTGAGAGAAGCCTCCTCTTGAGGTGCTTGTGGAAAGTTGGTATTCCCCTTGAGTCGAAGCAGGGACTAAGTTCTCATTTCGAGTTGATTTGGGGTCGACGAAGCCCTTTCGTGTTGCTCCAGTGACCTCAGGATCCCTCTAGACTTGAGACAGTGATCTTGGGTTTTCTCTGGAGTGCCATCAAGGAAATCAACGCTCCTTTCACGTTTGATGTGGAACATGGAATTGCTCTGCACGCAGTGCAGCGGAATCGGGCCTCATCTCGCGGCGAGGGGGAAGTCTCATGGTTTTCTCGAGTTGCGGCCGGAACCTGGGGTATATTCTCGAGTTACGACGGGGAGGGCCCTTCCAGACACGTGTTTGTTCAGCGACGTCAGGACTCCTGCCTAGGTGCGAGGGACACCTCGGGATTCTCCTCGAGTCTTGGCATGGCAATTGGGACGCGACTCCACGTGAGGCGGGAGACGCAGGGTCCCTTTCCACGTGCCACAGGGATCCTGGGACTCCTATCCATTTTCAAGAGGAGTCAGGCATCGTCTCCTTTGGAAGCATTGATCTCCGCATACCTCTCGAATTTTCAAAGAATGTGAGGCCTCCTGTCGCGATGAGGCGGAGGACTAGGTCTTTCTCTGTCGTCTCCACTGCGGATTCAGACATCCCTTCGTCTTGGGAGATGCAAGGCGAGCCTGCATTCAATTCACTGCAGGGATATCCGGCCTTACTTCGACTCAGAGCATCTCGGTGTCCATTCCACTTGAGGCCACAAACTCAGGGTCCCTCTCACATACGTGTAGCTGAGAGAAGCCTCCTCTTGAGGTGCTTGTGGAAAGTTGGTATTCCTCTTGAGTCGAAGCCAGGGACTAAGCTCTCATCTCGAGTTGATTTGGGGTCCACGGAGCCCTTTCGTGTTGCTCCAGTGACCTCAGGATCCCTCTAGACTTGAGACAGTGATCTTGGGTTTTCTCTGGAGTGCCATCAAGGAAATCAAGGCTCCTTTCACGTTTGATGTGGAACACGGAATTGCTCTGCATGCAGTGCAGGGGAATCGGGTCTCATCTCACGGAGAGGGGGAAGTCTCATGGTTTTTCACGAGTTGCGGCCGGAACCTGGGGTATATTCTCGAGTTACGACGGGGAGGGCCCTTCCAGACACGTGTTTGTTCAGCGACGTCAGGACTCCTGCCTAGGTGCGAGGGACAATTCGGGATTCTCCTCAAGTCTTGGCATGGCAATTGGGACGCGTATCCACGTTAGGCGGGAGACCCAGGGTGCCTTTCCACGTGCCACAGGGATCCTGGGACTCCTATCCATTTTCAAGAGGAGTCAGGCATCGTCTCCTTTGGAAGCATTGATCTCCGCGGACCTCTCTAGTTTTCAAAGGATGTGAGGCCTCCGGTCGCGATGAGGCGGAGGACTAGGTCTTTCTCTGTGTTCTGCACAGGGGATTCAGACATCCCTTCGTCTTGGGAGATGCAAGATGAGCCTGCATTCAATTCACTGCAGGGATATCCGGCCTTACTTCGAGTCAGAGCATATCGGTGTCCATTGCACTTGAGGCCACAAACTCAGGGTCCCTCTCTCCTACCTGTAGCTGAGAGAAGCCTCCTCTTGAGGTGCTTGTGGAAAGTTGGTATTCCTCTTGAGTCTAAGCCAGGGACTAAGCTCTCATCTCGAGTTGATTTGGGGTCCAGGGAGCCCTTTCCTGTTGGTCCAGTGACCTCAGGATCCCTCTAGACTTGAGACAGTGATCTTGGGTTTTCTCTGGAGTGCCATCAAGGAAATCCAGGCTCCTTTCACGTTTGATGTGGAACACGGAATTGCTCTGCACGCAGTGCAGGGGAATCGGGCCTCAACTCGAGGCGAGGGATAAATCTCATGGTTTTTCTCGAGTTGCGGCCGGAACCTGTGGTATATTCTCGAGTTACGACGGGGAGGGCCCTTCCAGACACGTGTTTGTTCAGCGACCTCAGGACTCCTGCCTAGGTGCGAGGGACACCTCGGGATTCTCCTCGAGTCTTGGCATGGCAATTGGGACGCGTCTCCACTTGAGGCGGGAGACCCAGGTTCCCTTTTCACTTGCCACAGGGATCCTGGGACTCCTATCCATTTTCAAGAGGAGTCAGGCATCGTCTCCTTTGGAAGCATTGATCTCCGCGGACCTTTCGAGTTTTCAAAGGATGTGAGGCCTCCGGTCGCGATGAAGCGGAGGACTAGGTCTTTCTCTGTGGTCTCCACAGCGGATTCAGACATCCCTTCGTCTTGGGAGATGCAAGACGAGCCTGCATTCAATTCACTGCAGGGATATCCGGCCTTACTTCGAGTCAGAGCATCTCGGTGTCCATTCCACTTGAGGCCACAAACTCAGGGTCCCTCATATATACCTGTAGCTGAGAGAAGCCTCTTCTTGAGGTGCTTGTGGAAAGTTGGTATTCCTCTTGAGTCTAAGCCAGGGACTAAGCTCTCATCTCGAGTTGATTTGGTGTCCACGGAGCCCGTTCCTGTTGGTCCCGTGACCTCAGAATCCCTCTAGACTTGAGACAGTGATCTTGGGTTTTCTCTGGAGTGCCATCAAGGAAATCAAGGCTCCTTTCACGTTTGATGTGGAACACGGAATTGCTCTGCACGCAGTCCAGGGGAATCGGGCCATATCTCGCGGCGAGGGGGAAGTCTCATTGTTTTTCTCGAGTTGCGGCCGGAACGTGGGGTATATTCTCGAGTTACGACGGGGAGGGCCCTTCCAGACACGTGTTTGTTCAGCGACATCAGGACTCCTGCCTAGGTGCGAGGGACACCTCGGGATTCTCCTCGAGTCTTGGCATGGCAATTGGGACGCGTCTCCACTTGAGGCGGGAGACCCAGTGTCCCTTTCCACGTGCCACAGGGATCCTGGGACTCCTATCCATTTCAAGAGGAGTCAGGCATCGTCTCTTTTGGAAGCATTGATCTCCGCGGACCTCTCGAGTTTTCAAAGGATGTGAGGCCTCCGGTCGCGTTGAGGCGGAGAACTAGGTCTTTCTCTGTGGTCTCCACAGGGGATTCAGACATCCCTTCGTCTTGGGAGATGCAAGATGAGCCTGCATTCAATTCACTGCAGGGATATCCGGCCTTACTTCGAGTCAGAGCATCTCGGTGTCCATTGCACTTGAGGCCACAAACTCAGGGTCCCTCTCACATACCTGTAGCTGAGGGAAGCTTCCTCTTGAGGTGCTTGTGGAAAGTTGGTATTCCTCTTGAGTTTAAGCCAGGGACTAAGCTCTCATCTCTAGTTGATTTGGGGTCCATGGAGCCCTTTCGTGTTGCTCCAGGACCTCAGGATCCCTCTAGACTTGAGACAGTGATATTGGGTTTTCTCTGGAGTGCCATCAAGGAAATCAAGGCTCCTTTCACGTTTGATGTGAAACACGGAATTGCTCTGCACGCAGTGCAGGAGAATCGGGACTCATCCAGCGGCGAGGGGGACGTTTCATGGTTTTTCTCATGTTGCGGCCGGAACCTGGGGTATATTCTCGAGTTACGACAGGGAGGGCCCTTCCAGACATGTGCTTGTTCAGCGACGTTAGGAATCCTGCCTAGGTGCGAGGGACACCTCAGGATTCTCCTCGAGTCTTGGCATGGCAATGGGTACGCGTCTCCACGTGAGGCGGGAGACCCAGGTTCCCTTTCCACGTGCCACAGGGATCCTGGGACTCCTATCCATTTTCAAGAGGAGTCAGGCATCGTCTCCTTTGGAAACATGGATCTCCGCTGACCTCTCGAATTTTCAAAGGATGTGAGGCCTCCGGTCGCGATGAGGCGGAAAATTAGGTCTTTCTCTGTGGTCTCCACAGGGGATTCAGACATCCCTTCGTCTTGGGAGATGCAAGACGAGCCTGCATTCAATTCACTGCAGGGATATCCGGCCTTACTTCGAGTCAGAGCATCTCGGTGTCCATTCCCCTTGAGGCCACATACTCAGGGTCTCTCTCACATACCTGTAGCTGAGAGAAGCCTCCTCTTGAGGTGCTTGTGGAAAGTTGGTATTCCTCTTGAGTCGAAGCCAGAGACTAAGCTCTCATCTCGATTTGATTTGGGGTCCACGGAGCCCTTTCGTGTTGCTCCAGTGACCTCAGGATCCCTCTAGACTTGAGACAGTGATCTTGGCTTTTCTCTGGAGTGCCATCAAGGAAATCAAGGCTCCTTTCACGTTTGATGTGGAACACGGAATTGCTCTGCATGCAGTGCATGGGAATCGGGCCGCATCTCGCGGCGAGGGGGAAGTCTCATGGTTTTTCTCGAGTTGCGGCAGGAACCTGGGGTATATTCTCGAGTTACGATGGGGTGGGCCCTTCCAGACACGTGTTTGTTCAGCGATGTCAGGACTCCTGCCTAGATGCGAGGGACACCTCGGGATTCTCCTCGAGTCTTGGCATGGCAATTGGGACGCGTCTCTACGTGAGGCGGGAGACCCAGGGTCCCTTTCCACGTGCCACAGGGATCCTGGGACTCCTATCCATTTTCAAGAAGAGTCGGGCATCGTCTCCTTTGGAAGCATTGATCTCCGCGGACCTCTCGAGTTTTCAAAGGATATGAGGCCTCCGGTCGCGTTGAGGCGGAGAACTAGGTCTTTCTCTGTGGTCTCCACAGGGGATTAAGACATCCCTTCGTCTTGGGAGATGCAAGACGAGCCTGCATTCAATTCACTGCAGGGATATCCGGCCTAACTTCGAGTCAGAGCATCTCGGTGTCCATTCCACTTGAGGCCACAAACTCAGGGTCCCTCTCACATACCTGTAGCTAAGAGAAGGCTCCTCTTGAGGTGCTTGTGGAAACTTGGTATTCCTCTTGAGTCGAAGTCAGGGACTAAGCTCTCATCTCTAGTTGATTTGGGGTCCACGGAGCGCTTTCGTGTTGCTCCTGTGACCTCAGGATCCCTCTAGACTTGAGACAGTGATCTTGAGTTTTGTCTAGAGTGCCATCAAGGAAATCAAGGCTCCTTTCACGTTTGATGTGGAACACGGAATTGCTCTGCACGCAGTGCAGGGGAAACGGGCCTCATCTCGCGGCGAGGGGGAAGTCTCATGGTTTTATTCGAGTTGCGGTCGGAACCTGGGGTATATACTCGAGTTACGACGGGGAGGGCCTTCCAGACACGTGTTTGTTCAGCGACGTCAGGACTCCTGCCTAGGTGCGAGGGACACCTCGGGATTCTCCTCGAGTCTTGGCATGGCAATTGGGACGCGTCTCCACGTGAGGCGGGAGACCCAGGGTCCCTTTCCACCTGCCACAGGGATCCTGGGACTCCTATCCATTTTCAGGAGGAGTCAGGCATCGTCTCCTTTGGAAGCATTGATCTCTGCAGACCTCTCGAGTTTTCAAAGGATGTGAGGCCTCCGGACGCGATGAGGCGGAGAACTAGTTCTTTCTCTGTTGTCTCCACAGGGGATTCAGACATCCCTTCCACTTGGGAGATGCAAGAGGAGCCTGCATTCAATTCACTGCAGGGTTATCCGGCCTTACTTCGAGTCAGAGCATCTCGGTGTCCATTCCACTTGAGGCCACAAACTCAGGGTCCCTCTCACGTACCTGTAGCTGAGAGAAGCCTCCTCTTGAGGTGCTTGTGGAAAGTTGGTATTCCTCTTGAGTCGAAGCCAGGGACTAAGCTCTCATCTCGAGTTGATTTGGGGTCCACGGAGCCCTTTCGTGTTGCTCCAGTGACCTCAGGATCCCTCTAGACTTGAGACAGTGATCTTGGGTTTTCTCTGGAGTGCCATCAAGGAAATCAAGGCTCCTTTCACGTTTGATGTGGAACACGGAATTGCTCTGCATGCAGTGCATGGGAATCGGGCCGCATCTCGCGGTGAAGGGGAAATCTCATGGTTTTTCTCGAGTTGCGGCAGGAACCTGGGGTATATTCTCGAGTTACGACGGAGTGGGCCCTTCCAGACACGTGTTTTTTCAGCGATGTCAGGACTCCTGCCTAGGTGCGAGGGAAACCTCGGGATTCTCCTCGAGTCTTGGCATGGCAATTGGCACGCGACTCCACGTGAGGCGGGAGACCCAGTGTCCCTTTTCACGTGCCACAGTGATCCTGGGACTCCTATCCATTTTCAAGAGGAGTCAGGCATCGTCTCCTTTGGAAGCATTGATCTCTGCAGACCTTTCGAGTTTTCAAAGGATGTGAGGCCTCCGGTCGCGATGAGGCGGAGGACTAGGTCTTTGTCTGTCATCTCCACAGGGGATTCAGACATCCCTTCGTATTGGGAGATGCAAGACGAGCCTGCATTCAATTCACTGCAGGGATATCCGGGCTTACTTCGAGTCAGAGCATCTCGGTGTCCATTCCACTTGAGGCCACAAACTCAGGGTCCCTCTCACATACCTGTAGCTGAGAGAAGCCTCCTCTTGAGGTGCTTGTGGAAAGTTGGTATTCCTCTTAAGTCGAAGCCAGGGTCTAAGCTCTCATCTCGAGTTGATTTGGGGTCCACAGAGCGCTTTGGTGTTGCTACAGTGACCTCAGGATCCCTATAGACTTGAGACAGTGATCTTGGGTTCTGTCTAGAGTTCCATCAAGGAAATCAAGGCTCCTTTCACATTTGATGTGGAACACGGAATTGCTCTACACGCTGTGCAGGGGAATCTGGCCTCATCTCGCGGCGAGAGGGAAGTCTCATGGTTTTTTTCGAGTTGCGGCCGGAACCTGGGGTATATTCTCGAGTTACGACGGGGAGGGCCCTTCCAGACACGTGTTTGTTCAGCGACGTCAGGACTCCTGCATAGGTGCGAGGGACACCTCGGGATTCTCCTCGAGTCTTGGCATGGCAATTGAGACGCGTCTCCACGTGAGACGGGAGACCCAGTGTCCCATTCCACGTGCCACAGGCATCCTGGGACTCCTATCCATTTTCAAGAGGAGTCAGGCATCGTCTCCTTTGGAAGCATTAATCTCCGTGGACCTCTCGAGTTTTCAAAGGATGTGAGGCCTCCGATTGCCATGAGGCGGAGGACTAGGTCTTTCTCTGTGGTCTCCACAGGGGATTCAGACATCCCTTGGTCTTGGGATATGCAAGACGAGCCTGCATTCAATTCACTGCCGGGATATCCGGCCTTACTTCGAGTCAGAGCATCTCGGTGTCCATTGCACTTGAGGCCACAAACTCAGGGTCCCTCTCACATACCTGTAGCTGAGAGAAGCCTCTTCTTGAGGTGCTTATGGAAAGTTGGTATTCCTCTTGAGTCAAAGCCAGGGACTAAGCTCTCATCTCGAGTTGATTTGTGGTCCACGGAGCCTTTTCGTGTTGCTCCAGTGACCTCAGGATCACTCTAGATTTGAGACAGTGATCTTGGGTATTCTCTGGAGTGCCATCAAGGAAATCCAGGCTCCTTTCACGTTTGATGTGGAACACGGAATTTTTCTGCACGCAGTACAGGGGAATCGGGCCTCATCCAGCGGCGAGGGGGAAGTCTCATGGTTTTTCTCGAGTTGCGGCCAGAACCTGGGGTATATTCTCGAGTTACAACGGGGAGGGCCCTTCCAGACACGTGTTTGTTCAGCGACGTCAGGACTCCTGCCTAGGTGCGAGTGACACCTCAGGATTCTCCTAGAGTCTTGGTATGGCAATGGGGACTCATCTCCACGTGAGGCGGGAGACCCAGGGTGCCTTTCCACGTGCCACAGGGATCCTGGGACTCCTATCCATTTTCAAGAGGGGTCAGGCATCGTCTCCTTTGGAAGCATTGATCTCCGAAGACCTCTCGAATTTTCAAAGGATGTGAGGCCTCCGGTCGCGATGAGGCGGAAAATTAGGTCTTTCTCTGTGGTCTCCACAGGGGATTCAGACATCCCTTCATCTTGGGAGATGCAAGACGAGCCTGCATTCAATTCACTGCAGGGATATCCGGCCTTACTTCGAGTCAGAGCATCTCGGTGTCCATTCCACTTGTGGCCACAAACTCAGGGTCCCTCTCAGATACCTATAGCTGAGAGTAGCCTCCTCTTGAGGTTCTTGTGGAAAGTTTATATTCCTGAGTCGAAGCCAGGGACTAAGCTCTCATCTCGAGTTGATTTGGGGTTCACGGAGCCCTTTCGTGTTGCTACAGTGACCTCAGGATCCCTCTAGACTAGAGACAGTGATCTTGGGTTTTCTCTGGAGTGCCATCAAGGAAATCAAGGCTCCTTTCACTTTTGATGTGGAATACGGAATTGCTCTGCACGCAGGGTAGGGGAATCGGGCCTCATCTCGAGGCGAGGGGGAAGTCTCATGGTTTTTCTCGAGTTGCGGCTGGAACCTGGGGTATATTCTCGAATTACGACAGGGAGGGCCCTTGCAGACACGTGTTTGTTCAGCGACGTCAGGACTCCTGCCTAGGTGCGAGGGACACCTCGGGATTCTCCTCGAGTCTTGGCATGGCAATTGGGACGCCTCTTCACGTGAGGCGGGAGACCCAGGGTCCCTTTCCACGTGCCACAGGGATCCTGGGACTCGTATCCATTTTCAAGAGGAGTCAGGCATCGTCTCCTTTGGAAGCATTGACCTACACGGACCTCTCGTGTTTTCAAAGGATGTGAGGCCTCTGGTCGCGATGAGGCGGAGAACTCGGTCTTTCTCTGTGGTCTCCACTGGGGATTCAGAAATCCTTCTTCTAGGGAGATGCAAGACGAGCCTGCATTCAATTCACTGCAGGGATATCCGGCCTTACTTCGAGTCAGAGCATCTCGGTGTCCATTCCACTTGAGGCCACAAACTCAGGGGCCCTCTCACATACCTGTAGCTGAGAGAAGCCTGCTCTTGAGGTGCTTGTGGAAAGTTGGTATTCCTCTTGAGTCGAAGCCAGGGACTAAGCTCTCATCTCGAGTTGATTTGGAGTCCACGGAGCCCTTTCGTGTTGTGCCACTGACCTCAGGATCCCTCTAGACTTGAGACAGTGATCTTGGGTTTTCTCTGGAGTGCCATCAAGGAAATCAAGGCTCCTTTCACGTTTGATGTGGAACACGGAATTGCTCTGCACGCAGTGCAGGGGAATCGGGCCTCATTTCGCGGCGAGGGGGAAGTCACATGGTTTTTCTCGAGTTGCGGCCCGAACTTGGGGTATATTCTCGAGTTACGACGGGGAGTGCCCTTCCAGACACGTGTTTGTTCAGCGACGTCAGGACTCCTGCCTAGGTGCGAGGGACACCTCGGGATTCTCCTCGAGTCTTGGCATGGCAATTGGGACGCGTCTCCACGCGAGGCGGGAGACCCAGGGTCCCTTTCCACGTGCCACAGGGATCCTGGGACTCCTATCCATTTTCAAGAGGAGTCAGGCATCGTCTCCTTTGGAAGCATTGATCTCCGAGGACCTCTCGAATTTTCAAAGGATGTGAGGCCTCCGGTCGCGATGAGGCGGAAAATTAGGTCTTTCTCTGTGGTCTCCACAGGGGATTCAGACATCCCTTCGTCTTGGGAGATGCAAGACGAGCCTGCATTCAATTCACTGCAGGGATATCCGGCCTTACTTCGAGTCAGAGCATCTCGGTGTCCATTCCACTTGAGGCCACAAACTCAGGGTCCCTCTCAGATACCTATAGCTGAGAGTAGCCTCCTCTTGAGGTTCTTGTGGAAAGTTTATATTCCTGAGTCGAAGCCAGGGACTAAGCTCTCATCTCGAGTTGATTTGGGGTTCACGGATCCCTTTCGTGTTGCTACAGTGACCTCAGGATCCCTCTAGACTAGAGACAGTGATCTTGGTTTTTCTCTGGAGTGCCATCAAGGAAATCAAGGCTCCTTTCACTTTTGATGTGGAATACGGAATTGCTCTGCACTCAGGGTAGGGGAATCGGGCCTCATCTCGCGGCGAGGGGGAAGTCTCATGGTTTTTCTCGAGTTGCGGCCGGAACCTGGGGTATATTCTCGAGTTACGACAGGGAGGGCCCTTGCAGACACGTGTTTGTTCAGCGACGTCAGGACTCCTGCCTAGGTGCGAGGGACACCTCGGGATTCTCCTCGAGTCTTGGCATGGCAATTGGGACGCCTCTCCACGTGAGGCGGGAGACCCAGGGTCCCTTTCCACGTGCCACAGGGATCCTGGGACTCGTATCCATTTTCAAGAGGAGTCAGGCATCGTCTCCTTTGGAAGCATTGATCTCCGCATACCTCTCGAGTTTTCAAAGGATGTGAGGCCTCCGCTCGCGATGAGGCGGAGAATTAGGTCTTTCTCTGTGGTCTCCACAGGGGATTCAGACATCCCTTCGTCTTGGGATAAGCAAGACGGCCTGCATTCAATTCACTGCAGGGATATCCGGCCTTACTTCGAGTCAGAGCATCTCGGTGTCCATTGCACTTGAGGCCACAAACTCAGGGGCCCTCACATACCTGTAGCTGAGAGAAGCCTCCTCTTGAGGTGCTTGTTGAAAGTTGGTATTCCTCTTGAGTCGAAGCCAGGGACTAAGCTCTCATCTCGAGTTGATTTGGAGTCCACGGAGCCCTTTCGTGTTGCTCCACTGACCTCAGGATCCCTCTAGACTTGAGACAGTGATCTTGGGTTTTCTGTGGAGTGCCATCAAGGAAATCAAGGCTCCTTTCACGTTTGATGTGGAACACGGAATTGCTCTGCACGCAGTGCAGGGGAATCGGGCCTCATCTCGCGGCGAGGGGGAAGTCTCATGGTTTTTCTCGAGTTGCGGCCCGAACCTGGGGTATATTCTCGAGTTACGACGGGGAGGGCCCTTCCAGACACGTGTTTGTTCAGCGACGTCAGGACTCCTGCCTAGGTGCGAGGGACACCTCGGGATTCTCCTCGAGTCTTGGCATTGCAATTGGCACGCGTATCCACGTGAGGCGGGAGACCCAGTCTCCCTTTCCAGGTGCCACAGGGATCCTGGGACTCCTATCCATTTTCAAGAGGAGTCAGGCATCGTCTCCTTTGGAAGCATTGATCTCTGCAGACCTCTCGAGTTTTCAAAGGATGTGAGGCCTCCGGTCGAGATGAGGAGGAGAACTCGGTCTTTGTCTGTGGTCTCCACAGGGGATTCAGACATCCCTTCGTCTTGGGAGATGCAAGACGAGCCTGCATTCAATTCACTGCAGGGATATCCGGCCTTACTTCGAGTCAGAGAATCTCAGTGTCCATTCCACTTGAGGCCACAAACTCAGGGTCCCTCAAATATACCTGTAGCTGAGAGGAGCCTCCTCTTGAGGTGCTTGTGGAAAGTTGGTATTCCTCTTGAGTCGAAGCCAGGGACTAAGCTCTCATCTCGAGTTGATTTGGGGTTCACGGAGCCCTTTCCTGTTGGTCCAGTGACCTCAGGATCCCTCTAGACTTGAGACAGTGATCTTGGGTTTTCTCTGGAGTGCCATGAAGGAAATCAAGGCTCCTTTCACGTTTGATGTGGAACACGGAATTGTTCTGCACGCATTGCAGGGGAATCGGGCCTCGTCTCGCAGCGAGTGGGAAATCTCATGGTTTTTCTCGAGTTGCGGCCGGAACCTGGGGTATATTCTCGAGTTACGATGGGTAGGGCCCTTCCAGACACGTGTTTGTTCAGCGACGTCAGGACTCCTGCCTAGGTGCGAGGGACACCTCGGGATTCTCCTCGAGTCTTGGCATGGCAATTTGGACGTGTCTCCACGTGAGGCGGGAGACCCAGAGTCCCTTTCCACGTGCCACCGGGTTCCTGGGACTCGTATCCATTTTCAAGAGGAGTCAGGCATCGTCTGCTTTGAAAGCATTGATCTCCGCATACCTCTCGAGTTTTCAAAGGATGTGAGGCCTCCGGTCATGATGAGGCAGAGAACTCGGTCTTTCTCTGTGGTCTCCACAGGGGATTCAGACATCCCTTCGTCTTGGGAGATGCAAGACGAGCCTGCATTCAATTCACTGCAGGGATATCCGGCCTTACTTCGAGTCAGAGCATCGCGGTGTCCATTGCACTTGAGGCCACAAACTCAGGGTCCCTCTCACATACCTGTAGCTGAGAGAAGCCTCCTCTTGAGGTGCTTATGGAAAGTTGGTATTCCTCTTGAGTCGAAGCCAGGGACTAAGCTCTCATCTCGAGTTGATTTGTGGTCCACGGAGCCCTTTCGTGTTGCTCTAGTGACCTCAGGATCCCTCTAGACTTGAGACAGTGATCTTGGGTTTTCTCTGGAGTGCCATCAAGGAAATCCAGGCTCCTTTCACGTTTGATGTGGAACACGGAATTTTTCTGCACGCATTGCAGGGGAATCGGGCCTCATCTATCGGCGAGGGGGAAGTCTCATGGTTTTTCTCGAGTTGCGGCCAGAACCTGGGGTACATTCTCGAGTTACAACGGGGAGGGCCCTTCCAGACACGTGTTTGTTCAGCGACGTCAGGACTCCTGCCTAGGTGCGAGGGACACCTCGGGATTCTCCTCGAGTCTTGGTATGGCAATGGGGACGCATCTCCACATGAGGCGGGAGACCCAGGGTCCCTTTCCACGTGCCACAGGGATCCTGGGACTCCTATCCATTTTCAAGAGGAGTCAGGAATCGTCTACTTTGGAAGCATTAATCTCCGCGGACCTCTCGAATTTTCAAAGGATGTGAGGCCTCCGGTCGCGATGAGGCGGAAAATTAGGTCTTTCTCTGTGGTCTCCACAGGGGATTCAGACATCCCTTCGTCTTGGGAGATGCAAGACGAGCCTGCATTCAATTCACTGCAGGGATATCCGGCCTTACTTCGAGTCAGAGCATCTCGGTGTCCATTGCACTTGAGGCCACAAACTCAGGGTCCCTCTCACATACCTGTAGCTGAGAGAAGCCTCCTCTTGAGGTGCTTGTTGAAAGTTGATATTCCTCTTGAGTCAAACGCAGGGACTAAGCTCTCATCTCGAGTTGATTTGGGGTCCACGGAGCCCTTTCGTGTTGCTCCAGTGACCTCAAGATCCCTCTAGACTTGAGACAGTGATCTTGGGTTTTCTCTGGAGTGCCATCAAGGAAATCAAGGCTCCTTTCACGTTTGATGTGGAACACGGAAATGCTCTCCACGCAGTGCAGGGGAATCGGGCCTCATCTCGCCGCGAGGGGGAAGTCTCATGGTTTTTCTCGAGTTGCGGCCGGAACCTGGGGTATATTCTCGAGTTACGACGGGGAGGGCCCTTCCAGACACGTGTTTGTTCAGCGAAGTCAGGACTCCAGCCCAGGAGCGAGGGACAACTCGGCATTCTCCTCGAGTCTTGGCATGGCAATTGGGAGGCGTCTCCACGTGAGGCGGGAGACCCAGGGTCCATTTCCACGTGCCACAGTGATCCTGGGACTCCTATCCATTTTCAAGAGGAGTCAGGCATCGTCTCCTTTGGAAGCATTGATCTCCGCGGACCTCTCGAGTTTTCAAAGGATGTGAGGCCTCCGCTCGCATTGAGACGGAGAACTCGGTCTTTCTCTGTCATCTCCACAGGGGATTCAGACATCCCTTCATCGTGGGAGATGCAAGACGAGCCTGCATTCAATTCACTGCAGGGATATCTGGCCTTACTTCGAGTCAGAGCATCTCGGTGTCCATTCCACGTGAGGCAACAAACTCAGGGGCCCTCTCACATACCTGTAGCTGAGAGAAGCCTCCTCTTGAGGTGCTTGTGGAAAGTTGGTATTCCTTTTGAGTCGAAGCCAGGGACTAAGCTCTCATCTCCAGTTGATTTGTGGTCCACGGAGCCCTTTCGTGTTGCTCCAGTGACCTCAGGATCCCTCTAGACTTGAGACAGTGAACTTTGGTTTTCTCTGGAGTGCCATCAAGTAAATCAAGGCTCCTTTCACGTTTGATGTGGAACACGGAAATGCTCTGCACGCAGTGCAGGGGTTCCGGCCTCATCTCGCCGCGAGGGGGAAGTCTCATGGTTTTTCTCGAGTTGCGGCCGGAACCTGAGGTATATTCTCGAGTTACGACGGGGAGGGCCCTTCCAGACACGTGTTTGTTCAGCGACGTCAGGACTCCTGCCTAGGTGCGAGGGACACCTCGGGATTCTCCTCGAGTCTTGGCATGGCAATTGGGACGCGTATCCACGTGAGGCGGGAGACCCAGGGTCCCTTTCCACGTGCCACAGGGATCCTGGGACTCCTATCCATTTTCAAGAGGAGTCAGGCATCGTCTCCTTTGGAAGCATTGATCTCCGCATACCTCTCGAATTTTCAAAGGATGTGAGGCCTCCGGTCGCGATGATTCGGAGGACTAGGTCTTTCTCTTTCGCCTCCACAGCGGATTCAGACAACCCTTCGTCTTGGGAGATGCAAGACGAGCCTGCATTCAATTCACTGCAGGGATATCCGGCCTTACTTCGAGTCAGAGCATCACGGTGTCCATTCCACTTGAGGCCACAAACTCAGGGTCCCTCTCACATACCTGTAGCTAAGAGAAGCCACCTTTGAGGTGCTTGTGCAAAGTTGGCATTCCTCTTGAGTCGAAGCCAGGGACTAAGCTCTCATCTCGAGTTGATTTGGGGTCCACGGAGCCCTTTCATGTTTGTGTAGTGACCTCAGGATCCCTCTAGACTTGAGACAGTGATCTTGGGTTTTCTCTGGAGTGCCATCAAGGAAATTAAGTCTCCTTTCACGTTTGAGTTGGAACACGGAATTGCTCTGCACGCAGTCCAGGGGAATCGGGCCAAATGTCTCGGCGAGGGGGAAGTCTCATGGTTTTTCTCGAGTTGCGGCCGGAACCTGGGGTATATTCTCGAGTTACGACGGGGAGGGCCCTTCCAGACACGTGTTTGTTCTGCGACGTCAGGACTCCTGCCTAGGAGCGAGGGACAACTCGGCATTCTCCTCGAGTCTTGGCATGGCAAT